>NW_027526203.1:475826463-476426463 GCF_048455015.1 Haemaphysalis longicornis | reverse complement strand
ACTTGGCTTGTCATACGTTGCTAATAAAATCAGTGAATAAACCACATTTCCCGCCTATTACTTTTTCTGCCCCAAACAAAATTGCCACGCTTCAGGGCGTGCTGCCTCACGCGTATTCAACTAAGAAATATATCCAAACAAATGTTTTCTGCACGTGCTGAGAGTCCAAGCAAATTAGCAACTGGAAGCTGTCGAAAACAAGATGTGCAGCAGCAAACCTATCTGAAAAGCGAAATGCAAGCGGTGTTTGTTCACGCTTGCGGCACACAAACACAAGCGCGCTCGTTCAAACCATAGCAGACGATAAGCGGCACGGCGTTTCCTCCTCGCGCATCAACGAAAGCGTTGCCATAGCAGCATCTATTATTTTTTTGTTGTTTTTTAGTTGGACAGTTTGGCCTACCAAGCACCAGGGGACAAATTGGCGCTAGTGGCGCAATTATCGGTTACCTGGGGGGTATACCAGCTGACCTAGCCGTGTGTATAGCTCATAGCGAACAGCCGCAAACAAACAAAAAAATGGGGGGGGGGGGGTTGCAGGTAAAGAAAGCGCATATCGTTTCGTTAGCTTGCACTAGCCAGAAACGTTTACCGCGAGTGTAGGCACGGGATATTATTGTCGCTTGACTCGATATGAAGCTTTTACGCGGAGAAAAGGAGGTGTGTTGAGAGCAGCATTTAGTTCAGCATCATTTCAGGCTATGCGGTGGTTGATGCGCGACAACCTGACCGGTTACGAGTACAGCCCGCGGGTGCGCAAAGCTGGCCGCATCAGCGCGACGGCAATCCTCCTACCTGTGCCGCCCTCTCGCGCCGGCTGGATTCATCATCCCAAAAAGAGCCCACCGTCGTTCCTCCGAAGACATCACAGAACGCTGTTCCTCACAGTTCCTCGGGTACCTGCCGTACGGTGAAGACGCGCGTGCACCGAGCCACCATATTCTGGCCGCGCCATACTTTCGAAGTCTCGATGACGATGATTCATACTGGTATCCTCCTTTGTAGCGGGTGATGACTCGTCGTCTTGCCCCCGAAAACTAAAAAGAAACTAATATACCTATGTTTTACGCTCTTCGTTTAATACTAGCGCTGCTCTTAGGGCAGGCACAAAAGCTTATTAGGAACAAAAGTTATTTTTTGCTGTTACAGGTGGTAGCTGTCCTAGGCAATATTCCCCTCTCTGCTTTTCGTCCGCCAGCATTCTAATCTTCGTTTCGTCGCCTCGACAGCCTTGAAGTTAAGTCCCTCTATGGTACCCTTAAATCCTAGCGCTTCTGAAAGCCTAAATGTTTCACACCAGATTTGGATGGATACCCTCGCATTCTAACACTATGTCCTGCATGTGAGTGAGTGAGGGCTTTATTGGTATACAAAGTTGAGAAGGGGACTGGTGATATTTTAGATGCACAGCATCTCTTGCTCTCGGGTCGGTCGTCCGTCGTCCGTCCGCACCTCTCCCCCTCTCCCCACCAGCTGTGCGATAGAGCGCGCGCTTCTCCCCCTCTCCCTCTCTCCACGCCAGCTGTGCGATAGCGCGCGCTACTCATCACCGCAGCTGCGCGATAAGCGCGCATGCGCGTCTCCTCTCTCATCTCCTCCTCTCCACTCCATCTGCTCTCTATAATAAACCCGGTCCGCGCGCCGCTCCCTCAGTTGCTGCTTCGGTTGAGCCACGCTGCGCCGTCATTTTCCGTTATTTGGATACCCAATCTCGTGAACGTTTCGGAACCTCCGAGATGCTTTGCATCAACTCAGGGTTCCCTCGCGGGAAGGTGGTGTCATTTTTTGAACTGATCTGGGAGTTCACCAGCATACAACCCAGTTCGGGGGAAGGGGAAAGGGGGAGTGAAAGGGGATAGGCGAGAACAATGGGTAACAGAAAGAGGGAGAGAAAGAAAGACAAGGAGTACGTGAGCTGGCCGGCGGGCGTTGGGCTAGAGCCATTGGATGAGTTTGGTCTGGAGGAAGGCCAGGAATGCTTCCCGCCGGATGGAGTTGGGGCCCGTGGGGAAAAGCAGGTCCATCAGGGTGCGGCTGGGCAGCCCGAGACGCTGGAGTGCGGCATGAAGCTCTGCTCGCGGGGCATCGTGCTAGCGGCAGGAGCAGAGCAGGTGCTCCAGGGTCTCGGGCTCTGGGCAGTCAGCACATGTGGGCGACGACCGGCGGCTTTGTCGGTGCAACCAGGCTGCCACGTTGCAGCAATCAAGCCGCATGCGGAGCAGTATGCGGCCAGGCTGGACCTGTGGAGCTTGGTCGCTGACGACTATGGGGTCTGGGTGCATCGTCTCCACCTCCCGCGCCAGGTTGGGTTGTGCGGCGTCGAAGGGCGTCAGATCGCGGGAGGCAGGAACCCCATCCTGGCGAGCATCACCTCTGGCCAGGACGTCAGCCACGTTATTTCCAGTGATTCCGACATGAGATGGCAACCAGTGGAGCCGCAGGTCACAACCGCGGGACTCCACCAGGTGAAGCTTCGCCGCCAGTGACCGCTCCCCGTATTTGCTTGAACTCGACGGATGGTCCGCCACTCGCAGTCGCATGAAAGCGGGTCGGGAGTCGGTGAGGATGACAGTCACCTGAATCTGGTGGCCCTTCTCCAGAAGGCCTGCAGCAAGGTGCAGCCCGGCCAGCTCTGCATGGGTGGAGGGGGCAAGGAAAGGGAGGCAGCACACTCTACTGGTGCCAAGATCTATTGCTGTGCAGGCGACTCAAGCTCTGCCCATGGACACTTGCACGGAGCCGTCTGTGTAGAGCTTCAGGATGCCAGCCGTCTCGTCCTGCAGCAGGGCAGCAACCTCCTGATGAATAGCCTGGGTTGTTGGCCGCTTGCCTCGAATCCCCGGGAGCGTGGGGCTGATGCGAAGAGCTCGCCCGTTGCCAGGTGGTGGTGTCTCGAGAAAGGGGCACTGCAGAAGCTGAATGTGAAGCTCGTAGATGGACGCCAGCATGCCCATCTGCGAGTAGGGGCGGCTGCGGTAGCGCTGAAGAAGGGCTGCCCCGTCCGGCTGCCCTGTCCGGTGTCCCGTCTGCAGGACCCGCACCTGGGTGGTCCAGGTACCGGCCTCTTTGTAGGTAGCCGCAGCCGGGGACGGGCTCGGGAGACCCAGGCAGATGCGTATGACCCGGCGGAGGTCTATCTCCAGCTCCTGCCACTGCAGTGGCTGCAGGTGTACCAGTAGCAGAGCATACAGGGCGGCCTAAGACGGCAGGGCCACGCACTTGCCAGGGACTTACAAGGCCACGGAGTGCGAGCAGCCCTGGCCTCGTGCCAGCAGCCTCCGCACGCCTCACTGGACTCTCGCCGTGGGCTGCTGGAGTGTCCTCGCCACTGGTATCCAGGTTAGCCGGCAGTCAATGTATAGCTCCAGGTATTTGACCCTGAGGCACCACGAGAATGGCTGTCCGCTCAGGGTGGGGGTGGTGTTGTCCTGCGCGACTGGTAGCCACGTGGGTGGTACATCATTGCCTTTGTCTTGGCCTCGGACAGCTGCAGGCCACGGCTTCTCAGGAAGTCTGCGACCGCCGCCAGCATCTCCTGGAGGCACGCCGTAACCTTGAACAGCTTTCTTGTTGGCCAGTGCGTCCAGATTGCGACGTCGTCCCCGCAGACCGCAATTCCCACTGGATACCGCAGCCCAGCAGGAATGCAGTCTGGCAGGGGAGCGAGCACCAAGTTGACCAGGAAATGGCTCAGCACGCTCCCCTGGGGCACCCCATCTGATGTCTCGTGGGCTACTGGTCGCCCGGCCGATATTTACCCGAAGGGTCCAGCCAGCCAGAAGCGCCTATACGTAGCTCCTGAGGTGCCCCACGACGCCCACGCCGCCCAAGGTTTCCAAGATGGTGGTGTGGGGGATAGTCGAACGCCGAGCTGATGTCAAGGCAGTCGAGGTAGGCGCGCCTGCTCCAGCATAGAGACGACGTCCCCCAGTGAGTCGGCAGTGCAGAGGTGCCACCTGAAGCCACTCTGCTGCTCCGGGAAGACGCCACGATGGTCAGCTATCCACTGCAGGCTGGCCAGGACGGTGATTTCTATGAGCTTGCCGGCCGCCGACGTGAGGGACACTGGCCGGTAGGATGGTGGCTCCATGGATGGCTTACCCACCTTCAGGACTGGTGATACCAGCCCCACCAGCCAGGATGCCGGAAGGACACCCGCCCTCCACATTCGGTTGAAGAGGCGCACGAGTGGCTTCCACTGGGTGGCGTCCAGGTTTCACAGCGTCTGCTACTTCACCCCGTCGACGCCGGGGGCGCTCCGACGCTTGGGGCAGCGGTCCAGTGCGGCCTGGAGTTCCCGTGGCGTGATGTCCGCGGTGCAAAGGGCCACGACCTGTTCGTCATGGCGGGGGGGTGGGGGGATGCCAGCATTACATTGGAAATGGCTGCAGCGGCTACTGCAGGCGGGCCCCGGGCAAATTGATCGGGGAGTAGTTCCGCCAAGGCTCCCTCAGAAATGCCCAGGGATACGGCGGCCGCTAGCAGTGCTCTTCGGCTGGTGGTGGCGGATTGAAGGGCCCGGAAGACTCACCAGGCCCTGGCTGGGTCTCGGCGAAAGTCCGAGGAAGCGCTGAGAAACTACCAGCTCTCCCTCCGACGGTGCCTGGCCCTCCTCCTGCAGTTTGCGTCCGCCCGCCGGTATGCCGTATAGTCCTCCAGACGCCTGCTTCGGATGGCCCGCCGCTGAAGTTGGCACCGCCTGGCCCGCAGTTGCAGCAGCTCCATGTCTGGCAGCGCAGTGCCCAGTGGTGCTTCGCCCCGCTGGTGCTTCGCCCCGCTGGTGCTTCGCCCCGCTGGTGCTTCGCCTTGGTAGCGCTGCGTACGATCACTGCCAAGAAGTCGTCCTCTGGATCCTCCGCACACTGCGCCATCTCCTTTCGGAAGTCAGCCCAGTTGGTGACCGCATAGGTCCTGATGTCGGTGCGCCTATGGCCATTATTGGGAGTGGCCAGGATGGGAAAGTGGTCAGACCCCCACGTGTTCATAGTGGTCTCCCAGGAGTAGGCGCATCGCTGCGGCATCTGGGTCGCATCAATGTGCGTGAGCTGGACGGTGCCACGGGGAACAGGAAAGGTGAAGGTGGGGCTGCCCGTGTTAACCACCAGCAGCCCACAGGAGGTGGCAGCATCCAGAAGCTGTCGTGCCATGCGTGTGGTGCGGGGGCTACCCCAGGCTGGGTGGTGCACGTTGCAATCCCCACACACGATGACGTCCGAGCCCAGGAGGGCCCGCAGCCGACCCACTGCTGTGACGTCCCAAGGTTGCTGCGGTCGAACATATACGCTGGCCACGGTGGTGTCCGTGGACCCCATGCGCACCGTGATGGCAGCGCATTCCATTGGACCCTCCACCACCGAGGCAAGGTCGATTGGGGCACTGTTGAGGGCTGCCCTCACGTAATGGCAGCCTGTGACTTGCTTGGTGGGTGGCTGGCATCCCGGCATGGCTTGCTACTGCAGGAGCGCAGGCGACAGCTGCCGGTGTTGAATCTCCCGATGGGTATGCGCCAATCAGTCACCATCATCGTGTAGACCGTGTCATTAAATCTGTCATCCCCGCTAAGGGCAGCCATGGCTCAGGTCTGCCTTGCGTCGTTCTTCCGTTAACATTTTGGTGCCGTTGAATCCGGGAAGACGACCGAACGTGACGAAGGAGACCACCGACGTCCCCTCCGGCTTGAGGTTCGCATCACCCCTCTCCCTCGACTGCTGTTTACGCTGCTCAGCCCCGCCCTCAGCCGGAGGTCAGCATGGCTGGCCCTGACCACCGGACGACCGACCGAATGCGTGCGATTGATAAGCTGCGCGGGCAGCAGCGTATCCTTCGCGGCGCTGGTACCCGACTGCTCAAGGCAGCGACGGATTTTTTGGAAGCCGCCTCGACGCATCCGCATGAACTTCAAGCGGCCATTGATCTGCTCGAGAGAAATGAAGCGGCACTGTACGAGACTGAAAAGAAAATAATTGAGCTTCTGGACCATGATGAATTTGAACGAGAATATCTCGACGCACTGGCGTATCGAGGAAGCATATGTACTGTCCTAAACGACCTGCGCTCGGCCTTGAACTCTCGGAAAGCGCCCGGCAGGAAAGTCACTACTAACGGCACTGCAGGCAAGCCAAATTACCTTCGACCCTTGACCGTCGTGTGCAATGCTGTTCGCCCAGCCACCCATGCAGACCATCCCCCTCACTGCGGCTCACACCCATCAACATCGGACGTTGTCCTGCCGAAGTTGCAGGCTTCAACGTTCAAGGGTATTGTCAACGTGGGAGCCAGCTCGGAGGTAGCGTCGAGCGTCCCGATTGAGGAAGGGGGTGCGGAGCACGAGGGTACGCCTGCCGCAGCCAACGACCACTCAGCTGTTTCTGCTCAACGAGACGACAAAAAAGGCAAGGTAAATGACGTGAAAGAAATCACAGAGCCACCACCGTACACTTTCGAGTATATCTACGTCCCAGACTTCATGAATGAGGAATCCTTACCGCAGCTTCCTAAAATCCCGCTATCACCAATCGTCAAGTTAGAACGGGACGCTGGACCCAGGTTCGAGTCTGGTTCGTTCTGTGTTCCTGATGTTAGGAAGTCTGAACCGCTATTGCTGACCATTTCGGGTCAATGTAACGAAACAACGAAGCCTTGCCAAGAAACATCAATAACGCATATTGAGCTGACATCTCGCCCAAAAGCAAGTTCGACAGAATCGGAAACCGCCAAGAGGAAAACCCGAGGCAGGGACAACACAAATCTGAATATACTGGATGACTCGCTGTATGAGAACTGCAGGTACCATGAACCACTGAGATTTTCCGGACATCAACTTCACCGGAATAGGTACATAACCGGACAGAAAACGCGAGCCTGGAGAATAGTTTGGTTGTCGCCCGCTTCACCTTGGCGGCGTATGGCTGTCGTGAAAGCTGCGAAACGCCGGATGCACCACTGGAAGCAAAAGAGGTGACAGCAATTCAGGGTAGCTTTCGAAGGAATGACCTTATGGAAAGAAAGAAAGTACGCTATGATTGCGGATTAATTCTTTAACCTCACAAGGATTTTCTCGCGGGTGGGAGAGGGAATAGGAGGAGCTGTTTCGACCTGATGAAATTCAGCGTCCTGAGGAGCAACCGAGCCAAGGCCAAGCGTTCGTACGCACCGACAAAAGACGCATTCGTTTTTCCCAACTGCGGAGCCGCCACAGAAAAAACCACCGTCGTACACAGCGAGGGTCAGGACATGCAGCGAGATACGCCGAAGGTTGAGAAGCCTGTGCATACCTCGCCACCGTTCAGCTCCGTTCGCCCTATTAGGTAGTACAGCCGTCGCGCCGCAGCGCACACCTTGCAGTGTCGTGAAGCGCCAAAGAACAAAAGCTATTTTTACTTGAAGACGATGTGTACCGGATCCGCACGTGTAACTTGTGCCGCAGCGCAGAGGTGTCCCAGACGCGTCAAAGCAGCGCCTCCATGGCTACTGCTACGAGAAGCCCATTGGCCGCTCAAGATTTTGGATGGACTGCGGGACTCACTGCGCGAGAATCGTCCCGAGGCGAAAGCACTCAAGCAGCGCTACGAGAAACTGCATCGCATGAACGTGTACGAGACGCAGAGCCAGCTGGTGAAGCTATTGAACAGCTAGAAGGTTCGGTCTGGGGGGCAGCGTTTGTGTGAGGACAGATACGCACGTTGCGGGCGCGGGAGGATGTTGAATCTCCCGATGGGTATGCGCCAATCAGTCACCATCATCGTGTAGACCGTGTCATTAAATCTGTCATCCCCGCTAAGGGCAGCCATGGCTCAGGTCTGCCTTGCGTCGTTCTTCCGTTAACAGCCGGCACTGGGGTAGCACACGTACCCAGGCAGGCGCAGGGAGTTTCCGTTAGTGTTGGCCTCCTGTAGCGCCAGCATGTCAAAGGGCTCCCGCGGCAGGTGTTCAGCCAGCTCTGCACATCGGCGGCCCATGTGACTGCAGTTCCACTGGAGGATGCGTTACCGAAGGCCGATTGAGATATTTGGCGACCCTGGGTAGAGAGGCGGGAACTGTGAGGTCTGTCTAGGGGTCAGAAGTATGAATGGGGACCCGTGACATTCTGTCAACAACTGCACTGCTCAAAGCTACAGAAAGAAGTTCCATTCGTTCCATCTCTGGCTCTGACGTTTCTGGGGCTTGGGAACTTGGTAAGCGGAGGACTGCTGTATCGTTGCTCCTCAGCGTGGTTCCAGGAATGCGGATGCGCGCTAGCAAAGATGGAATTATCGTCTGCGCGGAGCACAATTATACGGTTCATTAAATGGGCTTCAGAAGGGCCGCTTGAGCTTTAAAGGTCAGCACAAAGCTTTCTGTTATTTGTTTAGTTTTCGTTGGTGTTTTGCTTGTGTTTTTGACGAACATTCTAAAGTTGCCGCATGAGTGACAGTTGGGTCACGGCGTATTTCGTGTGCATTGGTTTTATTGTGGCCAATCAGGGCCCCAGTATGGGTTAATTGGTAAGCCCTCCCCACTCTCTGTTGTAACGTCCCTTTGAGAGGCGGGATTTGCGGAATAACTCATGTGTTGGGGTTTTTAGAAAACGGAGCCCCCTCGACGTGAGCTGTACCCGTCCTCTTTTGCTGTCAGTTGTAAATACTTTGTGTACGTTAGTTGTACAAATTGTACATTTGCTTGGAGTAGACTGCCGTCTGGTACATTCCGTCGACCGCGAGCCACCTTTTCATAATCGACCGCGATTGACCAATCCCACTAGGGTAACTCCCTTCAACTGTGGCCTGCGCTTAGTACTAAGTTAAATTAAGCCTACTGTGACTTGTTTGTAAAGTCCTGTGTTTGCCATTCGAAATTAGCGACTTTTCAGGTGAAACTTAGGCTGAAAAACCTTAGGCTATGTGGGTAGCTTTGCTCTGGTGTACAAACAAACGATTTTGTGTCAGATTTATATGCGTATTTTCGCGCGTACACGTTGATCTTTGCGCATCCAAAGCCGCCTTGAGAGCACGTAGGCGATGTTCCCTGAGGGAAGACGGACGGCGTGGCGTTATGGTTGACTTTATGTTCATTGTTGGCGCTCGCTGCACGCCGCTGGTCGTTCACCTGGCTCCATCTGTGCCTGCGGCGATGTCGGAAGCGGCCAGTTTAGTATTCCGCATGCCGTACGGTCCGTTACCGTCGTTCCGTGACCCACTGCGCGTGTGCACGGCCTAATTAGTTAAACGAAAACATGTTTTAGCGCTGCAGGTGCGTCGTTCAGATCGTACCATATGGCCTGCGCTTTGGAAGCCCTTTAAAGCGAAAGATCTGCAGTTTTGTGACTCGGGCAGATGCTGTCGCGCGAGTAGTGGCCGTGATGTCAGTAAACGAGTGGGCTGCCTCGATGCCAGCGCCGCCGTGCAGTGTGAATCGAGGCACCCTGTGCCACAGAACAGTAATGCGCCTCAGTCTTTGGCATGCCGTATAGGGAGGAAGTCCGCAGGTGTTGTGTGCTTCCTCAGTCCGTGCTTAGTCTTCCTCGTTGCCGTTATATCCCTGCCTGCCCAACAGCTTGCAGAGTTCATCGAATTCCCTCGATATTCATTTTGACTCCAATTTATTCTTGCGCATTCGGAAGCAATTTACGACAATATCAGGATAATGGTTGCAATCAAGCTTGAGTATCACCAAATACCGCATACACTTGACTCACAATGGCGCTGAGATAACAAGCATCGATGGGACTACTGTCCTCCTATGAAATAAGCTATAACAATGTCACGGGCCATAAAAAAACGAGTCAAGGACCAAGAGCAAGAAAGCTTATATCACTTTTGGCAAACGCAAGTGGGCGTAACTCATTTTGGAAAATTTTTGCGACGTTTATTCGACTGTCTCCCTTTCGTTCATTTAGCATTGTGCTGAGTGTGCCCCACCATAGTTTATTTGTTGCCTATATAGTTTGTTTATTTTTATAGATTAACCATGCCCATATATTTACAACCAGTTACACCAATAAAGTTTGACTATAATCGTATGGTTTGTCCCGAATTGGGTAACTTTCCGTTCCGCTGGATGGCGCATGCGATAGATAGAAATTCGTTGTGTTCTGGCAGAATACGGCTAAGCAGGAGGCTGCGCCCTGCCTTTCGCACTTACATTTTGTCGAATGGAGGAGGAGGAACAGCTGTGTAATTGTGGCCACATAATGCGTTGCTTAGAACAGTCTTTGATGTGAAAAATGCGGTGTCTTGTGCAACAGACAGACACCGACAGAAGCAAGGAAGGCGGCACAGGCGATGAATACAGCGCAGGATTGTGTCGTCCTTTTTGCCTGCACCGTGTTTGTTCCAGCTAGCGTTGGTGTAAGGGCAGTCATAGCTACTATCTCGTATTTGTTATTCTTCAAAGATAGGGGCTGTGCGGTTTTTCCATGTGGGAGCTTTCGGATGCCCTCGTACATTGTTGTCACCCAATAACGGAATAGGAAATAACGAAGAAAATATAAATTGCTGCACTGAAACTTCATTTTGTTTAGGAGAACAAAAACAGCGCCAGAGGCAAACGACGTAACAGATTTTCGTTGAAGTAATTAGCACGACGCTATCTTGTCAACGGCTCTAAAATATATTCTATTGTTTTAAAACTCTCCGAAGTGCAGCTTGCTGGTCCAGTTGGTGTATATTGAAGACTCAGCCCTTTCAGTTATGGTGCCATTGAGTGTAAGTGAAGATGGCGCAGTTAAATACTTTTCCTGAGGAGTAGGCATTGATTTATTTGTGGTAACATTCTTCTTTTAGCTTTTGCCTGATACCAACTACCTGGTTCAAGCAAAAGTTTTGTAATTACGAGAGAATAAGCTCGTAATATAGATCAGTTAAAATTTTGATAATTCCTGAATAGTTCGAATGCGTTGTGTTAAAAATCAAAATTTTGGGGGGAATTTTACTTGCTGGGATATTAGGTGCGCCGTAGTGGGGGAGTAGCGATTAACTCAGGAGTTAAAAAAAAACAATGCAATGGTATCGTTTGAGGTACAGCTGAAGTGGCCCGTAGTGGGACTGAAAAATATTGTCGCGAAGCCAAAGACGATGCAGCTGTCTTCAAGGGAAAGGAGTTTATTGAAGCGAACTTGTGCTCCCTTAACAACTCGAAGAATACACAGGCGGCGAAGCAGCAGTCAACGAAGTGACGTGCGCTAACGAGCGTCGGCGATAGTAATGCCGCGGCATCTGCTCTGCAGGCTTTTTATCTTGCGACGCGCGTGGTTCTCGAACCGTCGATTCACATCCAGAACGTTGTAGATCAAGGAAGATTATTCTACGCTAGTGACGTTAGGGCGAAACAGTCTCCTTATCTGAATGAGATAGCCCGTGCGGCATAAAAGTAAATAATGGTACACGCGCTTCGCATGGGAAACAGATAACAGAGCCGGGTGCGGCCGGGCATTAAAAACAAACAATAAATAAGCAAACCCGTACATGGTTCGCGGCATCACCCCCCCCCCCCCCCCCCCCTCTAAGAGTGCATCGACCCGATGCTAAAATAAAACGACAGTCCGAACAACCAGCAACAACAAAACAACAGTACGGTGTGAGGCGAACCACGTGGACGACTTCTGGTCGCGTGCATCCTCGTGATGTGTCGGAATCGCCATCGGGGATCACTTCGTAGGTTAGTTGGCCAACACGTCGTAGAATCTGGTAAGCTTCTCACTGAGTCCGCGTCGTCGGATGGGAGTCCAAACCCACACACGATCTCCTGATTGGTACTCGGCGTCTCGGCGTCGGAGGTTGTAGCGGCCGGCATCTACCAGCTGCTGGTCCGTTATACGAACTCCAGCGAGCTGGCGGGCCTCCTCCGCACGTTGAAGGTATTCTTGGACGTCGGCGTTGAGATCGTCGTCTTCTACGTGCGGAAGCATTGCGTCAAGCATCGTGGTCGGCCGTCCTCCGTAGAAAAGATCGAACAGTGTCATTTGCGTAGTTTCCTGGATCGCTGTGTTGTACACAAACGTAACATACGGGAGGACCTCGTCCCAAGTCTTATGTTCAACGTCGACGTAATACACAGCATATCCACGATCGTCTTGTTCAGACGTTCCGTTAGTCCGTTAGTTTGGGGGTGGTATACGCCGTCGTCCTTCGGTGATCTGTGTTGCTGTAGCGTAAGATCCCTTGCATCAGCTCCGCAGTAAAGGCCGTTCAGCGGTCCGTGATTAAGACTTCACGGGCACCGTGTCGCAGCACAAGTTGGTTTATGAAGAACTTCGCGACTTCTTGTGCTGCCTCCTCTGAAGAGCGGTGGTCTCTGCGTAGAGCGTCATGTAGTCTGTCGCTACGACAATCCACTTGTTCTCCGAACGTGACGTAGGGAACGGCCCTGTCTCCTTTACCTTTATATATTGTCACGAAGCCAAGGACGATGCAGTTGTCTTCAAGGGAAAGGAGTTTATTGGAGCGAACTTGTGCTCCCCTAACAACTCAAAGAATACACAGGCGGCGAAGCAGCAGTCAACAAAGTGACGTGCGCTAACGAGCGTCGGCGATAGTCGCGGCGTCTGCTCTGCAGGCTTTTTATCTTGCGACGCGCGTGGTTCTCGAACCGTCGATTCACATCCAGAACGTTGTAGATCAAGGAAGATTATTCTACGCTAGTGACGTTAGGGCGAAACAGTCTCCTTATTTGAATGAGATAGCCCGTGCGGCATAAAAATAAATAATGGTACACGCGCTTCGCATGGGAAACAGATAACATAGCCGGGCGCGGCCGGCCATTAAAAACAAACAATAAGTAAACAAACCCGTACATGGTTCGCGGCAATATTCGCGTGTTAAACGAAATGAAAAAAATTACGTAGTTGCGGGCGTATAACCCGCCCCCGCATTTCACCCCCCCCCCCCTCCTTCCGTCGACGAGTATAAAAAAATATATCACTGGGTATTGCCCGCATATTTTATACATAAAAGGATGGACCAAAGCTACTGCTCAAACAAAATTACGCATTTGTTTATGCAAAATAATTTACCTAGCTGTAACTAGATGACTTGCCGCATACAATTTTTCAGCTGGTGTATTGTAGCTGCACCAAAAGAAATACCTCGCATATAATCCGCACCTCTACTTCACCCCTGAAATTTTTGCATTTTTGGTTCGGGCTACACGCGCAAAAATACGGTATATCTCAGATGAAACGTCAATCCACAGGCCTTGCCGCATGTTTAGCGACTATCCAATCTTTTTAAAGAATCTGATCATTTATACAGTGAGAAGCTTATTGAGATTCATTGTTACAAGATGAAGTCTAACATGAAAGGTTGGGGGTGAGGCTTGTCAGGTGCAGCCAGTGCCTCACTGTACAAAGCCTACGCTGACTACACGCAGAGCCACCCCGGGGTGTTCTGGTCGCAATGGAAGGCACCTTGGAAATGATTCCCAGCAATGGCAGCCACTGCGTGGTGGGCAAGCCTGAAGTGATATCGGAGTACAAGTCGAGCGCTATCAAGGACGTTGAAAACAGGGTACGTCTTGCAATATCACATCACTACTTTTGCTCCCTGTTTGGTGACGTGCGATGCTCTTTCTACCGAAACGCTTTTCCGATAGGGCTTGCGTATCACACAGTACTGCACGAGAGCAGACAAATCTGCCTGAAAAAAGAATCAAATTACGACTTAGCTGTACAAGACAGTCATTTCAAACTTTTTTTTTTCAGTAAACTGTTTTCTTTTTGCATTTCCTACCAAACAGCTCCGATTACAAGAATGATAGTTATTCTGGAGCATTTAAAATATTGAAATTCTATTCACCAGAAAAGCCTGAACAGCGCCTGCTACTAAAAAAATTCCGCCCAACTCCCACCGCTTGCTTTTTACTTATAACCTTAAAAGGTTGATGAAGGTAAAAAGGGCGCTAGCTGTAAAGGAACTAAGCACTAAGCTCCCCGTAAGGGTCGCCCTGTGTATTCAAGGTGACGTTATTGGCGACACCGCGGACCCCGAGCTCCCACACATAACCAACCGTGGCGATATGTTGAGAGGTGGAAGGTAGAATCCTCGAGAGGTAGCCTTCGGAGCCCTGGTTAAGCTCCGCCCGACGGGCTCCCTGTCTGCCTTCCAGGCAGGGACCCGGTTTTCTGTTTTCTGTTTTTTCTGTTTTCTGTTTTTTCTGTTTTCTGTTTTTCTGTTTTCTGTTTTTTCCTATGCCATGTTAAGTTGAAATGCCATATGTTTTTGTATTTAGTTGTCCAGATATGTTGATATGTTGTTGTATTTAGTTTAGTTGCCCAGACAAGCGCCGTGTGTGCTAGCCAAAGGTTTATGCGCATGGGGTAATCTCACCCAGTGCTTTTCCCCGCACGGGGCACTTTGTGCATTCAAGGCTATGGTGAGTGGGGACACCGTGGACCCCGAGCCCCCACACTCCCTCTGTTATCAACCCTCGCAATATGTTCTAAAGTGAAGGGTAGAAGCCTCAAACGCCCCGCACGGGGCACCTTGAGTAATCTTGGTGACGGTGTTGGCGACACCGCGGACCCCGAGCCCCCATAAATAAGCTGGATCCAACCGTGGCGATGTGTTCTAAGGTGAAGGGTAGAAACCTCAAACGGTGGCCGTCGGAGTCCAGGTAAATATCCGGCGGATGGGCTCCCTGTCTGTTTACCAGGCAGGGAGCTCCGGAACCTCTCAAGCTACCAGGGTAAGGTTTGAGAAGAACCCCCGACCCCTGCTTTTATACTATAGCTTATGGTATTCTCTAAACCCCCCAAACCAAATGATCGGGGCCTGAAAAGGGCCCGCACTGAAGTAACGTCGAAACCTCTTCTGAACATTGACCTCCGAAGCAATGGCATCTTTCGACTCTTCATCATTATGCAATCTCTTGACAAAGAAACCCCTGTAAGTGAAAAATCAGTCTTCCTTGTTGCAAAGTTTCTTGAAAGTGTTGCTGGGAAAAACTAAAAGGTGAAAAAACTTACTTCTGGAGATGTGCTGATTGAAGTCAGCCACAAAGAACAGGCCAATAAGCTCCTTCAACAAACTAACATCGATGGTCTAGAAACTACAATCGCACCTCACAGAACCCTAAATTCTTTTCAAGGCGTCATCTCCGAACTCGATCTAATGAACGAAACCGAAACCGACATCCTTGAAAGACTGCGTGATCAAGGGGTCACAGCAGTCCGGGGCATCACAATAAGACGAGATCACAATAAGCCGCCCCGGCGCATCACAATAATCCGCCCCGGTCACCACGCCACTTGCTGGACTGGCAGCGGTTGAGGTGGCTACTCATGCTGACGGGAGCGTAGTCACTCCTGTCCCTACCTCACAGGTCGCGAGCACACCCGAGAGCCCTGAGGAAATGGACACGGAGGGAACCGCGCCCTCCCAAAACCTCACTCCACCACCTGTCCTGCCCGTGGTGCCCACGACGCCTTCGGCAGTGGTGGCTGAAGAGAAAAGCGCCCTAACGGGTGCTACATCCAGGTCCAGGGAGCCCAGTCTGTCGGGAACACCCTGGACATCTGAAGATGAGATCGACGTCGGGCCGTATCTGCCTGCATCGAAGCGCAAGGAACGGCCTCCGACGGCCAAGCCAACAGACAGGCTCAAAAAGCGCCTTCCAAAAGTACAACCCCCGAGAGATAAAACATGAATACACACTCATACACAAATTCCAGTTGCTCTTAAATGGACAGCATGGGAAGACAAAATATCATCCAATGGAACTGCAGAGGCCTCTATAGAAATCTTGATGGTGTGTACAAGTTACTGCATGCCAACCAAACAAGTGTCACGTGCTTACACGAAACACATTTAAACAGAAAACATACCAACTTCCTCAACAATTATCTCGTTTTCAGAAAGGACAGAGATGGGTGCCTAACTTCTTCTGGTGGTGTGGCCATAATCGCACAAAAATTCCTAGCATGTCATCCAGTCACTCTGAGGACTGTCCTTGAAGCTGTTGCAATCCGAACGATAATCTTTCACAGGCTAGTAACAATATGCTCCATATACATCCCTCCTGATTATCGGCTGACAAGTTCTGATTTCGAAACTCTGATAGATCAGTTACCTGAACCTTATATACTGTTAGGTGTCCTGAATGCACACGACTCACTCTGGGGATCTCGAACAGATGCGCGGGGTCGCCTCATTGAAAGGTTCTTAACATCATCAGGAGCATGCCTATTTAACAACAGCCTACATACCATAACATAGCACACAGCACTTACTCACACCTAGACTTAGCTATTGGCTCAGCAGTTCTCTTCCCATCCCTGGAATGGGAGGTGGACACCAACCCGTAAGGAAGTGACCACTTCCCTACCTCACTATCATATATAAGCCGAAACAGTTCCCCTTCCCACAGAAAGTTCAATGAAGCGAGAGCTAATTGGAACACGTTCACAGAAACATCTAAACTACACCACACATCCATAACACACCGACACGTAGAGGAGGCAACACAACTGGTCACGGCGCACATTCTTGACGCCGCTGAAAAGTCCATTCCCCAGGTCTCCGGTGCCCCGCGCAATTAAAGGAGGCCCTGGTGGAACCAGGACTGTAGGCAGGCACGAGAGGCCCAGAACAAGGCGTGGGGTATCCTTCGTCAATACCCTACTTCAGATAACCTGATATCTTTCAAACGAGCGAAGGCCCGGGGGAAGCGCGTGCGCCGTGAGGAAAAAAGGGAAAGTTGGCGTGGCTTCCTCACATCCATAAACTCGTACACTGACACACACAAAGTCTGGACACGAATAAAAGAGCAACAGACACACAGCCGGCCCCTGGTTACTACAACTGGGGACCCACTGGAAGACCAGGCTAACACACTCGCACAACATTTCCAACACGTGTCCAGTTCCGCACATTACACAAACACTCTCCTGAAACATAAAACCGCTGCCGAAAAAAAGCTATTATGTGATAACAACAGGTCAGCCACTTCTTATAACTCGGCGTTCTCGCTTTATGAACTGAGGGCTGCTCTGAGCGGCTGTAAGCCTTCAGCTCCGGGCCCAAACATAACATATACAATCATACAACTCCTGCACACAAAGACTCTTGTAACACTCCTTCACCTTTACAACAAAATATGGCTCTCAGGGCACATTCCGAGGTCTTGGAGGGAGGCTATAGTGATTGCTTTCCTGAAGGAGGGGAAGGACCCATCATCTCCCGCCAGTTATCGCCCTATCGCCCTGACAAACTGTACAAGCCTCTTGAGAAGATGATTAACAGAAGACTTGTGTACTTTCTGAAGTACAACGGACTTCTCGAGAGCTGCCTGGCAGGCTTCAGGGCGGGGCGATCTACAAATGATCAACTCAACTCATTGCCTTAGAATCCTACATCAAAGATGCATTTATTCATAAACAGTATTGTATGACAGTATTTTTCGATATTGAAAAAGCGTTTGATACTGCATGGCGGTATGGAATTCTTTACGACCTAAAGTCTTTTGGTTTGTTAGGCAACATGTTAAATACGCTTGCAAGCTACATGTCGGAAAGAACTTTTCGTGTGAGTGGGCAATACAAATTCCCGAGTTCACGTCCAGGAAAACAGTGTGCCTCAAGGGGGTGTTTTGAGCTGCACGCTGTCTATTATAAAAATGAACTCTCTTGGGAAAGGATTGCCACCAACCATTACTTACTCTCTATATGTAGATGACGTTCAAATCTCCTTCAAATCCTGTAATCTGTCCGTTTGCGAGAGGCAAGTCCAGCTTGGTGTCAACAAACTCGCTGACTGGGCAGACAGGGATGGATTTAAAGGGACCCTGCAACACTTGCCATCGACTACTAGTAATGTATTTTGGGATAAAGTCTATTGTCCCAGAAATCTCCTCCTGCAAGAATTATGAAAATCCGTTCAAAATTAACGAAACTACGCGCGATGAGAAATCGTGCATAATCGTTCCCTCTCAGCTCGACCGCGGACAACGCGACGAAAGCTGCGCGCTCTCTCCCGGAGAGGGGGGCGGCTCGCGGCGTTCTCTTCGGCAGCCTTCGATATATCACATGCCGGGTAGTTTTCTCCTTTTCTCCGCAACGCGGAGGGGCCTATTTCCGGTCTGGTGCCACAAAAAAGCAGGCATGGGTGCCTGCTCGCAAGTGCGCGCTCGGGCTGGTAGGGCGTTTTTGAAGCAATAAACGTTTGTAGTCAAGTGGTCCCGTTGAAAGAGAAGTATTGAGCTCATCACTCAAGCTCCGCGCGCACTCAAAACACAAAAGAAACGGCAAAACTGTGCCTACAGGTTCAGGCATAGAAGAGGTTCGTACACAGCTATGACGACGACGGAAATGGGAGAATCTAGCCGCGAAGTTGACCAGTGACAGCCGATCGGGCAGCCATGGCCTATGTGACGTCCCTTAGGCCATGCCAGGGGTTGCGTAATGAGGACAACTGAAGAGAGAGCGGTTGGTTTTTCCGCGTCTTTCACATCGATTTGCGCGCTCACCGCTTCACTTGCACGTGTAATATTTGGCTCAGGTATTTCTGGCGGTGTAATCTAAACGTCGCGCAGGTTTACTTGCACTGCTCAAAGAGTGTTGCAGGGTCCCTTTAAGCTTAATCCAGAAAAGTGCACTTGTATTGTATTTTCAAGGAGGCGCGGAATCCATGCTGATCCTGATATTAAGCTTAAAAGTGTCTCAATCCCTCTCAAAAAGGAACACAAATTTTTAGGCGTGGTACTTGATGAAAAAATGATTCATTCCCCATATAAAACACCTGAAACAAAAATGCCTGAAAACCATGAATATACTGAAGGTCCTCTCGCATTGCTCCTACGGAGTGGACAAACAAATACTCCTCCGCGGTTTTACCAGCCTTGTTGGTTCACGGTTGGACTATGGGAGTGTCGTGTATGGGTCCGCCTGTAAAACTGCCCTGAAAATGTTGGACCCAGTGCTGCACTTGGGGCTCCGTCTTGCCGTTCCGGACGAGTCCCATTCAAAGCCTATATGCAGAGTATGATAGATGGAGCCTTGAAAACCAGCGTTCTTATACTTCCTTGCTGTATGCTATTTGGTGACCTCTGTAAAAAATCACCCATGTAGCTTGATCATAAACATCTCATCCGATCCTTTGTTCGCAGCACGGCCGTCGATACCAGCTCCTTTCTCTATCCCAGTGAGAGCCCTCGCTGAAGAACTAGGGATTTCATTTGAGGAGACCATGAAGTCTTCTGTTGCTGACCTCGTTTCGCCTTGGGAGAGGTCAGCAATTTCGTGTGATATTTCTTTTAAACATATCGATAAAAGAAATGCGCCCAGAGAACTTATACTACAGCACTTCCTACAGTTAGAACACAAATACCCGCACACCGCCTTCTATACCGATGCTTCAAAGTCTTCTTCGGCCGTCGCATGTGCTGCACATGCCCCAACTTTACCAGCACGAAGACATTTCACAGAAATAGCAGCATTTTTACGGCAGAAGCACATGGTATATTATTAGCAGTACAACACATTACACAGACCAGAACAGAACACTCTATTATCTGTACAGACTTTCTAAGTGTGGTAACAGCCTTACATTGCTTCAGACCTACGAAAAACATTGTCCTCCAGCATCTAATCAAAGCTCTAACCTTTGCTGATAACTCAAAACTAAAATAATTGTTTGCTGGGTTCCGGGTCATAGTGGCATTCTGGGGAACGAAATTGTTGACCAGAGTGGCGCTGTGGCTGCCCTCCGCAGTAGCACAGATGTACCGTGTGTTCCCTACTTCGACCTAAAACCACTGGTACAGACAGCTTTGCGGAAATCTTGGCAGGAAACATGGGACACACAAACAGAGAACAAACTCGATACTATAAAACCACACTTAGGTTGATACATAACAAACAAGACGGACACACGGAAGTAGCCTTAGCCAGGCTACGGATAGGCCACACTTATGTAACACATTCACACTTGCTCACTGGATCATCGAAACCCCTATGCGGCAGGTGTGGAGAGGGCCTATCCGTAGTTCACATACTAATCACATGCAAGGCACTCCACACCACACGACACTTTCCAGAAATCTACAGACAACAAATCCCACTCCACCCATCGCACTTCTTAAGCGATGGACCAATGTTTACTGTCAAACGTGTTTTTAAGTATCTATCAGAAGTTAAATTTCTGAATCTCATATCGTATCATGCATAATCACAATCTGGCCCTCTACACCAGCCATCTCCATTGTCTTTATTTGTTTTTACCTCTGTTGCTATTCAATTTAGTATTCACTTTTAATCTGTGGTAGTTAACCATCTGTTTTTGGTGCTCTTTGCCCCAGTTGGCCTTGCGCCATTAAAATGCAACCATCATCATCATCCGAAGCCTCAAACGATGGCTGTCGGAGCCCAGGTCAACCTCCGGCTGAGGGCTCCCTGTCTGTCTACCAGCTCTGGGACCTCTCTGGCCATCAGAGTAAAGTCAGTGAATAAAGAACTCCAGTTCCGGGATTTTATTACATGCAATATATAGTAAATCGTAATACCACCCTCCCTTCCCCCAGACATGATCGGCCAATGAAGGGGGGCCGCATCGAAGGTTCATTTCCGCCCCGCCAACCATTTCTTACCCGAAGCCGGTTAACTTTCACAAGATTCGCCGGTTAGTTTTCACGAGAAATCGGACAGGCGTGTCCGGTCGACATCTTTATTTGGACGAAAATTTTATGCACAGGGGAAAACGTGTGAAATTTTTTGTGGAAAAAAATTTCCCTTTCTCAGAAAAATTCACAAAGCCGGCTCGGGTCACTGGCGCGTTGAGCGGCTCACGGAAAATTTGAAGCGTTTACCGCTGTAAAACAAACTACTGCAGGTATAACCCTAGTTATTTTTATGTAAAAACTATGCATACTTTCAAATGATGTAAGGTATTTCTTTCCGGCTTGCAGAACGAATTCCTTTTAATAAAAATTCTCAAATTTGGAAAAATTTTGAGTTGCCCAAATGTGGGGATTGTTTTTCTCTGAATCAAACCAAGCTAAGTAGTTGCAAGTTTTTAGTGTTATTCTTCTGTCCGTGTTCAATCTTCGTGCCAATTTTAGTTTATGGCGTCAAGACGCTTCACTATGAAAAAAGCCCTGTAGTGCAGCAAGGTAACGCATTTTGATATATTTTGAAAGCCAATGAAAAAAAAAAAGCCATCTTCGATTTCTTTCAAACATTCGCAAAGTGTAGCCAGTATTGGTCTCTATCACGTACATCAAAAAACACGTCGCATGATATTTTTTTTGCAGCTAGAAAGCGGCAAATATGGCCCTGTTAGCAGTATTCCGGTGACATACCCGAGTGGTTTATAAGAAGCTTGTGACCACAATGTAGGGCGAAAAATGGCCGTTACAAAGAGAAAATCATTTAATAAGCATTGCGGTGAGCATGTGGTGAGCATTAGGTCGGACGATATAAAGTAGTCCAGATATTTGCAGGCAGCGACTGTGCGAAGTGGCACATTTTCCAGCATATGCGAAGAATTTGTCTTGTTTATTTGCATTTGCCATTTGCGACACCAGTTTTCGGCCTTTTGTTAGAGAATTTTAAACTGATCCTGGTAGCTGTTTATTCTCTGGTAGAGAATGCAGTCGTCTGCGAACAATCTGCTTTCTATTTCAATTACGTCTGAGACGTCATTGATAAAAAGAAGTAACAACACGAGGGCTTCAACAGATCTCTGGGGGTCGCTTGAAAATGTTGGGACGGTTTCAGGCAAATAGGCACATTATTGTGCAAATAGGTAAGGATCGGGCAAATAGCTTTTGATCAACTTTTTCATAGGTCTATCGCCCAGTATACCTGTGAGCTTTACGATCAGTTTCGTATGGGAAACACGGCCAAACGCTTTCGAAAGGTCTAAAAAACTTGCGTTAACCTGCGATTGATTGTTAATGCCATTGGCGAGGTCATGCAAGGTTTCAACCAACTGTGTGACTAGTACAAAGGGTGCCACGAAAACCTTGTTGATTAGAATGCAGGATGAGATTTTAAGAGAAGTTTATTTGCCGTAGAAGAAAAGCTACATTTTATTAAATATATAGACGAGGGTCCCAATGTCCCATAACTGTCACGGGACCCTCCATGATCAACCACAATTCATGAGCACATAAAGCAAACAGCAAAGAAAGTTTTGCTCTGTGTTAAAAGTAAATAATAATCAGATCAACATTTTACAAGAGGTTCAAAGCTTGTACATAGATACAACGAATATACACACCACGTATAAACACTAATAAGTCGAGAATACATAACAATTCGCGCAATAACGACAGCACTTGCTCGAGAAAATAGAATCTTAGTTAAGTGACATAATCAAAAAGATAGTGTGATGAGACACCACGAAAAACACTTTTAGACAGTGCTATATGACACTGAAAATAAAATACTAGTTCAGAAAAAAATTCGTTTGGCGCATTTTTTAAATGCTGATAGAGGCAGAGTGTTCCACATAGAAATCGAATCAAAGTGAGCACTCCTTTTTCCGTAGTTCGTAAGAACTATTGACAATGAGAAATTCCATTGAAATGCGAATCTTGTAGACTTTGTATTACGCAGACCCTGACTATCGATTATTTCAAAAGAAAGTGGGTCGTTAATTAGTTTAAAAAACATAATGTTGTAATGAAACAAAAGGTTGATTGACAGTATGTTTCTCTTACGTAATTTTGGGAAGCGCTGAAAGATTTCTTTTAACCCTTTTCTCCGCCCTTTCTTCATTCTGCTCTCTGCGTATACCCTGTGCTCCATCCTCTCCAGGCTACACTCTTCTTCCCGTGGAAACATATACGCATCGCCAATTTTCTTTCCCCTCCCTCCCTGCTACACTTTTTCCTCATCCTCTTTCATCTCGATCGCCTATTTCCAGTTCCCCTTGTCGCTACATTCCGATTTCGCTCGCCACTCACTTACGCACCAGTTCGCGGTTTCCAGAAAACCAGTATAGTGAGCGGGCTTACTAGTGCCACTCCCATGGCTGTTTCCAGTGACAGTCATACAGATCGTTTTAATCATTAAAGTAGCGGGGAGCACCCCCTCCCTGCGCAACCAAAGCGCACATAGGAGACGGCAATAGCACTAGCAGCCAAGCGGTCGTCTTCGTGACGTGTGCGCGCGCCGAACTCGTAGCCTCATAAACGCAGTGCGCTTGCATGCGAGGTTACCGAAAGTGCGGCGGGCTCATCCCGAGAGCGGCTTAACACGCGCTCCCTCTCTCTCTGGATTTAGTGCTGCTGCGTTAGTATCAAAATGACCCTGAAGACTCGCAATATCACGGTGACCTCAAAGGTGGAAAGCAGCTGTCTCTAAAGGTAGCCTTCGGACGCAGAATATATGCGAGTGTTTTCGAACTTCTGGGAACAGCGGACGGACAAAACGCAGAAAACACACCAGTACTGATCGCTGAAATACGAAGCACAGGGTTGCCTTTTTTCATCCCGTCCGTGCATCGCTTGTGGAAGTTTGAAGTCATCCACCGATCATTTATAATTTCCACTTTGTTTTTGTGAGTGGTTTTTGAATACATCTGTGATAATATACACAACTCTAGAAATCTCTAGATACCAGAGCGATATTGGGATTGGATTTAACCAAGGCCTTTGACAACGTTAAACACTCGGCAATTCTTGACAAGCTCGGCTGACTCGGCCTTGGGAAACATGTATACAACTACTTAAGTAACTTTCTTTGCGAGCGCACAGCTGCTCTAGCTGTAGGGGAACTGCACTCACATGTGATCAAGCTTGGGAGCCGGGGGAGTCCGCAGGGTTCTGTCCTTTCTCCGTTCCCTTTCAACGTAGCCGTGACGGGGCTTCCCGCAATACTGCAAAATATCGATGGTATCAGACACAGCCTCTAGGCAGACGATGTCGCGTTTTGAGTCAGCGGAGGCAGTGGCGAGCAAATTCAGGGCATCTTAAAACGCGGCATTGAGGCGGTAGACCGGTACGTAGGTCCCAGAGGCCTCAGCTGCTCCCGCAAAAGTCAGAATTGTTGCTCTACTAGTACGGGCAGACGTACAGACCCGAACCCCCTGGTTGTGAAGATTTTCGCGAATGGAACGCAACCCATTCCCACTGTGTCCAGTATACTGGTTCTCGGTCTCCGAATCCACGCCAATGGACACAACTCGGGAACCGTACTCGCGATCCAAAAAAGCGTGCATCAGGCTACTCGACTCATATCGCGAATCGCTAACCGAGAAGGAGCACAATTTCGTTCAATTAGTTGAAGCCTTCGTCCTCAGTATGATAACCTATGTCACTCCTTTTCTACACCTCAAAAAGGACGAAGAAATCAAAATTGACGCCCTTATTAGACGCGCCTACGAGCAGGCTGTCGGCATCCCGATCACCGCTCCGACCTAGCGTTTCGAGACTCTGGGTCTTCACAATACCCTCAGTAAACTGAACGGCTGGCTCAACGAGAGCGGCTTAACTACAGCCAGATGGGTAGACATATTCTCGGCTCCCTGGGCATCAACCACCCGCGAACCGTCACTCACAAGGTACCCTTGGCTACCGAAGAGCGCGAACAAATTCATATCCCACCAATCTCTAAAACATGCACCCGCACAATCTGAAACGCAGACAGGCAAGGGCGAGAGCCATGACCAAACGATTCGGACATTCGGAGGACGTGGTATACGTGGGCTCGGCCAATTACCTGGTTCGTGATGCCATGGCCCTTGCAATATTCAATTGCCAGGGCAATTCTATCAGCTCCGGGTCGGTCTGCGCGAGCGAACCGGAGGTGGGCGAAGAGGCGTCCGTTGCCCTGGCAATGATGGCCTTTGAAAAAATTAAATACGTGGTAAGCAACTCAAAATCTGCTATTACAAAATACGCAAGAGGGCGCATCTCCCCAGAGACATCTGCAATTCTAAGGACTGGGCTCAACAACACTCAGCGTTCAGGCAAGATATGTCTAATATGTGCACCTGCACACTCTGGCCTGGCTGGGAATGACTGCGCGTACGACGCCGCTTTTCTGGCCGAGCTGGTGACAACAGCGCTCATTCGCTTGGCTGTTCGGGCAGGGATCGGCTCATGTCCTACAGGGATATCACTAATCACTACATGCTAAAACGGGCCCCCTAACCCCCCCCTGCGGCTCATCCTACCCTCAGTAAATGGCAATCCGTGGCTTGGCGACTTCTGCAAACGAACTCGTATCCCAACCCGGTTGCGTACCGTCACTGTTATCCCGGGCAATATTCTGACAAGTGCCACCGGTTTAAGGACAGGGCATACCTAGCACACATGCTGAGGGCCTGCCTACAGGAGACAACATTAGGTCGTAACATGGCTAGTGTAGAGCAATGGGAGACCGTATAGCTCAGCTCCGACCCAGCGAATCAAGTCTGGGCCATTCAACTGGCCGAAGACGTGCCTAGAGCCCAAGGGCTCTTGGCCGACGTCTAGGGTTACTGGATTTTATGAAATAAAGTTCTCTCTCTCTCTCTCTCTCTCTCTCTCTCTCTCTCTCTCTCTCTCTCTCTCTCTCTCTCTCTCTCTCTCTCTCTCTCTCTCTCTCTCTCTCTCTCTCTCTCTCTCTCTCTCTCTCTCTCTCTCTCTCTCTCTCTCTGCATGACGTAATATACGCTGGTGACGGGGCTTGCTTTTCTCTGCGCAGCTCGACTCTGTTTTCGGAAGCATGTCCGCGGCCAGCAGATACGTGGGTGCCTTGGTCGAGGATTTCAGGTGAGTCCTCCTCGTGCACCTTCGCCAGCCTCGTACCCCAAAATCACCGGCCTCGGGTGATTTTGGGTTACGAGTGGGGTACGGGTGATTTGGGTAAGATTTGAATTATCTTACCTGCGCCTAACATTAATTGATTTCTCTGCAGAAAAGCCGGAGCACACTAAATATTGTTACTCTCTAAAAGGTGTTTTTAGCTGGTCGCCCCAGGAGCACCCTCTGAACGACAATTTTAACCCCATTTTGGGTGCTTAGGTTTTGTCGCCGCAGGAGCACCCTATCTGAAGCATCCAAGAGTTCGGGAGTCTTTGTTGCGCCCCTTCACAAAGGTCAACGCGAACTCTGAGGCGGCGCTTACGCTTCGATGGGAATAATGGGTAGTTCTGAAACCGGATTGCGTGTGATCAAAACAGGCCTACGGCTGGGCAAATTGTTTTTTGACAAAAAAAGCCTGTTATTTCCCGGTTCGCTGTTTAGAGATTACATGGCTAACAAAAAATATTGTGACCAAAAACTGGTTTTGTACGAAATAAAACGGCGCTTTTAAATAAATCGCAGTCGCGGAGTTGAGGTTTGCAGAGTAGGTTTGCCATTCGTCGCCAACTACAGCGGGTCGCGGACTTGTTTAAAAACTATTTGTAAAAGTTTCGGCGCTGCTAGTTTTCAATGTTAGGAAAAGTTTGGTGCTCTAAAAAAAGAAACCTATTACATTTGGAGAAGTTATTCTAGTCTTAATTAGTGACATTCGTCAAGCTGCGTTCCTATCCCCCGCCGGTACTACTGGTGTACGCCGTAAGAGCCGGCGTTCGCACAAAAAGTATGGCTGTTCCAAGCAGTTCGCAACCGTCGTCAGCTTCGAAAATACATTGCTCTTCCGAATGAGCAATACCGCAACTCCTAATGCGCAGGCAACTTAGTCGCATACAGTGCCGGCTCTTGTGTTTTCGTGCTCGCTGTGCCAACAATAAATTGATAGCCCACCTGATTCGCAACTCTGGTTATAAAACATTTCCACTCAGGGCAGCGTCAGTGCGCGTGCGGCGTTCAGTTCAAGGAGAAACGTATTTTTGAGCGCTTCTTCCAACATAAACAAATGCGTTCATGCAACTCCAAAACGAAAACGAAACTGGCTGCACTATTCAATCCATAATAACTTCCACAAGCCACCAAGTACCAATCCGAATCCAGGTATACCCATCCCGCCCATCGCGGCGTACGATCGCAGCGGCAGATTCCTCTCTAGTTGTTATTGTATGAAACTCTATGGTTGGCAGCATTTTGCGTCGACAAATTCAAACAACTCAGTAAATCGCTGCCGCTTTTACAGAATATAACATTAACATTAAATTGCATTATTTAGTGTGCGTATTAAAAAAAAGCTTAGATTTCTAAAGTTTACACACACAAGACGCGAACTGCACTAAAAAGTCTTATTGGCGCTCGATTTGAACGAGAAAAAGAAGCCGATGGCACAATAATACTGTGCAATGGTATTAGTTTCTGCTTTAATGTAGTAATTGTAGTATTCTTTGGCGTCCGTTTATTTAGTGCCAAATTTCATGCCCTCGGCCCCCCCCCCCCAACTTTTGTTTTCGTTTGATAACTGGCTTGTTCTCCGGTGTTGCTCGTGCAGGAGAGACCGAGGTCTGTTTCTTGGATGTGTACAAATCGTAGACGGTCTCTAAAAATCGCGCCGGTGGGGCAGGAGAGGAACAGGGAACGAGGGAAGGATGATAGAGATGTAACAGTTCAAGGTTGTGCTGTGGTCCGTGCAACGCTGTAGAAAAAAGGGGGAGAGGGAGTATTATTTTGTTCACGTTCGTAATTAGCACGAACTGATTTTTTTTTTCGGTTTCCACGTCGTTGCCACCACTGCTTTATATACTTGGTATGGCGAAGAGGGATACCATCGTAAGCGCATTCATTTTCGGTTGCACTGTTCCCCTTTTTTTTCATTTTCCATTGTAACTGCATTATGAGAGACAATTAAAAAAAAAACCTTTCGATGCTTGTTTATCATGAAATGCGAAGCCCTTATTCAAGGACTCCGTAGATTCGGTTCAGCTGCGTCACTGCATAAAAATACAAGCGCAAATTCTTAGGTAAATGTAGTTCCGTTGGATACAAGGATGGCTTGCGTAAAAATTTTATTTTTAGGAGTACAGAATAATTTTAAAATATTCTCCCTCCCCTTTACCCAGACATTGAAATAAACCTTGTGATGCACTCTAAGAAGTAATATAGTGCAGAGTGTGATTGAAACATTCACCGTGTTTTGTGCAGTTTTGCTCCTTTTCCCAGCATATTTGCACCCTTTGTTTTAGTACCCAAACTATAGGGGGCTGTGGTGAAAACCCGAATCGGCCATAAATACCAATCGGCACCCTTTTCCGCTGTTGCACCCTTTTAAACGGTTGTTTGCACCTATTCTTTTGAAACACCCTCATGTTAGGGTACCTGAGCTTAATATGGGTGCTTAAAAGGTGGTAAAAATGCTAATACACCCGTCCACCACCCATTAGCGTGTAAAAATGTTTACTGGGAGGGCACGCATGCACCGTCGCACTTTCGTGAACTCAGGTTTTGCTTTACAGGGTGTGAGACTGGGCGCTCTTCTGAGGTCATGTAAGAGGTGATCGAGCGATATGAAGCCCGTTGCCGAGTATCGGCAGCCGCTGTGGTTCTTAAAACGAACGGGGGCCGTCCAGCTTGTGAACCTCGTACTCTCCTCTCCCCCCCTTTCGGTTCCCGGCCGCGGCGGCCGCTTTTCTGCTTTTCTGATGGAGGCGAAAAGCAGAAACGCCCGTGTGTACGAGATTTCGGCGCACGATAAAGATCCCCAGGTGGTCAAAATTAATCCCGAGCCCTCCACTACGGCGCGCCTCATCGCCTGCGATGCGTCGGCGCGTTAAACCCCACAATCAATCAGTCAATCCTCTCCCCCCCTCATCCCACTGGGAGCAGGCCCTGGGCAGCTCTGACGAGTCCAGCCAAGTGCTGGTCACCTCCCGAGCTCTGGCGGTCGCGGCGGACCTCTGGTCCTCCGCCACCCTAACCCCCTCTCGCTAACCCGGTTTTCTAAATAAAGTTTTCTCTATCAAGGTCGAGATCGAAGTCGATAACCCGATATCCTTCAACAGCCTGGAATCGGAATTGTGGACAACATAATAAAGTAATGTTCTCGAATTACCAGTTTCCACCTTTGGTTGCGGCCCCTACTGATAACAATAACGACGGTAAATTCACCCCAGACTGGGTGTCTCCCTTCGAAGCTCTAAAACGCAACGTCGAAGAAAAATTACACCATCTTCCCGTGGGGAACCCTGATGAGGATGCGAAGCATCGTGGCGGTTCCATTGTGTTGCCGTTATGTTGAGTGATCTGGTGTTTACTAGCGCCAGAGGGAATTCCGCGTCCGGGTCCACACCGGTGGCAAAGGCACGCAGGTACTGTTGTGTTACGGTGAGTAGGCAGTGGTTCTCGAGGCGCCGAAACTCGTCCGTCATGTTCTTGTCGAGGTTGTAGTCTCTGTGGTAGAATCAGTAGGCGTTGGTGAGGTAAAGGTTGTTGACATTGGTGCACCGGCTGAGAGCAATGTACACGCCCTCCTCTTCGCATCTTTGTGTTCTCCTTCTTCTTCGGCGGTTCCCTTACGGGAAGATGGCGACGGTGGTTGAACGCCAAGCTATCTCGTGATGGATTCTTTGGTTGGCCAATCCCTAGGGGCATCCTGCCACAATCAGCATCAGAGGCGCTGCGGACGGGGCTGGTTGAGCTGCAACGCGCGTGGCGCTTCGCGCCACAGCTTTCCCACGGAAAATTCAACATCCTCCTCTAAAGTTTTCAGTTCGTCGTTTCCGGTGACGTTCAGCTTCGCGTGCCTTCGTTGTATCAGTAGCTTCTTGACGTAGTTTGAATGAATCAAGGACATAAGGTGCGTTCGTAGCACTTGCTCCTGTCCCGGATTTGTAGTGTAGTGGGAAGAGCACCGCGTACCTCCCGTTGAGGCCAGAGAGTCGTGGGATCGAAACCGGGCGCCGCTAACTATTTCTTTTTTCTATAGTGTAGGAAGAGAGGTGCGGACAACGGACGGACCCCGGACATAGCCCCGAGCAAGAGATGCTTTGCATCTAAAACACGCGCATGATCAAGGAATTGGTCAACCAAAACTCAAGCATGATGCAGGAAATAATGCATATCAGACAACAACAAGCAATAAAAGAAACCCTTCAAATCAAGCAGGATCTGGCCCAAATTAAACAGGGCACGCCTAATTTCAGCGAACTGTGCTAGGACTATTTTAACAGATTCAGGAGCAGATCCAGGACATTCACAAGACGCAGCAGCAAATTCAAGAAACAAATATGACCATACTGAATGAAATGAAAGACCTAGACAAAAGATGGCGGTTCTAGAGGAAAAGGACAAGGCTCACAAGAAACTCAAGAATTATCCTGCGAGAGAAGGTCGAATGGTGGAAGTGCTAGAATGATGAGTAGCCCCTCATGTACCACGAAGCCCCCATTTCGAACAGTTCCCAAACTCAAAATTTGGCAATGGAACGGCAGAACAATTAGATCTAAACAACAAAATTTGCTACAATTCAGCTAAATTGAGAAACCAGATGTCATTGCTCTGCAGGAAACTCAAGCTGAAAGCATTAGCTTAACTGGCTACGATATGCATATAGCCGAGGGCATGACCCGAACTGCCATTCTAACCCTAAAGCAGTTGGCCACACAGTTGCACCCTATCCAACATAGTATTGAGCACACCCTCGTGGAGATCATACCCGACAGGAAAACGTTACAGAGCCTGTTCATATTGAACATCTATAGTCCACCCACCGAAAACTTGAGGGACCATGACAGATTTTTTCATATGGTCTTGAAATTGACCGCGGGTCACAAGATGGTGGTGGTAGGAGACTTTAATGCACGCCACTTGGCATGTGGGTATAAAAGGTCATTAAAGAAAGGAGAAAATGTCCACAACGTGGCTCAACAACACCGCCTTACGCTGTGGAATGATCTCCAATACCCCACCCGAATGGGCAACAGTGTGTCGAGAGACAACCCCTGGCCTCACTTTCACGACGGGCATCACCCATGCTGAATGGCAGAGACTGGACGAGAATCTCGGTAGTGACCACTACATCGTTCAACTGGAAATTGACCATCGGCGAACACCCGCAAAAGAAGGAAACGCAAGAATTGCAGATTGGAAAGCCTTCCAAGAAAAATATGACCAGTAATCTATAAACATAAACATGGATCTCGAAGAATGGACGATGAAACTGGTTGAAAAAGTCAACAAATTCATAAGAGATCCAATAAACATCTAAAAATCCAGAAGTAGACCCTCACCTCTTAGATATTTCGGAGGCTCGCCGAAGCCTTACACGGAGGTGGAAAAAACAAGTGGAACAAGAAGCTACAGAAACGCATTGCCCTCTTAAAGGGACACTGAAGTGAATTTGTCAAGCTCCCGTTTTTGCTTGCACTGCGTAGACTGGCTCAAATTAGCACACTTTTCATCGTTTATCCGGTTGACAAATCGGTAATTATTTTACAAAGCACGAAAGAAGAAAAACTACCATGCGCGGTTTGCGGCGGCCGCACCAACTAAGGCTGTGACGTTGAGAGGAGGGGCGCCGTGATTGGACGATGCCCAAGGTTAGCAATCACACAAGTTTCGGTTTCGGTTTCGGTTTCGGTTCTGTAAAACATAACCAATGGCTTTGTTGGATGGGCATTCTCAATATCTCAGTAATCATCGTACCGCGCTTCTGCCATGTTGTCGGCTGTAAAATGCACAAGATAAGCCTCCCAGGACGGCTTGTAGTCGTAGCATTCACTAGCCGAGACCTACGCAGTGCATGAACGCCCTCCGCGTACCCGCAGACGCCCAAATGTCATGCGCTTTTCCCCCATATTTGGAGCTTGCCTCCCTCATGCCTGTATCGTAAAAAGCGTGTTCGCACCAGGCCAAGGGTCTGTTCATTCTGGCCTGTGCCCACTGCCTGCAAGCAGTCGGTGCTTACGGCAACAGCATGCCAACGAGAACTCGCTAGCGCGCCAGTGCCAGCCTGCGCGCGTTTTGTGAACTAGTTCGTGTAGCCATGAACGTTGCGGCCCCAAAAAAGGTGAACTCAATATAGAAAACATCGGCGGAAAACAAAAAAGTTAACTTACAAAAAAAAAAAAAAAGCACGTACCCGCGGGGATTCGAACTCGTGACTCGCAAAACATTTGCAATGAATTCCTAGCACCTCAGACTGCTAGGCTACGGAGCAGGACGTGAAGGCGATGCTAATATAGGGTATATATTGTACAACCGGTTTACACTTTTATTTAGTTTTGGCATTTCAAGCCGCTTAGGTGACTATTTGTTGTACTGCGATCGTGCAGTAAGCGTCGCCCGAGTTTCCACAGTAGCTCACGTCTAGCAATTGCATTTCGTAGACGGAAAAGCGTTCGCAGATGCGTAGTCGTGCTGCTGACCGCTGTGCTTGTTCGCCCAGCGCAAAAAAGTGCTTCCCGCGCCCTAGTTTTACGCTGTACGGTAAAAATATCAGTTGATTTTATTTGCTTAGTACCTATATTGACTTCACTGACTCTTCTCCCGCCTTTCAGAGGCCTTATATTTTCCTACTGGCGTACCAGTCAGCGAAGCGTCGCATGTGCAGCGCTTGTGTGAAGCGACCTTGACTTGGAGCTAGATACAGTGTACAAACAAACCAAGTAAAGAAAGGCACATTCTTCCATTCACAAACGTGTCCTGGCTTCGTTTCAACTAAGCGAACGAATTGCGACCAAGCAATTTTTTTTAACCTCCTTGATTGCGACGACCCGCCGGTGGCCGGCGGACGAAACGCTGGGCCGACTGACTCTGTCGGCCGGGGAGCCGTGCAGTAGCGCAGCCGTGGCGCAGCCAATTGCCAGCTCATCCCCTCCTGACGTCACACGAAAACGCCACAGAAAATGGGCGAGCGTAAAGAGAGGAGGACAGCGTTTTCGAATTAGTTTTTCTACTAAATAAAATCGCGTAAACGCGCCTAGAGTGGTCGAAACGTGGCCTGGGGACTCCGGACTACAATTTGCGCTAGTAATCCCGCAATGTTTACATATCACTTCAGTGTCCCTTTAACAAGGCAAGCAGAGGAGTACGCTAGCCAGCTGGGAAGGCAGAACTGGAACCAGTTATGGGACCGTTTACAGGGGACACTCAGTACCCAAAGAATGTGGAATATTCTGAAGTCACTCATCTTCAACACTGGATCCAAAAACACGACTGGATGACAAATAGAGCGCCTCATCCACAATTTCCCGGGTACTGAAGAGGATATCCTTAGGGCGGCAAAAATTAAACTCATTGGTGAGCAAGACCAAATTATACCCGTTTCCCACCCTGATTACGTGGAGGTACCGAACCTCGACATTGACACCCCATTCATCAGGGCCGAGCTAGATGCGGCGCTCGCCAAGCTCACAAAGAACACTGCGCCAGGAGCGGACAAGATTACCAACAGAATACTCCGCAACATCCCAGAAAAAATCCAGTATCTTCTCAACAGAATAAACGAGGTATAGGAGACTGGACGTATACCGGCGCCGTGGAAGCATGCCAACGTGACTAAAGGGCACCCTACAGGCCTCAGTGATCTCGCCGTTACTTTTCAATATCGCGATGATCAACCTACCCGACAAGCTAAATGCAATTCCTGGTCTTAGACATGCCATCTACGCTGATGACTTCACATTCTGGACAACCAGAGGGTCAACGGGAAACCAACAGGATTCCCTGCAGGAAGCCGTAGACCGCACCGAGGCATACCTCAAGCAGTGTGGACTTTCCGTCACCTCAGAAAAATCGGAACTTCTGGTACTAAGAAAGAGGACGAGAGGCAGACCCCCGCCGGGAGCACCGGACCCGGAAGTGAAGCTTGATGGCATCCCTATCCCAAAAGTCGACACACTGCGAGTATTAGGCCTCACTCTCCAAAAGGACGGAACAGGAGCTGCTACAGTCCCCAAGCTCAAAAGCACCATCACCCAGGTAACCCACCTGGTCAAGAGGGTTGCGAACAAAAAGCATAGACTCAAGGAAGAAGATACAATTCGATTAGTACAAGCATTAATTATCAGCATAATTACATATGGTACCCCATATTTGGGGCTAAAGAACGCCGAAAGAGACAAATTCAACATCCTCATCAGGCAAAGATACAAATTGGCACTGGGTCTACGGGCGAAGACTTCGACTGAGAAGCTACTGCAACTAGGGGTACATAACACGTGGGAGGAACTTGTAGAGGACGACAGGGTTAGCCAAATTGAACGGCTGAAACTCACAGAAACCGGTCGCGCCACTTTACGCCGTCTCGAGTACGAGGTGAACTTGGATTCCCAAACCCAAGAAAGGCGCCTCCCACTTTGTCTGAGGGAGTGCATCACGGTTGCCAATATCCCTCGCAACATGCACCCTCTTTACCACAAAGGAAGGAGAAATGCCAGGGTAAAGGCACTTAAAAAAGCCTATGGTAATGATAGCGGAACGATGTACGTCGACGCCGCAAGATATTCAAGCGCAAACCATGCTGCACACGCGATAACCATGACCAACAGCAAAGGAAAGGAACTAAGCTCGGCAACTATCCCGACTGAAAACATTAACTCCGCAGAAGCAGCGATTGCTCTGGCTACTACAACGATCAGAGAAAACCAAGCTCGCATGATTATAATCAGAGACTCCCAAGCAGCCTGCAGGAATTTTCAGAAGGGTCTCATCTCCACAGTAGCGCTTAATATACACCTGAAGCTAAAGGATCAAAAAGATGTACCGGGCATATACATCGTGTGGACACCGGGACGCGAGTTTCTGCAGGGTAATATGGCGGCTGATGCCACTGCCCGATATCATTCCCTCCGGGCAACCACCGCTACCCTCACCCCCATCACAGAAGCTCAAGCCACTCCCCTGCCGATGTTCCCACCTATCCCACGACGCACCAGGGACATATTGGAACATTACAGATCGAGCAAGACGGAAATATCCACCTCCTCATCCACAACTCTCCAAAGAAGGAACGCAGTTAAAGGGACACTGAAGTGAATTTGTCAAGCTCCCGTTTTTGCTTGCACTGTGTAGACTGGCTCAAATTAGCACACTTTTCATCGTTTATCCGATTGAGAAATTGGTAATTATTTTACAAAGCGCGAAAGAAGAAAAACTACCATGCGCGGTTTGCGGCGGCCGCACAAACTAAGCTTTGACGTTGGGAGGAGGGGGCGCCGTGATTGGACGATGCCCAAGGTTAGCAATCAAACAAGTTTCGGTTTCGGTTTCGGTCTGTAAAACATGTTTGACATTCGATGGCGTCGTTGGATGGGCATTCTCAATATCCCAGTTATCGTAGTACCGCGCTTTTGCCATGTTGTCGGCTGTAAAATGCATAAGATAAGCCTCCCAGGACGGCTTGGAATCGTAGCATTCACAATCTGAGGCCTACGCAGTGCATGAACGCCCTCCTCGTCCCCGCAGACGCTCAAATGCATGCGCTTTTCCCCCATATTTGGAGCTTGCCTCGCTCATGCCTGTATCGTAAAAAGCGTGTTCGCACCAGGCCAAGGGTCTGTTGATTCTGGCCTGTGCCCACTGCCCGCAAGCAGTCGGTGCTTATGGCAACAGCACGCCGACGAGAACTCGCTAGCGCGGCATTGCCAGCCTGCGCGAGTTCTGTGGACTAGTTCGTGGAGCAATGAACGTTGCGGCCCAAAAAAAGGGGAACTCAGTATAGAAAACATCGGCGAAAAACGAAAAAGTTAACTCATAAAAAAAAAGCATGTACCCGCGGCGATTCGAACTTGTGACTGGCAAAACACTTACGCTGACATACCTAGCGCACCAGACGACTAGGCGACAGGGGGCCGCTGGCGGAAAAGGAAAATATTAGGTATATAATGTATAACCAGTTTACACTTTTATTATAGTTTTAGTATTTCAAGCAGCTTAGGTGACTATTTGTTGTATTGCGCTCGTGCAGTAAGCGTCCCCCGAGTTTCCACAATAGCTCACGTCTAGCAATTGCATTTCGTAGACGGGAAAGCGTTCGCAGATGCGTAGTCGTGCTCCTGACCGCTCTGCTTGTTCGCCCAGCACAAAAAAGTGCTTCCCGCACCCTAGTTCTACGCTGTACGGTAAAAATATCAGTTGATTTTATTTCCTTAGTACCTATATTGACTTCGCTCAGTCTTCTCCCCCTTCAAGAAGCCTTATATTTTCCTACTGGCGTACCAGTCAGCGAAGCGCCGCATGTGCGCTTGTGCAGCGCTTGTGTGAAGCGACCTTGACTTGGAGCTAGATACAGTGTACAAACTAACGAAGTAAAGAAAGGCGCATTCTTCCATTCCCAAACGTGTTGTGGCTTAGTTTCAACTGATCGAACGAATTGCGACGACCCGTCGGTGGCCGGCGGACTAAATGGTGGGCCGACTTCGGCGAGCCGTGCAGTAGCGCAGCCAATTGTCAGCTCCTCTCCTGCTGACGTCACACGAAAACGCCACAGAAAATGGGCGAGCGTAAAGAGAGGAGGACAGCATTTTCGAATTGATTTTTCTACTAAATAAATTCGCGTAAACGCGCACAGAGTGGTTGATACAGGGCCCAGGGACTCCGGACTACAGTTTGCGCTCGTAATCCCGCATTGTTTACAAATCACTTCAGTGTCCCTTTAAGACTCCAAACTAACTCTTTCCCGCATGCCTCACAGTTGCACATGACTCATCCCGGTCTGTACAGTTACGACTGCCAATTCTGAGGACCCCTCAACATTCTCTACCTCATGGTGTGGGAGTGCAAGGGTGTGAAGGAACTCCCAGAGGTATTTGTGCCATCGACGGAACAGTGGGAGACCCTGTTGTCCAGCGAGGTCATGGATGACCAGCGTGGCCTGGGGATCCGGGCCAGACAAGCAGCTGAGGGCCGTGGCATCCTGAACTAGGGACGCCACCCACCCTGGAGGATCAACGCTACTACACTGAAGATCACTCAGCGCTCAAGTTTCCTTTTATAGAAATCAATTCCTCATCCTCCCTCTCCCCCCTCTCTCCCCCCCTCTCTCTCTCTGTCTCTCTTTTTTTGTTGGTACTTCAAAGGCGCACCATTAGCACTTGTGCTCAATGCGGAACTTCGGAATCCCCCGCCTCCAAAGCTATCGTTTGTGAGTCTGTCTGTGTCTGTCTGAAAAACTTTAATGCTGATATATACAGGGAAGATGTTTGAGGTGGCCCGGAGGGCGCCACCTCACTGCCCTTCTTTATCACCACTTCAGATGCCTTCTTCGGCCGGCTCATCCGGGCGTTCGCGTCGAGGTAGACTTCACGCTGTTCTGGCGCCGGCGCCGCAACCGCTACGGGATCCTATCCGCTTCTCCCGGCCAGCACGCCGTTGCTGATGCCTTGCACAGGGAGCTCTCCCGCTTCTGGATCACCGGCTTCAAGGTTGACCTCGACAGCATCACCCTCGCCGGTGAGTCTCGGGCTACCACAGCCCATTCCCAAGCCAATCCCAAGAAGCAATAGTTCGAGTTTAATGATCTTGTGTAACACGTTCATTTGAAAGGCTTTCGAAGCGTTTATCACCGTGCCTAACTTTGAACACTAGATAGTAAATTTGCGGCAACATTTCAACATTCCTAACCATGTCCAAATAGATCCCGTGGATACCTAAATGATACTTCTGAAACAATCAGAAAATATTCTAAGGTATTGCTGTGCGACATACAGCTTGTAATCATATGCGTATGTGTACACATTGGTAAATTTAGTCTTCAAATGTGCATCAATTCTGTGCGCCGGTTCAATCGAAACCAGTGACCTATAGGCGGTATTCAATGAAAAGTTTAGCGGGCGATTTCTTCGCCTGGCCACACTGAAAACCGCCATGTCGGTGGCCACCATGCCAGCGCATGCGCTCTGCGCCTGCATCTCGAAAAAAAAAAAACACCAGCGTACGTCGTCTGCTGCGTTTCAGGCCGATTATCGGTAGTGGCGTCAACAGATATATGTAATATTAATCGCACTCACATTAAGTGCTGGTGCTCTACCTACCCTAGAGCACTTCGAATCCACGGAGGATCAAACCGCGGCTGCGAACGGCGCGTATAAGCAGCGTAAGTCCGACGCTGCAGTTGGCTGCCGCCGCGGATGTCGACGCATGTGCACCTGCACCGCTTCCACGTCTTTGTCTGGTATGTGCCCTCTAATACGTGGTTGAGTACAAAAACCGAATAATTTCTTTTGGAGAAATGGTTCACGCGTAAACCGATTTAGCGTTGGCTTTCTCTTGCGCTAAATGTTTCACTCAGCAAAACAACTCACGTCTGACGTTAGAGTGCGGCGGTTGGCAATCAGCTGATCTGCGGCGGCTACTTCATACGCGTCTGGCGATAGGTAGATCGTACTGTGCTGCACTCAACAGCACTTGTCGTCGAGGTATTACTTTGTGTTCAGTGGGCAACAGTTTGGAAATGATGCAGTTACTGCTGTCAAACGGACGACTTCGCTCACGTTCAAACCTTTGTGCCACGACCGACTCGCACTCGCTCGTAGGTGTGCGCGGAGGCTGGGGTTGAATTGCAGATAAGGTTGTCCCACTCATGAGCGGAATAATGACTTTTCGCGTAAACAACGCTATCGCAGTACAACCGACTATCGAATCACTCGCACACGCCTTGCACTGAAACACAAGGTCACGTCGCGGCCTGCCTGGCCGCCATGAAGGCATGGAGGAGAAGAGGGGTGCCTGATCTGCGGGCCGTGCGCACAACGCCGCTTTGGCAACAGACGCTTGGCCACAGATATGGCGGTGCACTCGCATGGTTGCCTGCATGCATTCCACGCCATTGAATACCGGCTATTGATACTGACCAACCGCGTGCAGGCGCAAGGGGCCAAAGAATTAGGATCCATCAGCCCCTCTCGCTCGTGAAGTTCCCGGCTCGGCCCTATGCGCGCGCCTTGCTCCGGCTTGTTTCGCCACCCTTCGCAGAGGCTGGGGTGAGCCGCGCTTGTAGCACCCCGGCAACGTCGCCAGCGTTGCTAAGGTCCTTTCTCGGCGGCAGCTTTATCCGCGCGCTCTCTTTACTCTATCGTTGTCGGCCTTCGGTCGCTCGCTTTGGTTGAACACCAACGCCGACTCCGCCACGCCCACACGCTCCAGCAATTGCTTACGCAATAAGAGAGAGAGAGAGAGAGAGAAACAAATTGTCCGCACATCTGCTCACTTCGCTGCAGATGTCGTCGAAAGATGATAGTCTTCGGCCGGCTTTGCCACGGGAATGCATCTCTTCTCTCCCCCGCCAACCACCTCTCACACTCTTCCCCTCCCTTTCGATCCTCCCACGATAAAATGGTGAAGGTTAGCTAAAGTCAATCCAATTTTCCTGTATTTCGCTGCTCGCGCCATCTGCTGGAACCGTTGGTTTCAGGTGAACTTTGTGAACCCACTAGGTCCAGGCTCGCGGGGGCTTTTTTTTTTGTATTTTTGGGCCAAAATCTTGTTTTTAGCGCGTATTTTTATTCGCTATTGCAAGTATCAAGCACACATGTATTTTACGTATTTTACATGTATTCAAGCACACGCCGAGTACAAGTTGTGCATTGGTGTTTTGCCTTAGATATGCCTGTTTTTTTTTTTTTTTTTTGCTCAAGAATCTTGAAAAGTATGCAGAATGTTGCCATATTTAGTGGTTCGTGAAGATTTTCGGTATATAAACTTCTTGTGCAAGAATTAAACCTGCCGCGGTGGCTCAGTGGCTAAGGCGTCGAGCTGCTGAGCACGAGGTCGCGGGTTCCATTCCCGGCCGCGGCGGCCGCTTTTCTGATGGAGGTGAAAGAAAAGCAAAAACGCCCGTGTGTACGCGATTTCGGCGCTCGTTAACGATCCCCAGGTGGTCGAAATTAATCCGGAGTCCTCCACTACGGCGCGCCTCATCGCCTACGTTGCGTCGGCGCGTTAAACCCTACAATCAATCAATCAAATCAAATCAAGAATTCTTTTAACTTTCCTCCGGATGGCTGAATCGAGAAAAAAACGGTCCAAAATTTTCGGGTTTAAGTACTCCAAGGAAGACTATTGGCTCCAAGCGGCACACTCCAAGGGAGTGAGGGGGAGAGAGAGGGCGTATTATTGGCCAGGATCGTAATCACTCCGCACCAGTGATGTTCTGTAGTGAGAAGAAAATTTCCCATTTGGAGGTTCAGAAATTCGCTATTTTAGCATTTTTCCCCGCCGGTTTTTCAAGAGTTCCTTGCAAAATTCCCTTCTTTTTCGTTTTCTTTCGGCAACTGATATGCGTCACCGGTAATGCTTGTCAAAAAGAAGGACGGCTCGATTCGGTTTTGCGTCGATTACCGACGGCTGAAGAAGAATAGGTTTTACGTGGTTTCCTGTTCGGTTTTGGGCGTCAGCCTCCGCCACTTGTCTACTTTGCGTAACGTTCCGGGCGCAGACGCCGTTAAGAGAATCAGAGTTCCAGCGTAAACGAAATCCTACTATATTTTCCGCGCAGCAGCATTCGACTATGCATTTCACCTTTTGTGCCAAAAAGAAAACGCTCCGTTTGCGTGATAAAGTTCCAAGTTAAAACTAACAAAATATTTTGGGAAATTGAGAATTTTGCTCAGCGCCGGTACTGCTCGAGCCATCTCTCGTTGACAGCGCGCGGACTAAGGCGCACCCGAAATGCTTTTTTTTTGTATATTGCTCAGGGATACAAGCAAACAGGCTTCAGCCGCTGCCGCTTCACGCATTGCTTGCTCGTTGTCAGGGGGTATGCGTTCATCTGTGCTCCCTCCTGTTTTATTAACTGGATCGGAAGCAGTTTTTGATGTTTGTGGCTTGCCCGAACACGACTGCAGATGTTTTAACATGAAACCGACGAGTTGTTAAGGGATCCTTTTAAAAGAAAACAAAGTAATAAATGATGCGAGATCAGGTTTACAGACATTTTTCCTTTTGTCTCCACCACTCCTAAAATTTCCTGCATCAGTTAGATTCCTTTTTCCTGTTTGGCTAAAACTGCATCCGGAAATTCCCCGGAAAAGGGGAAATTCCCCGCAAGGAGCATCACTGCTCCGCACCACCCTCACTGTGGTAGAAACTACGCAGGCCCTGGCTCTGACCACCAGGGCGCGCCTGCCCTGCGTGCGAGCGCACCGGGCCAGATAGCCACGATGTGGGAGGATTGCTTATGGTGAAGGAGGGGGGGGGGGCAGTGCCATAGGGCGTGGGGGGTGTTATCATGCTGCCCACAATGGGCGTAGGCGACGGTAGATTATAGAGAGGGAGCAACGTTGAGCAGGAGAGTTATCCCTGAAAAAGGCCGGATGGTTGGGGCGCCTCGTGGACCTCTTCAAATTCAAATTCAGTTTCTCTTGCATTTTTATCCATACGCAAAAATGCAGGGAGAAGGTACAAAGCTGATTCTGTGTCAGCTTGACTGGGTCCCGCCCTCCTATTCCAAGGCAGTCGGTGTGCACCAGTTAGCATTTTGCGCGCGAAAAGAAACAGCGGGAAACAAGAAAAGAATGGTCTGAACAAAAATAGCGAAACATGAGCCTCATAAATGCATCATCGCACTAGGACACATGCCTAACTCCAAATTTCTCACACATCAGTGCAGTAGCAAAAAAAAGGGACAAAAATCAGAGAAATAAAAGGATTCAAATATGCCTAGAAGATTTCAAGTAGACTTTCCCGCGCCGCCAAAGACTATTTTGCGCTGATAGAAGTGCTTGTGTGTAGGGGGGGCCGGTAGCTGCCTCAGAGGGAAACTGCGATGTGCGGTGGTAAAACGTACTATGTGCCACCTATACCGAGCTAGTTCCGTAAGTGGTTGGAGGGTAGGGGATAGTGTAGGCGAATCCAGGCGTAAAGAGAGCGTGCGTTATTTTGAGGCGGTCGAATTTCTTGGGTCCGGATAGCCGCACGGTGGTCCCGTTGATTGGTCCTCCGCTTAGGTGCGTATGGTGTGGACGGTTCAAGTGCTGAGTCGCTCCGCGTCGATTCGTGCTGAGTCGATTCGTGTATGTGGCCGTGCGATATGTTTCGGGTATGTTAGCCCATCCCAACATTCATTAAGTGGTCCAAGAAGGTAGCGATTTAGGTGTCGCCTAGATTTTGTAGCACGGCGTAGGTGACGCCCGGTGTCGTGTTGCGGGTGACTTTTTAAGGAGCTGCTCTTTGGGGTGGAGGGGCACCAATCTGGGAACTGCGAGGGGGGCGGCGGAGTTTGGGAATGCGCTATGTAGCTATCCCAGAGTATTTCTGAGGGGTCTCTGGGGGTAGCGGTAAATGTCGGCAGACGGTCTCTGCTCTTGCCTTGGTGGCATCTAGGTGGCGTAGTAAATGCTACTTGCGCTTAAAGCCGGTGCTGTTTTGAATGGGGTCGCATATATATTGACAGCGCGCGTTTTGGTGATGTGCGTGTTCGCCCGTGTCCTTTTGACGGAGCTCTGATGCAGCCGTGTTTCCAGCGTTCGGGGAGGCTGTAGTACATTTGTAGTTGACCTGTTGCGGGATGGCCGTTTCTTGTGCGCCTACGATGTTTGCACTTGGCCAACAGGAATCTGCTCCTACTCACCCTGTTTCCCGTCTTATCACATCCATAGATACATACCTACGCACTATTACAGATGCCCGCGCAAAGGAATACATACACATGGGTTTACGGGCGCACTACCGAACACTTTTTTTCGCTCTGCGCACTTATTGCGACCCTGACTTTACCACACCATTGTCGTGTGTTGGGTGCCCGGACGCGCTCATTTCCTCCGCCGCTTCTTGCCAGCAACGCGCATGCTTTCGTGTCCTCATAATGAACCAATACCCGCGCTTACACATTCAGCGCATATTTCACATTCACTGCTTCGGTTCCATGGGGGTGCGCAAATATAGAACGATGCTGCAAGCAGCAGCAGGCAGAAATTTAAACATTCAAGTCGACCGCTATTTTCTGAAAGCCGTTTAAATGTGAGTCTGCAGACTCACATTTAAACGGCTCATGAAATCATGATTTCAGCGGCAGAATATTTCTGCCCTCCTGGAGTCACGTTGCACATTTTCCTCCGTTTGTTCGAAGGATGTATGTTAGGAAAGTCACGCCTGAGGGGAATTATATGTACGTTAGGATGGCTGGCAATGAGCCAAAAAAGGGCCCATCTCCCCGCGAGGGGGACTCGAGTAAATGCGTCGCATAGGGGGTGGGTGTATTGCGTTAACGTTTAGTGTTTGGGGAGTTGGTGGTAGTGAATGCGTTGTATCAGCAGCTTCTTGACGCAGTTTGAATGAGTCAAGGATATAAGGCGCGTTCGTAGCCTTTCATTCTGTGTCGGTTTTGTGGCACAGTGGGAAGAACACCATGTACCTCGCGTTCCGCCCACAGGTAGTGAATGCGTTGTATCAGCAGCTTCTTGACGTAGTTTGAATGAGTCAAGGATATAAGGCGCGTTCGTAGCCTTCCATTCTGTGTCGGCTTTGTGGCGCAGTGGGTAGAGCACCATGTACCTTGCGTTCCGCCTGCAGGGTCGTGGGATCGAAACCAGGCGCTGGTAAGTATTATTTTTTTTATAGTGTAGGGGGAGGGGTGTGGACCTGTTGTTGAGAGCGAGGAGGGTAGCGTGATGCGGGAGAGGAGGAGTGGGGGAGAGGATGCATCTGGAACGGCTGTTGCGGACGCCGAGGCACGCAGACAACGCCGGGTCACATCGTGAGTTAAAGAAATGCTCTGCATTTAAAACTGACTTCACGCAATTTTATTGAATTCAGTAGGGTTACAGTTTTTTTTAAATATTCCCTGCAAAAGTAGCCATCGAAAAATGGAATGATTGATTTATTTGATTGTTAAGGGAATTTACTGCGGACACAACGCAGGCGATGAGGCGCGCCGTAGTGGAGGGCTCCGGATTAATTTTGATCACCGGGGGATCTTTAACATGCGCCGAAATCTCGTACACACGGGCGTTTTTGCTTTTCGCCTCCATCAGAAAAGCGGCCGCCGCGGCCGGGAATCGAACCCGTCCTCGAACGCGTCCTCGTGCCCAGCAGCACAGCGCCTTGGCCACTGAGCCACCGCGGCGGGTGAGAAATGGAATGGAATGAATGACGTTATTGGAGGAAGGAGGCCACCAGGCCCTGCTGTAGAATATCCATGGGAATACAGGTAGGAGAAGATGGTTCATATAAAGCTTTTTCACTGCTCTTCGAGTGTTCACTTAGCACGTTATGTCTAGTAACGCTCATAGGGGTATCATACGCACGGTTGTAGCCTGCGACGATGATCATCCGGGTATCCATAAGGAGCCATTCGGGAGCCGCCAAGGGTACGCTTTAGGGGTCATCTGTAGAGTGGGCGTGACGATTCGCCATCATTCTACTTCAGAGAGACCTGCTTTTGGACTGAATTCTGTAATTTACTGTAACATTTGGGAATCGTTTCTGATATACTGGACGTGCTTTGCACAAGTCGTCGGGCGTAATTGCGTTGTTCGCGGCCTGTTGAGTAAGGTGAACATGCCCAGATGACGTGAAAAAGGTTGGGTGTGTTACTGCCACTGTAGGAGCACCGAGGACTAGCAGGGTGCCTGGGCGTTGTCCACTTGGAGATGACGTCCGAAGTGTAGGCTGAGTCAGCGTATACTTTATTGGAGAAAATTTCTCGTGTTCTTGGCAGGGACTGAAGAGGAGCAAGAAAACTAGGTGGTGAGGCGTCGGCAAGCCGTGTCCGGATGAGGTATTTAATTCGACGATAGTTTTGCTGCCAGTCTGCAGTTCGCATGCGTGCTGTCGGTCAGGTTGTTTTTCGGTGGACGGGGACCATGGCATGGGAGGATTGTGTAAATACTCCCGGGCGTCATTATGCTCCCAGTGGTTTCCGTACGCCCCATGTCTGTGGGCAGGAGTCCAGACCAGGCGTATCTTGCACCCTTCGGAAGGGAGGTCTCGGATTTTGTAAAGAACGTTGGTGGCCGTAGAATTGGGCGAGAAGGTCCTGTTCAGCTCCCGTAGAGCGACATGGGAGTCAGTGATGACGCGGAACTTTTTTTTGGGGGGGGGGGGATAAATGAGGACGCATTTTTATAATCTGTTTCGCACCGAGGCTTCCGAAAAGCTCGACTTTATCAGTGAGGCCGTGTGTGTTTGTGATGTTGCGAGAGCCATGGGGGGTGTCGGAGCAGGTCCAGGTTGGGCCTTTTATTGCTGCTTCGGTGAAAATGTCCATTTCACACGGAGCTTTGTCGTTGGCAAGAGTGGCGCGGTTCCCCGCAGGGCGCACCTTGTGTACTCAAGGTGTTTTGGTGAGTAGCGCCACCACGGTCCCGAGCTCCGCAGGGGTGCCTACTGCTGTAGGCACTTGGTGTCTTGCAACACCACGGACCCGAGCACATGTGGGTTGGACCCACCCACGCCCTCGGCTGTGCGTGGCTTTGCCGTGTCCGGGGAAAAGGGCATCCTGGTGGTTGAGCCAAAGCCAGGGTTGTTTTGGACCTTCGTGGCCCCCTGGCAGAGGCAACACACCACTTCGGCCCCCGCTTCCCGTAGACGGTGCCCCCAGTCTGACCCGACCTGGGGGGAATCAGCCAGTCGCCTCTTCCTGTCCTCTTCTCCATTCTTTCCCTTTCCTATGTTCTTTCCTAACCCTGTCCTGTCATCTTTTCTCTTCCTCATTTTTCCGTTTTTTCTCTAGGCGGCGAGGGTTAACCCTGTGCGAGGACATCACCCTAGATTCCGACCATAGGGTTATAGTGGCGAGGTACAGTTAACGTGTGCTTCAAAGCCACGTTCCCTTGTTGGGCTCGGTGGTGGGCGACTGGCCTTGCCACCGAATTGATTCCATGTTCTATGGCTATTTTCTCAACTCTCGCAAAACACCCTGATCGACCTCCTAAAAGGGGTCGCACCGAAGTACTCCGCACCCAACCACCTCAGGCAGCTTTCAGCAAGTATCTAGTTGTACACTCGACCGATGAAAAACCTATCACCGACCTGTCAGTCTTCTTAATTGCCAAATGTATTGAAAACATTGTCGGCAAAGACTACAACGCCAAAAAGATGCCCTCTGGAGACCTCCTTGTTGAAGTTATGCGAAAAAACCAAAGCGAGAACCTCCTGAAGCAAGAAAAAATTGCCAACTTGACCGTCACCGTTACGCCACACCGCACGCTAAACACTGTCCAAGGTGTTATCTCTGACAAAGAGCTCCTCCATGAGACAGATGATGATCTCCTTGAGGGACTGCATGACCAAGGTGTTGTTGGCGTCCGTAGAATTATTATGAGAAGAGATGGAGCAGAGATCAAGACCCGACACATCATCCTAACATTTGCTAGCTCTACCCTGCCAGAGACAGTGAAGGCAGCTTTCCTTAGCTGTCGTGTACGCGCCTACATTCCAAACCCGAGGCGATGCTTTAAATGTCAACACTACGGTCATGGAACTCTAGCTTGCCGTGGCAAGCTCACCTGTGCGAAATGTGGCGAGAATGATCACTCTTCTGATGACTGCAAAAACACAATCATGAAATGTCCGAACTGCAGTGGTTCACACGCTGCATACTCACGATCTTGCCCATCTTTCAAGAAAGAAAAAGAGATCATTCAAATCAAAGTAACCGAAAATATCAGTTTCCCCGAAGCACGCCAAAAGCACAAGATGTTTTCGGCTGCATCCTATGCAGACGCCGCCCGCCGGGGGTTGGGGCGACGTTTGGTTAGTACTGCGACACAATGCAGCTTAGCTGATGTGTCGCTGTCGTTAACCCCCTCCGAGCAACCACCAGCTCCTGCCTCTACAGCAGAGGCCCTGGTGGTTCCTCCTCCTGCTGGGCTGCCGTCCACAGCCGAGCACCCCGCCACTACGTCTGCAGAGCCCGTGGAGAATGTGGTGACGGGCGCTGTTGGGACTGGTCCGGCCTCTTCCAGTCCAGCTCCTTTGGCCCGCACGACACCCAAGGGCATTGAGAGCATGAACTCAGGTGGCCCCACACGTACTCCTTCCCTTCCCGCACCGCAGGTTCCAACCAAGAAGCCTGCGGCCACCTCAGGAACCAATCCGCGAGGTGGATGTCGGATGAACACCATGTCGGTGCCGCCTGATTTGTCAGACGAGGACATGGACACCTCGGCATCTCAACCTGCCCAGCAGGCGCAAAATGAGCGCCGCGGCACTTTTGGCCGTGGGAAAAAACCACCTCAACGTACAACAGGCCCTAAACAAGACTCACTGACATGAACCAGAATAGGCAACTTCTCAACTACATCTTTATTATCTTTAATCCATAATAGCTGTTGAAAACATAGTTCAATGGAACTGTAGGGGTCTCATAAAAAACTTGGATGACGTATATGAACTCCTTTATAAACATCAATCCAGTATTGTTTGCCTCCAAGCGACACACCTGAATCCCAAGCAAAGTAACTTTCTTAAACAATACACTGTCTTCAGGAAAGATAGAGATGCCTTTGCTCATTCATCTGGTGGGGTTGCCATTGTGACGCGAAAATCCATTCCATCCCAGTCCATTAGACTACTCACCAGCCTTGAGGCAGTTGCTGTCCGCGTGATCATTTTTGGTCGGCTGATTACAATATGTTCCTTATACATTCCCCCGGATCATCAATTGTCTACCTCAGAATTTGAGTCGTTGGTAAATGAGCTTCCTGAACCATTTATCTTACTTGGAGACCTAAATGCACACAACAAACTCTGGGGTTCTGGGCGAACTGACGCTCGCGGCCGCTTGATTGAACATTTCCTAGTATCATTTGGTGCGTGTTTGTTCAACAAAAAACAGCCCACATATTATAACATTACACACAACACGTACTCACACATAGACTTGGCAATCGGTTCTGCTGTTCTTTTTCCACTCGTTGAGTGGCAGGTGGAGAAAAACCCGCTTGGAAGTGACCATTTCCCAGTATTCCTGAGATGCCTAGACAGAGACCCTTACACTCCCACCTCAACTAAAAGGTTTAAAGAAACCGCTGCAGACTGGGAGAAATTTAAGCAGAAATCTCAACTCGCATACAGTTCCATAGAACACTTGGGTATTGATGAAGCTTGTAGCCTTGTCACGGCACATATCCTTGACGCTGCAGAGAACTTCATTCCCCAGACTTCTGGTGACACAAGTAACCTAAGGCGGCCCTGGTGGAATGAAGAGTGTCGACAAGCACGCCAGGCACAGAACAAGGCGTGGGGCATTCTTCGCAGGTACCCCACTGCGGACAACCTTGTAGCGTTCAAGCCCACCAAAGCCATGGGAAGGCGCATTCGCCGTCAGGCCAAAAACAATACCTGGAGGTCCTTCTTAACTTCAATAAATTCTTTCACCGATACAAGAAAGGTTTGGAACAGGATAAGAAAACTAAATGGACAAAGCACACATGGCTTACCCCTTGTTGACACCACTGGTGGCACCCTGGAGGACCAGGCAAACGCGTTGGCACAACACTTCGAACACGTCTCAAGCTCTTCACATTACACAAGCACATTTATACACTACAAAAAGTCAGCTGAGCGGAAGTCCATACGTGACCACAAGCAATCAAACGACTCCTATAACTCTCCATTCTCCCTTCACGAGCTCATGACTGCGTTGGCTGGTTGCAAGCCTTCGGCACCAGGTGCAGATAACATTACGTACGGCATGATCAAACACCTTCATACAGACCCAATCAATACTCTCCTGTTTTTATTTAACAGAATATGGCGTGCTGGGCACTTTCCTAAGGCATGGAAACAGGCTATTGTTGTGCCACTGCTGAAAGAGGGAAAGGATGCATCCTGTGTTTCAAGTTATCGTCCAATTGCCCTGACCAGCTGCTTGTGCAAGCTGTTCGAAAAAATGATCAATAGAAGGTTACTATACTTCCTGGAATACAATGGTATTCTGGACAGCTGCCAGGCAGGTTTTCGGTCGGGCAGATCAACAACAGACCAACTTGTCGCTTTTGAATCCTATGTGAAAAATGCCTTTGTTAACAAACAGTTTTGTATGTCCATATTTTTTGATCTAGAGAAAGCATATGACACTGCCTGGCGCTACGGCATCCTGCGAGACCTGAAATCTTTTGGAATTTGTGGGAATATGCTTAATGCCCTTGAAAGCTATTTGTCTGAACGAACATTCAGAGTGAGGGTCGGGGCTGCATTATCCGCGTTGTATATGCAAGAAAATGGCGTTCCTCAGGGTGGAGTACTTAGTTGCACACTTTTTATAGCTAAGATGAACACACTTGGAAAAGCTCTGCCAAGTACCATTTTTTACTCCATTTACGTGGTTGATGTTCATATCAGTTTCCGGTCCTGTAACCTGTCTATCTGTGAACGGCAGTTACAACTTGCCACAAACAGGCTTGTAAAATGGGCCGACGAAAATGGCTTTAAGCTAAATCCTCAAAAGAGCACATGTGTCTTATTTTCCAAGAGGCGTGGTATTCACCCTGAGCCCACCGTCCACCTCAGTGGAGTGGCTGTGCCTGTGAAGAAGGAACACAAGTTTTTAGGGATTGTGCTAGATGAAAAGCTGTCATTTATTCCACATATAAAGCTACTCAAAATAAAATGTATAAAGGCAATGAATATCCTAAAAGTCCTATCCCACCACTCCTACGGCGCAGATAAGATGTGCCTGCTGCGTCTCTACAACAGTTTAGTGAAGTCGCGGCTGGACTATGGGAGTGTAGTATACGGGTCAGCTTCGAAAACCGCTTTAAAAATGCTTGACCCTGTTCTGCACCTTGGGCTTCGCCTTTCGTCAGGAGCCTTCCGAACGAGTCCTGCACAAAGCCTATATGTGGAATGTGACCAGTGGTGCCTGGAAGACCAGCGCTTATACACAGATCTATTGTATGCCATGAAGGCAACATCCATAAAAAATCACCCTTCTTCGTTTATTGTCAATAACACCTCTGCCATGCACTCGTTTCTCAGTCGGCCCTCTATATCTATGCCTTTTTCGTTGAGAGTGAGAGTGCATGCTGAAGAGCTTGGGGTTTCTTTTAGCGAGACTTACAAAACTTCGATCACAGACCTTGTTGCTCCCTGGGAAATGTCCCCCATTTCTTGTGATTTATCTTTCAGAGCCATTAACAAAAGAACTGCACCAAGAGAACTCATCTTGCAGCACTTCCTACATCTACGACACAAATACCCCTACACAACGTTTTACACAGATGCCTCCAAGTCCGCCCATTCTGTGTCATGCGCTGCACATGGCCCAAACTTTGCTACCACGAAGACAATGAACAAAAATACCAGTATTTTTACAGCTGAGGCACACGGCATTTTAACCACTGTGGAACACATTACAGAAACCAGAATACACAGTTCCATTATTTTTACAGACTCCCTGAGTGTAGTATTAGCTCTCCATTCAGGAAAACCAACTAGAAACATTATTTTAAACCGTCTTATCAAATCCATAATGTCTGCTTACGCTCTAAAATTGACTGTAGTAGTGTGCTGGGTACCTGGGCACAGTGGAATTTCAGGCAATGAAATTGCTGACCAGAATGCTGCTGTGGCGGCTCTCCGCAGTGATGTAGATATCCCACATGTGCCCTACCTAGACATGAAACCACTAGTTCGGAGTATGCTTCGAAGGCGCTGGCAGGTACAGTGGGACACACAAATTGAAAACAAACTGCACATTATAAAAGCACACATAGGGAAATACAACACAGAGAAACAGAACAGGTTCACAGAAATATCAATATGCAGATTAAGAATAGGTCACACACACGCTACACACTCATACCTTTTAAACGGAACCCCACCACCATCTTGTGAGAAATGCGGACGAAGACTTACAGTCCTCCATGTATTGATTGAATGCTTGGCATACCATGACGCAAGGAAACGACACTTCCCAGAACTATACACCTACATGATACCCTTACACCATCCTTGTTTTTATCTGATCAACCCCCGATTAGAAGTGAACGCCTTTTAGCCTATCTCGCTGACATTGGATTTTTAACACTCATCTCATACCATGTGTGACATCAGGGCCACCCAATGCAAATAGTGAGGGCGGTTCTGAGCGTTTTCATAACGTGCCAGGGACGTCACCGCCATCCCTGCTATGTTATGGCGCTCCCAGCACACACATAAACATCGTCACTGTTACCCCTCATCTTATTCATCTTCGCTTCTTAGAGTAAGGGCCCTTTACACCCATATATACACTATTTTTGTCAAGTACATCACAATCATCGCCATGGCATTTTAATAAATGTGACAAAACAAACATTGTCTTGGCGCTCTTTGGCCTCAGACGCCCTTGCGCCAATAAAATATACATAGTAGTAAGAGTGGCGCGGTTCCGGCGAGAAATGGGTCTCATGTGGCCTAGTGTGGAATAGTAGGTGTCAGCATAATGTGTCCCACTTCAAAATAGATTGTACGTATTCAAGCTGCTTCTCAAAGCGTCTCCTCTACAAGGTTAGCGAAGGGAGGAAGCGAAACTGCTTCCGACAGTACGTCTGTTTTGGTATGCAATGGAAGCATCGAAATGGTCCGGGTTAGATGTCTGTTAAGGATGTTCAGGTCGTTTAAATGGCGGGGACGCAATTGACAAACGGGGAACCCGTAAGTTAGCCGTCCATGCGCAACGGCATGAGCAAGCATGATACATGCGTTTTTCCAGAGATGCGAGTTATCAAGTGTAATGTGGAGCGCCAAGTAGTTCTTAAATGACGAATCCATGCATGGGAAATATTACAACTGCTTATCTGCGACCCAAAAGCTTACTAAGGCCATTTTTAGATGTAACAACCTTGTTGGCCGAAATTAGAGCGGAAGTCAGTAAAGGACAGGTGAAGCCAACCAGTCTGCTCGAGATGTTGTTGGAGCCTGCTATTGATCATTTGCTCTATTAATTTGCATAGACAGGAGTCAATGCAATAGGCCTGAGGTTTTTGGGTTTACAAGGGTCTTGGCCCGGCTTGGGTATTGGATGAATTATAGTCGTTTTGAGGTATTCAGGAACTTTTCCAGTGACCCAGGACCGGTTTTGAGAGCCAAAAGTGCCTCTTGTACATTATGTGCTAGATAACGGATATTCTGCCATTTAATTTCGTCATGGTCCAGTGCTGACTTCGGCTTTCCCTCTGACATAACGACTTGGAGCTCGCTCAAAGTGAATGGAGAGCTGAGGTCTCCAAGGCGTGTAGTAATCTCGATAACAGGCGGGGGACGAAGAGCCGTTCTGCTGGTAGTTGCGTGAGGGAAAAAAGTCGTTAAAAGAGTTCTTTTTAACTACAAGGTAGCCAGAGGGCAAGCACATTTTCTCTACAACCTTCCCTTTCTCGACCGCTTCGAATTCGAAAAAGGCCCCACAGGCGCGAGTCCTCTCTCCTGTCCAAGGCGTTGACAGATTATGCCAATTTTCAGTCTGAATATAATTTCCTGGTATTCATTTAACTTCTTGTAGTGCCGTTTAAGTTTCATCAGATCACTGTGGCGTTTTCCGAGTGCTCGATACTTTTTTGCGAGGAATTGAACTATACGCAGGAGCTTGTGCATGTGCGCATCCGGTATACCGACTTCGACGGTACTAGTCACGGTCTCAAGAGCCAAGCTGTGTGCTCCATTCAGGGTGGCGACGAGCTCGGAGCGGTTAGGTTGATAAGCCCTATGAAATTGTGAATGAAATACATTCCAGTTGACGCCCCGCACGGGGCACATTGAGTAATCTTGGTGACGGTATTGGCGACACCGCGGACCCCGAGCCCCTATACATAAATTGTGACCAACCGTGACGATGTGTTTTAAGGTGAAGGGTAGAAACCTCAAACGGTGGCCGTCGGAGCCCAGGTCAAGCTCCGGCGGATGGACTCCCTGTTTGCTAACCAGGCAGGGAGCTCCGGGACCTCTTCAGCTATCAGGGTAAGGCTGACGAAGAAAGTACCCCCGTCCCCGGCTTCTATAGTATGCTGTATGGTATTTTCTAAACGCCCCCCTTAAAACGTGATCGGTCCCTGAAAAGGGGCCGCACCGAAGTATCTTTGCCCTCCTTGCCATCCTTAACCTTTCCTGAACCGGGTAACTACTCTCGATTTCTCGTCATAGAATCCCTTAGTCCAGCCCACCCTCTTGCATCGCAGCCACTTCTTGATCGCAAAATGTCTTGTAGCCATAATAGGAAAATCGCATTTATATATATATATATATATATATATATATATATATATATGCCTTGATAAAGACAAGTCTCCTTGTCGAAACGTTGGCAGAGGTCTGAGGCCTCTACCTTCTCTATTATTTCTATCTGGTGACCATCTTCAAAGCCCTCTCGTTCCCAGGATATATAATCTTATTCCTGGCCGCGGCGGCGGCCGCTTTTCTGATGGAGGCAAACAGAAAAAACTCCCGTGTGTACAAGATTTCGGCGCACGTTAAAGATCCTCAGGTGGTCAAAATTAATCCGTAGCCCTCCACTACGGCGCCCCTCATCGTCTGCGTTGCGTCGGCGCGTTAAACCCTACAACCAATCAAGGAAAATTGTATATTGTATAAGGCCAAAAAAGAAAGGACAGGTGAACTCCTCATCGAGGTAAATGACAAGCAGCAGTCCACAAAGCTTCTAGCTAGACTGGCTGATCTCGACATCAGGGTCACACCCCATCGGAGCCTCAATAGCTAGCAGGGTGTGATATCAGAGCCAGATCTTCTGAACGAAACGGATGCGGAACTCCTTGCAGGCTTGAAGGATCAGGGTGTCACTGCCGTGAGACGCATCACCATCCGCACAGACAAGGAGATTCCCACCAAGCACATCATCTTGACTTTTGACCGCGCAGTTATTCCACAACATATCCTTCCTGTTGAAAAAGGAACAGGAACCCATTTGTGAGCACTGCGGAGAACCTCTTACTGTATTACATATCCTAATAAGTTGTCCGTACATAGAAGCGGCCCGCATTAGACATTTTAGAGCTTTATGCACCGTTTGTATACCCTTACACCCAATGCTTTTACTTGGTGATGAACCAATGGTACCTTTGACAAAAGTTTTTGAATATTTCAGAGACACTGGCTTTTTACACCAGTTTTAGCTACTTCATCTCACGGAACTGTTTTTAAAAGTAATCATTTCTATATTTATGATACTTTGAGCAAAACTTTTAACTTACATTGATATCTTCTTACCTGGTGTTTGGCGCATTATAACCGAAAGGTTGCTGCGCCATTAAACCTAAACTTCATCATCATCCACAACATATCAATGCATCGCTCCATCCGTCCCGACATTCCAAACCCGCGCCGCTTCTTTAAGTGCCACCGGTTCGGGCACAGAACCAACTCCTGCCGTGGCCGTCTGACCTGCGCAAAGTGCGCGCAGCATGATCACCCATCTGACAATTGTCCATCACAAACCCTCGCCAGCGCCAACTGCCAGGGACCCCGCGCCGCTATATTCTCGAAAATGCGAGAAGTTTAAGCAGGAGAAGGAGATCATAAATGTGAAGGTCACTGAAAACATCACCTTCCCAGAGGCGCGAAAGAAGTTCACCTCTTTCCCCCTGGGGAGGTACGCCGACGAAGATCGCCGGGGGGCGGAGCGGCGTCTGGCTACCACGGGGACCCAGTTCAGCGAGGCTGACTTGGTCCCTCCCAGCCCCCCGCTGGGTTTCCTCCGGCAGCCCAACCCGTCACCACACCGCTTGCTGAGGCAGCAGTGGTTGTGGTGCCAACCGCGTCCGTCGGGACCGGTGCCGCTCCTGCCTCTGCCTCCCCGTCCTCCAGTGATTTCGAGGGTGCCGAGGAGATGAACACCGGGGGCTCCGCATCGGCTCCCACCGCCACCGCACTGCCCGTGCCACCTCTAGCACCCCCGACGCCTTCGGCGGTGGCGGGTCTAACGAAGGGCCCCCGAAGGGGGGCCGTCCGGGGGGCCCGGTCCGTCGGGCACCCCCAGGACATCTGACGACTAGATCGACGTCGGGTCGTTCCTGCCTGCAACGCAGCGCAAGGAGCGTCCTCCGACGTCCAAGCCCACAGAATGAGACAGGATGCTTTAGGTTTCCAAATCTCATTTTTAGACATTTCCACATCTTCTTTTACTGACGTTTTACCACCCTGGCAGCTTCAACCTGTATCTTGTGACTTGTCCTTCATGAAAATTGATAAAACCGGGGTACCACAACCTGCTATTTTGCAGCACTTCTTGTCCCTGCAGTATAAGTATCAATGTGCAGAGTTTTATAGTGACGCATCCAAAACTGCAACCATGGTGTCTTGCGCTGCTCATGGGCCAAACTTTGATGCATGCAGAACCATAAGCAAATACACTACAATTTACTCAGCTGAAGGATATCGCATATTACTCATTGCACAACACATTCTTGAACACAAACTTCCGAAGTCCATCATATATACTGATTCTTTGAGCGTTGTGCGCGCATTGGCATCACACAAGCCGTGCAAAAACAGAATTGTCAATATGGTCCTCAACACTATCATGTCAATATATGCCCAAAAACTCTTTCTGGTCTTGTGCTGGGTTCCAGGCCACGCTGGGATCACTGGCAATGAGGTTGCTGATGAGACGGCCGCTGATGCCGTACTGAGGAACACAGTGGACATAACACTACCCCACAGTGACTTTAAGCTGCAAATCCGACAACACCTTCGTAACGAATGGCAAGCACAGTGGAATACCCGCTGCGGTGGCCCAGTGGCTAAGGCGTTGCGCTGCTGAGCACGAGTTCGCGGGTTCAATTCCCGGCCGCGGCGGCCGCTTTTCTGATGGAGGCGAAAAGCAAAAACGCCCGTGTGTACGAGATTTCGGCGCACGTTAAAGATCCCCAGGAGTTGATCCGGAGCCCTCCACTACGGCGCGCCTCATCGCCTGCGTTGCATCGGCGCGTTAAACCCTACAATCAATCAATCAAGCACAGTGGAATGAACAGACAGACAACAAACTACATGTAATGAAGCCACACTTGGGACGATACACAACTGACTCACACAACAGACAACCCGAAGTGACCTTAGCAAGGTTGCGGATAGGCCACACACATGCAACACACTTACACCTGCTCACTGGGTCTCCAAGACCCACGTGCAGCGGGTGTGGAGAGGGCCTATCTGTAATCCATATACTCATACAATGCGAGGCACTAGAAACACAACACAAACACTTTGCACAACTATACAGACAACACATTCCACTACACCCATCGTACTTTTTAGGGAACGACCCTATAATCACCCACAAGTGTACTTTTAAGTTTCTTAGCGATGTCAAGTTTTTACACCTCATTTCTTACCATGCTTGTTAAAACCCCGGCCTTTTACACCAGTCATTTTACTGCCTTTTATGTCATTTCACGTATATTTTAGCTAAATATTTTACACTTAATGTCACTTCGTCCTCATAAAACAACTTTTCTTTGGCGCTCTTTGCCCTTAGTCGGCCTTGCGCCAAAAAACCCCAACAATCATCATCATTCAAGTTGACGGCAGTATACGTATTCTTAGAGAGGAATGTTCCACCGTTTAGGTGGATTAGAATCGGGTAGTGGTCGCTGCCCCGCGTACACGTCAGGGCCTGCCATCTTTTTACAATGCCCGGTGTAGCGATGGTTAAATGGTAAGAGGGAGTGGTATCTTGTCGTGAGCTGTGAAGTACGACTCGAATAGGAACGAAAGGTTCATTGCAGAGTTGTTGGGGGCTGAATTCCAGCATTTGTTGCAAACTTTTTCCACGGAGATCACAATGGCAGTGTGAATGCGGACGTGGCAGCATTTATTTAGCATGACCAACGTCGACCAAAAATACTGATACCATTCTCTAGGAAAGAGGCTTCAGCACTTGCATCCAGTGTGGCATCAGGCATGCAGTGATCTACGTGGGCAGAACATCTCATAATTACGCGCCCTTCTGTTCTGTCGACCTCCATTGCAATTTTAAAATGCCACCTGGATTATCTAAGCACGAGGAAGCAGTACTCCACCGTATGCGACTGAATGTCGCCTACACGCGATACTTCCGCTTCGAGCTCACTCAATCCACTTCACCACGTACTGTAGACACCGGTTTCCTTCCCGGCCGTGGCGGCCGCTTTTCTGAAGAAGGTGAAAAGTGAAAACTGCCGTATGTTCAAGATTTAGGCGCATTTTAAGATCCCCAGGTGGTCAAAATTAATCCTGAGCCCTCCGATACGACGCGCCTCATCGCCGGTGTAGCGTCGGAGCTTTAAATCCCACAATCAGATCAACCACTTCGCCACTGTGCTCACAGTGCGACGTACGCGAACACCTGCGACACCTAGTCTCTCATTCCCCGCACGGGGCACCTTGAGCAATCTTGGTGACGGTGTTGGCGACACCGCGGACCCCGAGCCCCCATACTCACGCTGTAACCGACCGTGGTAACGAGTTTTAAGGTGAAGGGCAGAAACCTCAAACGGTGGCCGTCGGAGCCCAGGTCAAGCTCCGGCGGATGGGCTCCCTGCCTGTTTACCAGGCAGGGAGCTCCGGGACCTCTCAGGCTATCAGGGTAAGGTTTGAGAAGAAAGTACCCCCGTCCCCTGCTTCTTTTACATGCCATATGGTAAATCGTAACCCCCCCCCCAAACATGATCGGCCCCTGATAAGGGGCCGCACCGAAGGTTCATTTCCGCCACTCCCAACCCTCAGTCTTCCAAAGCCCGATAACTACCCCCGTTTTTTGGTGTTGGAATCCAGTGAACAAGAAAAGCCTCTTGCATCACAGTCCGTTTTCCTAATATCGAAATTTCTGGAGGGCATCATTGGTGACAAATATAAAGCCAAAAAACAAAGAACTGGAGAAATCCTGGTTGAAGTACACAACCAACAGCATGCCAAGATCCTCCTTGAACAAACTCGCATAGCCAATCTTGAAATCAGGATGACACCCCACCGGAGCCTGAACAGTACTCAAGGTGTCATCTCCGAACTAGACCTGATGAATGAGACAGATGCTGACCTGCTGGAGGGCCTGAGAAATCAGGGCGTGACAGCTGTGAGGCGCATAACTATGAGGAGGGATGACAAAGTGGTTTCGACCAAGCACATTATCCTTACTTTTGACCGGTCCACACTCCCAGAGTACGTCAATGCAGGTTTTGTACATTGTAATGTCCGGCCCTACATTCCAAACCCGCGCCGCTGCTTTAAGTGCCAGCGGTTCGGGCACGGAACCAGCTCCTGCCGTGGTCGTCTGACCTGCGCAAAGTGCGCTCAGCATCATCATCCATCTGATAATTGTCCATCATCAACCCTCACCTGCGCCAACTGCCAGGGACCCCATGCCGCCTACTCTCGAAAGTGCGAGAAGTTTAAGCAGGAGAAGGCGATCATTAATGTGAAGGTCACTGAGAACATCACCTTCCCAGAGGCGCGAAAGAGGTTCGCCTCTTTCCCCCTGGGGAGGTACGCCGACGCGGCTCGCTGGGGGGCGGAGCGGCGTCTGGTGTCCACAGGGGCGCAGTTCAGCGAGTCTGACCTGGTCCCTCCCCCCCCCCCCCCCCCTGGGGTGCCTCAGGCAGCCCAATCCGTCGCCACGCCGCTTGCTGAGGCAGCAGCGGTTGTGGTGACAACCTCTTCTGTAGGGACCGCTGCCGCTCCCGCCTCTGCCTCCCCGTCCTCCAGTGCGTTGGAGGGTGCCGACCGGATGGACACCGGGGGCCTCGCATCGGCTCCCATCGCCACCGCACCTCCCGTGCCACCTTTGGTTTCCCGGATGCCCTCGGCAGTGGCGGCTCAAATGAAGGGCTCGCGAAAGGGGGCCAAGTCCGAGGGGCCTGGTCCGCCGGGCACCCTTCTGGCATCGGACCAGGAGATGGATGTCGCGCCGTTCCTGCCTGCAACGCAGCGAAGGAGCGGCCTCCGATGTCCAAGCCGACAGAAAGGCCTAGAAATCCTAGAATAACAGCCCAGAAAGACGACACATGAACAAAATCACACACACACACTCCAGTTATTCTTAAATTTAAATAATGGGAAATGAAAACATCATCCAATCGAACTGCAGAGGCCTCCTTAAAAATCTTGACGATGTGTATGAGATGCTGCATGCCAATCAGCCAAGTATCATGTGTCTCCAGGAAACCCACCTCAATTCTAAACGAACAAATTTCTTAAATAGGTACATGGTATTCAGAAAGGACAGGGTTGGCTGCACACACTCTTCAGGAGGTGTGGAAATTGTCGCCCAGAAATCCTTAGCCTGCCACCCTGTCACTCTGAACACTGTCCTTGAGGCTGTAGCGATCCGTACGATAATATTTAATAGGTTGATAACGGTATGCTCCATTTACATCCCTCCTGATCATGCACTTTCGAGCTCTGATTTCGAGGCGCTGGCCGACCAGCTGCCCAAACCATACATCCTAACAGGCGACCTTAATGCGCACAACTCCCTTTGGGGCTGCTCCAGAACGAATGCCCGAGGTCGCCTGATAGAGAAGTTCCTTACATCCTCCGGAGCATGCCTTTTCAACAAAAAACAGCCTACATACCATAACTTAGGACACAATACATACTCGCATCTTGACTTGGCTATTGGTTCCGCAGTTCTCTTTGCATGTCTTGAGCGGGGCGTGGGCACGGACCCATATGGCAGTGACCACTTCCCCACTTCCCTAACGTACATAGGTAAAGGCCCATGCAGTCCATCTTCCCATAACAGGTTTAATGAATCCAAAGCAAACTGGAGTACATTTGCAGAAACATCTAAACTACACCACACAACCATAAAACACCTACACGGGGAGGAAGCAGCCCAACTCGTCACGGCACACATACTCGACGCCGCCGAAAAGTCCATGCCCCAGGCCTCCAGTGCGTCCCGCAACCCAAGGAGGCCCTGGTGGAACGAGGACTGTAGGCGGTGTGAGAGGCCCAGAACAAGGCGTGGGGTGTCCTTCGCCGGTACCCCACGCCAGATAATCTCATTTCCTTTAAACGGGCAAAGGCTCTTGGGAAGCGTGTGCGTCGTGAGGCGAAAAGGGAGAGTTGGCGCGCCTTCCTCACTTCCATCAACTCGTACACCGACACTCACAAAGTCTGGACACGAATACGCAAGCTAAAAGGACAACAGACACATAGCCTGCCCCTGGTTAGCACAACAGGGGACACACTCGAAAACCGGGCCAACACGCTTGCACGACACTTCGAACACGTGTCCAGCTCAGCACACTACACCAACACTTTCATTAAACACAAAGCATCATGTGAGAAGTCCTTGCGAGACAGTAACAAGTCAAACTCGTCCTATAACACCCCCTTTTCACTTCATGAGCTGAAGGTCGCACTCGGTACTTGTAAACCTTCAGCTCCAGGTGCAGATAGGATTTCATACACAATGATGCAACACTTACATGCAGACACGCTTGAAACACTTCTTCACCTCTACAATGAAATATTTCTTTCGGGACACTTTCCACGCTCTTGGCGTGGAAAGTGTCCTCCACGCTCTTGGCCTCCACGCTCTTGGAGGCCATAGTAGTGGCTTTCCTAAAGGAAGGGAACGACCCTCCCTCTCCTGTCAGTTATCACCCCCATTGCCCTGACAAGCTGCCTGTGTAAGCTCTTCGAGAAGATGATAAACAGGAGACTTGTGTACTTCTTAGAGTACAATGGTCTTCTCGAGAGCTGCCAGGCAGGCTTCAGGGCGGGGCGATCTACCAACGATCAACTCGTTGCATTAGAGTCTTGTATCAAAGATGCTTTCTTCCACAAGCAGTACTGTATGAGTCTTCTTTGATCTTGAAAAGGCGTACGATACTGCTTGGCGGTACGGCATCCTTAGCGACTTGAAGTCCTATGGCATGTCGGGTTACATGATGAACACGCTGGTCAGTTACCTGTCTGAAAAAGAACGTTTCGCGTGCGAGTTGGAACTGCACTTTCTAGGGTTCATGTGCAGGAAAACGGCGTGCCGCAAGGTGGAGTTTTGAGTCGCACTTTACCCGCCGCGGTGGCCCAGTGGCTAAAGCGTTGCGCTGCTGAGCCCGAGGTCGCGGGTTCGACTCCCGGCTGCGGCGGCCGCTTTTCTGATGGAGGCGAAAAGCAAAAACGCCCGTGTGTAAGAGATTTCGGCGCACGTTAAAGCGCCCCAAGTGGTCAAAATTAATCCGGAGCCCTCCACTACGGCGCGCTTCATCGCCTGCGTTGCGTCGGCGCGTTAAACCCTACAATCAATCAATTGAGTTGCACTTTGTTTATTGTAAAAATAAATTCTCTTCGGAAGGCGATACCACCATCGATTTCCTGCTCAATTTATGTAGACGACGTACAATTATCCTTTAAGTCTTGTAACCTGTCTGTCTGCGAGCGCCAAGTCCAGCTTGGTGTTAACAAGCTAGCTGGTTGGGCAGACAGCAACGGTTTTAAATTTAATCCAGGGAAGTGCACTTGTGTCTTGTTTTCCAAGAGGCGTGGCATCCGGCCGGATCCAGACATTCATCTCAATGGTGTCTCGATTCCTCTAAAGAAGGAACACAAGTTTTTAGGTATAATCTTTGACGAAAAGCTCACATTTATCCCACACATAAAACAACTAAAACATAAATGCTTAAAAACAATGACTATCCTGAAGGTTCTGTCGCACATTTCTTTTGGTGCTGACAAACAACTTCTTTTACGTGTTTTTAGCAGCTTGATAGGTTCACGACTGGACTATGGTAGCGTTGTCTATGGGTCAGCCACTAAAACATCCCTCAGAATGCTGGACCCTGTGCTTCATCTAGGGCTCCGCTTGTCGTGTGGTGCCTTTCGGACTAGTCCAGTCGAAAGTCTGTATGTAGAGTGCAACAAATGGAGCCTAGAACGTCAGCGAGCTTACACAGACCTGCTTTATGCTTTTAAAATCTCATCAATGCCTCACCATCCTTTTATATCAGTTTTTTATGATACATCCATATCTCAACTTCTTACTAATCGTCCATCAGTCTCTGCTCCCTTCGCTTTCAGAGTAAGAGAAGAAGCGTCGCAACTTGATGTCATGTTCTCAGACACCATCAAAACCTCCGCTACTGAACTTCTAGTACCGTGGCAGCTTCGCCCGATATTATGTGATGTATCTTCTACAAGTGTGGAGAAAAACAGAGGGCCTAGAAGCGCGATCATGCAACATTTCTTGTCCCTGCAGCACAAATATAAGTGTGCTGAATTTTACACGGATGCTTCAAAAACTGCCACAACTGTTTCCTGTGCTGCGCATGGTGGCACCTTTAATGTCTGCAGAACTATGAATAGAAATACAAGTATCTTTACGGCAGAGGCCTGTGGCATACTTCTTATAGTTAAACATATTGTTCTAAGTCGAATTCCGAAATCTGTAATTTATACTGATTCTTTAAGTGTTGTGCGTACATTATCCTCACAGAAGTCTAAAAACCATGTGGTCAATGCTCTCATTAGTACTATTATTTCTGTGCATGCGTTAAACCTTGAGGTGACCGTGTGCTGGGTGCCAGGGCACTCTGGAATTCCAGGTAATGAGACCGCAGACCGAATGGCGGCCGCTGCTGCCCTTACAACTACAGTTGACATAACAACAATACCCTACACCGACCTCAAATCACACATCAGACAACACCTTCGCACAACATGGCAAGCACACTGGAATCAACAGACTGACAACAAACTACACATTATAAAGCCACTCTTGGGAGCATACACCACTGACACACACAACAGACACAACGAAGTTACCCTGGCTCGATTACGGATAGGCCACACGCATGCAACACATTCCCACCTGCTCACGGGATCTCCAAGACCCCTGTGTAGCAGGTGTGGGGAGGGGCTATCCGTAGTCCACATACTCATACAATGCAAGGCACTTGACACAACACGACACAAACACTTCAGAGAACTCTACAGACAACATATTCCCCTACACCCATCGTTGTTTCTGGGTGACGATGCCATGGTTTCTGTGAAACGCGTGTTTAAGTATTTGTCAGATGTGAAGTTTTTAAACCTCATCTCCTATCATGCATAATCAAATCTGGCCCTATACACCAGCCATCACCATTATCTTTATTGATCTTACTATGTCCAGTTTACAAGGTTTATACCTACCTTTTGTGGTAATCACTTCTTTTCATTAAATAACTTCTCTGGCGCTCTTTGCCCTCGTCGGCCTTGCGCCATTAAACACAAACCACCATCATCATCACCTAGTCTCTCATTGTGCACGATTTAATGTAGAAAGAGCGTCCCTCGCAGCGTATCTGGGCCGGCCGATCCCCGCATGATAGGACTAGAACTGAGTGTGTATTAGGTTCTTGAAGTTGTTCTAAGCATTTTTCTCGCTCTAGAAAAGCCTGTTGGCGTACCTAAAGGCACAAATCTTGATCAGGCCCTCTAACTAGGTAAAAACATATGTACACCCCACCATAATAATCATCCTCCCCACATTCATCCGGGGCAGCAAGCCAGGCAGTTTAGGTTGGCTGACATCGCCGGTTTAATTAACTATCGTTATCTTTCCCTCTCTTAAGTAAGCTGCTGCCACTTTACCGGGCAAGCCCTGATGCTCCTTGTTGAAACTTCTGGATTGTGTGTGTATGTCAGCAGTTCCCTGCGTTCGTATCCTGAGACAGAAATAGGGCTAATTTGTACTTTCGAATCTCTCTCCAACAGACAGCCGGGTGATCGCTTAAAGACTACGTATGGGGACCTGGAGGTCCCGGAAGGGAGCCGAGCTTCCTGAGCACCACGTCTCGTCGTTTAGCAGTTCAAGGCAAATTGAAAGGACTGCTTGTCTCTGCAATCGGCTGTTTCGTGTTCAAACTGTTATGAATAAAATACCTCAGCCATTAAATTATTTACATAAGTTCAGTGTCGCTTCTATAGCAGTGCACAACGTTAACCTCTCGACTGCTGCACCTCACCTTCGCCGCACCACAACACGCATGGAGAACCTCGAGCAGTCGAGATATCGATGAGTGGCGCCACCACGGCCCGGAGCTCAGCAGGGGCGCCCACACTCTTCGGCGTTTAGTGCCGTGTGTTTTGGAAAAGAGAATCGTAGTGGCTGAACCAAGGCTGAGACAACCGTCAAGTCCCCTCTACAGAGGTAACTCTGGCCCTAGCAAGTCGCATTTCCGTGTACTCACCTTTGTCTAATCAACTTTACTCCCTTCTTTCCTTCGGCTCTTGCCTCGACTCTTTTTCTGTTTTTAGGTTTCTTCCTAGAAGCAAGGTTTGACCCTCTTAAAGACAAGTCTGAAGGCACAGCGCGAGGTAAAAAGATAGTTAGGAAGTAACCAGTGTTCTCACGGTGAAGAGCCTCGACATCCACCTGTAGCAGTTCAATGTCTGTACAAACTAAACCTATCCATACAAAACGCTACTCTACCTCAAGTACTACTGTTCTCGTACGGCAAAGGCCTTTGCGGAAAAAAAATGGCAGCATCTCCACTCCGTGGATGTTGGCGAGGGTGCGGAGTACGGGTACTCGAAATGACTTACAGTAGCGCCCCGAGTGACATCCGATTTGCGCCCCAACCGTCATTCGACTGAGCCGTGAGTTCCACCTTGATTGTTCCATAAATCGCTTGATGGTGGTGTGCGCACGGATGGACGCGGACGGACATTGGGAGGTCCTAATGTACTCCGCACCCTTAAAGGCGACGGAGTAAGCCGTTTGGTTCTCGGGTACTAAATACCTACTCACGGTCGTAGCCCAGTGGGAAAGACGACTGACACTAACTCCGTCTGTTCTACCAGACACAGGCTCGAATCGTGCCGGTGCCTGTTTGATTTTTTGCGATTGTAAATGCTATGCGCACGGACGCGGACGGACATTGTGAGGTCCTAAGGTGCTCCACACCTAAAAGGTATAGAAAATTGGAGAGACAAATGTCAATCCATGGACAATAACAGCCCGCTACAGCATCGAGTACTTCGGTTTTGCAGCCATCCCAGCGCACGATGTTTTAAAAGTTTTGGCGGGTTACAGTTCATTGCGCCGCTTGGTATAATGTAGTTTGGTGTAGTGCGGTGAAATTTGTGTATTGCGGTAAAGCCCGGCCTCCTCAAGCCAGTTACGACAATCAGGAGCGTGTTTGCCGCGCGTGCCCTCGTTGGCGCCGGTTCATGGCCGCGGCAGTTGCAAAATCCGAAACAAACTGGATGAGACTTGACTCTGTAAACAGACTCCCCCCGCTGATATCTCCTCTCCCCCCTCTGACACAACATGCGCCGGCTATCACGAGATCGGAAAAGGGTGTTATTGTGCGTCTGTACTTTGTTCAGTCCGTGTGCAAAGCCCCTTGGCGCTTCTGTGTACAAATTCCGCTCTTTTAGTGGCTCTTATCATACCCCAGTTACACAGCGAAAGTAAACACAGTTGCGTTTACCCGTGGTTACTAAACTTTAACCGCGGTTATCGCGAACTGCGGTTGTGGCTGTTACAGGCGAATTTCCAAGTGGAGTGGCAGCAATCGCGTTGTTTTGAGCGTAACAAAATGTAACGAATTTTGTAGCGTAAGCTACACTGGCCGAGGTTGAACCACTGATCTCTACTTAGTTGCTGGATGGCGCTTCGCCGCTGTCGCGGCCGGGCGCGCGCACGGCCACCGGAAGTTCAACGCCTCGTCCCGGAAGTCAGGCGTCTGCTACGCTTCTCACCCGCTGATAAGCGTCCCCATTGGTGCATTTTGGCATTTTGTTCTCACTTTATTGCATTTTGGCTGTACACATCGCGTTCAGATCGCCACTTATGCTATACCGAAATATGGGTCGTTAATATGAAGCAGAATTTAATTTCAAAGGAGAATGAAAATGTCACTTGGGTCTTGGTTTGAGAGGAGACGACGCAGCTCTAACGGGATTTATGCTAGAAACTTATGCTAGGGATTTATGCTAGAAAGAAAACAACGTGGGCACGGCGTCAGGCTGTACCCGAGTTCATGCGCCCGTTCTGTCAAAACAGTTGTCAGTAAAGTGGTCACTGCAGAGCCTGCCGCCTGGGAATGGAGAGCTAGTTACACGGGCACAGTTAACCAAGGAAAAGCGTGGTTAGACAAAACCACAGTTTGCTGCGTTACACGACAGACGAAACTGCGGTTACGTCGCTAACGATGGTTAACGCAAACTGAGCTTGGCCAGTTCGGTCACGCTAACCACAGTTTCCGCAGCCGCAGTGCTCAAAATCACACAATTCAGTTCGGACGCAAGTGGCGGCGCATCAGCGGAGGCGAAAAAAAAATCACCTGGCGTTCGGAAAAGACGAAGGTTCTCAAAAAAGGGCCCATCTCCCCGCGAGGGGGACTCGAGTAAATGCGTCGCAGAGGGGGTGGGTGTATTGCGTTAACGTTTAGTGTTTGGGGAGTTGGTGGTAGTGAATGCGTTGTATCAGCAGCTTCTTGACGTAGTTTGAATGAGTCAAGGATATAAGGCGCGTTCGTAGCCTTCCATTCTGTGTCGGCTTTGTGGCGCAGTGAGTAGAGCACCATGTACCTTGCGTTCCGCCCGCAGGGTCGTGGGATCGAAACCAGGCGCCGGTAAGTATTATTTTTTTATATAATGTAGGGGGAGGGGTGCGGACCTGTTGTTGAGAGCGAGGAGGGTAGCGTGATGCGGGAGAGGAGGAGTGGGGGAGAGGGCGCACCTGGAACGGCTGTTGCGGACGCCGAGGCACGCCGACAACGGCGGGTGACATCGTGAGTTAGAGAAATGCTCTGCATTTAACAGCGGGCGCCCCAAAGCTGTCCCCAAGACGCGCTTGCGTTCTTAGCATCGCTCTCGCAATCAGCGCGACTGCCCGTCAGCAGCGGCTCGTTTCCCGATCCGCCCGATCAACTACGACAAAAGCCGTGCTAAATTTGTAAATTCCGCGCGTCGTCCGCCAAAAATGGATATAGCAGGCAATCTTGAAGCGTTTTCAGCACTCGGAAACGATCGGCGCGCGCGTCGGCCGTGCCTGTAAACACGCCGGCGCGCCTGCCCGCACGGCACTGCTTGCGGCCCGAACCGGCCCAGACCACGGCAGCAACAGCTTATCGCATCGCCGCTCTTCGAAATCAATTTGATCGCGGAAAAGAACTTCCGCATGTGAGAAAATGGATGTTACTGCGGCGAAAAATTGTGCTAAGCTGAAAGTTCCCAACACCGAACAGACCTAAGCAAACCAAGCCGGTTGCGAGCTGTTGGGGAAGCCCCTCTTCTCGCCGCGCACGAGTGCGTTGCGTTTGTGTCAGAAGCGAATGCTTTAACGATATTTCTTTTTGTCTACACTGCTTCTCTTTTGTTTTTTATCGTGAAGTTAAAAGTGTGCATTTATATTTGTTGCGCTCATAATCAAGTGACTCCGGTCACCAAACTTGCAATTTCGCGTGTAACATCCAAAACCGCAGTTTGCGATAACCGCGGTTAAAGTTTAGTAACCACGGTTAAACTTAACTGGTTACTTTCGCCGTGTAACTAGGGTATAAGTTTGCCACCCAACGCCGGTATAAATCCGGCTTAGAGCGAGGGAATCTGCGTAACAAGAGCTACAGCTTAAAAACGAAACTGATATGACATTTGCGTTTCGCTGCGTATCACGCACGTCGTACCGAATATTGTAATACTTCCAAGTGAAACGTCTTCCCAGACGACTACTCTGGTCTGCTTGTGCAGTTGACGGCGCAACAAGCAGGCATTTTTGGCGGAATGCGTGCGAAACCAGCCCATGCGTAGCATGCGCTATGCTGGAACGGCCTGACTTCCGGGACGAGCGCGCGAACTTCCGGCGGCCGTGCGCCGGAGAGCTCGAAGCGCCATCCAGCAACTCTAGTGGAGATCAGTGGGTTGAACAGTTTTGCGTGGACCCTGAAGGGTCGGGCTGCGCAAGCGCGAGGAGCATTGTATTGGATTGGCTTAAAATGAGTTGTATTGGATTGCAAATCCAATCCAATTGGAGTACGGATGTGTAGAGAATTGGGTCTGCACATTCGCCGGTCTGCGCATTCCAGAGGAGTGACATCATACCGGGGCAGACGCACTGGCGCCGGCGCGAGCCCAGCTGTGCGCCTCCGTTGCGCAGTAGCCAAGTCTGACGCTGCTCCGAAGCTGCTTGATAGCCGTTTCGCGAGGCTCCTGGCGAGCCGTGCTACGCATGCGTGAGGAGCAGTGACTGGACTGGACTGGATTGGATTGGATTGCTGAACCTTAGCACACGCTACGTATATCCTGGCATAGCCGAGCTAAGCCACTGCTAATTTTTAACCTCACGATAAAAAAACAAAAGTAAAACAGTCTAGACAAAAGGAAATATCTTTAAAACAGTTGCTTGAGACATAAACGCACCGCACTCGCGCGCGGCGAGTTTTTTGGAGAGGGGCTTCGCCAACAGCTCGCAACCAGCTTGGGTTTCTCGGGCCGGCTCGGTGTTGGGAACTTTCGCGATGGATATTTGACCGCCGCTATCAACAGCGAATTACAATCCTTAGCACATTTTTTCACCGCACTAACAACCACTTTCTCGCATGTAGAACTTGTTTTCTGCGATCAGATTGATTTCGAAGTACGGCGACAAGCTGTTGCTGCCGTGATTTGGGCAGTTCGAGCCACTTCCAGGGCCGGGCAGGCAGCAGACGCGCCGGCATGTTTACAGGCACGGCCAGCGTGCGCGCGGATCGTTTCCGAGTGCTGAAAACGCGTTATGTTTGCCTGCTTTAACCTTTCTTTTTTTTTTTTTTTTTGGCGAACGACGCACGGAATTTTCAATTTTAGCAGAGCTGTGGTCGTATTTTATCGGGTAGATCGGAAAACGAGCCGCTTCCTTCGCTTCAGTCGTGGTCACGGGCAGTCTCACTGACTGCGAGAGCGACGCAAAGAACGCAAGCTTTTCTTGGGGACAGCTTTGAAAGTGGGGCAACCGCGTTTCCTTTTTTTTTCCGATATTTTTTTTTTTTTCGCCTCCGCTGATGCGCCGCCACTGGCGTCCGAACTGACTTGCGCGATTTTGAACACTGCGGCTGCGGCGACTGCAGTTAGCGTGACCGAATTGATGTGGACAAGCTCGGTTTGCGTTAACCATGTTTAGCGGGATAACCGCAGTTTCGTCTGCCGTGTAGCGCAGCAAACTGCGGTTTTGTCTACCCACGGTTTGCTTAAAGGAGCCATGAAGACAAAATACAAGTTGGGTTTATTAGAAAGACTGCTTAGTCCCGATAAAAATGATACCAATATCATCTCAATCTTCGAACAAATAACGGAGATATTAAAGAAAACGTGTGAAGCAGTCGCGACCCCCTAGCCAATTTCTCGCAACTTTTCTATGACGTCACGGAACCTTGTTTGTACGATTGGCGGCCGCATAACTGACCTGTCGCGACGACACGACTGGACGTCTGTAATGGGGCCTCTAGTTCCATTTGACCGCATCACTTGAATGCTAACGTGCAGTTAACGCACTGAAAATTATCTATTATTGTTGACCCGTATGACGTCATTCTTGCTCATAACACGTCACTGTGGCGCAAAATTTGAAAGGTTTTAAATACTTCTTGCTTTTTTTCGTTAAAAAAACATCTTTTGTGGCTGTAATGGAGCTGAGGGAGATACTGAATCCTAGTTCTTTCAAATTAAACGAAGTTGTATTTTCTCTTCAAGGCTCCTTTATCTATGTTTGAGTGTGCCCGTGTAACTAGGGTATCAGTTGACATTGGGGGCTGAACTGAGAGCGCCGCTCTGCCCGTCGACTCCGTGCATTTCGTGTATCGTCGCTGTGCTGTTCTTTAATACAGTAAAGCAGTTAAGTTTTGCCCTCGGCTCCTTGTCGTTAACACCAGGGCAGCCATTCTGCTCGACACTCGACCACCATATGGTGCTACCACGTCCACTACGTGACGCAGGCGACGGAGCTCGGTACGGGGATGCCTTTGCCAATGTAACAGCGGTAATCCGTAAACAAAACTTTCTATAGAACACCTAGAACTCGGCGGTGCTCATTGATGCATTGCAGTGTGTTTTTACAACCAATGCAGAAAGGTGTGTGCGGAAACATGCAAAACACCGTTGTATTTGAAAAGGTTCCAGTGAAAAATTTCAATAAGTGAAACAAATGCAAACAGAAACAGCGGCGAAAGAGACGAAAGTGCAAAAACCATTTGTTTTTTAACTTTCCCGAGAGGCGGTGTCCTTGGAGTTGCTTGAACTTTGGATGCAAACGCTGTTGCAGTGGGAGCGGGAAGCTGTACTCAATCAGCCTTCGTTATGAGGGGTTACAGTAGCGTTTTACGGTTAGCAGGGCAAAGACACGTTCCTTGTTGGGCTCCCAAGAGGAGCGCTGCCGAACACTGTCAGTTATTATTGGTCAGAAGAATTCACCCTTATCGCAATCCTAAACAAGCACGTACCGAAGCAAATGCCTCAGTGCAAAGCTCGAGCCATCCGACCAACCTTTTAACTAATATAAAACGACTTTCCTGAGATTCGCAGTGATGAAATTTGGTGTCCCTCAGAAACCTCTGAGAAAACTGTCGCCATTTGCCGCAGCCGGAAAGCTCAGCAATGTACTTAAACAGAAACAGTGTCAAAAACTTCCGAACAGGAATCGCCTTGAGTAAAAATATACCCAATTTCAGTCTTATACCCTACTCCCCACGAAAGAAATGGCACAGCACAAAATTCACGCGCTCACCACACCTTAAAGGGGTCGTGAAGCGACTTGAGTGAGTGAGTGAGTGAGTGAGTGAGTGAGTGAAAAGGACTTTATTAAATGCCTGCAACAGACGTAGTGTTGCCACTACGCTCGGACGTAGCCACTCGTCTGTCCTTTGGCCCCTCTACTAGACGGTCACCGTCGCTACTCACTGCGGTGGTGGTCGCCCTGTTCCCCGGAGGGAGGATGACGCCCCGCAGCTTTCACTCCGGTACTGCCGTTCGAGGGCCGACAGGATCTGCTGGACAGCTGAAAATTGGTCCTCCTTGTTGCAACTTCGCCTGACGTCTTGATACCACGGCGGGAGGTCTGTCCTGGTTGAAGCCTCTACTGGTCTCACCTCACAGTCCCACAATAAATGGGCAGCAGTCGCTCTGTCGTTGTTGCACAACACACACGTGTCATCTGGGAATAGTTCTGGTGATATGTGTGGCATTATGACCGGGATCAGTAATGAATTGGTCTGCAATTGTCTGAATATTGATGCTTGCTCCCTAGTTAGCTCGGGGTGTGGCGGTGCCATCACCCATCTATTGTTTCTGTAATACTTGGTTACACCTTCAAAGGTGTCGAACCTATCCTTGGACTCCATCCACCACTCTGCAGATGAATCCATTACTGTCGCGCGGCCTGCAAATTCCAGCGCTACAGTATTAGCCGTCTCGTTGTGGTCGGCCATTGTCTCTGACGCATCGTTTCCTGCATGGGTGGGGAACCACTTCACTGTTATCCGTCGTTTGTTAAGGTTCACCGCGGTGAGCACCCACACTGCTCCACTGCACATTCGGCCTTTGGCAAAGTTACGCACTGCGCCCATTGAGTCACACAGCACTGCTGTTGTTTCCGGGTCGGCGATGGCCAGCTTCTTGGCATTCTGCGCCTCGCGTGTTGTGATGCTGGCTGCTGTTATTGTTTCCCCGGTCTTTGCATCAATGACCATAGCCGTGAAGCATCTACGGTCACTGTACTCGACTGCGTCCGCAAATCTGATGCCGGGCACGTTCGAATGTTGTTCTAGCATGACTTTTGGTCTGGCGCACTCTTCTTTCCGTGTTTCGGGGATAGAATGGACCATGGTTCCATTCCTGATGTCAGCCAGAATATCCTCTTGCTTGTTTAGGTGCCGAGTGTTTGATACCGTTTGCAGTCCTAGTTTGGCAAGGACGGATCTGCCAGTCTTGAATCCCTTGAGGCGCTCGATTGGTGCTACTGTGTCGGCTTCACTGATTTCCTCCGGTGTGTTGTGGATACCGAGCTCTAGGAGCTTCTCAGTGTTTGCCAGATCGAGGACACTGATAGCTGCTTTTGTATGTCTTCCGTATGGCACCGTTCAGACCGTTGCTTTGGTGTAGTAGTCATTCGTAAAAAGCCGTGGCGTAAGCAATGTGGCTGATTGCGAAGGATTGGATCAGCCGTAGCAGGCTGTCCTCTCGCTACCAGATCTTCTATTTGCAACTCGCTTAATGAGCTGCGTAGATGCCACGACTTTACCAATGAGACGGGTGACTGTCTCCTCGTTTCTATGGTTCTTAGCACTCTGATATTTGTGACCTTAGGGATCGTTTGCCCGTTGTTAGTTCGTAGCTTGATATTGCTCTCTTGTTTGAGTCGCGTTGTCGGTGGAATAATCAGTAGTTCTGATTTACTGGGGGAGCAGACCAGGCCCGTTCCTTGCAGTTGATCTTCTATGGATTCTACCGCTTGTTGCAGGGAGGATTCGATGTGTCCGTCGCATCCGCCTGGCACCCACAGTGTAATGTCATCCGCGTATGTCGTATGTATTACTTCAGGTACTGTTTCCAGTCGTCTTGCGAGGACAATCATTACAGGGTTGAAGAGTAATGGTGAAATCCCCGACCCTTGGGGAGTTCTTACACTTCCTAGCTTCCTTTCTTCGAGGGTGTGGTCACTTGCTTGTATCTGTGCGATGCGCTCCAAGAGGAAGTCGCGTGCGTAGTTGTACGTCTAGGCTCCCATCCGCAGGGCGCGTATCTGGAAAAGGATGGCAGAGTGCTTCACTTTGTCGAAGACACTCTGCAAATCCAGACCAAGTATGTTCTTGCTGTCCTTTGTCTCGTTGTCATTGATTTCCGCCCTGATTTGTATCTAGCGTCTTGAGTACTCAATTTGCTTCTGAAACCGATCATAGAGTCCAGATATAGGTCGTTCTCCTTTAGGTACGTTTGTCATTGATTCATGAGTACGTGTTCCAGCACCTTCCCCACGCACGATGTCAGGGAGATTGGGCGTAAGTCCTTGATGCCGAGTGGTTTGCCTGGTTTTGGGATTAGAATGGCCTTTGCCGTTTTTCATTTTTTGGTAGTTTTCCTTCCTTCCAGCACCTGTTGCACAGGGCCGTAAGGCTGGCAATCGCCGGTTCGTTGAGGTGTTTGAGCACCTTGTTTGTTACCCGTACCGGGCCGGATGCTGAGCGGCAGTTCAATTCCTAAACCGCCGTGTGAACCTCCCAGACTTCAATGTCCCTGTCTAGCTTGTCGTTGGCCGGTCCCCATTAGTCGGGGTGGCTTTCCTCGGGGTTGGCGAGTAGATATTTGTTACCAATCTGCTTGTACATCTCTTGCTGTCCTAGCTCTCTTATTGCCTTGTTCAACACTTTGCTTAAGTTGTCACGTTGGCGAGATTTGGTTTTGGTCTCGTCCAGCCGGTGACGCACTAACGCCCACGTCTTGCCTTCCCCGCAGGGGCACCTTGCGTTTCAAGGTGACAGTAGTGGCGACACCGCGGACCCCGAGCCCATGTGGGTTGGACCCACCCACGCCCTCGGCTGTGCGTGGCTTTGCCGTGTCCGGGAAAAGGGCATCCTGGTGGTTGAGCCAAAGCCAGGGTTGTTTTGGACCTTCGTGGCCCCCTGGCAGAGGCAACACACCACTTCGGCCCCCGCTTTTTGTAGACGGTGCCCCCAGTCTGACCCGACCTGGGGGGAATCAGCCAGTCGCCTTTTCCTGTCCTCTTCTTCATTCTTTTGCTTTCCTATCGTCTTTCCTAACCCTGTCCTGTCATCTCCTTCCTTCTTTACTTCCATGCTTCTCCAGGCGGCGAGGGTTAACCCTGTGCAAAGACATCACTCTTGATTTCAAGCATAGGGTTATAGTGGCAAGGTACGGTTAGCGTGTGCTGAAAAAGCCACGTTCCCTTGTTGGGCTGGGTGGTGGGCGACGGGCCTTGCCACCGAACACATACTTGTTATATGGCATCTCCAAATCCCTTTTCATGAATCGCTCTCTTAAAAGGGGGCGCACCAAGGCAACCACCTTTGAATTTTTTCCTTCAAAGAGGCTAGAGTGTTTTCCACGCTTTCACGTGATGCACTCGGAAAATGAGAACACAACAATGTGAAAGATGTCACCATTTCTTGTGTCCAAATCTCTGTCGAACCTCATTGGGGCTGGCTACAAGGCACAAAAAATGTCCAATGGTGACCTGCTGATTGAAGTTAAAGATAAGACTCAATGTGACAAGCTCCTCAAAGTTGACAAAATTGGTGACACCGCTGTTACTGTCAGTCCTCACCGCTCCATGAACACCGTGCGTGGTGTTATCAGTGAAGCAGACCTCCTAGACCTCATTGAAAATGAACTCCTTGAAGGCTTTCATGAGCAAAATGTCATCAAAGTTCAGCGGATAGTCATCCGCCACGAAAACAAAGAAATCCCCACCAAGCACATTGTTCTCACCTTTGGCAGAACGGTCCTCCCGGAGACCGTAGAAGCTGGTTACGTGAAAATCCGAGTCAGACCTTACATCCCCAATCCGCGCCGCTGCTATATATGTCAGAAGTTCGGCCACGGATCACAGAGCTGCGGGGGTGAGCAGACGTGTGCAAGATGCGGCAAAACCGACCATGTGTCGGAAAGCTGCGCTGCCACACCACTCTGCGTCAACTGCAGCGGTGACCATGCTGCATACTCACGCTCATGCCAGCAATGGAAAAAAGAAAAAGAAATAATTGCGCTGAATGTAAAAGAAAACATCTCTTACCCCGAAGCACGCAGGCGTCTTGCTATCACGCATAAGATAGCATACGCCGACGTGGCGCGTCAGGGGGCGGCGCCACGTGCGGCAACTGTCCAATCAGGGACCTCGTTGAGAGGGCCTGAGGAGACATCTTCAGCCCCCCAGGTGCAAACAGCACCACCTGCTGCACCCCAAGGAAACGATGGCCTGAAAACGACCAACGTGTCAGCTGCAGCCTCGCGGTCTGCACAGCAGACTAACATCACTGAGACAGCCGTACCCTCGCAGGAGAACCGGAGGCCTGCCAAGGCCCCAGGTCTGAAACCGTCAACAAAGAAGCCTTCTGTGGAGGCTATGGACAGAAGTGAGCCATCCTCTGCGTCAATCACGCCGAAGAATAGCCACAAACCCGTGCAGCGTACGAACTCTCAGGAACTGATCAAAAAGCAGAGCTCCCTAGGGTGTCTCCTGCTGGAAAAGGCTCTGGCAGCTAACAAGCTGAGCCTGTCTCTACTAACAAACGTCTAAATACTAGCAATAGCTTTTCGTAGTGTACTGCAGTGGAACTGCAGAGGGCTTCTAGAAAAACTTGGATGATGTTAAGAAGTTGCTCTGGGAGCATGCACCTCTGGTAGTGCGTCTCCAAGAAACCCACTTAAGCAGCAAACACACAGGCTTTTTACCCCAGTACATCACATACAGAAAGGACAGGCAAAACACCAACCAACCATCGGGTGGTGTGGCTATTATCCTTCAAAGGTCAACTACAGCTAAGGAAGTTAAACTCTGGACTGAACTAGAGGCTGCAGCCGTGAGAGTTGTATGGTTGCAGCGACTAATAACAATATGTTACATTTACATTCCCCCAGACAAGCGACTACAGAAATCTGAGTTTGAAAATCTAACGGACCAGCTCCCAGAACCGTACATAATAGCAGGAGACTACAATGCCCAACATCCTCTCTGGGGCTGCGAAAACTATGATTGAAGAGGGCGTATGATAGGAAAGTTACTAGTCTCCACTGGAGCTTGCATATTGAACAAAAAGAAGTCCACATACTTTAGTTTCACGCACAAAACATCCTCATCTGTTGACTTAGCTCTCTGCACCGCTACTCTATTCCCACTATTGGACTGGCACGTCCTGAATGACCCTTATGGAAGCGACCACTTTCCAATCGCGCTAAAAGAAACGGTAGTGTCGACACATGGGCAGAACAGTGTACCACGATGCAGGATGGGGTCTGCTGACTGGAAAAAGTTTCGACAGCTCACCTGTCTTCCACGTGACTATGTAGGTTCACTGGACATCGACAGCACACTTTCCTTTATCGAAAAGCACATAATTGAAGCCGATAGTGAATGTATCCCACAAAGTTCAGGTAACCCAAAAAGAAAGCCGACTGCTTGGTGGAATCAGGACTGCCAAAGTGATAGGAAGAGACAAAATGCACCATGGGGCCTTTTCCGTAACTCTCCCACGACTGAAAACTACATAAACTTCAAACGCCTCAAATCCCAATCGAGAAGAGTGAAACGGATAGTAAAAAGTGAGAGTTGGGAGAAGTACATACAGGGCATTAACTCTTACACCGACCAAAATAAAGTATGGAATAGGATACGCAAACTGCAAGGGCAGCAGACTTGCCCCCGCCCTCTAGTTGATAATGCTGGTGGCACTCTGGAAGATCAGGCGGATGCACTGGAAGCATACTTTGAATCGGTTTCAAGTGCAGCGCACTATTCAGCCAAGTTTCTTAAATTGAAACGTAGGGAAGAAAAACTGCAACTTCACCGTAAATCACCTCCAAGTGAGGCATATAATGCTGAGTTTTTTATTGCTGAGTTCAAAGCTTGCCTAAACACACTTGGTAAAGCAGCACCTGGGCCTGATAATATTCACTTTTAAATGATCAAGAACTTGCACCCAGAAACTGAACTTACCCGCCGCGGTGGCTCAGTGGCTAAGGCGTTGCGCTGCTGAGCACGAGGTCGCGGGTTCGATTACCGGCCGCGGCGGCCGCTTTTCTGATGGAGGCGAAAAGCAAAAACGCCCGTGTGTACGAGATTTCGGCGCACGTTAAAGATCCCCAGGTGGTCGAAATTAATCCGGAGCTCTCCACTACGGCGCGCCTCATCGCCTGCGTTGCGTCGGCGCGTTAAACCCTACAATCAGATCATCAGATCAGAAACTGAACTTGCATTACTATCACTTTTTAATAGGATCTGGAACAATGAATATATCCCTCCAAGGCTGAAAGAGACCATTGTTGTTCCAGTATTTAAGGAAGGGAAGGACCGAGGTGTTACCTCGAGCTACAGACCTATAGCTCTGACTAGCTGTTTGGGCAAAGTATATGAAAAAATGATCAACCGAAGATTAATGCATTTTCTAGAAACAAAAAGGCTCCTGGATTCATTCCAATGTGGCTTCCGAGAACAAAAATCCACGCTTGACCAACTTGTATGCTTGGATTCCCAAATAAGATATGCGTTCGCGCATAAACAGTACTTTTTGTCTGTATTCATTGGCCTTGAAAAGGCCGATGATTTTACTTGGCGGTTTGGTATATTGAGATATCTTTGTGCCCTTGGAATACAAGGAAATATGCTAAAAACAATTGAAAGCTACCTCTCTGATCGGACATTTCGTCTGGGAATAGGCAGCATTCTGTCTAAGCCATTTACACAAGAGACAGGGGTGCCACAGGGAGGTGTGCTGAGCTGCACACTTTTCATTGTAAAAATGACTTCCCGACGCAATGTACTTCCCCCAACCATGTTTTATTCTGTTTATGTTGACGATGTGCAGATTGGCTTCAAGTCCTGCAATCTCTCTTTTTGCGAACGCCAAATTCAGCTATCAGTGAATAAGCTCTCCAAATGGGCAGATGAGAATGGCTTCAAGTTTAACCCTTCAAAAAGTGCCTGTGTACTATTCTCGATCGAAAAAGGGGGCATTGCCCCTGCACCAGAAATCTACTTAAATGGACAACTGCTTCCTGTTAAAACAGAACATATGTTTCTCGGATTGATCTTTGACTCGAGACTCTCGTTCACCCCCCCCCCCCTGAAGCATCTGAAACTGAAGTGTTTGAAGTCAATAAGTGTGCTTAAGATACTAGCACACATGAAATGGGGGACTGACAAGAAGTGTTTACTACACCTGTACAAAAGTCTTGTTTTGCCCCGCCTAGATTATGGATGTGTAGTTTACGGGTCAGCCTCTAACACTGCACTGAAAATGCTTGATCCTATCCACAATCTGGGCATCAGGTTGGCCACAGGTGCCTTCTGCACTAGTCCAGTACTGAGCCTCTATGCTCAATCAGACTGTTGATCTTTGGAGTACCAGCGAACTTTTATTGGTATTACCTATGATCTGAAGGTTACGTCACAGCCCGAGCACCCGTGTGACTCCCTGATAAGAGGTAACTCAAGAATGCTGCTCTTTTCAACTCGACCTTCCTTAGCTCAACCGTTTCCACTGGTGATCAATTCCATCTCTACAAAACTATCCATCTCGTTTGATGACACCCTCAAAATGACCCCAAATGAACGCGTGGCTCCCTGGGATACGAGCATCATATCATGCGGCACCTCATTTAGTCAAGTAGACAGGAAAGGCTCACTATTGGAAGTCAAACAGCACTTCGCATTCCTTCAAGACAAGTACAAGGCTGCTCAGTTTTTCACTGATACATCGAAGACCAAATCAGCTGTGGCCTGTGCAGCTGTTGGACAGCATCTTTCAATAGCAAAAACAATGCATAAAAACCACCATATTTACAGCAGAAGCACACAGAGTATATCTGGCTGTGGACCACATTATCACCAGCAAAACACACAAGTCTGTTATCTTCACAAGCTCACTCAGCATTGTCACGGCCCTGTCCACGGGAAAGGGCACCAAGAAGCCCACATTTACTGCCCTTCATAAAGCTCTGTGCAAAGCACACCAGCTAAATTTAGAAATTATAGTGTGCTGGGTTCCTGGCCATTGTGGCATAGCTGGCAACGAAGAAGCCGACCAGGCTGCCACCAGAGCAGCTGAAAGAACCAGTACTGACATCACGCAAGTACCTTACCTGGATATGAAACCAGCAGTAAAACACGTATTCCTTCAGCGCTGGCAGAAAGAATGGAACGGAGAAGTAAACAACAAGCTTCACTTGGTACAGCCTATAATTGGCCGATCAGCTGCCAGGGAAAAAAGCCGGGCCTTTGAGGTCTGGCGATGCAGACTACGAATAGGACACACACATGGCACGCATTCCTACCTCCTGACTGGTGACCAGCCGCCAAACTTCGCCAGATGTTGCAAGGGTCTTTCAGTCCTCCATGTTTTGGTTGAGTGCTCGGCCATGGAACCGGAAAGGAGACGCTATTTCCTGGAAATGTACCGTAAGAATATGCCACGGCCCATTGCAGTGTTTTTATCAGATTGTCCTGTGTTCGATTTCAGCAGAGTTTTAGAATACCTAAATGATATCGGTTTTTTAAAGCAGCTTTGTTTTAGAAAGTAGCATTCCCATTCACCTCATTACCTTGTTCATCCGTAGTGTACTGTTTACCATGGCCCTATACACCGTTAGCTCATTCCATGCCTCATCATGCTCCTCACTCATCTTTTTGATCCGGCCCTTTACACTGAAGTAATTTTATGCACTATTTGCACTCATTTCGTCAACACATTTTTACCTGATCATAGCAATGGCGCTCTTAGCCTTAGATGCCCTTGCGCCAAAAAAACCCAGCAAAGAAGACACGTCTTGCCCACATGCAGTTGACCGTCTGCTGCATTGCAGATCTCTGTCCACTGTTGTCGGCAGAGCGCAGTGCGGTGTTTCTGGATTGCACGGTTGAGGTCGGCGACCTTCTGCCTTAACTTTAGGTCGTTACGTTGCTGTTTCCACCTTTTGTGGATGGATAGCTTCGCTTCTACCATGTGTGCTAGGCGGTTGTCGATTTTCTCAATCTCCGGTACCATCTCGATTTCCTTAGTTGCGGCCTTTGCGCTTTGCATTATTTTACTTGTCCATGCGTCTATATCCTAGATTTCTTCTTCCACCGGTAATAGGGTGCGATATAGACCCCAATTCGTCAGCTTGTGGATCGCTTCTCTAGCGGCTTCTCTTCGACGGGGACCTTTATTTCTACAATGTAATGGTCGCTGCCGAGATCGAGGCCTGTATTGGACCATGTTGGAAGTCTGCTATTGCTGGTAACCCTGACGAAATTAAGGTCTGGCGTTGGGTGTCTGTCTCTTATGGAGCCGGTTCGCGTTGGTTGTGCGGGGCCCGTGATTCGGATGAGGTTTTCTTCCTGGGTGGCCTCCAGGAGGTCTCTCCCTAATCGGACTCGTCGTATCCCCACTCCCTGGGATGAGCATTGAGGTCACCGCAAACAATGAGGTTGGCGTTGTGTCCTGCTATATTGCATACCCTGTTTCCTCTTCTTTCCGACGACCAGCTGTGATGATGTGCTCGGCCGATGTCCCTCCCTTTCTTCATAGCATATTCCTTTCCTTATCAAGGTACATATTCCCCTTCCTGAGCCGTTGATTGCTCGACTCAGAGGACAGGCGTGCACACTGTATCCCGGTAACCGTGCGTCCTCGTTTAGGGTCTCCTGTAGTACTATTATGTCTGGCTTTCTGGTTGACTTCATGGTTTGTACTTGGAGTATTGCCTTCTTGCTATGGAAACCATGGCAGTTCCACTGCCAGATGACCAGGGTCTTGTCATCTACTGTGCTTGGGGACATGCTAAGACGTACTTCATCTCTTATCTGTGGTACGGCAGCAGTATTGAGGCCTAAATCCTCCCTTATTTGTTGTACGGCTGCAGCCATGTGCTGCTGTACCACTGGCGGCACGTATTGCTGGACGGTCGTGTCGTGCTGATATTCTGCTGCAGGGCCGGCGTAACCTTCTGTTGTATGACTATTTCCACACTTTGCTTGACTGTTGCCACGAAATCTTCGGGGATCTCTTTTTTGAAGCTGTTGAACGACTGTACTGGGCTTGCCACCGTATCTTGTAACTTTCCACCCTGTCTACTAGTTTGCGTTCCTTTAGGCTTTCGATGGCCCTTCTCTTTGGTAATGGTTACGAGCCCCTTATGCTTGTTGCTTCTTTCTGTTAGTTCCCACGTCTTCATTCATCGGCTCGGCTTGCTGCTCCTCTAGCACTTGATATGGCTGTTATTGTAGCTGTCCTTGTTGCCCTTGCTGCAGGTGTCGTATTTAACTTGCCTGTTGTACTTGCTGAGCTTGTAGCTGCTGACTGATCATTTTGTTCAGCCATGCTTCCGATTGTTCTGCGTAACTCTGCGTTCTCTTCGCGGAGTACGTCCACTTCATTTTGTGTCGCCTTGTCTTGACGTGCTTTGTGGTTGTTCGGTGTGGCGGAAAGCTTCGTAGATTCCCTTTTTCCAGCTTCGTTTTGGACGACCTGGCTCCAGCAGACTCTGTCCTTTGATTTAGATCTGTCACTGCTTTTGTCTCTCCTATTACCTGTACTTCGTTCCGATCTTCTGCTCAGCGAGCGTGGTTGTCTTCCCTGATTCTTGGTGGACGAAGCAATTTCAAGTTCTGGGAAACTGCTAGGCGCAAGGTCCTCCTCTTTTTTCCTGTGCAGTCCTTCTTCAGCTTCCCTCCTTTCCCATCTTCTTTTGATCACCACGTAAGGTGTCTTGTATCTATTCTTGCAACCATTGCTCCCGGTGGGGAGGGGGCGTTACACAACTTGCACTTTGGCTGACATAACACGTTGTGTCCCTCCTTTGGATTCTTCATCCCGCCGTCGGAAAACAAGCTCCACCTCGTGAAGCCGCACCTGAGAGAGTGGCAGAGCTACAGACATAAAGAAAGATTTGTAGAGGTGGTGTTATGTCGCCTAAGAATTGGGCACACGCGCTTGACCCATGACTTCCTATTGCTGGGAGAAGACCCACCAGAATGTGAGCAATGTGGAAAGCGCCTTACAGTAATACACATACTTATCGAGTGTCCTAGTTACGAAAAGAAGTGTCGTGAATTTTTTTCCCACTTTTATAAATTTCAAATTCCATTGCACCCTGTTTTACTACTAGGCGATGAACCCCTAGTTCCCTTGGAAAAGGTTTTTAAATTTTTGAGTGCCATCACGCTTTTAGAGAAACTTTGATTTTACCATGTTACGTCATTTTTGCATGAGACTTTTACCGCAGTGTGTTCAAAATATATTACCTTGTGTTTGGCGCACTATAGCCAAATTTGGCTGCTGCACCAATAAAATTCAAATTCAAATTCATCCCGCCGTCGGAACACACCCGCACGTTCGGTGTTGAACTGACAACTCTCCGGTTCCCGACTTCACCACACGCCGTGCAGAAATCACGTCGTGCAGCGCTTCCGGCATAAGCTGCACTGTAGGGTATTGGAACCGTAGTACACTTGTCTTGGTACCCGTTCTCCTTCGAAGGCGATAATGATGGTTGGGGTGTTGCCGATCCTCCTAGCTTCTATACCGTTGGGTTACTATCCGTGATCAGCTTGGCCAAAATCGTCTCTTGCGAGTAGTCTAGCGGCGTGTTTCGTATAAAGCCCTTCGTCGTGCCCTCGGGTACTGTCGCGTACGCTCTCACCTCGTACTTCTTTCCGCTGATCTCGATCTCCTTAATAATCGAATATTTGCATTCACGGGCATGGTCCGGTGTACTCACGATGATAATGTTCTGTTCCTTGTTTGCCACGAAAGCGTCTTTCTCCGTATCGGTTATGGGTATGCCTGCTGCCTTGGTGATAGCTGTGTCGATGGCCGGGAGCGGGGTCTTCGCCACGCACAGTCCGCCACGCGGTCCTACTATAATTTTACTGTCTTCTCTCGGTAGGTTAGTGTTAAGCCTTGCTGCCATCATAGCTGCTACCGCTGCCTTCCTTGCAAACATCTTAGCTTCCGTTCGCGCTGGGGGCACGGATCCCAAAGCTCGTTCCCCCCTTGGCTCTTTACTGCTGCCGACCGTCGTCCACCATGCCTTCTGTCCTTGATTGTCCGATGTCATTTCCTCTCCTGTGACCTTTACGCACATCTCGCCCGTGTCGTCAGTGGTAAGGATCTCTGAATCCTCGGTCTCCGTAGGCATCATTTCTGCTTCAGCCATCTGTAGCGGCATTAGGCCTAGTGGCCTATCAACGCCATGTATTGCGTTCCGAGTCGGTTAGGCTTAGCTCCGAACGTAGAATCAGCTCAGAAAAATCGCCAAAAAATCCGAAGACATCGTACCTTTTGAATGCCGGCATCGGCGTGGGCGCGACGACCTCCCAGACCTTCTGGAACTAAACTTTCCGATATCAACTAATTTCACCTCTCTTATTAGCATTAAAGTTGGAGCGCGTTTGAAACACGACCGCTCTGTTCAGCCCCCTAGCGGAAGTCCTCAAGCGATTTAAAAAAAGTGTGTTGTGTGTGTACTTATATATTTGGAGCCTTGATAAACAAACTGTGCATACCCGTTTTGTTGCCCGATATAGGCAAATAGGCAAAAAATTCAGTTACGGTTTCACCGAGGCTTTCTTCCTCAACTTCAGAAGCCAATCACAGCTCCCCCTCGTCTGCGCGTGAAAAAATCGCACGCGCAACGCCGACGCGCACGAATCGCGTGCAAAAACGCTCCATGCGGTTCACACTTAAGATTGCCATATTCAAAAACGAAACGAGTCAAGAGTCGCCGACCAGTGACGCAGCTTTGAAGCTTTGTAGACTACGTTCGTTTCCGTTGCCACACCCCGCAGGGACACCTTGTGTGTTCAAGGTGATGGTAGTGGCGACACCGCGGACCCCTAGCCCATGTGGGTTGGACCCGCCCACGCCCCGGCTGTGCGTGGCTTAGCGGTGCCCAGGGAAAAGGGCATCCGGGTGGCTGAGCCAAAGCCAGGGTTGTTTTGGACCTTTATGGCCCTCTGGTGGCGGCTACTCGTGACTTTGTCCCCTGCTTTCTGCAGACGGTACCCCAGGACCGACCCGCCCTGGGGAAATCAGCTAGTCGCCTTTTCCTATCCTTCCTCTCTCTTTTTTCTGTTCTTTCACCTTTCCATTCCTGTCCTGTCACCTATTCTTTTCCTGTGTTCCTTTTCCCCTAAGGCAGCGAGGGTTAACCCTGTGTTTATAATCAGCCTTGATTAGACTTCATGGGGTTATAGTAGCGCTGTATGGTTAGCGTGACAAAGTCACGTCCCCTTGTTGGACTCCGTGGTGGGCGACCAGCACCGCTGCCGAACATTTTAATTTTCATGGAAAAGAAGAAAAATCTAGACCCTGATCACCCTCCTAAACGAGGGCGCACCGAAGTAAATGCATTGCAAAGCTCGAGCAATACCAGCAGTCATTCACCCACTGACACGACTTTCCCGAAATTTCTGGTGATGAAGTCTGACGACCCTCAGAAGCCCTTGAGGAAAGTGTCGCCATTTGCCGTAGCCAGAGCGCTGAGCAATCTACTTCGACCGAAATACAGCGTTAGAAAGATGCCGACCGGGGATCCCCTGGTGGAAGTCGAAGCAAAATTTCAGTCAGATGCCGTGCTGTCAATGAAAGAACTAGGAGCACACAAGGTCCACGTAACTGCCCACCGCATCTTAAATACTAGGTTGGGGGTAGTGTCGGACGAAGACTTGATGAATGTGTCTGAAGATGAGATACTGGAGGGGTTCAAAGAAGAACAGACAAATGTTATTGCAGTGCGAAGAATAAAGATCCGGAGGAAAGATGAGGAATTTGCCACGAAACATTTGGTTCTCACCTTCAACTGCACCACTTTACCCGACAATGTACACCTAGGCTACTTGAATCTACGCGTCAGACCGTATGTACCAAACTCCAGGCGCTGCTTCCGCTGCCAGAGGTATGGGCACACACAGCAGTCGTGCTGTGGAAAACCGACCTGTGCACTGTGTGCTAGCACCGAACATGGAAATGACGCCTGTGATGTAGAAGATGTCAAATGTGTGAATTGCAGCGGTGAAGCATACTCCAGGAAGTGCCCGCGCTTCAGACAGGAGAAAGAGCTGCTAGCCATCAAGGCAAAAGAGAACGTATCCTTCCCGGAGGCCAAACGACGCCTGGCCTTCGCTCAGAAAGGGTCCTTTGCTGAGGTAGCCCGTCAGGGGGTGGGGCTGCCTCAATTTCCGGCACTTGTGCAGTCCACTCAGGAAAACTGCGCAGAGCCACAGCCGCCTAAAAGAGTCAAGCCGGCAGCCACGCTTCCGGCCACCAAAGAAAGTGGTGTGGCTTCTAAGCCACCAAAGAAAGTGGTGTGGCTTCCAAGCCACCAAAAGACGGTACAGGCTCCACCCCTGCGACACCATCGACCTCCTCTCCTCGAGTGACGGTCGGCGTGCCCCAGAGGAGGGCACCCTTAGGAAGTGGCACTGCTGCAGGTGCTGCTCCTGGGCGGCAGCGGCCTGGGGACCCCCCGACCCTCGACAGAAGCCAAGGGGCCGGGGAAAACCACCTGGTCCCCCTACTGGTATTAACGGAACTGAAGGCAGTGCAAGAGAGGTAGGGGATGAGATGGAGGTGTTCCCTAGTGCCTCTGCCACCATGTCTTCATCGACACACTCTTGACCCCAAAAATTCAAACCCCAGAATACACCCGTATGGCGCAAATAGTCCAGTGGAACTTCCGGCGGTTATTGCGCAGTATAGACGATATTCACGCAATTATACACAAGTATGAACCCAAAATAATAGCTTTGCAGGAGACAAATTTAACGAAAAGACATGACAACATCTTTCGCAATTTTCACCTCCTTAGGAAAGACAGAGAAGACTGCACTCGTTCCTCAGGCGGTGTGGATTTAGCTGTGGCACCAGGCCCAATTCTCAAGTCTATACAACTTAACACTACACTGGAGGCTGTTAGCTGTGGCACCGGGCACAATTCTCAAGTCTATACAACACTACACTGGAGGCTGTAGCAGCACAAGTCTATATTAACAAGCTTGTCACTGTTGTTTCAATGTACTTTCCACCATCAGATCATGTGTCCTTACAGGAACTGAATGACCTCGTTGAACAGCTGCCTGCTCCAATAATTATTATGGGAGACTTCAATGCTCATCACTTCCTGTGGGTAGGTGAAAGAATAGACAGCCGGGGAAAACTCATTGAACAGTGGGTTAATACCAACAGCTTAGTTGTTTTCAATAACGGAGACAAGACGCATTTTTCTGCATGCACTGGAAGCTTTTCTGCTCTAGACCTTTGTGTTGGGTCGCCGGATATCCAGATGGTATATGAGTGGAGTGCTGTGAATGATCCGTATGGAAGTGACCACTTCCTTGCATTGGTGCACGAAGTGCAAACCCTTCCTTCCCTCAAGAGCTGTTCACCCCGATGGAAGCTCGAAAGGGCACATTGGGAAAGATTTAAGGAAATAGTTTGCTTTGATCGATTTGACAGCAGCATGTCCATTGATGAGGCAAATACCTACATCTGTGGGGAACTTCTTACGGCTGCAAAAGTTGCGATCCCCCAGACATCTGGACGGATTCCCAAGCAACCAAAGCCGTGGTGGAACGATGCGTGTCGTGAATCCCGGAAAAAGCAGAACAAGGCTTGGGGTGTATTTAGACGGTACCCCACCTTAGAGAACTGCCTGAGCTTTAAAGCAGCCCGTGCTGCCGCCCGGAAAATCAGAAAAGTAGCCAAAAGGAATTCATGGCAAAGCTTTGTAAGTACAATAAATACTGCCACTCCCACAAAAAAGGTCTCGCACCATTTGCGTAAAATTAAAGGCAACTTACTGGAAACACAAGCAGATGTTTTAGGTGCGCACTTTGAAGAAGTCTCTAGTGATAAAAATCTAGTCTCTAGTGATAAGTGATAATGCTGGAAAGTTCAAGATTAAAAACAATAGCAATAACACAGAGGAATATAATAAAGAATTCACTTTGTATGAACTCAAACATTAGCTCAGTGCAAGGCTGCCTACATCGGCCCTGACCTTATTCACTATGCCTTTCTGGAGCACTTAAGTGATGCGTGTTTACAAGTGATTTTGGAGTTCTTTAACAAAATCTGGAAGACAGGTAGGCTGCCCAAAGCATGGAAAAAGGCTATCGTAATACGATTACTGAAAAACGGCAAGCCCCCAGAGTGTCCATCAAGCTACCGACCCTTAACTTTGACCAGCTGTTTGTGCAACACTTTTGAGAAGATGTTGAATTTTAGGTTGATTTTTATTCTTGAAAGTTCTGGTTATCTAGATAGGTTTAAATGCGGGTTTCGGCAGTTTCGGGCTACGACTGACCACCTGGTGAGGCTTGAAACAACGATACGAGATGTCTTTGTTAATAATCAGTTCTGCCTTGCCATATTTTTTGGTATGGCAAATGCTTATGATACAACGTGGCGTTATGGAATTCTCAAGGATTTAGCAGCAATGGGAATCAGAGGGCGAATGTTTTCATGTATCGAAGATTTTCTCGAGGAACGAACCTTCAATGTAAGACTTGGCAATACACTATCCCGTGCATTCAGTCAGGAAAATGGAGTTTCTCAGGGCAGTGTACTGAGTGTGACCCTTTTTGCAATGAAGATAAATTCTTTGGCAAAGGTTATTCCCCGGCCAGTCATGTACTCCCTTTATGTTGACAACTTGCAGATTGCTCTCCGCTCGTGTAACCTCTCGATCTGTGAAAGGCAGGTCCAAACTGGGCGGATAAAAATGGCTTTCGTTTTTCTCCCGAGAAGTGTGCATGTGTGTGCTTTACACGAAAACGAGGTACGCATCCCCACCCCGATATAAAAATTAAGGATTTGCCCGTTCCAGTACACAGCGGGCACAAATTCTTATGTGTCACATTTGACTCGAAATTGACATTTGGAGCTCGTATAAAGAAGCTCAAAATGACCTGCATGAAAACGTTGAACATACTGAAATTTTTGTCGCACAAGTCATGGGGTGCAGACCACACATCTATGCTAAGAATTTATGGCTCGGTGGTTCGGTCTCGTCTGGACTATGGCTGTATCGTGTATGGGTCAGCCCGCCAGTCTGTCCTCACCTCACTCGGCCCAGTACACAATCTGGGTCTCGGATTTGCCACAGGTGCATATCGCACTTCCTTTATCGACAGTCTCTACGTTGAGTGCAATGAAGGGCCCCTGGAGTACCGTGGAGCATGCTTAAGTGGAGTATATGTAGCCAAAACAGCATGTATAAAGGACCATCCCTGCATTGGTGAAGTTTTTGAGAATAGGTACCAGAAAGTGTATGCAAACAAGCCCAGCGAGGTCCGCCTTCTTGACCTTCGTTTGAGGAAATACATGTCTAGGTATTCTTTCAAGATATGCCCGTCAAACCTTCTGAGTTTTACGGACGCCGTGGCCCCCTGGGACCACAAGGTCGTCGAATGTAATCTGTCCTTGTTAAAATACGACAAAAAAACGTTTCCACACCACATTTTGCGCCAAGAATTTCTCAAACTTAAAGACAAGTACACTAGCTATTGCCACTACTTTACTGATAGCTTAAAAACCTCCTGTCACGCAGGTTTTGATGTTTTCAATCCACCGGTGACAGTAGCAAAGAGGATTGCTTATGAGCTTCGCGCTTTCACTGCGGAAATCCTTGGTATAACTGTTGTATATTTGTCCGTTTGGTTTCGGTTCCCCGATCACTGCCGCAGGTGGCGCCAGTGTTGTTTAAGTATATAAGCATGCGCAAGTTGGAATAAAGGGTCTTTTGTTCCGATGTGCACTGAAGTTGTCTAGTCGTTCATTCATCGGCGGCACACGCCGCCACTACACAGGCGACGAGGATGCTCGTTTATGAGGGGGCGTGATTTTCATGATTTTCGCCAACTGTTTTCTCCGCCATGAGTGTTTCCGGACTGGCACCACCGCCCCCGTTCCTGTCCACGCCTGGCCGTCCTGCTGTACCTTGGCCGCAATGGATCCGCATCTTCGAGAATTTTCTGCTCGCATCGGGTGCTTCGGAGTGCGCGCCGGACCGTCGCAAGGCTCTTCTACTGCACAGCCTCGGTGTCGAAGGCCAGCGCATATTTCACACTCTGCCGCTTCCATCCTCGGCCAACGCTAAGCCCGGTGAGCAAGCAACTACTGATACAGAATCGGGAGTTATCAAGGACACTACTCAGACAAAGCATGAAGCGTCGTCGTACGATATCGCTGTCGCAGCGCTGCATGCGCACTTCACAACAACACACAACAATAACCTCAGCTATTGAAGACGTAGTAGCAAAGGGAGTACGACAAGTGGCCATTTTTACAGATTCCTTGAGTGCCGTACATGCTGTAATTTCCCTCGTCCCTTCAAAGAATGCAGCTGTAGGTCAGCTAAAAAAAACGACTGAGCCACCTTACATTAGCCGGGGTCAGTGTTGTCCTTTGTTGGATACCAATCCATGTAGGCACCCTAGAAAATGACACTATTGATAAAGCAGCATATGAGACCAAGTATCTGGAAATAACAGAGTTAAAGCTTCCGTACCAGGACCTTCGAAACAGCATACGAAATTCAATGAAGCTGTACTGGCAGTCTGAATGGGATAAACGAACCAGAAATAAATTACATCTAGTCAAACCTTACGTATCTGAATGGAAAAGTTGTAGACACCGAGATCGTTTCTTCGAGGTTATTTTGTGCCGGCTCCGTATAGGTCACAATGTGCTGACACATGGCTTCCTGGTGAAAGAGGAGCAGGAACCCATTTGCGAGCACTGCGGAGAACCTCTTACTATACTACATATCCTAATAAGTTGTCCGTACCTAGAAGCGGCCCATTTTAGAGCTTTATACACGTTTTGTATACCCTTACACGCAATGCTTTTACTTAGTGATGAACCAATGGTACCTTTGACTAAAGTTTTTGAATTTTTTTAGAGACACTGGCTTTTTACACCAGTTTTAGCTTTCATCTCACGGAACGGTTTTTCAAAATAATCATTTCTATATTTATGATACCTTGAGCAAAACTTTTAACTTACATTGATATCTTCTTACCTTGAGTTGGGCGCATTATAACCGAAAGGTTGCTGCGCCATTAATCCTCAACTTCATCAACTTCATCATCCATTGCCACATTATCTGGTCGCTCGCCCACGCTTATCGTAATGGGCGGTTTCGCCTCCTCTACATGTTGTTGCTCCGTCGCCACAGTATACCTCGCATCTTCTTGAGCGGCCTACCTGTCTCAAATTCTGGCGAACTGCTTGCAAGGAGTGGGGAATAGTGTTCATTAAACTACAGCACTTACCACCATCAGACTAACGGTTTCACCGAACGATTTTTATCGAAGGCTCGCCGACGTTCTATCCATGAATGATGCGGCCATTTAGCGTACCACTGGCCACTCAGATTTTTCCACATTTTTTTCGACCGTTACCCCTTTTTCGCTATGGACACCGCTTTCCTCTCTACCACTGTCTCCCCTGAAATCAGCCAGCGTCGTCACCTGGCCTGCGTACAAACTGAAGACCCGCAGCAACAAAAACCAAGAATGGTGCCTCGCACCGCTCCGTCCATTTTCGCTCTGGGGAAAACATGTTGCTGAGAACGCCAATGCGGACACCAGGCCATTGAGAAACGTTTTTGCACCGATTATTGACCGCTACATCGTCACATAACAAAGGTCTCCGATGAAATATCGAGAATTTCAGGTAACTGGCTGGCTCCACCGACCGCCGATGGCGTGGAGCTGAAATTGCACGCGTTTCCCGCATTAAACGTTTCACCCAGCACTCATCGTAACTTGCAGTATCCAGGTAGCTGCGTGTGCGTGTGTGCGTGCGTACGTGCGTGCGTGCATGCGTGCGTGCGTACGTGCGTGTGCGTGCGTGTGTGTGCGTGCGTGCGTGCGTGCATGCGTGTGCGTGTGCGCGTGGGGGGGAGGAGCGTCGATTCGTGTTTCGTATAGTCGTAGATTAATTACGCGTCCTAGGACTCGAGAAACAGCGCCCATCGATTCGTAGGGATAATGCGAAGTTACTTGGACTCGGGCACACGGACTTCATTATCACCACACGGACTTGACTACCAGCTTTTTGTGGCTGAGAGAGAACACTTAATTATGTGAGGAATTCGGGGAGAGCCTGACGGTAATACGCGTAGTTATTGACTACTCTATTTAAGAAATAAAGAGTAGTCAATATTTTTATGCTTCTCTAAGTTCTATGGTCCATTGTACCCATAGTTATTCCCAGGATCCATACTATTTTTTATTTTGAGGAGGGTTTTTTTTTTTTTCAGTGTGATCAAGCTTTACAAAAACTTTGTTTGTCATTGTGCCCTGTTTTTGACCTTCAATATATTTATTCTGTACGACTTTAAAGCATCGACAAAATTTAAGAATTTCAACGTTGGCTCTGGCGCATGACAGCCAAGAAGTATCTGCTGCGCCAGTAATGTGCGATTCATTGGTACTGCCATGATTCTGGTAGCAGAACTTGAGCAGCACAGTCTCACGTACGAAACAAGCTGTTTCTGTGCAGCTGTACATCCTTATGCAGGCTGCGGTCATGCTTGTGTTTTACGCTTCATTGGGGGAACAACGCGGGTACGAATATCTCTCTGGAAAGTGAGCCCGTGTCTGTTAAGCCATAGAGTTATGAAACTCTTTGTGTTAAGCTATGCGCAGGGCGCAGTTTGGTTCGGCGGTGGTTCATTTTATTTGACTCCCCAGAAACCTTCATCACTGGAGCCAAGAGTTGCTTATTATGACAATGGTGCGGGGCTCTTAATGTGCTCTGCGTGCTCAAATCGTGTCTCTTCTCAACAGTCCCAATAATGATTTAAAAGTTTGGAGCGTTGCACCTCCCGTGTCCAGAATTGCTCAAATAAAGAAACTGAACGATGACGATGGAAGAAATATTTATTGCGCGGTATTCGATCAGGGTAACGTTCTTCAAAATAGCTCTCTTTCATTGTAACATGAAACAGTAAATGCGTATGTAACAAATGACCAGCTCTGCTCACATCTGCAGAGCCCAATCGTCGGCGGGAGCAACGCGGCGCCCGTGACGAGGCCCTGCACACTGAGTCCTTCGCACACGTCTGCTTTGCGAGGTTCAGGGGGATCTTTGCATCAATGTCATCCAGGAGAGACCTATCCCTAGGCAACAGCGGGAACAAAGCACGACTCGTACTGCAATCTATTCGTCAACTCCTAGGACTGTTAACGTGGCTCCGTGGCAGGCATCTTCCCGTAAAAAGTCGTCTGAAAAATTTGCTTATTAACTAGTTCACTTTTCAGTCACCACAGTTCTAACAAACAAAATGTAGAAACGCAACTGTGAGCGTAAGGCTTCCGTCCGGGTAAAAGAAACAGAGCCGCGGGGGACCAAAAATAGTCGCAACTGTTATGCGGCTCAACGTTCCTTGAGCTTGTGAAGCATGGGAGTGAAAGGTTGGATTCGGTTTTTTTTTTTTTTTTTTTGTCAGGGTGCTCCGTAAGGATCAATTTTCGAAAGCGCGACGTGGGCGCGCTCTTTTCACCCAGCCATAGTGCGAGACAGCCTTTTTTGGTCCATCTTCGAATCAATGCCTCGATGCAGTGCACCCTCATGACCGTGCAGGTGCCCGGAGTTAGAGAAATAAAAACTCTAGGTAAACGGACAAAGGTACAGGGGGAACATAATTTGTGTGCAGGGAACAGAATCTGCACCCTTAGTTGAAGGCAGCGTAACCAGCCTAGAAGGGACGACGTTCCTTACATTCCCTTTGTAAACATCGACGGCAACTTGAAATTCGCCGGCTTGGGCACCCCATGTAGTTAGGGACCTTCAGATCTTAAGGGCGCTTATTAAGGTCTTGCTTAAGATCTTGTGATTCACTACATGCAGAATACTGCGGCGCTTTTTTTTTTATTCCTCGCTTCTAGAGAAAGCCGTCGCGGATGTCATAATCACGCGTAAAAGCCACCGACCGAGAGTGCTTTACTGCGGCCCCAAGAAGTCGTAATTGGAAATTTAAAAATGAAAGCGGCCAATGAGCCACTCTGTCCAGGGCGTTTGAATGGCCGAGCTGGCCCCCTTTGTAGTATGCAGAAATCTTTGTGAAGCAGGGTGTTTCAGGACAGACTTCAGGTAATTTTTAAAAAATGGGCTTTCGGAGGTGCAATTGTTTTTCTTGCTCGATGTGATCAGGGGCCGCGGCGGACGCAATAAAACGAGTTCCCATTGCTATTTACGGTAACTATTAATTAGTACTTTTAATTAACTTATTAATTATTGCGGTTAGGCATGTGATTGTAATGTGAAAGTTGTAGAGGATCATCAGTCAAAGCGATACCCGGAGTTAGATTTGAAAAAAAGGAATTTCCCGCAAAACAATGGGCTCAGTACTTCGATCTCCCGAACGCGCGCTTCCGGAGATCGGCGGCTGCAAAGGACTGCAAAGCAGCGCTTCCGTTTTGACGTCACAAGTGAAACGTACGCCGCGCTTTATCGCGGCCGGACTAGAGCGGGGCTCCACGGGCACGCCCGGCCCTCCGCTCTGATAAGGCGCGGCATACGTTTGACGTGTGACGTCAACACGGAAGCGCGGCTTTGCAGTCCTTGGCAGCCGCCGATCTCCGGAAGCGCGCGTTCGGGAGATCGAAGTACTAAATATAACGCAGGAAATCGGCTTGACTTCGATTCCCAGCCGTGGCGGCGGCTTTTCTGATTGAGGCAAAAAGCAAAAACGTCCGTGTGTACGAAATTTCGGCTCACGTTAAAGATCCCCAGGTGGTCAAAATTAATCCGGAGCCCTCCAGTACAGAGCGCCTCGTCGCCTGCGTTGCGTCGGCGCGTTAAACCCTACAATCAATCGATATCGGTTTGACTGATGATCCTCTACAATTTTCACATTATAATCGCATGGCTAACTGCAATAATTAAAAGGTTAATTAACAAGTACTAATTTATTGTTACTGTAAATAGGAATTGGAACTCGTTTTATTGCGTCCACCACGACCCCTGATCACTTCGCACAAGAAAAACAATTTTACCTCTGAAGGCCCATTTTTTTTAAATTACTTGAAACACCCTGCTTCACAAAGATTTCTGCATACTACACAGAGGGCAAACTCGGCCATTCAAACACCCTGGATCTGTCAGAGTGACTAATTGGCCGTTTTCATTTCTTAAATTTTCAATTAGGACATCTTGGGGCCACAGCAAAGCACTCTCGGTCGGTGGCTTTTACGCGTGATTATAACATCCGCGCCGGCTTCCTCTAGAAGCAAGGGGAAAAAACGCCGCAGCTTTCTGCATGTAGTGAATCACAAGATCTTAAGCAGGACCCTAATAACGCCCTTAAGATATCAAGGTTACTAACTACAAGGTACCGGGCGCAAGCCAATATTGAGTGGGATTTTAATGTAGCGCCGCCAAACTACACCACTGTTCCTAGAAATTTGCTCTAACAAGAAATCTCGATTTATTCGCTAATAATACTCATCACTGTGGATGTCTTTTTCTTCTTATTTGTGATCAATGGTGATGTGTACTAACCATTGGCATCTTTCGCAACTGATGCAGCCTCATTGAACAGCTTTCAAGTGACACTAAAGGTTGCATTTCACCAGTTTTTCCAGTTTACGTATTGAAATGCAAAAGTTGACGGTGTAGCCACAAGAGGAGTGGCTCCCCAAATTCCAACACCCGGGAACGACCTACGGACCATGCGCAGCCCCGTAACAAGTCTACGCGCACACATTTTACTATCCCCCCCCCTCCCCCTCTCCGGCCTTCCTCAGAAGGCGAGACGGTATGACACGCTCGGCAGGTGGCTGAGTGAATAAGACGGAACCAGGTTCCTGCGACTCCTCGGGGATCGTCGAGGACATCTACCCTTCTTCTCCGAAGTTTGCAGCACAAGGAATTGCTAAGCAACACCGCGGGCAGTCCGATGTTTGTGTGCGCGTACTAAACGCACCAATGTAAGCCCAACTCGTGGCTTGACGTTACGGCGGAAAGCTGGGCTGTTTGGTTCAGAGTACCGAGAGATACACGGCAGCACAAAACCAGAAAAGACGAAGAGAGCCTGATGCACACGGGGCGAGCGCTTCGTCCTTGTTCCGTTGCGCTACCGTTATACTCCTCGGGGAATGAGGTACTCCGGAAAGCAACTGCGAATACAGGTAAGTCATCCTTATTAACTGTAGAAAACAATGGTAGATTCTTTTGCCCCGCGCGTTTCTGCGCCTTTGTGTGAAAACCAGCTCCTATTTATACTTCCGCGCCGTAATCGACAAAGTCATAAATCGATAAGTTCGGATTAGTTGAAATCAGAGCCCTCTACACAAACCTTCAATGACATTCTCCTTTTGGTCGTGGACAATAAAAACAAGTATCTTATTGGTCCTGACAAGGGAAGAATTGTTCATCCTAAATACCTTATTCTACGCAGATACCACGACTGCTTTAGCACGAAGTTATCATCCAAACGGAAAAATGCCGTACAAGTGGACCCACGGTTTCGTAGGTACGCGTGCTCACAAAATGCTCGACAACCTGTTCAACAGAAGCATGCGTACAAAAAGGAATTTTTTTTATAACCAGTCGCTTCGATATTCAGTGTGCTGTCTTTTGACATGGTCCTGGATTTGGATGTACCTCTCGTGGACCGAAGAAAGCACCGTCATCGGCACATCGAATAGTGCGTGCGCGGCCCGTTGATGGAAGAAATCTCCTGTCACTGGAGGGACCATTAAAAATAACCTCAATTAATTAGCCTTTACGGGCTCGTTCACCAAAGCCCTCATGCGTATGGCTCAGTTTCCCTCTGGTGATTGGCGGTGTTTCACAACGTAAACTCCAGGTGAGTGAAATTTTGGTCAGTCCTGCGTCACGTCCTTCGGTGTCCAGGGCTGCCTCCATGCTTACGTCCTCCAGGGTGGGCCTGCATTAGCAAGAAAAAGGCAGAACATGTACAGCCCCAGAAGAGTTGAAGTTTGAGCCGGTTGGTACATAACTTTGAGGGTACGGGGCAGCGCAACAAACGGGACGAAGCACAGACGAGACAAACACAAGCGCTTACTAACAACAAAACGATTGATTGCATCGGGGCGCCAGCTTTATACATGATAGTCAATCACCATAAAAAAAAGAAGGAAAAAATGAGGAGAGACAGGGGACAAGAAACAAGGAAAAAGCGCAAGAAGTTAATTCCTAAACACGCACAGCAATGGCGGCGGGGCACATGTTCCAAGTTTTCGGATAGCGAATTTCTTTCTCAATGAACGATACACTCGGTGTACCAACGTAGCCTTCACCGCACATAACAATGCAAAATACCTCGAAAATCTCGCGTGCCTTCTGCTCCCTACATCGGCCCAAAATGCTGCATTTTTCAAACTACGGCATGCAGCCACAGCTTTAGTAGTGTGCTGCAAGGTGACCGCCAACAAACCCATTGAGGGCATTGGAGTGATCGCACAAATGGTCGTTGATGCAATGACCCGTATGGCCGATGTAATTTTTTTTCGCAACTTCAGATTTGCACCCAGCAACAGGCCGAGGGTGCTTCTTTTCGCAAGTCTTGGCTGCACTGCGCTGGGAATTAGCTTTCCTGCACAAGCGTGAAAGTTTGCTCGGCGGGGTGAAAACGATGCGAACGCCGGCTCTTCAAACTACTTTTTTAATATTGTGCGAAACCTTATGTACGGCAAAATGGCCGCCGTAGCTGAAATGCGTGCCTCAGTGTTGGTACCCTAATGCCTTATGTACTCACACTACGCTGGGCTTCTCTGGCGGCAAATGCTGGGTCCTGCCTAGCCTGACGCATGCGCTCGGTGTCTTGGGCGACACTAGTCCTGCCTAGCCTTCACAGATAATCTGCAAACATATTTATCGGGAACACAAGGCGGTGGGGAGGGGGGAGTTCCATTGTTCACAGGCGCCTTATCATCCCTAATGCGGTTTCCTTGAATGAATTCTGAGCTCCATGCTGTATGCCTGATTAGCATGACGCATGCGCTCGGCGTCTTACGTCTTGGCGCCTTGGCGTTTTCGCCCACGGAGATCGTATTTGCCCACGGCGATGAAACCGTGGGGTATAGAGGTATAAAGCTTTGCCGTAAAAAGGACATTCCGAGCGCAAGGCATTCAAATCAGCAAGACACGAAATCATCAGTGTGCATGGCACACTGCGCCAAGGGAGAGAAGACCACGAGAAGGAATTAGTCCACGCTGGAGGACTGCTTGGCAGGCCCACGCTCCACGGCGGCGACACTTTCTGTGATCCACGGCCTGTGACCTGGGCCGTCGTCAGGAAGCCAAGGCACCATGTCGCCGCCGGCAACGCTGGGCCATGGTGATACCACCATTGCCACTAATCTTCCACTGAGACTGTCTTCACTGCACGGCCTATCATTTCGCAAAGCAGATAGCAGCCCGGTACCGGTACTGGGTACGGCGATACCGGTGAAAACTCTGCGTTCCTACAACCTTCAAGTTCCCCAACTACTCTTCCATGCACCAATCGATACTATGCGGTGAGGCTCCTGAATTACTTCCCTCTTTTGTGGGACTACTAGTTGCTTTTCCGTTTACCCTAGTTTATTGTTCATTAAAATCTCCCATGTAGCTTTTGTTAGGTTCACGTTTTCTTGTTTGCGTATACTAAATAAACTTTCTTCCCACTTATATGGGCCAAACCGGTATTGCGATCTTTTACTCCTGTCTCCAACTATCGCGTCATGATTTCCCGAACCTTAACATCACAAACTCCGAGCAATATCCTAGCAGGCAGTCGCAACGACATCCTGGCAGGTTGGCCAGTATTTTTGAAGGGGTGCGCCTCATTACTGCCTAAATTCAGAGTTTAGGAGAAAGAATTGCGGTTTCGCGAACACACGAGCGAGTATTTATTAGAAGCACGTGCTGGTCGCGTATCGGCTTGCCTCACTGTAAATGTCGTTTGCCATGTCACTGCTCTCTCGCTATGGCGGTGGTAATTTATTAAGAAAGCAGGGAAGAGAAATGAACTGAGGATATTGTTGAACTCAACAGGAAGTTCACCCTCATACAACCCAGTTCAGGGAAGGGAAGTGGGGGTTCCAAAGATAGAGAGAGAGAAAGGGATGGAAGAAGGAGGTGAGTGGGGGACAGTCTTTGTCGCGTGCGTGTCGGCCAAGGCTCGACGGGTACGAACGCTGCACTAGTAATGTCATAACCAGGAAGTTGAGGAGGTGCTGGGAGACCTCCCGTCGGAAAGCGTCCGGTCCCATGGGGAACCGGAAGTCTTCCAGCTTGTGGCTTGGTGCACCGAGTCCCTGGAGTGCGGCCCGGAGTTCCTCCCTCGCGGTGTCATTCTGGCGCAAGAGCACAGTAAGTGCTCGAGCGTCCCTGGCTCTGGGCAGTCGGCGCAAGTGGGGGACGCCCTGGTGGTTCAGGCGGCCTCCCACGTTGCAGCAATTAAGCCGTAGGCGAAGCAGGAGTGACCGGGCGGATCTGCTGATGCGCCCGGGCAGGACCCGTGGGGCCTGACCACTGACCACTCGGGCATGTGGACGCAGGGCCTCCACCCCTCGGGCTAGGATAGTCCTTGCAGCATCGAATGACACCTCATCCCGGGAGGCTGGGACCCCTGCCTGGCGAGCAACACCCTTGGCCAGGGCGTCTGCAACCTCGTTGCCCATGATGTCCACGTGCGATGGCAGCCAGTGAACTCGCAGTGGACACCCCTGGGCCTCCACCGCATGAAGCTTGGCCGCCAGCGACCGCTCTACGTGGGTAGCTCGCAGCTCGCAGATCGGCAGCTCGCAGACGGAGCCCGCAGATCGGCAGCTCGCAGACGGAGGAGGACAGACCGGGAGTCAGTCAGGATGATGGCCCCCCGGACCTCTGCCGCTCTGCCAAGGCCTCCGCGGTTATGCCCAAGGACATGGCGGAGGCCAGCAGAGGGCGCCGATTGGTGATGGCAGGCAGAAAAGGCCCGGAAGACTCTCCAGGCTTTGGCTGGATCCCTACTCGGGTCCATGGAGTAGCAGAGCGACTCCCAGCTCTGCCTCCGCCGTAGCTTGGCTCCCTCCTGCACTGCGCATCCACCTGCCGTTACGCCGTCAAATCTTCCGGACGCCTGCTCCGGATGGCCCGCCATTGCAGCTGGTTGCGCCTGGCCCGGAGTCTCAGGAGCTCCCGCTCTGAGCTCGCACCCCTCGCGCTATTCTCCTTCCCTCTTACCAAGATCATTCCCACCTTCTCACTGCTCGGGACAACGCGCATCCTTTTATTTATTTCGTATTCATTGTTCTGCCTGCAACAGCACGAGTCAGAGTTCTGTTCATTGTGCGCTTGCTTTCATCTCGCGTGTGCTGGAGCCTTTCTGCGTTATTTTTAACGCGTGCTTTCTTTATTTCTCTTGCTACGGTAAAAACTGAAGTGACGTGTACTCCTAGCTAAAAGAACGCGGGGACTACAGGTTTGTGCCTGAGGTTTTCTTTAAGCTAAGAAATGGGGTCATGTGTCAGTTAGTCCAGCAGTTTTAGTAGTTTGTAACGGTTCTGCATATATGTAGTTCTCTTTGACCAATTGATTCAGCTTTTGGCGCGAAGGCTGTATCTAGGGACAGACAGACAGACAGACAGACAGACAGACAGACAGACAGACAGACAGACAGACAGACAGACAGACATTTTCGCGTTCGAGTAGCCAAAGGTAATCTTTTTTGTGAGACAGGCATGGACAATAACAGAAGAATTGACGGTACGAGGAAAGTCTAGGACTGTAATACGAGGGAAACGGAACGGTGTGGGTCGCGATGTCGTCCAAGTGTTGCCTCAATGTAAGTGGCCTTCACGGGGACGCGCACCCTCAGCTGTTTCCGGTGAGAAGTGACCCGGGATGGCGCCGGGGAACTCAATCCGTGGCTGCCACGGCGGGAGCGCTGGGCGAAATGCCTGTCCTGGATTCCTGGCCATGAACAGATCTGGGAAAGTCTCCAGTTCCGTAGCCACTGGACCTGTTGCCCGCCTTGCCTTGACGCCTTGTATCTCATGCGACAACTGTACGCCCACTTCTTTATGCCTTCCCTCATACACATTCCCATTAGGGATTTTACCTTGGTCTCCTGTCGCTTGTAAAATTCTTCTCGCTTGTTCTTGCTAAAGTTTTGCCACATCAGCCACATCATTACAGGGGCTTCATTGCTGCTTGATAAATTTGCCTTCATTCTTTTGGGCCTGCCGAGACGGCACGTGCCATTACTCACGAGCCTGCCAGGATTGACCAATTTTAGGCCAACTTCATCCGGTTCTGTTACTCGTCTTGCGTGGAGAAAAGATGGACTTTCTGGGAATTTTGATGAAGGCCATCTAATAAGGTTTGAGCAAGAAAAAAGTCCTGAGCATTTATGAGCGTGGAGTCAAAAGAATTCAAGATGAGGCGCGCGAGAATCAAGAGAAGGTGATCCGTTTATTGATTGATTGATTGACTGATTGATTGATGATATTTTTATTAAAGAAGAGGGAGGAAAGAAGGTGGCTATCCTAATTCCAGAATTACACTGGCCTCCAACGCCGCTGTGGCTCTCTCTACCAGCCATCGCTCGCAGGCAGGGTCATCTCTGCTCAGGTTGGCCTGCCACTGCTCCCTTGACGTGTTTGTGATTGGGTGTGTACAGTAAAAGCTTGTTAATTCCGACTGCAAGGGGATGCAACCTCAGTTCGAATTCATGGAAGTTCGACCTTACGAATGTGAAGAACGGAAGCCGTACAATGCTACTGGGGAGGAGTACGGGATGTCAGCAGTTAATTGCTTGAGAAAGTCCGCGACTTAAGCTGCATTTTATCCTTCAATGCAAAAGCCAAACTTTTTTTCTCTACTGGGTGAATGTTGCGGAAGGCCTCCTGTCCACGTATACTCCAAAACTGAAAAAGAGGCGGACAGCATTCTGTCCAGGCATTACTTCCAAACGATGGCCGCACTGGCGCTTTGTCCACCCCCTTCTCGTGGTCTTTGGCAGTGACAAGCAGTGTTGCTAGGTCCTCAGAACAAGTGGCCAGAAAATTTCTAAAAGTAGCCGGGAAAGTCGCCACCTCGAACTAAATGTTTGAAAAGTAGCCAGAAAATAGCCATTTTTTGAAAACGATGCTAGCAATTTCTTTTCGATGTAGAGTTGCCACCTGCAGGGTTTTTGACAGCGGGATGGTTGGCAGTCCGTACTTAAAACCGCCCGTCATTGGCCGGGTTTTTGGCCATCGTGCCGCGATTTTTTTGTTTTATTTTTTTGCATTTTGTAAGCGCCAATCCAGCAATTAACTACAACGATAAATACGTGAGAAACGTCAGAAACAGCGGGAAAGGACAGGACGTAGAGTAGAAGACAAATACGCGGCGCTGAAATACGACACACGCGTTTTGCGAGTCCCTGAGAAGGCAAGAGGCTCCCGAACAGCAAGAGGACGTCAGTAGGGACGAAGGAATTCTTGACCGAGAATCCGTACAGCCGGGCTTTACATGTTGCCAAGGCAATGGGGTTGATGTAGATGGTTGAGGATTGAAGGCACGAAGGAGACAGCAAAGGAAGGACAGAGCGCGGTGTACTAGAAATGTATCTCAGAACGGGGAGCAAGTGGGCTGGTTGGAGCATGTTAAAAATTTCTAACATGCACCAACCAGCCCGCTTGCTCCCCGTTCTGAGACAAATATGTGTCGGAAAGTTGTGCAAGGACACGCGAGCAGGGAAAATACGCGGGCTAGCGCGCTTTCTGAGATGGAAGGGGACGAAGGGGAGGAACAATAGAACAAAATACCGCGGGCAGGTGGCACAGTATTACAAGTATTGCACAGTATTGCGCATATTTCTCCGAACGGGAAATATCCCTAGGTGGCCATCATTAATCCGGACCCCTCCGCTACGGCGCGCTTCGTAATCCAGGTGTGGCTTCAACAGCCAGAATTATTTGGAATTACTGAGGCGACATGAGCACATGAGCATCTCTGATGACCGTCGATGCAATCCTTCGGCTTGTTTGGCCGATTTGTGTCGACGAACTGAAATTAATGCACCCGCCCCCCCTCTTTTGAGGCCGACATGTAGTCGATAGTCGGTCCACCGCCGTATATGGCGACCTTCCAAGCAACGTGATCACGCCTGCGCGCAACCTGCCGTAACAGGTGCCTTTCAACATTGCTTTCGGTGCGCCGCCAGCAGAAACTGTTTGAAGGCAAACTGACTGATTGATAGGGAGGTCTAGTGGAGGGCTCCGGATTCATTTTGACCACCTGCGCGCGGGGGGGGGATGGAGTTTTCGCTTCCATCGGAAAAGCGGCCGGGAATCGAACCCGCAATGTCCTCGGCCTCAGCACCACGACGCCATAGCCACTGAGGCAAACTAATGGGGCTGTAGAAATGCACGAAACAAGGTTCAGCAGTGGTGTGAGGATGCGCCAGATGCTGACCGTCTATCGTCGTCGTCACAGTACTCACGGTAGCAGGAGTGCCTGTGGCGAGTGGCGTCCGCCTTGAGGCAGCGGCTCGTGCAGTACGAGGCCAGGCCGCAGTCGATGCACTTGACGCGTCCTGGCTGGCTGCAGTCGGGCCTCTGGCACACGCCCAATGGACCAACTGCGAGTCACACACGACGGAACAAGTCGTGATCGTCTCGCCTGCTGGACTGCTCAGATTTATAACACGCCCAATACGACTCGGAACACTGGCCGAGTTTACAAGTACCATATGAGCACCAACTTTCCAGGGTGGTGACAGAATCGTACAGAATACTCTAGTTTTAAGACCAATGCTTTTCTTTGGCTTTGCCCCGAGCTTCTCCTTCACGGGGTAGGGTGTCGGAACAGGGCGAAAACCGGAACCGAAAAACAAAAAAAAAATTACGCCCACCTCCCCTCGCGGGAACCCTGGTGTGATGCGACGCTGAGGGGGGTTCAAGGGCAAGCGGAGAGCAACCGCCGACCGAAGGGCCGCCGGAGAGCGGCACACCGGTTATATGCGCAGCGCGCCCGAAGGAGAGGATACCGCGGAGAGAGAGAGTACTGCACATGCGCAGCACCGCGCGCAGCGCCGCCCACCGAGAGCGTGCTGGGCCGCACACGCTCACACCTGGGCACGCGCCGGCGCCAGTGCGTCTGCTGCGGCTGTGACGCAACACAATCCAACACAATCCACTTCAATCCAATCCAATCCAATCCTAGTTAAGCCAAGCCAAGCCAAGCCAAGCCAATCCAATCCAATCCAATGCCCCTCGCGAGAGAGTGTTCGCTACCAGAGAGGAGAGCGGGAGAGTGGCTGCGGACAACAACGGACGCACGCAGGAAGGACAGGGCCGCCGACAAGAGATGCTCTGAGCGTCGCATCTAAAAACGATATTTCTGGCCGGAACAAAAACGAAACTGGGACGTTACTTATTATTTCGTTCAGCAGCAAAACCGAAAAAATATCATTTCGTTTTTCGGTTTCAGTGATCAGTTAAGGCATTTCAGGATTCATTTCAAGTTTCATGCGAAGAAATGGGAGATTGCCGCCCGCTGGCATAAGAACGCCTTTCGTCTCGCGGGCGCCCTCCCTCTTCTTCGACACGTCTCTCCGTCTGTCTCAATGGTCAGTGCTGAGCTCCCCGCGTGGTCGCGGCGCGCAGATGGCTGCGATACAGACATCGCACACTTATATATTCATTGACGTACTGGCTTACATAAACGCGAATAATCTGAAACACGACATAGCAATAGAAAAGAAACAATAGAATGTTTGTCGTGAATACAGCAGCCTACACAATAACATCGAAAGCAGCAGATTACAGCGGCACACTCAACGGAAACTGCTACAAGTCTTGTTGCGCTTTTACGCAAATGCCGCCAGCGCGGAGCAGAAAACAATTCAAAACGGCGAAAAGAACAGTGTCGGTCAAGGCATTCCTATCTTTAATAGCTTTTGGAAAAATGCGCTTGAAATGCGGATGTGCGCCATGAATATTCACCAAATTTGTTAATTTTGTCCCTTCGTCTGGCCGTATACGTAAGGGAAGGGGGGGGGGGGGGGGGGGGGGGCTGAAGGTATGACGGTACAGATGATGATCCGTTTCTACCTCTTCTGGTGCAATCTGTTTTTAAGATTAAGCAAATAGAAAAGGTGCGCCGGAGCCTCAGAGTGTCCCATGGGACAGTGTGTGTTAAAGTTGTAACGATAGTATAACAACTTTTCGAGTTACTAGTAACAAAGCAAACGCACAGCAGAATTTTGAATAAATTTAATTTATTCATAAGGCTTTTTGTGTTCAGATCCCAGGCCAATGGGGCATACTCAAGCATTGAGCGTACGCGGGCAGCACGCCGATTTTTCTGGAGGCTTCCCGTGTTCACACCAAAGACTTGTATACTTCGCCACAGTAGGGCACCCCCAAAACAAATAGCGCTCAGATTTTTCGTCTACAAGAGCGTCTGAATCAAGCCTGGGTACCAGGCTAAGCACTGCCTTTATATAGCTTCTGGGGAACAGGGGCCCCAGAATCTGCGGCATCTGCTGCGCCATTTGCAGCTGCGCCATCAAGAAGTATATAAGAAGTGCTTAGTTGTCCGTGTTTTTTTTTGTGTGTGTGTGTGTGTGTGTGTGCAGCTGAGCTATTTAACAGACGCTTTCACAAAAGTAAATAAGAATCACTTGATTTTTTTAGATATCTTCATATTTTTAATGTTTTTAGCATATTTCATAAATGTCCATTGTCATTGCGCGGAGAAGCGAACCGTTATAAATCGTCACGAACCATTATTTTTTTCATTCTGGAGCTGAACCGGAACGGAACTTAAAGCGCGTAGAAAAAAATGCCCCAAATCAAGCGCTTCCGGACGGTTTCCCCTCTTCCGCTAATGCCTTGCGCACACCATCGCCCACCGCGTTCTCGCTCCCATGCGGCTGCCGCCCATGCTAGCATGCAAGCAGGTGTTGAAGGCATGGAAGCGACACGACTCCGCCGCCTCCTCACCGAGCGCGGTAGCGGCCCCGAGAAGACTGTACATCCACCTCATCAGGGGAAGCGCACTTGCAGGGGGACATGCGGCGCATAGTTCGATATGTCGAATGTGCCCGTGATCGGGAGTTCGATACACGCGTACGACAGCGCTATACTTTTGCATGGGATTTCCAAGGGGATCTTCAGACTTTTCGGTATAGACAATAACTCGATGTATCCGTGTTCGATATATCCGTGTTCGACTGTATAGCAGTATAAAAAACCAAGGTCACGAAATCGGAACATTTTTTCGAGAAAAAGTAGCAAACCGTGAAGAGAAACTCATAGAGAACATTTTTCACCCTCTATAATGTTCGCACACATGTTAAAATATGAATAATGACTCATTTAGGCCTTCCATGAAATCGTGCTCTTCTGTCGCTGTGCTCTTCAGTCGCGCGCCTTTTTGTCGCTGTGCGCTTCTTTCGTGTGCGCTTTGTCGCGTGCTCTTTCGACGCCGTGCTGTTAGTCGGTGCTCTTCTGTCACGTGCCCTTTCAGAGAGAGAGAGAGAGAGATAAAACATTTATTATAATGTCCAGCAGTAGTGGGGTGGGGAAAGAAGGGATGGGGCGGCGAGATGTGTGGTGGACCTCCCCGCTACGGCCGCCTACTCACTGCGCGTCTCGGTGGAGACGGCGTTTTCGGCCGTTGCCGCGCGAGGATGTCCATCACCTGCCGGACCGTGCCGCGTTGATGGCCGATGTCGTCGCTTCTTATGGCGAGTGCCATGCTTGGTGGCATTGGGTCTTGGGTGTCTTCTGGGGGCCTGCAGTCCCATAAAAGATGTGGTGTTGTAGCCCTGGCGGCGTTGCAGTGTTGACAGTGGTCGGTCGGGTAAACCATGGGGCAGATGTGCTTGGCAAATACGGGGGTCCATATCGCTTCCGTTTGGAGTTGATGGAGTATCGTCGACTCCGCTCGTGGGAGGTCGGGGTGCGGCGGTGGGTACTTTCGTCTGGTGTCGCGGTACCAGGCTAGAATCTCACCGTATGTGAGGAGCGGCGTGGGTTTGGGGGGGAGCTGTTGGACGGAACGTGCGGGGTCGTGTACGGTCAACGCGTGCTGTTTTGACGCCACCGCGACCCTTGCGGCAGCAAAGCCACCAAAGTTATCAAAGCGAAGCTCTCTATGCCTCACTGGATGGCGACCATCCCGTCGCCAAAACGCACTGCAGGAAAGCCAACTTTACACAACAACGGGTTTCCCAAAACGATTATGATGATGATAAGCGAAGGCGCATCGAGTGCCTCGTGGCAAAAACCCCTGCCGTGGTCGGAGTCGATCCTGGGTTCTACGCCGTCTATCCGACTGCGTCATTCCGACGTGGTCGAAGCAGCTTAGATTTCGGGCCTTGACTTTCCCTCAGGCTGCATGGGAGAAAGCCTCGCGTTTTAATCGCCTTTCTCTCAAGAAAGCGGCCTTGATTTTGTTTACGATGACACAAAGGCGCCAGCAGTTCAACATAGCCGTTAAATTGTCCCATAAAACTGCTGGACTAACGGGGATCCATTGGCTGAATTCAACAAGCCACTGCTCACAAAATGTGAAATAAACATGTTCAACAACAACAACACATTCATGTTCAATGGCCAGTGTCGCTCCCTCGAGGGTCACATGGGACGAAACAGGCACGAAAAAGAAAACTTGAGAGCTTGGCATACTGATTAAAGAAAGCGCTATTTTATGTCTGCCTGGCGCAATTCAATTACGACACAACAAAAGAAGATAGTGTAATAAATTACACTATCTTCCCGTGGGGAACCATGAGAAAGATGCGAAGCATCATGGGGTTCCGTGTAGGTTCCATTGTGTTGCCGTTGTTTTTTTTTTTTTTTTTCATTTATCGGAGCACGAATGGGAACGTAGTGTGAACCCCCATGTAGAGGCAGAGAAATGTAGAGAAATGTAGAGACAGCGAAGAGACCGACACCCGCGTTACCTGATCGAACACCTCCTGGTTCTGGTCTTCCTTTATTGCGTGCTCACGCTCCTACCCCGCTGCCCGCCCTCTTCCTCCTTTTCTCTGGTTGAGCTGCAAGGCGCGTGGCGCTTCCCGTCACAGCTTTCCCACGGGAAATTCAACATCCTCCTCTAAAGTTTTCAGTTCGTCATTTCCGGTGACGTTCAGCTTCGCGTGCCTTCGTTGTATCAGTAGCTTCTTGACGTAGTTTGAATGAGTAAAGGAGATAAGGCGCGTTCGTAGCACATGCTCCCGTCTCGGTTTGTAGCGCAGTGGGAAGAGCGCCACGTACCTCCCGTTGCGGCCAGAGAGTCGTGGAATCGAAACCAGGTGCCGCCTAACTATTTCTTTATTTATAGTGAACTGCGCTGACGTCTGGCCAAATGCCGACGGGGCTGAACGGACGCGCATGCGCAGTAGAGTGCGGACGGCGGACAACAGCGACAACAAGGGAGGGAGGGACACAGCCCCGAGCATGAGATGCTTCGCATCTAAAACGCAAAAGAGACTACGATCTATCAGGAAATTAACATGCTCACATGGGTACTGTTAGATACAACTCTGGCAATTTTTTTATAATCAACAATATTATCCGAATTGTTCAGGCAAGACGTTCTAACACTGCATAACCGTGACACAATCACATTTGAAGAGCGTTTTTCAGAATGTGTTTTTTTATTTTTGATGACAGATTTTTGATGGAAAAGCGTGTTTTAGAGACGGTTGGCACCGAATTTTAAGGCGTAAGTGAATGCAGCTGCGCAGTGATTCGTTCCCTCTTCAATATAGAAATGACCTGCCAACAAAGGCTGGTTCCATGCTCTACCATTGACTGAAAATGGAGTTGGATTTCATAATGTCTTTAGAAAGGAGGGTGCGACTGGATATGTTTGAAAAAATCTGTTCGAAGAGCACGCGAAACCTATAGTCTAAGAAGCACTATAAAAAAATTGTGAAAACAATAGGAAACTACCACGATGTCCACATTTCTGGATTCAAATATGTGCCTCTTGTCACTGAGAATTACCGTCCCATTCCACTCCTTCAAGCGGTTGTTTTCCGGGAGTTTGTTGAACTATAAGTGCCGATTTTCCTGTAAGCGCCGATTTTGATAATAGGCATTTATAGGCATTTTAGGTAGTTAGACACAAACGCCCAAATCGGCATTTATAGGCACTATGAAAACACCATGAAACCTTTATTAATCCCGAATCCATGCTTATATATGAAAGTGGTGCGATATGGGCGCAAGGAACAAAATAGGCATTTGCCTAAATCCGGTCTCCAGTGGTTACGTATGGGGCGGAAACTTTGAGCCTTAGTAAACAACTGGAAAGCAAGCGTACGTCGACTCAGCGGGGCATGAAACGAAGAGTGATGGGATTGAGAAACGAGCTTCCTGAATCAGGGAACAAACTCGAGTTCAAATTAAGGGCTCTAAACTTCTCATGCATTTTTGCAGATTTTGAGGTACGTTTTTGTCAGCATCTACTAAAGGTATCTACATAATTCATGCATCATTTTCTTTCAAATTTTAGGCTATTTTAACGGTACCAGAATTATTGGAATCAGAATAAAATTAAAGTTTTTGGCTTAGAAATGTTGGCTTTATTTGCATATTGAAAATTGCGTTACAAAAAAAAACTGCTGCGGGCATATTTTCAATTCTGGCACAGTACATTTGACAATTTATGTAGATGACAGGGGGAAAATCAGGCCGTTATCCTGGAAGACAGGAAATAATTGTTTTTATTACTGAAAAAGTAAGAAAAGACGTAAAAAATGCTTTTTTGCCACGAACACCACTTCAGTCCTTTATTTCGTAAGCACCATCTTCGTAAGCACCAGCTTCGTAATCACCATTGAAGTCATTTCTTTCTTTTTTTTTTTCCTTTTCAGCCCGTCGTCTGTCCTGCCTTGCCTATTTTGTGAACTCTCATGCAGCTCTGTTCGCAAAGTATCTTAGCTTGTGGTCAACCTCTTTCGGCCACTTGATGGTTGTGTTGTGAACAGGGTTCGACACGAATAATTTCAAAAGGCTGGCTCGTGCGTTGCTATCATCATTGAATGAAAGAACAGAAGCCCGTGTTGCAATCTGGAGAGTGTGAAGCCCAGCAGACAATTTTCGTTGCGCTGCTCCGAAGCACAAATGTAAAAAAAACGTGCACAGCGTCTTTGGATTGCCTTGGCTGAAAAATCAGCTATGCACTGGTTGCCAAGCAATGTTTTAATACAGCTGGTTCCAGAAAAGCTCTTTGATCTGGAGCTGGAAGTTTCTTAATGGGAAGAAATGACAATAAACACGGAGTACATTTTGAAAGATGACGTGGTCACGTGCTACTTTCTTACAAAAAAAACTGTTTTTGAGCCATAAATACGACTTTCTAAGAAAAGTGTGATTATGGAAAGTGTGAATAAGAAAAGCCCAAATTGCGAAGCAAAAAAGTCTTTTTTTTTTACTTTTCCCTTACCGTGCGCCCTTAAGAAAAAGATATGGACTTGGGCAGGTCATGTAGTGAGACGAAATGAGAACCAGTGGTCCACCAGGGTAACGCAGTAATCCCGAGAGACGGGTCTGGAGGAAGGCCACTAGCTCGATGGAGGGACGAAATTAGGAAATTCGGGGGCAACTCGAGCAGCGCAAGGCAGGAGCGGGTGGAGCTCAGTGGGAGAGGCCTTCGTCCTGCAGTGGACCTCAGTAAGCTGTTGCTGTTGATTATGACTCTTATGTGCAGTAAAATGTATATGTATTTTATGTAACAAGTATTAAGCGGTGCATTCAAAGTGTATCGACCTTTGCTCACCGTAAGTGTGTACGCTGTTGTTCATCTTCCTCCACGGCCTTGTAGGCATCACTTTCCTGGCCAGCGATGAGGCGTGGTTAACATCTGGGAGAAAAAGCACAATGCTTACCGCCACTCTCGAGAGATCTTTGAGCACATGAAGACACCGAGGCCCTCCTCCGAGCTTCAGCGACGCCACCCAAGAGAGTGTAATTAAAAACCCCGCAGGTGAATTTTCAAAGTGCTCTTGCAGGCCCATATTTAAGGCCAGCAATGACTTGGCCGTTTTGCTGCTCGTGCCGAGGACGATCCTGGCCGCAACGGTTCCGATGTCGGCGAAAAAAGGATAACACCCGTGTGTGCAAATTTTGGCAAAACTTCAATATCACCAAGTGGTCTAAATTAAACCATACGGCATCCCCATATATAGCTCAAGTGTAGCGTCAGCACGTAACCCCCCAAAAAAGAATGGTTTGTGTTCGGTGGCAGGCCCTATTGAACGACCTGCGAAATATACAGCCTTTGCCAAAATTTTCTAGGCCACGTCCACAGTTTATGGCCCACAAAGAATTCGGAGCGACGGCTTGACATACACGTGTTACCGAGACATTTTATGACAGCAAGAAAAAGAAATGTGCTTTTGCCAGCTTTCTGGCGCAATCGTTTTCCCTCTCGCTCGAGAGATAAGCTCGCATTTGTAGTTAGTTTTAGCCTGCCTACTTTTGGAATGGCCTAGAAACCGCTGACGATGACACACGCCTCAAGTCGCACGAGTCTATGAACAAGCCATGCAGCCCGCGGTGTCAGCGATGTCTTTTCTTGATGACGACGGATGTGACGACGGATCCATTTGCTCATGCAGCTGTTATTGAGTAGCGCCTGCTTGCGCAACTAAAGAAGGCCTTGCGCGCTCGGCACCCTCAACCCAGGCCTAGCGGATGCGGCTGAAATGCTTACGCACCCCGGGGACATTCCTTGGGTGGTTAGTAACCCGTGACGGCGCCAGGAACTTCATGAAGGGTAGCAGGGGGCACCAACAGCTGGGAACGTTGGAACTAAAAAAATCAGTTTCCTCTCTCTGAAGGGTGTTGAAATGTATAAGCGGGGCCCCCAGTACTTAAGAAAGGTGTTGCCTATATGTACTTCGTGTCCAGGTGCCTTTTTACAGTAGAAATGCTTTTAGAAGGGCATACAGACGTCCAGGAGCTGAAACCGGCTTCAAAAAAGCGACGCCAAGAATTTATGGCACGAAATTGACGCCACAGGACCTCTCCGAGTTCACGAAGATATGCTCTACATATAAAACTTTGAAACGACCGAGCCTCGACCAGCTAGCACACGCTGTCTAAATATTTTTAGCCCATCCACGCGTTTGCGGCGCGCTCGTGGGTTTGCAGTTTCACGCCCGTCTTCGTGAAAGGATTGGTTTTATTTCGTGCGTGTTTGTCCTAAAATAATGGCAAGCGCTAGTTTCATTGGCTGTAAGGGGTTTTGGTGCCTATCTATGGCGCGCTTTTTTTGGAGGACAATCACAAGCGGATGTTTTGTACGCACAAGCTGCGCTCGATAACCAGTCCGCGAACTGTCGAGTCGCTAAATTCTGCACTCTTGTGCCTTCGTGCCAGAGCTTCCGTGATATGTGCAAGCTGCTGTGACCTTGAAAATGGGAACTCACCTGGGTCATGGCTGATTACGGGAGGCGTCGTAGAGCTGGGCTCTTCCCACGAGAGCGGAGACGTCTCCACGACCTCTGCGAAGTTTCCATGCTGCAGTCAAGTCTACGCTCTTTCCACTGCGTAGCTTATCTTAGGGGTGTTTACTCAGGTTCAATGGGGAGAGCACTGAAGAAAGCGTAACTCTTAATGCGAAAGCGTTATGTACCAGATGAGGCAAGAAACCGGGCGTTTTTAGAAACCGGGAATTTCGGGGCCACTGGGTGGCCCCAAAATTCCCCACCCCTTCGATAAACGAAAATATAACCCAGGAGCGCGTGGTGACTTGATCACAGCTGTACGCCTATGCCACACGGGTCACGGCTTTCGAGGTACACCTAAGTCTGAATACGCCCGTTGAATGCGTTATAGCTTCCCCTGGCGATTCCTTACTGCTACATCACGCGTGTACATCATGCTGGTTTTATGAAGTTGCCATAATACAGATTCGCAGTATCCGTGTTCCAAGTTCAGGCTGGCCACGCACCTAGCTACTCAAGGGGACTGGCCAATATCGATAGCAGCTGCCGTCAGAAGCAGCTCACGGCCGATTCACCAATACATATTTGGTTGTCACGTCAACCCAGCAGCCAAGAATGTCCAAATGCCCACCCAGGGGAATTTGAGGGTGAAGATGGCAGCTGCTGTAAGAGGCTCAGGACTGATTCCCATTGTCATCATGCCTATCATTCAATGCGCGTAAGCACAATGTAGTACCCAAGTAAGTTTTGTCAGGGGTGGTTGAACCCTCTGTTGGAAATTATGAGTACAATAATATAACCATGGCACGCATTACGGGGCCTCGCAGAATTCTCCCGTTTGATGATTGAAATGCGTTTATATTTCTGAATTTTTTTCTCGCCCAGTTAGTGTTTAAAATTAAAGCGTCCGTAAAAGTAGAAGGCATCAGGCGCAAATCTTTTTACTACTTATTACAAATTCTGAAGTGTTGAGCAAAATTTTATTTGTTGTCATAAAACAAAATAAACCCAGTTCCACTCGGTGAGAAATTTGCTAAAACAGCAGACTTGTGGTTCTCTTGTGCCGGCTGAAATGTCAACGGGCGCTCGGCCAGAAACGGCAGCGCCGTCGCCGCGCAAATTGTACGGTTCGCGCAGAGGAATCGGCGGCTAAACGTCAGCGGTAAGAGGCTACCTCCCCGAACGCGACGGAGGGAAACCGCACCCTGCTAGAGTTCCTCTATATAGCTCCCGCAGGGAGCTAAGAGTTGCGCGACCTCCCGCCATCTTGTTATCCGGATTGCTGCGGGAAAACTGCCCGTCGCGCGTGTAGGAGCCGCGCCGCAACGCTTTTGACGGCGGCCGACGCGCGGTGGGGGGCGCTTCGGTCGGCGGCGCCTTACGGCGGCTACGCTGGATTCCTGCGATGTCGCGCACGCTGCTGCTGCTGCTGCTGCTCCTGGGCGAGGCGCGGTGCTGCCCGCATCGGCGGCTTCGGCGCAGCCGTAGCGGGAGCTTCTCTGCGCGGCATGGATAACCGGAGTGACGTCATCACGGCGGCGCGTGGAAAAGGGTCGCGGTACTCTTAGAGGAACTCTAGACCCTGCGACACCACCGCGCCCTCTATCGGTGAGTTTGGGAAACGGTTTCTGCAAGGCCGCTGCCGGTTCTGAGAATCTGCTCCTATCTCTACGCACGGAGTACGAACAGGACAGGAGGGGAAACGGTGCTTCCTAGAGCTGCCAGATTACGTCACAAGCGCTTGGCCTAGGCAGCACCTCCTGTGTTTTTTTCAATGCCTAAAACATCGCCCGCTTCAGAATAAGCGTGCCTGGGAAGACTGTTTCGCCCACATGTCGTAAGGTGGGGCCCAGAGCTTAACCTAGACCACCCGACCGTGACTGAATTCGAGAACGGCTTGTGCCTGGTTGCCAAGGCAACCGATGTTCGAGATTGCCCAAGTAGCGGTGCTCTGGCCAGCGATATAAAACTGAGTGCCGCTGCGGAGCACGTTTTGCCGACGTTGCCGCTTTCAACCACGCGACGAACCCGAGATTAACCGGCCACGTGGCTAAAGTGCTGGGCGACCATAAAGTTTCTCACTAGCTTACCTAGAGTGGATTCTGGCGCTAGTGCCTACCTTATTCCGCGAAAGCGCTCCATTCTCCATGGGCGATCCCATTCCCGGTAGTTCGGCCGGAAGTTCGGCGTGGCATGGCCGGCAACGACTTTGTGGCTACGCAAATGAAGCTTTTAAAAAAATGCTGCCAAAAGTTCCGTGATTAACAAATTTTACATTGTCTAAAGCTGGTGGGTTCGAGTGCTTACTTTGAGAAATATCTCTGGAGGTTAGAAAGGGGAAAAAAAGCAGGAGTCCTGCATTTTGCTCACGCTCCGTATATATTTATAAATTATTACATACTCTAAACTATAGATATATAGATTCTGAATTTTTCGTTTTTTGCGATATTTAGCTAAACATTAATTATTTATACTGTCTTAAACTGTATTCATGCTTCCTCTCAATACCGTATTATTATCGTCTGCTTCTCCCTTGGCAGGCGAAGCACATGCAACAGCTAGGGATGGAAAAAGTGATTTAGTCGCCCTATATTTATTTGTTTTGTCCAAGCAGATATAAATGAAGCATTATAGGAAGCCTATATATTATCGCAAGTAAGTCTTCAAGCACGCGCGCAAAGCATCATGAAATTGCATTAAAGGCACACTGGAGTGAATTTGTCAAGCTCCCGTTTTTGCTTGCACTGAGTAAACTGGCTCAAATGAACGCACTTTTCATCGTTTATCCGGGCGATAAGGCAGTATTTATTTTATAAAGCCTGAAAGAAGAAAAAATACCATGCGTGGTTTGCGGCGGCTGCACCAACTAACCGCATGCAGTTACGTCAGGTAAGGGTGCTACGTGGTTGGACGATGTCCAAGATTAGCATTCAAACAAGTTTCGACCCGCCGCGGTGGCTCAGTGGCTAAGGCGTTGCGCTACTGAGCACGAGGTCGCGGGTTCGATTCCCGGCCGCGGCGGCAGCTTTTCTGATGGAGGCGAAAAGCAAAAACGCCCGTGTGTACGAGATTTCGGCGCACGTTAAAGATCCCCAGGTGGTCAAAATTAATCCGGAGCCCTCCACTACGGCGCGCCTCATCGCCTGCGTTGCGTCGGCGCGTTAAACCCCCACAATCAATCAATCAATCAAACAAGTTTCGGTTTCGGTTGTGTGAAACAACATGCCTGGTATCCGACGTTATCGTTTGATGGGCATTCTCGATATCTCAATAATCGCCAAACCGCGCTTCTGTCATGTTGATGACTGTAAAACGCCTTAGATAAGCCTACCAGGACGGCTTGGAATCGTAGCAATCACTAGCCGAGGCCTGCGCAGTGGATGAACGCCCTCCGCGTCACCGCAGACGCTCAAATGCCATGCGCTTTTCCCGCATATTCGGAGCTTGTCTCACTCATGCCGTATCGTAAAAAGCGTGTTTGCACTAACCAAGGGTCTCCTGATTCTGGCCTGTGCCCACTGCCCGCAAGCAGTCGGTACTTACGGCAACAGCACGCCAACGAGATCTCGCTAGCGCGTCAGTGTTATTCTGTTCGCGTTCTGCGAACTCTCTCGTGGAGCAATGAACGTTACGACCCAAAAAATGGTGAATTCAGTATAGAAAACATCGCCCGAAAACGAAGAAATCAACTTACAAAAAAAAAATCGCGCCAATCCACCCCGTGAATGTGGTTGGAAAGCAAAGCTGTAAACAGGACCCCCAACGATTAACCATGCGACGTCACTTAAATTCACTCACATCGCTCTACAATAGTAAAACCAGAGAGAAGTGAAATGCACTTAACCACACCATTTATTACTTCAAAGAGATATTCTTGGTAAGGTTAAATCAATGCATGATGCATGAACGGTGGTAGGTTGAGTTGTATTGGTGTAGCACAAGAGTGGAAAGTTTTTGTATAAAGTTAAAGTAAGCTCCAACACGGTGTTAGACGATCTGACTTCTCCGTCTCTGCACCGCGGACGGAGGCAACGACATTTGTGGCAGAGACGGGGGAGGAGGAGCCGGAGGAAGAACTACTTCTGCTCAGATTTCTGAACGGCCAAGAGTGCAGCCCAGGGGAGTGATTCCTTCTTCTGCGGGGCCCATATGCAGTTCGCGCGGCCTGTGTTCTGTCCACCCGCTGAAGCTGGGTAGGTAGAGATGGCCTGGACAGCAGCATCTCCCATTGCTCTTGCTGGGTAGTTGACGGAAAGAAAGGAGGGTGTTCAGGGCTTAAGTCGCACACCCCGATTACGGGGCGGAGTGTTCGTACTTCTGAGCAAAATTTACATTCATTCAGCGTCGTCGCGATACGGATGCATTAAGTGAAGACGCGGAGGCTGTGGGAAGGAGGCCAGATTGTATGAGCCGTAGGGTAGTTTGTAGTTCTCTGGAAAGGTCAGTGTAAGACGAAGGTACGGTCTGTCTCAGAAGGCGATAATGCTGGGTTATCTCCCTGAACGTGACAAGCGGGTGACTGTCCTCGTGCAGCTCCATAGCACGGGAGGTAATAGCGCAGGCTTGTTGGGTGGGCGTATTCATTTCCCTCCATTGAAGCGTAAAGGGGTGTCCAGATGAGCTGAGTGGAACCGTTTGGGGAGTGGTTTTTTAGCACGCGCAGTGCAGGTCAGGACACCCAACACGACAGGTAATTCCAGTAGGCTTGCTGGGAATCGGTGACTACCCTCCGAACCCATGGTTGAGTGAGAGCCAAGGTGATGGCTGCCTTTTCTGCTGCCGTCATTTCTTGGGTCCTAAGCGAGGTACACGCAAGGAGGTTGGTTCTGGAGATAGCCACGATGATGGCGTATTGCTGCCCTAGATGTTTGGAGGCGTCTGTGTGGATAACTGCATGATCCCCACCGAGGGTGGTGTTTAACGCTTGAGCCCGTGCTTTTCGGTGACCCTCGTCATGTGAGGGGTTCAAATTTCTAAGCGAAGCGAGCATCCTTAGTTTCAGTCGCCAAGAGTCTGGGAGCACATCAAGCGGAGTGACATTCTGGGCTGCCCAGCCAATCTGGTGAAGCTTGCGGTTACCCACCCCAGTTCTGATTCGGACCTTCTGGTTAGAAAGATGGCCTTATATCAGGTCTCCCACCGTGTTGTAGAGCCCCGTGCTAAGCAGCCTCTGTGCGGACGCACTCATGAGAAGACCAATGGCCTGCTCGACCGCGATTCTAATCATTATATAAAGCATCTCTATGTCCTCCTCGTCGAGAAGAAGACAGGGGGTTGACGTAAGTGACTCTCGAGAGGACAAAAGCTTCAATTAATCGAAAGGTACCGGATTCCTTTAGGCCTCGCTTCTTGGTGGCAACTCGCCTGATCATGTGTATGATTTGATTAATGCTGTTTTTGAGGCACTGCAAGAAGACGTCACTCTTGGTGTTAGCCTGGAGATGTAGGCCCAGGATCTTGATGCTATGGTTTGGAGTGATGGCCTGGCCATCAAGGAGTATTTGAATGTATTCCTTGATTTGGCGTGAGAGCGGACGACAAGGAGCGGTGATTTTTTACGTGAACACTGGAGGCCACAGGCTTTAGCACATTGGCGTACTAGAAGTGAGATGCCATGCATTGGTGTGAGCTTCCTTTAATTTTTGTAACTCTTAGCACATGAGCAAGGTGCGCACAGGGCCGCTAGGTGGGCGTGAGTGGTCGCGTGACGCTTTCACGTGGCACTCAGCAAGAACGCAGGGGGAAAACCCGTAGATGTTCTTGGTGAGTACACCACCTGTCTTCCCCGTCTTCGCGTGGGCTTGTAGCTAAATCGGTAAGACAACGGGCTCTCGCTTTGTTAGTCCATTAGTTCCAGGTTCGATACCCGGCGGCGCCAGTAAATTCTTTTATTTGTTCGCTGGAGTTTTCTGGTGACACCAACGGTCGCGAAAGAACCCTTGGGGGGTAGAGGTAAAAAGCTTTGCTTTAAAATAGCAAAGAAAACTGACTGTTTTATTCATTACTGCGCTGATTGAGGCCGCGCTTGACGAATGAGCGAATCGGCGACATCGGTGGGCTCCGCAGTTATCAGGCGTAGCGTTGCGCTGCCCTTACCGCGCCATAACAACGATGGTCGCGGCCGTCTCTTTCTGTGATCAAGCCATAAACTTGTTACATAGTAGCGGACGATGGCGTGGCGGCGGTGGCGGCCGGGAAGGTGATAACGCAACAAAGCTTGCATTAAAGCAGAGAGCCCAACTATGTTACTAAAAGCGATTGAAAGAAAAATTAGCGCCAATCCACACTGTGGTAAAAAAATTAGCGCCAATCCACACTGTGAATGTGGTTGGAAAGCAAAGCTGTAAACGACACCCACAGTGATTACCCATGCGACGTCACTTAAATTCACTCACGTCGCTCTACATATTGTGAAACCAGAGGGAAGTGGAATGCACTTAACCACACCCTCTATTACTGTAAGAGATATTCTTGGTAAGGTTAAATTAATGCACGATGCATGAACGGTGGTTGATTGAGTTGTTTGGTGGAACACATGAGTAAAAACTCATTTTTTAAGAAGTTATAGCTCAAACCCAGTGTTAGACGATCTCACTTCTCAGTCTCTGCCTTCGCGGACGGAGGCGATCAGATCGGCTGCAGAAATGGGGGAGGAGCAAGAGAGGAGGGAGAGCATCAGTAAATACTTAAATTCAGATTTCTGAACGGCACAGAGTGCCGCCCAGGGGAGTGGTTCCTTCTTCACTGTAGCGCATATTCAGTCCGCGCCGACTGTGCTCTGCCCAGCAGCTGAAACTGGGTAGGCAGAGAGGGGCTGGACAGCAGCATCTCACATTGCTCTTGTTCGGTGGTTGACGGAAAGAGAGGAGGGTGCTCAGGGCTAAAGTCGCACACCCCGATTATGTGGCAGAGTGTTCCTACTTCTGAGAAAAATTTACATTCAGCGACGTAGCGATTGGGGTTCATTAAGTGAATGCGCGTCGGGTGTGGGAAGGAGCCGGATTGTACGAGCCGTAGGGTAGTTTGTTTTTCTATGGAGAGGTCAGGGTAAGGTGAAGGTAGGGTCTGTCTCAGAAGGCGATAATGCTGGGTTGTGTCCCTGAACGAGAGAAGCGGGTGACTGTCCTCGTGCAGCTCCATAGGATGGGGGGAGGAGGTGAAAGTGCAGGCTGGGTGGTCGTATTCGTTGCCTCCTGTGGAAGCGTTTGCGGGTGTCCAGATGAGCTGAATGGAACCATTTCGTGGTGTTAGCCTGGATGTTGGGAGGCGTATGTGTAGATAACGACATGATGGCCACCGAGGCTGGTGTTGAGCCTTTGAGCCGTGCTTGTCGGCGACCCTCGTCGTGTGAGGGGTTTATATTTCAAAGAAAAGGGAGCATATTTAGTTCTTGTCGCCAAACGTCCAGGAGTATATCAAGCGGATTGGCATTCTGTGCTGCCCAGCTAATCTGGTGAAGGATGCGGCGACCCGCCGCAGTTCTGCTCATTCGGTGCTTCTATACACAAAGATGGCCCTCTAACCGCTTTTCCACCGTCTTGTAGAGCCCCGTGCGAAGCAGCCTTTCGGTAGACGCACTCATGGGAAGACCAGTGGCTTGCTCAACCGCCTTTCTAGTCATTATATAAAGCATCTTAAGTCCTCCTTGCCGTAAAGAAGGCAGGGGGCTGACGTAAGTGATTCGCAAGAGGACAAAGGCTTGAAGTAATCGAAAGGTATCAGATTCCTTGCGGCCTCGCTTCTTGGTGTTAACTTGCCTGATCATGTGTATGATTTTATTGATAGTGTGAGGCCCTGCAATGATCTGTCACTCTTGGTGTTGGTCTGAAGATGTAGGCGCAAAATCTTGATGCTGGGGCTTGGAGTGATGGCCTGGCCATCAAGGGGTATTTCAATGTGTTCCTTGAGGTGTCGTTTGACGTGAGGGCGGACGACCAGAAGCTGATAATTTTTACGTGTTTACTGGAAGCCACAGGTTTTAGCACACTGGCGTACTAGAAGTGAGGTGCCATGGGTTGGTGTGAGCGTCTTTTAATCGCTATCACGTGGCATTCAGCGAGAATGCAGGGGTTGAATCCGTAGATGTGCTTGCTGAGTACACCCCTTTTCTTCCCTATCTTCGCATGGGCTCGTAGCTAAATCGGAAAGATAACGGGTTTTGCTTTGTTGCCCGGTTAGTTCCAGGTTCGATTCCTGGCGGTGCAGTAAATTCTTTTATTTGTTCTCGGGAGTTTTCTGGTGACACCAACGGTCGCGAAAGAACCCTTGGGGGGTAGAGGTAGAAAGCTTTGCTTTAAAAAGATTGTGTGATGTTGTTCAACTCAACACCCGCCTTTCGCTCACTGTTGGATCAACGTTACTCGATCGCCTTATGGTGTTGACGCCAATTTTAACCTGAAGAAATGTGTTTCCCTTGCCAGCCTCGGCTGCTGTCCTAATTTTTATATAGATGCTAAGCGTTTTTATATCTCTTATGTCCAATATTTGGTACTTTGGTTGTGATCTTTATGAGTGAAGCGTCACATTACGCTGCATGTCGTCATAGGTATACGTGCAACACGTCACTGATTCCGTACATTGTGTTCACGCAAAAAACATGGCGAATTCATTGTGAATTTATGCGGGCGAGAACATAGCCCCGGGTACCCACAATTCGCATGGCAGCGTGCGATTGTAGCGGCAGTTTCCCCTCTATAGGTTATATTGAGAAACTCTATGGGGAAGGCTAGCAATTGAGGGATTGATGCGTTTGGAATTGAAAACTACAGGAGGTGATGGCCTAGGTTAAGCTAGCCACATCTGTCGCGGAAGAAGAAACTGCGCGGCCGCCGCGATCGGGATTTCACTGTGCAGCCCCGGAATGAATTGTTGCCGCTATTATTTCGTCTAACAGATGCCGCTACCCTCTCCTTCGCCGTCGAAGCTACGAAGCTTGGTAGTCCGCGTTCGTTTTCATTGCCGCATTATCTGGTCGCACGCCAGCGCTTTGTGCCACGGGCCGCTTCACTTCCTATGTTCCTGTGTAGATTCTTGCTGCGTGCCTCTTCGTGACACACAAGCTACAGCAGACGGGCGAAAAGACTCGAAATGCAACAGCTCAGGTGCTCAAAACTTGCGTCATGCTAAATGTTGCCTTTGTGAAGGGGCTTTTCTGGATTTCCGAAAGGTGGAGCCTTCGTCCGAGATGGTGGGCATGTAAAATGCAATATCCGGAACATTTTAACAGCCGAGCTATTTTACAAGCCGTAAGTTCGACATTGCAGGAAAAAATATTAAGAAATTGGCGAGCGCTCGTGAGCGCGTGCCTCTCGGCGACCGCCCAGCGTCCGCGGCACGCGCAGTGGCATAAGGAAAAAATGGCGAAAACCTCGAGGCGCGACAAAAAGGCGAGCGCTCGTGAGCGCATGCCTTTTGTCGCTCTCTAACACAAAATTTTGAAACCGTTTCTAACACAACATTTTGCGTAGAACAAGCTGTGACGTGAAGCCGCAACTGTTCAAAAAGCGTTGCTAAACCTTAAATACATTTTATCTCAACAGTTCCCAGATGTTCATTGAGAACCACCAGTATTGACTGGCGATAAAAATGTAAAAATACAAGGTTCTTTTTGGTGGTAAACAGCTGTGACCCATAGCTGGTGTCCAAGAGACGGTGGGGTACGATTCCGGCAAACGTGCCACCGGCCAGTCGTGACCTTTGAGGCTGAGATGCGTGACTGTCAATGCAGCCAGCATGTTAGGAGTCAATGGAATTGATAACAGGGGCAACGCAAAATATTTCCAGTGAAAGCACTTGCCAGGAATCGCTTTTTCTTCAACCCAACACTCGGGCCCCACTCCCAAATCACGGAATGGCCTTCGTTACTACTGTAAAGAACGCATCGTTTTAACTCAAAATATCCCACATTTGTGGCAGAAGGGGTTTATACTCCTCATCCCGAACGGCTTCGGTACGTAGCTCGGACGCGCTCCCACTCGGTCGCAGTAAAGCAAATGCGGCCCGTGCAGCAAGACTCTCACCCGTGTTCTCTCGCAGCATGATGGCGCGCGAGGGGTAAACGTGCTGGACGACGCAGGCAGCAACCTCCCGAGGGCTCAGGGGCCGGTAGGCCTCGGTGACGAAGCCGAAGCGTGACGCAGTGAGCTCCCGCAACGCTCCATCTGGCGCCTTACTCAGCGCGGCCCGCAGCTCTGCCAGAGTCACTGGCCGGTCAAGTGGCAGCTCCAGCGATCCCACGCAGTCTCGGCCTCCGCCTGCCAGCAGGCAGATCTGGTACAGTGCTGCCGGGCCTGCGGGGGCGTCGCGCGTGCTTGAAGGCAAGTGCTTGGACAAGGGAGTCGCGGAAGCATATTTAGTACCGAAAATGTCCCTTCCTCGTGGTCTGGTGAGAAAAAGGGCTGTCAGCGAAACGTTGCCGCGCCATTACGGCTCAATGACTAAGCAGTTCTGTTCTTTCACGATTCACTCGCCCCTGACCTCATATCCCTTCTTCAGAGAATGGGAGAAAAAAATGTCGGATCACACGCATAGGTGTAAATCCTTAATACCGCCAAGCTTTACTCGTGCGCTTGTACACTTCATTGCTTGCTTTTGGACGTAGATTGGCCATGTCGTCACAAACGTCGCGCGGACGGGTCGTAACCGTGTGGTCGACGTCCATTCGCCCGTTAACTTTTTGTCCGACGGTACCGAACTGAACGCCGTGCATCAGGCACCTAATCTTCATTAGTTGTTCCGCGTGTGGTTTTGTAGCGTAGCTAGTGCTCACGACGCTCGTCCTCTTTCATGGCCGCCCCGCGACCCAGCATACATTCGCGGTCGGCACCATGTTTCACTGCACCCGCCGCGGTGGTTCAGTGGCTAAGCCGTTGCGCTGCTGAGCACGAGGTCGCGGGTTCGATTCCCGGCCGCGGCGGCCGCTTTTCTGATGGAGGCGAAAAGCAAAAACGCCCGTGTGTGCGAGATCTCGGCGCACGTTAAAGATCCCCAGGTGGTCAAAATTAATCCGGAGCCCTCCACTACGGCGCGCCTCATCGCCTGCGTTGCGTCGGCGCGTTAAACCCCCACAATCAATCAACCATGTTTCACTGCGTAGCGAAGACGCTACTGTTGACGCTGTTTAGACGCCGGCTCCTAGCGCAAAACACGTGATACACGCATAAACCATGGAACATTTCCCCGTCCCGCCGGGTGCAATGATTGATTGATTGATTGATTGATTGATTGATTGATTGATTGATTGATTGATTGATTGATTGATTGATTGATTGATTGATTGATTGATTGATTGATTGATTGATTGATTGATTGGGTTTGTTGATAGATAATGATTTTATCCCATTTATATCGGGGAGATGACACACATCCCCGCAACGAAGAAGTCACTGCATCTGTGTTATACTACTCTTAAAATATCTGCATCCCTCTTAGACGCAGGCTTAAACTAAATTTGTCGTTACAGGCGGTCCTAAGCTGTACTCCCCTCTGCTTTTCCTCCCCCAGCCTTCAATCGTTATTTACACTCGGGGACAACTTACTGTGGCAATGCAGTCAAGGCTACAGAGCCGAACCACACCGTTTTTCTGCGCACCTGGAAGTTGTTAAAAAAATAATTGGCTGGCTCTAACCTAGGCAGTTCAATAATATATGGTTCTTGAGTTTTAGCCTTTGCTTGATAAAGACACTAAATTACTAGGCAGAATATATGAAACAGAGAGCATTATTTTTAAAGCAAAGCTTTCTAGCTCTACCAGCCAACGGTCCTTTCGTGGCGTGCGCGACAACAAACTCCCAACGCGTCGGAGGCGGTGGCGAAGGGCGGGAGGGCGGCGGAAAGTTTCACTCACGGAGCACACTAGAGATGGCGCGGCGAATTTACCCAGCGTTCCCCGCCCAGAAGTGCCTGCTCGCCGGCGGTGGCGTCGGCGGTACGGCTTTGTCATCTGCTTTAGCGATGGTTCATTTGGGCCTGTTTTGGTGCAGCTGTACGCCAATTGCGCGCTTCCCTTGCGCGGATTGATTAACTTGTTCGACAGCACCTTCTGTGTAATCCGGACCCGACAGAATTAAATGGTCGTACGGCAAAGATGCGTTAAGGATTGGTTTGCAGGGCGGGAAAAAATGTCGAGACCACATATAGACATCTGGCCGCTAGAGAAACGCTATACCTTTTGGCCATTGCTTGCCACGAGTGGCACTCCGTTTTCTAAATTGGTGATTAACAATTCGGTTGTGCTTCAAGAGGCATCACAAAAGACCAAAGTAGCAACTGGTTATGATAAATAGCGGTTATAAACGTTCCCTCAACTTTCTCGCAATTCTCATACTTACTAAACTAACTAGTTTAAATCGGTATAAATGGGAATCCCAAAGCTCACATGCCGAATTGTTTCGGTGTCTGTGCTCGTGTCGCGCGGTGGTGTAGCCCCAAGCTAGCACATCAGGATGGCTATGTTCCGCTGTCTCACCCATCGAAAAACGCTCCTCTCCGGTTTTTTTTTTTTTTTTTTTCCTACCGACTTACGACCGGGCTACAGCGGCGGCATCCGCCGCTTCAGCCCGGACGTGGCCGACGCTGCTGCTGCGTTCGGGACGCCGCCCCCGCGAATTCCAGGGAACGGCTGGCAGAATCTCTGGTTGCCCTATTTGTAGAGCCACGTGTGTGAATTCAAGTGACGTCGCGTGGGCAATTGTTCTGGGTGTTGTTTAAAGCTTCGCTTTCCAACCACCTTCACAGCGTGGACTGGAGCCAATTTTTGCAAATTTGCTCCAGCTTGGCCAAATAAAGTTGCCTGGCCAAATAAACTTGCTCTGTCTGTCGGGTGACAGCGACTCATCCGAGTCTGACGATTCAGACGACATGTCGACTGCTTGGGTGAGTGCGGACCATGTGCAATCGTAGCAGACGATGCGGCGAACGTCCCTGACGTCACGGGTGAGACCGTGACGTCCGACTGGCCCGCTTGCAGGCTGGCCTTCGAACGGCCATTTTCCCGCGCGGCGACCGAATTTGAAACTGGTTGCAATAAACGTGCTATAATTAATTCTGTGTTGGCGGCTGACGGCTTTCGGTTCGATTTTACTGGGCCAATAGGTACTCTTTACAGCATAAAAACTGAAAGCGAGAAATTTAGTGTCAGTACTCCTTTAACCGGAAGTACGTCACGATGAAAGGGACGCAAAAGGGACGTTTTCAAAAGGGACAGTTACGAGAATACCGCCCCTGGTCGCGCCATCGAGCGCAGTGTCACCACCTAAATATATTCTTACGCCATGGCCTGGTGCGAACACGCCCCTTACGATACAGGCACAACCCAGGCGATGGGGGAAAACTAAGCTCCCAAAGATGGGGACAAAGCGCATCGCAGTTGAGCGTCTGCGGTGACGCGGAAGGCGTTCATCCACTGCGTATGCCTCGGCTAGTGATTGTTACGATTCCAAGCCGTGCTGGTACGCTTATCTGGCGCATTTTATCGCCGACAACATGGCGGAAGCGCGGTATGCCGAATAATGAGATATCGAGAATGCCCATCCAATGATAAGGTCGGATGCCAAGCATGCATGTTTCACAGAACCGTAACCGAAGCTGGTTTGAATTCTAATCTTGGACATCGTCCAATCACGTAGCACCTTCTATTGACGTCACTGCTGTTAGTTGGTGCGGCCGCCGCAAACCGCGCATGGTAGTTTTTCTAAGGAATTCATCGTACTAGCGAACATTCAGACAGGGACACAGCTAAAGAGAAGACGAAACACGCGCTAGAACTTCAACTCAGTTTATGCCACATAAACAGGAAAACACCAATAAGTACATGAAAAAGGAATGGGTTATCGTGGGGAAAAAAAACGTAATGAAACACTATCACTTATATCACAGGCCACATTACAGCGCCGGTACATATCATATTGCGGAAATTTAACAGACACGTGCAAACAGCCTTCATCCTTCGCCCGCTCTCAACCACCTTCCCCTCTCCAAAAAATTATTTTCCTTTGCGGATAGTGCCAAAGACGGTGCGCTGACGCATACATCCCCCTTTCTTCCTATCAAAAAGGCTTCCACAATTTCTCGGTCGGTTTGTTTCGTCTTCTCTTTAGCTGTGTCCCTGTCTTAACGTTCGCTACTACGATGAATTTCTTAGTATACAGTAACCAACTCGCCCAACTTAGCGCTTTGGTAGTTTTTCTTCTTTCAGGCTTTATACCGCCTTATTGCCCAGATAAAACGATGAAAACTGTGTTTGATGAAAAACGATGAAAAACTGTTATTTGGGCCCTTCTACGCAGTGCAAGCAAAAACAGGAGCGTGACAAATTCACTTCAGTGTTCCTTAAAAAAGAGCCGACGCTGCGCAACATATGTTGTTGAATTTTTAAAACTGCCCTCAACACGAGCACCTCAAAAGCATTTCTAAAGCCCCAAAAGTAAATGCAATGAGCCTCAAGTTTGCGTGGCAGATGGGATTGATTCTTGGCATTTTTTACGGACCAATATGGCGTTAGATTTTAAAATTCGAGGCCCACAATTGAAAATTAGGCAGAGGTGCAGTTCATGTCAATTATTCTAGCGTTTTTCTGTAAACGCTCCCAGCAAATCTTCTTGTTATTAGCGGAAACAAAATCAATTTAAAATGTTTCTTGAATATTGATGCTGCACATGGGAAAAACGAAAATGTGTGCTTATTAATAACAGGTACTTCCGGTCAGTATAAGCGCCAGAAGGATTCCAGCGTTGCTTTCCGTGACGCCTGAAAGATTTCAGTTATCAGCGTGTGACCTTTTGTTTCACGAAGAGGGTTTTCATGCATTGTTAAACTTTGCCGTAGGAAAGGTTTAATGGATCAAGTTCACGGTGTAAGGTACTTTTTAGTATCTTACACAAAGCCTAAAAAGCTGTCACATAAAATTGGCGCGCCGAGTGGGGATCGAAAGGTGACTTAGTTGCATTGGCGGATCCAGAGGTGGTGGGGTGGGCGGGGTCTGGATGTCCTGACCTCCCCCCCCCCCCCTTAATTTTTGAATTTATACCCCCAAGATGACCCCTCAGGTAGCACAAAAAGAGTATAGTTGCTGCTTTTTTCTATTTTTTGTATTTGTGGTTTTCCGAAATTTCGGTGAATAAAAAAGGCTACCATCCTCCTGCTCCTCATCGTCACCATCATCATCATCATCATCATCATCATCGTCACTGACCTTTCCCCCCCTTCCCCAGAAACAAACTGGATCCGCCCCTGCCTGGTGAAGGAACTCGCTCCTTGGCAGCATTCTATACTTTACGCGTACTCTCCATCAGATGGCTCTACTACCAACGACTGCCCGAATCACGGCTGTTCAATGCACCAGTGGAGGGGAAGCCTATGTGGTAACGTTCGTTTTGATTCGTCCGCATGGCCTCGACAAGACAGTGACCTGATGAACGTTATTTCTTCCTATGCACTTTGCCATTAGAGAGTATTTGGTTATTGGTTTTGTCGCGCCTAGAAAATGAACTTGTGTTTGGTGCGTCAATTTGAAGTACTTTGGTGGGACCCCATTGGGTTAGCAGAATTTAGAAAAAATCGTGTACTGCAGGGAATTGGCGTAGTGAGTCCACTGACTACCGTGGCGGCCATGAAGGCCCCTCCCTAGCTAGTAGACAGACATCGGCGGCGGGAGCCCCCATTTGCAGCGTCTCTCCCTTCACCTTTCAACTCCTTGTCACGGTAGCTTAAACACCAGTGCGGGGTCCGTGCTGTCTCCACTTCCCGTCACCATGAATACTCACTGAGGCGCCTCGTGCGGGGCCTTCAGACTATGTAATGTAGGCGTGCTCATTATACTTCCGAAATATCTCTATTACCTTGCTGATGACATGAAAGCAATCAAATGTTAAGTAGCCTTTCCTTTCTCTAAGTTATTAGAAACGGAGGCTGTTGCCTATTCGGCTAACCGTCGGCTTTATAGTAGGCTTATCGGTCTGTGATTTTAAGCTTCTTGTGAAGCAGAATTATGCTGTCCAGTGTATACCTTTGACACCAGGAAGCTTCCTCCCCCACCCCTCAACACCGAGAAGTCCGGGGTCTCCCAACAGCTTGGTATCAGCTGTGAACGCCGCTGAGCACTCCTTTGAGTTTCCCGCTGCGGGTATGACGTGGTGTTCTCTTTTCTCGTTCCGCGCCGGGCCATGTTGTCGAGCTTTGCGGTGCAGTAGGGGCGCTTTTTTCCTCTGAGTTTCTACGCGAGCGTGCTGGCTGCAGTCCGTAATCACTGTTGAGGCTGCGCAGCGCGGCCTTGTTCGCTGGTTAATCACTGTCACGACGCCCCGTGAGGTCCTTGGTGGCGTGTACCTGCCCCGCTGCACTCCGCCTCCAACGGGGTTTTGCGCATGCCCGGCCGTGGCCTATAGCATTGCGGTCATTTTATTGCGTTTTACTAATGCGAATCATGCGCTATGGAAATGCTTGGCGAAATTATTAAAAAAAAGATGGGTATTATAAGGGAGGTTTTTCGCGACGAATATACGCCTGGGTTACGATACACGCTGTAGTGGAGGGCTCCAGATTAATTTTGACCTCCTGGAGAACCACTATAAAATTTTCAAGGCCTGTGTTGTAATTTCTGTTTAAATTTTCGTAATGTTCCGAATAGCCTGTACTCTTCGGACAGATAGCCTCAGCTGATGTGGAGGCATTTACGTGTGTTTAACCCTTAAGCGCCCGCAGGGAAGCTAATTCCCACTTCATTCAAATTCCTCCATAGCCCGCTGGGTTGCATATAGACCTTATGCAAAAACTGGCGCCCTCTTGCGGGAACCGCGTGCACTTCCGCCATGTTGGGGGATTCCCGGATCTCCTGGTACCGCTGTATACATGATAGCCCGGGGTTAGCGACACGCACGTCGGCATTTATCGTTGTCCAAGATGCCCAAATGCTGCCGTGTAACTTGCTGTGCTCAAAGATGATACGAGGACGACCACGAAAATAGCGTACACATCTTTTTTTATTATTATTTCTTAACGGAAGCGTGACTCGAGCCCTGCGTGAAGTTGCTTGCGGGTGTCGACTTCCCTTCGCGCAGTAATTTATAGCTAGATCGCATGCATTGTCAGGAAACGAATAATATGTGCAGGACTAAAAAGGTCCCAAAGTGAGTTGTTTTCTAGCCCTGTGTTTGCCGAGGAGCACTCCTCCCTGCTGGTAGTTAAGCGCACAGCATCGGTCAGCTCATACTTTATCGTGCGGGTAGAGTTTTGAGTCTGCCGTTCGTGCTTTGCGCGCCCGCATTTTCTTTTTATTCTGGACGTTCGGTAGGCTTTTATGGAAGTACTACGCATTCTTTTGTTTGCCAAACGTTACAGGAAATAAGGGATCCGCGAGAGTTGCACCCTTCACGTAGCACCATGAGTAGCGCAAGTAACATACATAGTAACCCGTGTATCGGTCATTTACCGCTCGTCGCCTGCTGTTCGACCGCAGCCTATTTTCCCAAGATCAAATTTTTCAAGCGGAATTTTCTAAGTGGTAGTGTGCACCCAGTTTTATTTTCCACGGCCCAAGCAAAAGACGCTCAGCGGTCGCCACGAGGCACGCGGTCACGAGCGCTCGGTATTTTCTCGCTGTTTAAGGCTTTCGCAGTTTTTTTTTTTTTTTTTTTTTTTCGCTAAAGCCTTACGTGTGCTGGGGATGCTTGGCGGTCGCCGCGAGGCACGCGCTCACCAGCGCTCGGCAATTTATTGGTAAGTTAATTATTCATTGCCAATTTACTGGTAATTTATTGGCAATGTTTAACGCGTTACTCACCACACACGTTGCGCGCTACACTTTTCGGCCAGCTACAACAGCTCCGCTGTTAAAAAATGCCAGGTATGTAATTTATTTTTTAAGTGCTTTTTTTTCGTTTGCAGGTTTCCTCTGCGTCCCAGGGGATCCTTAGCGTATAGCTATATCGAGTGCCCCCCTCCCCCATTTCCACCCCAGGACAGCCCGCAAGTTTCGAAGTGTTTCAGGAATGACCTCCTGAGAAACCCACAGGATGCAAACCGACACAGAGGTACTTTCAAAGCCAAAAAAAAAAGAGGAAAAGAAATGCTACAGCCTCCAACAGCTTCCCTGCCGGTGCCTCCCTGACTGCTTTTTCGATGCATAATGCGTATTTACGAAGTCGCCTGCAAATGTGGGCAAGCAACAGAGAAAGGTCCACAGATCACTCGTCGCTCATTATGCTGCACTTAAATCTGAATACAACACGGCGTCGCGTGCTCGTTTCGTTTTTCTTCCGGTAGATGGCGGCACTTTTGCATAACATATATTCCATGGAGGAAAGAAAAGGGTGGAGAGGCCCTGACCATAGGCGTGCGCACAGGGGGGGCAGGGGGGGCGGCCGCCCCCCCTAATCATCTGAAGGGGGGTACCAAATTTGCCCCATGCCTTGTCGATGTAACACATGAAAGTAAAAATTTCTGTTCATAAATATTTTGTATGTGTTGAAATTCCATCGCACTGAAATAAAAATTTTACGAGCATCCCTCTTTGCACTGCGTTCGGACCGCTAGGCCTTCAGTGGGAAGAGGTCGGTAGTTGCTGTAAGGGGGGGGGGGGGGGGGGGGGGGCGCAGCGGTAAGACATTGCCCCCCCTAATCGATAACTCTGCGCACGCCTATGGCCCTGACGTCACATTTGTGAAGCCGAGTCCCGCCATGACTTGAGCCCACTGAGCCCAGCACTCTATCCCATCATTCTTTGCTGCTTCCGGTTTGATTTGACTAACATGGCGTCGCCCGCCCTGCCCTCCCGCTTCGCAGCGAAAACAGCTTCGTCGATAATTTTTCGGTGCGATGTCATGTTCAAAGCTGTTGATTTCGCTTTCAATTTGCCCATTCCAACCATCACCTAAAGTTTTAATAGAAAAATGGCCTTCGTTTTTGTGATCGAAGGAAGATTTCTCAGCTCTTAAGCCTGGCAAAGTAGCGTTTGTCGTCGTCATAGCAACAGTCTCGCGGGATGGCGAACGCAGACGACGGGATCAGTGTTTGGGGTCGTACAGCACGGCAGTCTTTGCGCGCTACGTCTCAGCAGCAATGAATTTCACTTCACTTCATAACGAAGAAACACAAAGTGATCAAAGAACGAACTGTGGCTCTCGTCAACGCTGAGCGAAGGGGAATTTCCCGGCAGGTCGCCGGCGGCGGCAGCGGCTCGCTCCGCCGATCTCGACGCGACGTAAACGCCGCTGCGGCCAGGGTACGAGTTAAGCCGCCTCCGGCGGCGGCGTTTTCGAACTGGCCTAATCTAAAAACGTTTCTCGTAGCGACTGCGCTGGTTTGCAAGCGCAGCGAGACTGCCACATACCAAGCGCCTTAAAAATTTCTCCGTTTTATTCGCCCAAATTTGGCCACCGCAGTTGTAAACAAGTAAGCAACATTGTCTAATGGCCCCATTGTCTATTGCAGCAGATTGCGCGACGAAGCAAGTACGAGTGTGTGTGTGTTGTGCGCGATTGTGCGCGAGCATGCGAGTTTTTGTTGTGCGCGCGGGTGTATGAGTGTGTGTGGGCGGGAGGGTGAACACGGGGGAAAAGGGAGGTAAGGGTCTGTTAACCGTCCCCACAAGGATCTGTTAACCGTCCCCACAACTCCATGTCACGGCAACGGTTTTGAGGCTCGGACGACGAGCACCGGCAGGCACCGGCGGCTGAGACGCTCGCTGCAATGGGCAAGACGCGCGTAAAACGGGCCAAGGCGGACGCGAGCACGGAGAGTGGAGATGAGGAAACATTGGTAGAGTGCGCAGGGTGCGGGGAATGGTGGGAGTTGAGTAGAACATCTTCAAGACCAAGGAAGAGGCCAAGGCGACACCTAGATATGACTGCAAGCAGTGCACCAGGCTCACCTTCATACAGGAGACGATGACGCAGCGACTTAAAGGGACACTGAAGTGATTTGTAAACAATGTGGGATTACGAGCGCAAATTGTAGACCGGAGTCCCTAGGCCCTGTTTCGACCACTCTGAGCGCGTTTACGCGAATTTATGTAGTAGAAAAATCTATTCGAAAATGCTGTCCTCCTCTCTGCACTCTCGCCCATTTTCTGTGGCGTTTTCGTGTGACGTCAGCAGGAGAGGAGCTGGCAATTGGCTGCGCTACTGCACAGCTCGCCCACCTTCCGCGACCGAGTCAGTCGGCCCAACGTTTAGTCCGCCGGCCGCCGACGGCAGTCATGGCAATTCGCTCGATCAGTTGAAACTAAGCCACAACGTTTGTGAATGGAAGAATGTGCCTGTCTTTACTTCGTTAGTTTGTACACTGTATCTAGCTCCAAGTCAAGGTCGCTTCACACAAGCGCTGCACAAGCGCACATACGACGCTTCGCTGACTGGTACGCCAGTAGGAAAATCTAAGGCCTCTTGAAGGGGGAGAAGAGTCAGCCAAGTCAATATAGTTACTAAGGAAATAAAATCAACTGATATTTTTACCGTACAGCGTAAAACTAGGGTGCGGGAAGCCCTTTTTTGCGCTGGGCGAACAAGCACAGCGGTCAGCAGCACGACTACGCATCTGCGAACGCTTTTCCGTCTAAGAAAGGCAATTGCTAGACGTGAGCTATTGTGGAAACTCGGGGGACGCTTAGTGCACGAGCGCAATACAACAAATACTCTCCTAAGCTGCTTGAAATACCAAAACTAAATAAAAGTATAAACTGGTTATACAATATATACCTTATATTAGCAAGGTCACCAGAGCCCGCCCCGTGGCCCAGTTGTATGGAGCGCTGGGTATGCCATCGCAGGTGTTTTGCAAGTCGCGAGTTCGAATCCCCGCGGGTAGATGGTTTTTTTTTGTTTTTGTTTTTTTTATAAGTCAACTTTTTCGCTTTTCGCCGATGTTTTCTATTCTGGGAGTTCACCTTTTTTTGGGCCGCAACGTTCACTGCTCCACGAACTAGTCCACAGAACTCGCGCAGGCTGGCACTGGCGCGCTAGCGAGTTCTCGTTGGCGTGCTGTTGCCATAAGCACCGACTGCTTGAAGGCACAGGCCAGAATCAACAGACCCTTGGCATGGTGCGAACACGCTTTTTACGATACAGGCATGAGCGAGGCAAGCTCCAAATATGGGGGGAAAGCGCATGCATTTCAGCGTCTGCGGGGGCGCGGAGGGCGTTCATGCACTGCGTAGGCCTCGGCTAGTGAATGCTACGATTCCAAGCCGTCCTGGGAGGTTTATATTATGCATTTTACAGCCGACAACATGGCACAAGCGCGGTACTACGATTACTGGGATATTGAGAATGCCCATCCAACGACGCCATCGGATGTCAAACATGTTGTTTTACAGAACCGAAACTGAAACCGAAACTTGTTTGATTGCTAACATTGGGCAGCGTCCAATCACGGTTCCCCCTCCTCCTAACGTCACAGAACGTCACAGCTTAGTTGGTGCGGCCGCCGCAAACCGCGCATGGTAGTTTTTCTTCTTTCGCGCTTTGTAAAATAGTTACCGATTTGTCAACCGCATAAACGATGAAAAGTGTGCTAATTTGAGCCAGTCTACGCAGTGCAAGCAAAAACGGGAGCTTGACAAATTCACTTCAGTGTCCCTTTAAACGGATCAGCGAAGAATGGGAGCTACGTGTCCAGGGGTAGGATGCCCAAATGTCGGGCGCAAACGAGGCCCATGACCTTACAGTGGCAAAGCTCGAATCCCAATGGCAACAGGAAAAAAAGCTGGAGGACCAGGTAGGAATACTGAAGGGACTAGTCGCCAGTATGCAGTACAGCGGAGTCCCAACATCAACCGCAGGGTTGCAGGAAGTGCAACGCCAGACCGAGAGGAAAGAAGGCGAGACAGATTGCGGTGCTCCTTGGGTGGAAGAGATCGCCGCACCTACTGGAAAAACCACTCAGACGGCTTTGGGCAATGCCAAGGAAAGCAGCACGGAATCCCCGATATTAAAGGAGGACAACAAGCCTCAGGACTGCGCACAACTGGGGATGAAGGAGAGGACACGGGAATAAAGCAGAAGCGACGACCCAGAGAGCCAGTCACTGCTCATGAACAGCAACGAAGAGGAGAAAGGGAGGACAACTCCTGTAAGGTCCCAAGGCAACGGGGAACCAGCAGCGGTAACCGACAGTCCAATGGACTCCGAAGGGTGGCAGTCAGGACGAAGAAAGAGGAAGCGAAGGATCCGGGCTCAGATGCCGACCCAGGTCCAACCAAGCAAACAGCTTGAGACCCAGAAGCAGCCGCAAGCCCAAATGAGCCAGTGCCAAAACACTCCAGCTCATCCAATTAAACAGCATCATGTTGGGGGCAGCAACCTTGAAGTCCGACGCAGAGCGCTGGTTGTGGGTGACACCAACGCGCACAAGCTTAAGCACCGAGCCCTGGGGTGGGCTAAGGGGGATAGGCGCATGTGGTTCTATACCAAGGAGCGTGCAACGCTGCGGGAGGCAGCGGTGAAAGTTGATGAAGAGCTGCGAAAGCACACCAACTGTCAGCACTTGGTTATTCTCCATGCAGGCCAGTCTGACCTCGTAGATGACTGGGACCCCCAGGTAGAGGTGCAGTGGCTGAGGAAAAGGTTGGCCAATGGGTCCAACAGTTCCCTCAGAACCACTACTTCATCTATGCCATTCCAGTCATGGAGGGGAATGCCGAGGAAACAAAGGGCAAAAGGCACCGCTGGAATGAGCTGGTCCAGGGTTTTAGTCGGGTGCTGGGACCACAGGTTGAATTTGTCCGGACAGCCGGCCACATCACGGAGAGGGACATGAGTGGCGACGGATACTCCTGGGAGACAGCCCATGGGTTGGGCACAAGGCTGGGCAAGCGCGTGTGTGCTTTTTTAGGGGTTGCGGTGCGGCAGCACAGTGCCCAAAGATCCCCCAGCACGTTGGGAATGGCAATCCACAAACCCAGCAAACGTTGATGGCTGCGATGGGCAACATGCTCCTGCAGCTGAGCAGGCGCGTCTGAGCGGCAGAAAGCATGGGCTCCCAGCGGCGGTAAGGGAGACTGGGAATACACCCGGGCCCAAGGACACCCCCCATCGTCAGCATGCAAAGAATGCACCAGACTGTAGGAGGCGACGACGTAGGAGGAGACGACGGGCAGGAGTCCAGGCTGTATCGGGCATTGCATACCTCAATATCCAGGGTGGCAGATCGCAAAGCAAGTGGGAAGAGATCTTCAAGGCCCTGGAGGACGAACACTTGTTCATTTATGGTGTGGCTGAGTCACAACTCCGGGAGTCTGAAGTGCCACCTGGACATGCACAGTTCTGTTGGGAGGGGTGCAACAGGGGAGCCGGTGAGCGGAGAGGAGGAGGCGTGGGAGTATTGTTCCGGCAGGATCTCGGGTGGTCCCGAGTGCGTCCAGAGTGCCGGGAACATGTGTGGCTGGCAGGTGACTTGATGGGACAAAGGACGGCAGTAGGTGTGGTGTACATGTGGTGCGGTCAGGCCGACAGGCAGCAAAATGAGAAGCTGTGGAAGTGCTTAAGACAGGACATAAAATACCTTCAGACTGAACACCAGATGCTGATACTGGGCGACTTCAATGGCCACCTAGAAGACCTTGGTGATATGACGGACAGAAATGGCCAGGAGCTTCTGGACACCATGAACAGACACCATCTAGTTCTCGCTAATCTTCAGCACAAGCGTGAGGGCCGAGTGACCTGGTCGTCTGGGAACCGCTCATCAGCAATTGACTTTGGCATAATGTCACAAGGCCTTTACGAGAAGCTTACGAGGATGGAGATTGATGAAGCTGGAACCCAAAGCCTGGGCAGTGATCACAACCGGCTGCTGCTTATGTTTGGGGGAAGGTATGAGAGAAGGAGCAGTGCTAACGTTAGGGCACACTTGACTGAGCAGGAGGTGCAACTCATTGCACAAGTGCTGGAGGAAAAACCTGTGGTTGAGTACTCGAAGTTGGTCAAGCAGGTGCAGGCTGCGAAAAGGATGAAGCAAGGCCGAAGCCAGCGTACCAAGCTGCAAGCATGGGCCAAAGAGATGGTGGAACGCAGCTGTCCAAACTGCACTACAGGAGAGGAAGGCAGCATGTCGACAACATCGGACGGCGGTACGGGCTCAGCAACCTGAGCCAGTTCGCAAACAGCTGTGGGACACCTACAGAGAAAAGAAGTACGTGGCAGCCTGCACCGTACAGAACAGCATCCGACAAGTAAACAAGAAATTCATTGAGGAGTTGAAAAGGAGTGGGCGGGAGGCACCCCGAAAGTTCTGGCAACATGTCCAACGCTCGCACAAGCATGCAGAGTCCAAACAGCAGCTGCGACACCCAGAGACTCAACAGCTTCTGTCAGAGAGGGACAGCAGGGAGCTCATGGTGTCTGTCGTTGCGGCTCTCTTCAGGAAAGAACAGCCGAGTGGCGCCTCAGAAGTGATTGAGCATGGAGGCACTACGCAGGACTGCGCAGAGACCTGCACAGGTGGGCAAGGGCAGGATGGAGGGCCTGCGGCAGACCTAGAAGAGTGGCTTGGGTCGGTAGGGGAAACAGAGTTGAAGTGGGCTCTAACTCACATCCCGACCCGAACAGCGACAGGTCTGGGCGGCTTACCAGCGACTCTGCTGAAGTGTCTGGGCCCAAGGCAGTGTGAGGCATTGCGGGAAATGTTCGGCATGATCCTGGTGACGGGCAGGTGCCCAAAGAGTGGAACTGCAGCCGGATGGTGTTCATTCCGAAGGGAACTGGAGATCGCAGCAGCTGGAAGGCCTGCAGGCCAATCACTGTCACAGCGGTATTGTACCGAGTCTTCACCCAGATCCTTCGCAGACGGCTGCAGGCATGGGCAGAACGAGAGGGAGCCCTGGGAGAGCTCCAAAACGGCTTTCGCAGGGGTAGACGGCTGGATGACAACCTCTACGTCCTGACCCAGTGCATAGAGGTGGCCCGTCTGCAAGGGCGGGAACTGTGGGCTGCCTTCCTGGACGGGGAGAAGGCATACGACAGAGTTGACCACACCTTACTGTGGAAGAAACTACAGGACAAGGGCCTGCCAGTGGAAGTAGTGGGATTGCTGCAGAGCCTGTATGCGGACACAGAAGTGGTAGTGGAATGGCAGGGCGTGTGCTCCCAGCCGGTGCCTGTCGAACGGGGCCTCCGTCAGGGCTGCCCTTTGTCCCCTCTGCTATTCATGCTGTTCCTGGGCGATCTGGAGGCAGAGCTGGAGGGAAGTGCAATAGGCTTTGACTGGACCTATATGGAGGAGGGGAGGACGATCCATCAGCGCCTACCGGGCCTCATGTACGCTGATGATATTGTCCTTACAGCGGACTCTCGTTCAGACCTGCAGCGACTCCTGGACATTTGCACCAAACACGCAGAGCTGTTGGGGCTGAGGTTCAGTGCGCCGAAGTGTGCCATACTTCGCTGGGGGGACACGAGCGCACTACCAGATGGAGAAGCGCTCACAGTGCAGGGGAAGCCTGTCCCTTTTGCAGCGACGTACCGGTACCTGGGTGTGGACTTGACCACCGATCCGGACTACTTGGCTGCACATGAGCGGGGGCTTCGCGGAAAGTCACTGCGCAGCCAGAACATCCTGAGGGCCCGAATCCTCTGGTCCTTCAACAGGGTGGAGGTTGTCAGGAGCCTCTGGAAGATGGTGCACGTCCCGGTGCTCACGTTTGCTAATGCAGTGCTTTGCCTGTCATCAGCCACCCGGAAGTACTTGGAGAGACGACAAAGGGAGGTGGGACGACTGGCCCTGGGTGCCCACCGGTCGACACCAAATGAGGCAGTCCAAGGGGATGTATCCTGGTCCTCATTCGAGGCACGAGAGGCCGTGGCCAAGCTCGGTTTAGAGATCCGAGCATGCTCGCTGAGCAACACGCTCTGGGTACACCGGGTTCACCGGTGTATGCTGTTAGCAGGTGACGCCACAAGGTGGAAGAGACGGGTGCGCGCACTGGGCCACAAGAACGAGGTGCCGCTACCGGTCTTAAATAGCATCAAGGAGACCAGCCTGAGCGGGAAACAGCTGCGGGAGAGAGTGGTAGCTGCGGAAACGAAAAGATGGGCGGACAGGGCCGTGGCGAAACCATCTCTCCGTCTGTACGCGTCACACAAACACACCATTTCTCAGGAGCACTTTGACGACAACTTGCCAGGAAGTGCGATGCTGTTCGAAGCGCGGGCTGGGGTGCTAAGGACGCGGATGTGGAGGCGGAAATGGGACGATGCGGAGGAGGTGATGTGTGCGGTGTGTGGTGAGGAAGAGGAGACTGCAGAACGCATTGCGTTGCGGTGCGAACAATTGAATCAGGCCTCTCAAGCTTGGACGTTCCCTGGTTTCCCTATAGGCGGCGTAAAAATCGACGCCCCACGTGACCAACCTACAGGGCACTTTTCGACCATCAAGTCCACCGGACGGCGCAAGCGAAAAGTTACTTTTGGTATAGAATACAAAACATTCATTCCGTGACTCAAAGAGCCCACACAGTTCGCTTACAATGTGTTATTTAAAAATAATATTAACAATTTTCGCATCAAACATCTGTTGAGCAAAAAAATTGCCCCCACCTCCCCGAAGGTAATCGTGAGGATGTGCGAATGCATTTCTTGCGCCGAGAGTACACGGCGTAGTAATTCTGACATCGCCTTGAGAGGCGCCCAGCCAGCGAACGGTCTAAACTGGAGCAGAGCGAGCAAGAGACTAGCGAGAGAGCGCGCGCGAGCCGACCCACAGAGGTCTGGCGGTTTATCGCTGCATATAAAGGGGGGTACGCCGCTCGAGCGCGCCGAGCCAGGTGGCTGAGAGAGGAGGCGGGCGCGCGAGAGAGAGGGGTGCGCGCGCAGCTGCAGCCAGCGAGGAGAGAGGAGGAGCGAGCGAAGGGGGAGGGGGACGCGCGCAGCGGCGCACGGCAGCTGCCGGGAGAGGAGGTGGTGCGTGACGTCACGGCGCGGGTGAGGAGAGGGATGCGCGCGGCGCACACCACCGCGCCGCGAGGGAGCGGTGAGGGCGTGGCGTCACGTGGTGAGTGACGTCACTGCGCCGTTGCTACCGACGCTCCTCTCCGCTCTGCGCCGTTGCTAGGGAGAGCAGGGCTGCGGACGCCGCCGCCGCCGGCGGTGGATGGTTTGGGGTCGCTTATAAAGTGCATCGCACTTAAAATGTACGCAACTTTTTACGAACAGCCGACTGGTGCACCACCTCGTTGCTGAATTAGCAACCACAAATCCGCCAATTCAAATTGAAACCGGTGCAACGGCCCACCGTTTCTATGTGCGCGGAGCACTGGTTTCGTGACTGTTATTGCTGTTATGTGCTTTTGCGTCCATCAGTTGTTGAGAGGACTGGCAAAACACGGGAATTGAGTGCATGTGGAGTGACAAATGTGGGAAATTCCGCATCGGAAGACAGCTGTCGAGGCCAGAATATTTTATTCTTCCAACAGCTGAGTGTTATGCACTCCGCTAGAAAGACGGTGCAAACGAAACCGTTGTCACCGTCAATACCTCATTTGTGCCCTTCGTTCGAAATCTTAGCGCAAGTGAACGAGATGGCAAAAAAAAATGTTCTCACGGCAGCGACGTACAATTGCAGCGATCGAAATGAAATGATGTCCTGGCCTCTGTAAACTTGCGGATGTCAATAAACGATTTGTTCTCACTTGCTGCTCACTGTGGTCTGTGCCAGTCGAGGCCATCTGGTCACCTGGCGTAACATCACTTCACTAGCGCGGCGCAAGTAAACACGCGGCCAGCGTGCCAGCCAAGAACCAGCAGGAGCAGCCACGGCCGGACTCGACGCTCCTTTCGCGCGCGGGAGGAGAGTCGAGTCCGGCCGTGAAGCAGCGAGCCGGCGGCCGCCGTGCGAGGGCAGCCATGTTATTAAGGAGCTCAAGCGGCCTGTGCAAAAAGCATCCGCCATGTTTACGAAGCCGTGTTTACAGCGCCATCAAGCGGGCGTTCTCGGTAGTTCACGACGCCGCCACTACACTTTTTCTGGCACTACAGGCAAAGCTAGACCTTTGCTTCTCTAAAATCGTCCCTGTTGTGTGATTGAATCCCCACCACCCTAGTGATACCACCATGGCGGAGGCGCTTCGCTTCGTTGCGCATCCCCCGCCAGGGGGCACACTGGGCACGGGCGACACCACGGATGCGAGTGCAGTGCCACCGGGGCGGGTGACTGGTGACGTGGTGCCGAATCCGGTCGGCACTACGAGGCGCCGACTGGAGGAATGGCGAAGACGCGCCCGTTAGCATGAGGAAAGGAGACGACGTACAAAACTTGAGGCTAGGGCGCCGGGGGGATTATATGCCCTAAGGAGTGTCCCCCCGATACAAAGGGGCAGCCACCAAGCCATCATCATCATCATCGTCATCTCAAGAAAAATGACGTCACTTCCTTCACAGTTTTTGCAATGCATTGGGATGCTAGGGGCCTCTCCTGAGTATTCTTATTCCCTCACAGTATTGTGGCGCCATCTAGCGCGATGCCTGCCTACCATGACAGGAAAAAATCGTTCTTTTATCTTCATTCCACTAACTGCCGCTGCAGGTATTGTGATCATATGCCGCAATTTTCTGTCAATCTTGACTTGCGCACATTGAGCACCATAATGGCTACGGGATATGAATTACTAAGTAATCCACTGCGGGCAAAGTAAGGAAATACTATTGATATGATAAGCTGATGTCTTAGCTAGCGTAGTTTTGAGCCCCCTTTTTGCTTTTATGTACTAGGAGTAAGGCTTGGATCAAATCTACCACATGGGAACGTATTTCCCTACGGGCTTTCAGTGCATTCGAATATTTTTGCGCTATTTTCTTTTTTGTTTTGTATGGCTCGGCATCTGACGGCAGAGGAGGTTTACAACCTTTTTATTACCTTCCTGACAATGTAGATAGTGGAAGATTATGTTGATGAGGCTTCAGCTGTATATACCCATTCAAAAGACGCAGAAATTGATAGCATTGCAGACATGGCCAGCTTGTCAAACGCCAATGCTAGCAGGGACATGTTTTGAAGAACATGAATGTAATTATGACCGCTGGGACATACACTCCCTTCAGCAAAAAAAAAGCAGCACGAATTTCGATTTACAGTCACGAGCTTCATTGAAGCATACCGCGTATTACACGTACATGATTTTTGACTTATTGACGCATTATTTTGTTATAGAGTGAAAATTCTTGTAGAGCAAGTAAACCTTTTGCGAAGCAAGGCAACCTGTTTGCGAAACAAGGAAAGATAATGGGCTGGCAGGATACAGGAGATAAAAAAAGGGCCCATCTCCCCGCGAGGGGGACTCGAGTAAATGCGACGCATAGGGGGTGGGTGTATTGCGTTAACGTTTAGTGTTTGGGGAGTTGGTGGTAGTGAATGCGTTGTATCAGCAGCTTCTTGACGTAGCTTGAATGAGTCAAGGATATAAGGCGCGTTCGTAGCCTTCCATTCTGTGTCGGCTTTGTGGCGCAGAGGGAAGAGCACCATGTACCTCGCGTTCCGCCCACAGGTAGTGAATGCGTTCTATCAGCAGCTTCTTGACGTAGTTTGAATGAGTCAAGGATATAAGGCGCGTTCGTAGCCTTCCATTCTGTGTCGGCTTTGTGGCGCAGTGGGTAGAGCACCATGTACCTTGCGTTCCGCCCGCAGGGTCGTGGGATCGAAACCAGGCGCCGGTAAGCATTATTTTTTTATATAGTGTAGGGGGAGGGGTGCGGACCTGTTGTTGAGAGCGAGGAGGGTAGCGTGATGCGGGAGAGGAGGAGTGGGGGAGAGGGCGCACCTGGAACGGCTGTTGCGGACGCCGAGGCACGCCAACGCCGGGTGACATCGTGAGTTAAAGAAATGCTCTGCATTTAAAATTGACAGCGAGAGCGAACGCCGAGAACTGCCCCATCACGGCACGACCGCGCCACGACCACGTCACGACTACGTCACGATCACGCCACAACTGTTGTTGCTCCCGCGCCAAACTACGACGCATGCGCGCCCCACCTGTTGCTGAACGCGATCCGAGCACGCAGAGAACACGCGAGGAGCAGCGGAGAGCAGGCGAGGAGGAGTGGGGGAGAGGGCGCACCTGGAACGGCTGTTGCGGACGCCGAGGCACGTCAACGCCGGGTGACATCGTGAGTTAAAGAAATACTCTGCATTTAATATACGTTCCTTTATTCTTAGGATGAAGATGTGTTTTCATACGCCACGCCCCTTTTCTCACAGGCATTAGCGCCGTACGTGCGGTTAGATATTGTTCAAGGGCAAAAAGCCACAATCGGTCCAAGATAACTTGCACAACATACAAGGTTGGCCTCTGCGCGGCTCTGGCTTCGCGAAGTTTCCTATAAAGTAGGACACTCCTGAATGCCCACAGGGAACAATATCCCCATAGCTGTATTTCTTGTTCCTTGCAACTGCAGGGGTTTTATCTGTTGTAGTTGTGTTCACAGCCTAATAAATAGCGTTTCTGGAAGAACTCACTCATTTATCTTCAATAGAAACCTTATGGGCCTTTAAAGGTTAAGACCTATGATAGTTTAATCCTTTCTGACTTCTTACCGCTGATTTATACGGGCGTTATCACTCCACATCCACAGCGCGAGCAACGGTTCTTTCCTGACGCTTTAAGAATGGGCGCGCTTCCGGAATCAGCTGAGGCGGGGCTCCTACCTGTTTCTCGTAGCCGATGTCTTTGTCACGAAGATTGCTCTCTCATGTTGGCCATATATAATCCCCTTTTTGCGCAATAAACTATATTCGTCAGTCAGCACCCATCCTCACCTTTTGCGTTGCTCTGTTTTTGAACCATCCATTGTTTGTGTTTGTTTGTTTGTTTGTCTGTTTTAAACTTGAATGCATAACCCTCACCCATCTTCGCAGCCCTGAGCCGTGAAACTAGTCAATTCCACGTACCAGCGCAAAAACTGGGCAGGCAGGCACGCGACGCTTTGCGGACTTTTTTTTTTCTTTGGTTTACAAATTCATTCAGCGCTAATATCTACAGCTCTAGCGGAGTTAGGTGTCTACGAGAACACTGGAGTGCACTAAGGCCTCACACTGTGCGAGGCTCGCTTGATTGTACGTACCTTGCGGGCTGCTGTCCATGGGAGCGCCAGGCAGGAAAGCGCTCTCTGATTTCTGGACCCTCGTGGCGGGTGATGGTACCCTGGAAAGAGTAGACGCCACGAACCCCTCATAAACACCGACTAGATAGCCCTCGCCCGAAGCGTTAACCGTCGCAGAGTAGCACATGCTAGAACAATTCCAATGTCTGCTCCCTCACCCGTCGGGGGACACGGCATGTATACCCGGACGGGGGCAGGTTCGACATGAGGCAAAGCGCATTCGCAGCGTCCTTTTCCAAGTGCTTTTGATCGGCTAGTGCGCAACTTTGTTTGCAACGTGCCAGATGTTTGGGGTTTTCTGAAAATCTTGTTAGCATTAGGAAACCAAGGGCAGTCACAAAGGAGAGCTAGGTTCCATCCCCCCCCCCTCCACATCTTCCTACAGGCTTAATTGTTCCTGTACATAAATCTGGGGACTCATGTGACGTCACTAAATACCGACCTATAACTTTGAAGAGCCCTTTTGCGAAAGTTTTTGAAATTGCCCTGTTTCATCACCTATGGTTCTTTTTTAAACGTCAGATCGGGAATGCACAACATGGGTTCTATAAAGGCCGATCCGTAGAAACTAATCTAATGACATTTTTGGAGTACACAAGTTATTATATTGAAAATCGTGGTCAGGTTGATGCCGCGTACTTTGACCTGTCCAAAGCGTTTGACTTAGTTGACCACCAGAGACTGGTTGAAAAGTTAGGAGCATATGGCGTGTGCAATCAACTTTGTACTTTTCTTTATGGATTATTTGTCCGGTAGATGTAGTTACGTGCGCGTTAACAGTGTGCTGTCCAAGCCTTTTATTTCTACTTCTGGCGTTCCACAAGGATCTGTTTTGGGCCCTCTCTTGTTTAATGTATTTATTAACGATATTACATGCTGTGTCGAAAATTCCCGCACACTTTTGTATGCAGATGATATCAAATTGTTTCGAGAAATGTGCACGCATGATGACTGCGTCCTACTTCAGTCTGACATCTTAAATATAGTTAATTGGTGTGCTGAAAATGAGCTGTTAATTAATGTCACCAAAACTTGTGTATTGACTTTCACTAGAAAAAGTCTTGCTGTGCTACATGATTACACACTAAATGGAACAGTGCTCAAACGGGTTAAGAATGTCGTGATCTTGGCATTGTTGTAGATTCAGAACTGCATTTTCGTTCGCATGTTGATTCTGTTGTGAACAAGGCCTACAGCCTCTTGGGAATTGTCTCGCGAATTACGAAGTCTTTTTCTAATCCTTTGTGTTTTGTTCGATTATTCTTAACTATCGTGATCCCAAAACTTCATTTTGTATCTGTTGTTTGGAACAGGTAGGGCATAACAAGTAGCGCTAAGCTTGAAAATGTACAATGGCGTTTTATTAGAATTCTATACGACAGGCATTTCGATCGCCGAGTTTACTATCAGTATGAAAACATGTTGGAGAAATTGCAATTGGCTACGTTGTCTAAAAAGAGGCTTGACGCGGATTTGCTTTTTTTGTTTAAGTCTTTACACAGCATCATTGATTGTGAAGACCTTACGTCATCAATTGGGATTACAGTTCCCTGTAAGTCCTTTCGTGAATTTCTTTTATTTCGAATCAGTTCTATTTGTTCTCCTATGCAGAGATTGCTTAGACTGTACAATGAAAATGCAAGTCACCTTGATATTTTTAACAATTTGCATTTGTTTAAGCTTGCTTTGACTGAAGTGCACTGATCGTTTTTTTTTCTTTCTCCTTCTATTTATTTTTCCTCGTTTCAGGCTACATATATAGTTGTTTGTGTTTGCATCGAATTTTGTGTTTCATCCTGTGCACCACCGCTTAAGGCCATTGGCTGTTGGTGGACACGTAGAAATAAAGATGATGATGATGATGATGATGATGATGATGATGATGATGATGATCTTGTCAGTGACAGCGGCAGTATATGTGGGGATAGCGCCACCGGCCAGCAGCGACCCATATCTAATTACCTCCAGGTTCTTCCCTCGATGACGCGTGCACGAAGGAACCTCTAAAGCCCATTTGTTTTTGTTTACGCATCTATAACAAGGGTACCATTATCCACACGGGCTCAGAAATCGGGGAGCTCTTTCCACCCTGGTGCTCCCATGGCAAGCAGCAGCCCGCAGGGTACGTAAAGTGCCTCCGGATGAAAAATATGCATGTCAGTAGCTGGCCTACACTGCTACAAACAAGATAACCACGAAGCCCCAGAAAGGGTCGAACCGTTCATATTTTGGCGAGTTAAACAACGAAACTGTTTCGGATCCATTGGGTTGCGCACATCCGCCAGGCAATCTGCAGCGGCACCTCAGCACTTACGCGTTTTGATGGCAAACGCTTGAATGGCAAGTTGAATGTCTGAGACGACTTGCTTCCACGTCACGTTGACGAAGCGCTTTGTGCAGTCATGGACAATTGAAACGCGAGCACGAAAAGATTGATTGATTAATTGATTGATTGATTGATTGATTGATTGATTGATTGATTGATTGATTGATTGATTGATTGATTGATTGATTGATTGATTGATTGATTGATTGATTGATTGATTGATTGTAGGGTTTAACGCGCCGATGCAACGCAGGCGATGAGGCGCGCCGTAGTGGAGGGCTCCGGAATAATTTTGACCACCTGGGGATCCTTAACGTGCGCCGAAATATCGTACACGCGAGCGTTTTTGCTTTTCGCCTCCATCAGAAAAGCGGCCGCCGCGGCCGGGAAACGCGAAAATATGAATCAGAACACGCAAAAAGTGCGATTTCTTTCCGTGCAAGTGGAATTGTCGCGTAGCTTTATTATAGTAACAAAGTTTAAACAGGTGTCTTTCCAAATATACGTCTTCTGAGCCGTTATTTTATCTTCACTATCCATTTTCTTCGCTTTTCCGTATTCTGGTTCATATTTTCATGTTCGCATTTCATTTTTTTATGACTGTACGCTTTGCTTTGCGATCCCCTCAACACTTCCGAATGGTTTCAATCTGTCTCCTACGCGTTGCACGGCTGCTTTTCCTGCCGCCAAGCAATAGGCGAGTTTACGACGATGGTAAATTTCGCCGCTCGTCTGCACGCTCGCTTAACTCCATCCTTCGGCTCTCTTCATCTGCGATTTGCTGGCGTGAGCGGCCATCTCTCGCTACTGGCGAGTTTAAAGGGGCTGTGCAGACAAAATGCAAGTTTGGTTGATTCGAAAGATTGCCTCGTTAGAATAACACTGACACCACTTTTAACGCAAACTTCACTAAAATAAGCTATATATAGTAGAACCCCGTCGGTACGTTCTCGGGTCATACGATTTCACGGTTACTAAGCTCTCAATTGTCCAATAGTCGTCAATAAAGTACTAAAACAATCCGCAGAGTATACTAAACCCCTAGAGATAACATTTATAGACTATTAAATAGCGCGTGATTTAGTGCACACAGCATCAGTGATGGAAGCGTAAAGGCCAGGGGAAATATACAGAAGACCAACATAACCACTTCTAGGCGACATATGTAAGTGGTGTACGGGTAGGATACTCCTTCACAAGCAAAGCGACAAACTCCCAATCCCAAAGTGCGTACGACTGGTCGATACCGTCTTGCCAGAACTGTTCACAGCATGTCTGAAGGGGTAGTCCGGAAGCTTGACTGGAAAAACACAGGTTTACTGATAAACGGGAATACTTGAGCCATTTGAGCTTTGCAGACGATACATATAGTCTTGCTAAGTGAGTCTGAAGAACACCTGCAAAAAATGCTTGAGGAACTGCAATCAGAAAGCATGGCCGTCGAGCTAAATATAAATATGAATAAACCTGAAGTAATGATGATAGAAGCATGGAAAGCCCTCTTCAGCATGTGTAACGAAACGCTAGAACAAGTAGAATAATAAAACTACCTCGAACAGATCTTCAGTGCTGATCCCAACCACCAGAAAGAAATTCGGCGTGCAATAGGTATGGGCTGGAATGCACTCGGCAAGCACTCCCAAATAATGAAAGGGAAACTACCTCTATCCCTCAAAAGAAGAATATACTACCAATGCGTCGTTCGGGGGATGAAATACGGAGCGGAAACTTGGCGCTTTACTACACAAATAGAAAGCAAACGGGAACGAGCCCACTTCTCACATGCCCGCTCGTCACCGGAAAACTGGTCATAGGCCAACTCGTCACACCGGACTTTTGTTACAATTTCATCTTGAGATAGAAACTCTCGGGCAAGGTGCCTTTTCGTCGCATGGATTTTGTTGCACCGCGACGGTGTTAACAAACGCTTTGAAGCGCTGATCGGAAATTCGCATTGAAAGCGGGTCTGAGGCAGGTTTCGACGATGGTAACCTCGTTAAAGCTGCTTAAGAGGGCGTGGGGAGGTCTGTGTGACCTCTGCACGTGTGTACAATGCCTTGAAGCGCTGCTTTTTTTTCTTTTGGGGCAGGGAGGGGGGGGGGTGTGGAGAGGTCAGCGTGACCTGCACTTTTGAGCGCTGCTTCACAGGGGTGTTGAGGTTGGGTACTTAGCTGGTACCGATAATGGTACTTTAGTTACAGCTGCAGTTGGGGAGGGTGGTGGATACTTCTTTGTGACAACGTGACGGTGTTACTTGCACGTGTGTTTGAACCCTTTAAAAGCCACTTAAGCGCCATTCCGGGATTCGGGAGAAAGGGGGGGGGGGGGGGAGTTGGCGAGAAGGCCTCGAACTTGTGTTTTGAACGCGGGGCAGAGCAATTTCGCCATGGAAATTTGGGCCCAGAAAGATTGCCTTTTCGTCGCTTGGATTTCATTTCTCCGCGAAATCGCAAGCAATTAAAGCACTGGCTGGAAAGGGCCGAGAAGAATGGGCTACGGTCAAATCACGTGACCTCTAACAAAGAAGCACCAGGCTGTAAAAGCTGGCGTGCCAGGACGAATATACTCTCCTTCGGTTCTTATGTCTTCTTTAGCGGCCGGGGAAGAACGAAGGTCACGAAAACTCAGCGAGGTGCACCGATGTTTTGTATCAGGGACGTTCCTGTACTTTCCGTAGGCAGAACAGTTCGGACACTTATTGGGCATGCAGGGAGCGGAAACTCTGCAAGGCGAGATAACAACAGACAACTGTTCAGTGGTGGCGGTCAAGGAACTCACGCAGCGGACCCGACCGACATCAACCTTTTGAAGGTGCAACAGGGAATGAACAGGAAAGCTGGTAAGGCGCCATCCGTTCTTCAAATCAATAGGCATGTCTGAATAAAAATTCTGTTCATTTTTTACTTGTTTTGCTGACTCATTTTTTAGTGGCCTAACACGCCTTGCATGTGCCTTTTACACTGCCAGGGAATGAGGGCGAGCCACAGCATCGCATTTGGTTGAGAGAGCTGCATCGGTAAGCGAGCATACGGCTTCCGAGATGCCTGCGCCCAGCACGCGGAAAGGAACCATCCGTATAGCGCCAAAATTCTTATGAATTCTTCCGAAAGAACGCGAGGATATCATTCTTCTGGGGGAGTTCAAGGTATACCTGGTTAACCAAGGGACTTTTTCCAACAGCTGCTGTAAGTAACATCTACCATATTCATGTATTTTTCAGATGGCAGGGAGTGACGATTCCCCATTCCTGGCGTACGACAGTGGCGCGACCGCACCCTGGTCTTCGTCACCGCAAAACATTTTGAACGCCCCTCTGCTGCAAAGTGCTGGTATAGATGGAACTTTCAAAGTGACGCCATTACTTTTATCAGATACACACGTTGCATGGTCTGTATCACGGCGCAGTCATCCCCCTGATTTATGCGCTCCTACCAAACAAGAGGAAACGTATCAGCGGTAAGTTCTACTGAAAAAAAATGGCTCCAATCCACTCTGTGAAGGTGATTGGAAAGCAAAGCTTTAAACGATACCCACAACCATTGCCCATGTGACGTCACTTGAATTCACACACGTGGCCCTACAAAGAGTGAAACCAGAGATTCTGCCAGCCGTTACCTGGAATTCGCGGGGGCAGCTTCCCGAACGCAGCAGCAACGTCGGCCACGGCCGGGCTAGAGCGGCGGACGCTGCTGCTGTAGCCCGGCCGTGCGTCGACAGAAAGAAAACGGAGAGGAGCGTTTTTCGAAGAATGAGACAGCGGAACCTAGCCATCCTGATGTGCTAGCTCGGGGCTACACCACCGCGCGACACAAGCGTAGGCACCGAAACAATTCGGCATGTGAGCTTAGTGATTCCCATTTATGCCGACCAAAACTAGTTCGTTTAGGAAGTTTGAGGATTGCGAGAAAGCTGAGGAAACTTTTATAATAACTATTTATCAGAACCACTTGCTACTTTCGCCTTTTGTAATACCTCCTAAAACACAACCGAATTGGTATTCACCAATTTAGAAAATGGAGTCCCATTCGCAGCAAGCAGTGGCCAAAAGGTATAGCGTTTCTCTAGCGGCCAGATGTCTATATGTGGTCTCGACATTTTTTCCCGCCCTGCAAACCAATCCTTAACGTAGCTTTGCCGTACGACCATTTAATTCTGTCGGGTCCGGATTACACAGGAGGTGCTGTCGAACAAGTTAATCAAGCCGCGCAAGGGAAGCGCGCAATTGACGCGCAGCTGCACCAAAACAAGCCCAAAACAACCGTCGCTAAAGCAGACGACAAAGTCCTGCAGCTGACAAGAGTAGGCACCTCCGCGCGGGGAACGCTGGGTAAATTCGCCGCGCCATCTACAGTGTGCTCCGTGAGTAAAACCGTCTCCGCCCCCCCCCCCCCTCGCCTACGCCGCGTTGAGGGTTCATTGTCCGGCACGCCGCGAAAGAACCGTTGGCTGGTAGAGGTAGAAAGCTTTGCTTCAAAAGAATTTAAGGTGTCTGATTTACGGCGTGCATAGACCTATGACGCTATTATTCTAAATTTATTTTCAGGCTCTTTGTTCAGACTGCTATGGTGACTAACGGGGCATTCGAGGTCGTATACTGCGACTTCGAGTCGGCAGTGATTGCAGCCTGTTCACATCATTTTCTCCAGACATGGATTCAGGGATGCTTTTTCCATCTTTGCCAGTCGGCGTACCGAAAGCTGCTCAAGTTGTGTATGCAAGCAGGCTACGGCAATGATGAAGAATTCGCCGTTCAGGTAATTTTCACCCATGCAATCGTCATGAATGTTAGCGCTCCATTCATAAAGGCGATATATTTTAAATCTAAATTGTTTTGAAATTAAAATAACGCTGTTGCCCTATTTTCAATACGCACATATTGGTCTTGTGGAAATGATCCCCAACTGAGCGCCAGAAACAGCCAAATATAAAACATATCTATACTCTCGGTTAAACCAAAACTTTGAAATAAATTCAAAGTGTTTCGTTTTCCAGACACTCATGCTGCTGGCATTGGCATTCCTGCTGGTTTGTGAGGTTCCCGACGCTTTCGACGACTTTCTAGAAGTCTGGCCAAGCGGCCCCACAGATTTAGCCAAGTACTTCGAAGTACTGTACATTGCGCCGTCAACGACCAACTACATAGGTCGTCGATGGCGCAATGGAATACAAAGTGTCATGTTCCCGCCCTATCTGTGGTCCGTGCATGAGGCCGTACAGCAAGATATTCCGCTCACTAACAACTCTCCCGAGGCCTTGCATCGCGGCTTCCAGTTCTCTTATGTCTGGTTATTATTTGAGTGTGCTCATTAAAGAAATAAATAATTTCAATCGTTACTTTTTCGTTTCAGTCAAACTTCGAGGGCTGTTTCCCAAACCTGTGGGCTTTCTTGAAGTGCGTGCAGGATGAGTAAGGACTGCAGGAACTTAAGATGGTCCAGTTAGACGTCAGACAGCACCCCTCACGCCTTGCACGCAAATACCAAGATGTGCGCGATCACATCGCCGGAATCCTGGCTGATCACGACAGCGGAGCCCCAGTCAACGCACATGCTACCCGATTTTCTCTACTTCACCGTCGCCCAGTTAGACGTCAGACAGCACCCCTCACGCCTTGCACGCAAATACCAAGATGTGCGCGATCACATCGCAGGAATCCTGGCTGATCACGACAGCGGAGCCCCAGTCAACGCACATGCTACCCGATTTTCTCTACTTCACCGTCGCACAGTTGCAATGTGACCGTAGGAGCTCTCTAGAGAAAAATCTATGGGCCCTCTACGCAAGCAAACATTCGAAAGGCGTGCGTATCATCTTACATGTCGGCGGTGGGCGAAGGCTTATCGTAGTCGTCGACCCCGGCTGAAGCAGGGGAGCCTGGCTCGCCGAAGGCGTCGGCGAACGAGGGCAGTGGCTCGGACGGCAGCTCCTCTTCGGACTCCTCCGAACTCAAGTCCTTTAGCTCAGGCTCCTCGTCGTCCTCTACGCCTTCGATGATGCCGCTTGGCGTCCCCTTGTCCGGGCTGCGAGGAGAACAACGACACAATGGATGTAACCGCGCTACCTTTGTCTAGCTTTCATGCCAGTTTGTATGCACAACGTTCAGATTTGTAGGAATGAGTACGGCTAAGAATAACAGCCGTAGCTCTGAGAAGATGCGGCAGTTGTTTTCTGCAATATTATGCGCTATGACTGAATTCGCTGCCACAGAGAACGATATATGCGTTCACAGCTGGTAAAATATCGGTTGCTCAGGGGTGTCTTCGCTACCGACGGCCGTACTTTAGTAACTTCGCTGCGCTTTGCATTTTCTCCCGCTGTTTGGCCGCGCCACCGCGGACGACGCTGACATTCCGGAAGCCAAGAAAGGGCGATGAAGAAATGCACTCGCAAAGCGCTGTACGCTACTCAACATTTCTGAAAAAAGCATCTGACCTTTTTTGGCATTTTTCGGTTTAATCATGAACACGGCCCGCATTAAAGTGTTTTTTTAACTTTTCTATTCTCCAGGCGAATAAAAAAGAGCTACCCGATTTCAACACAGGGAGCTGGTCTGCAATCCCATCGATACTACATGACGGTGGCTATCAGCCGGCCTTTGCTGCTCCTAGTGCCCCGACCCCTCGTTGCCCACAGGCTGATTTGATTTTATACTTTAATGAAAGGGTCGCGTGAAATAGTCAAAGATCGTGGAGCTAGTCCGCGCGCCTCCTTAGCTGGCGGCCGGGGAGGTGATCTGGCAGGAGGCGGCTGGCGGCGACTTCATAGGGTTGCATAAGTTTAATGAGATTAATTTTTGCATTCTTACGAAGAAAAACAAGCTCCAAAAATTGTTCGCGTAGCCCAGCCGTTGTTATGCGGCATCCGCATAACAATTTACGCTAACGACATCACTTTTTGAAACGAGAAGTAGGCCTTCATTATTACTAAATCATCATGCACGGACTCCAGGCAGCTCTGCTCTTTTTTGAAGGTATCATGACAACAGCCGACATGCAGATATCACCCACCAAGTCTACGGTACTGAAAATAGGAGCCAGTGCTTCTGGACATGGTAATGTTCACCTTTTTATCGGCACTCATAAAGTTTGTGAACCGCATGAAGTCTATCTAGATCAAATTACTAAGCCAACAACAAATAAAACACCACCGCGTGGATTCAACAACTTAGAAATAACTGAGATACAGTAATGTCATTTTAAAACAAATAGGCAAGAATTCTGAGGTGCCGGCACGGACCTCATTCGACAGGCGGATCTTGCTGTTGGGCAGGCCCACTCGTCGCAGCCAATTCGTCCTAGGAAAACTGGTCATATGGAAACTTGGCAAAGAGGGCATCTCGTTCTAGGTGACCCCGTACTAGGAAAAGTGGTAGCGCTGACCTTCTATTCCTTGGAAATGTCGCCTCGCAGTTCCAGTTTTGGCGGATGTCGAGGAGAAGCCGGGAGGGAGTTGGTGGCTTCTACCCTGATAATTATTCCCAGGTTGACCTCATCAGTGTTCGTGGGGTCCTCTCCTTTTGTTCGCTTGCAGGTGGTGGTTGAAATGGTTTTTACATTTTACCACAAGTTCCTCTGTCCCTTTCTTATTTCCTATCTTGTCGCGAAAAAAAAATGCTCAGTTTTTTACCGGGTGGGGGGCCACCTTTTTTTGTCCTGTCTTCAGTTTCGCTTCTTTTGTTATTGTAGTTATTTTGACCCAGAGATCATAATTTGTTACTCTACTCTATCTTCTACGGTTCCTTTTTGATGGATATCGTGGAGGGGGAGGGAGAGGGGCACTTAACTGGCTTCAGTCTGACAGTTTCACCCACGTTGACATCTCGTATTTCCTGTGTTGGCCTCTTGTTTGTTTGCATATATTCAGGTTTCTTTTGCTTACTTTTCTTATCCTTCCAAAATGTGTGTGTGTGTGTGGGGGGGGGGGCAGAGGTGGGTCAACTTTTAAGTCCAGCCTTGGCTTTCACTCCCATAGATAGCTCAAAGTAACAAAGCAAATAATGGAACTAAAGTTAACCGGTTGACAATCATCGCTGGTCAAAAGACAAAAACAAAAGATCAAAATATTAAAAACCGAAAATGCAGAACAAAATAGGAAAGGTATACCCAATACAGTGCGGTCACCCAATTACCTAAAAATAAAAATTTGAATTAAAAAACAACGGGCAAACGAAATCTGATATAAAAGACTCACGTGATTAGCTGCACAAAGCAAAATAAAAAACAGTAAGACACTCTGTCTGGTCTGGCGTGTTCGTCGAAAGCCACAAGGAAACATTAAAGCTGGTGAATTGAAGGAGGAGTGCAAGAATGTTTACGCATAAGTAGAGAATTATACGAGTTTTTTTACCCTTTCATTTGAACATAATAGACGAAAAACGTAAATTGTGACGAGTTGGCCAGATGTCCAGTTGCCCGAGGTTACGAGTTTCCCTAGTGCGAGATGCCCTATGACGACTTGCCCTTTGTGACGAGTTAACCTATGACGAGTTGGCTGTGACGAGTTCACCTTTGACGAGTTCTCTTAGACCCCTTGCTGTTCTTACATCCCGAATCACCTACGGCAGCACCCGTTTCAATATGAATCCTACTCAGCTGAAGCATCTCAAAATCTTATAGACCACAAACCACTCCCCATGCAACATACGTTGTCTTAAAGACATCTTGACGCAGCTTTAAGCATCTCGATACGGCTAATTTTACTCGAAGTATAGTAAATGTATACTACGAGCAGTGTCAAGTAGCTTATTTGTAAGCGTTTTCAAGATGTCTGGGTAAAAACAACATACTTGGAACTCCCCACTAAGACAAAGTGATAACGCCTTAAAACGCCTTTCTTGAGATCTTTTTTGTCCCGCACACGATGTTTAGTATACCTTTATTGTAAGCGCCTTATTAAAATGTTCGTTTAAACATGCGTTCTTTGGATCGTGCCATGCAAGCACCAAGCCGTTCACAAGCGCCTTTTAGTGGGGAGGAGGTTAACTTAGGGAACAGATATGTTTTTGTTTTAAAAAAAACCCTAAAGGCCCTCTGGGGAGGGTATTACATAGGGTAAGTGGTGTTGCAGTGGTGTCAGAAAAACTACAAAAACAACAAAATAAACACAAGAACCAAAAATGACAAAAACAATTTACATCGCTAGAGGGAAACAAATAGGAAAAATTCAGTAGAACAATAAGAACAGCTATTAGTACAGTAACTAGAACGAACTACACAGAATATTACCACACGCATTATTACCACACATCATTTGACAGCGAAAGAACTGAGTGAAAGGAGGCAGTGAAATGATACACATTATACATTGATATTTTTGCTCGGAGCATTAGTAAACTTAATGTATTCGGTTCAGTAACAATGTTTGTTTGATGGTAGATTATTCCAGTCTATTATGGTACGAGAAACAAATGATTCGGCAAAAGCGAGGGTACGACATGTGATGCGTTTGATTTTGCATGAATTATCTTGACACGGAAAAATGGCTGTGGGTTCACATATGAATTCGTTACGAAGGGACACATGGTAGTACAGTTTATGAAATAATGTTAAGCGAGATATGTGGCCACGATGCGATAAGGCTTCGAGTTCAGCACGATTTTTTTAATGCGGTTACGTTGGTATACGGTGAGTAATCAGAAAAGATGAAGCGGACAGCACGGTTTTGCAAAGCTTCTAAGTCATTTATTAGATATGCCTGATGAAGGTCCCAAATGGCTGATGCGTTGTCTAGTTCAGGGCGTATTAGTGTGATATATGCCAACTTTCGTAAACGCGCGGGAGCATGTCTGAGCTTACGTTTGAAGAAACCAAGAGAACGGTTAGCAGACGCGAGGATATGGTTAATGTGATTATTCCATGCCAAGTTACTGGTCAGATGCACGCCAAGGTATTTATAGGCATAGGTCGGCGTACTCACTCGTGAGTACACTCATTTGTACTCATTTGTACTCAAACTCACGAGTGAGTACGATGATGAGTGAGTACACACCCAGAAAAAAAAGTGAGTATGATGACGAGTGAGTACAGGGGTAAGTCAACTACTCGTGAGTACAGTACTCATGAGTACACTACTCATGAGTATGAGTACTCATGAGTACAGCATTCATGAGTACGAGTACTCATGAGTTTGAGTACTAATGAGTATGAGTACTCACGAGTACACAGTACTCATGAGTACACAGTACTCGTGAGTACATAGTACTCATGAGTACATAGTACTCATGAGTACACAGTACTCGTGAATACACAGTACTCATGAGTACATAGTACTCATGAGTACACAGTACTCATGAGTACAATACTCATGAATACTGGTTTTGCGAGCGCTTGCACTCTTGATTATGTGCACTCGTGAGTACAGTACTGCAAACAAGTTTTATCACGAGCTCGAGTTTGGACGCGCGTTTACGAGTCGCAAACATTAGCAGTGCCGCTGTGCAGCTTAACTGTCAAGGATGTCAAAATTAGACAACGAAAACTGCACCTCCCCCCTTTCCCGGTCCCTGTTTGGCGCTGTAAGCGTTTCGCGGCTGTCGCTTGCAAAGGGGTCACGGTGAAGAGGGAAAAACGAGGGGGTGAGGACCCGGCGGGAAACGCGGCCGCAGTTGCTCTTCTCCTACGGCACTTGTTGACTGCCGCAGTTATTTTTGTTGACGCGGCCTGTGAACGCATGGCGGCTTCATTGCGCGTGCTCCCTTCCAGTTGTTTTAGGGGAGAGGCGGTTGAGGCTGCTAACAATGGACGCATTAGGCGTACTGAAATCCCTCTTTTTCGGTTTTCAGAAGTTTCCGTAGACGCATGTCGCGCTGTGTAGTCGTTTTGTGAACCGAACCGCTCATTTCAACAGTCGCAGTTAGTTTACTTAACTCGCGTCAAACCGACTACGTGGTTTGTAACGTTTGTCTCACCGAAATTGTCCGCACCCTTTCGCTGTGAGTATTCAAGCGAAAATTAGGCTGATGTACGTGCGCCCATATGGTTTTATTAGGTTCCCGTTTTGAAACATTTTGTTCAGGTTCGCTAGTAATATGGTCTCGTGTAGTGCCATTTACAAGTGAGCATATAGCCCCACCGTACAGGTGCGGTGGTGGAATTTGCCCAAGCAATGCAAATAAAATATCCGAGTACACCTAAGCACGTTTGTGAGTTGTGAATCGGACGTCATAATATCCAGTTGAATGCGTGCGACGCCTTGTTTAGCCTCACATATTTTGTCGCAGAGCTCTGGCATCTTGCCGCTGGAGGAGCGTTTTGCTTTCGAATGGCTTTAGTACTTTCGAGTGGCAACCCCATTCGCCGCTTCTCGTTTATGCCACCGTGTAATGACGACGCTGACGATGATGATGAATTTCGGTGGTTGTTATTCCTCTACCCTTCACTACTGTTTACAGGCGGGCGCACACCCCTCGCTAGCAGCTACTGTCGAGTTAAAGGAGCCATGAAGACAAAATACAAGTTGGGTGTATTAGAGAGACTGCTTAGTCCCGATAACAATGATACCGATATCATCGCAATCTTCGAACAAATAACGGAGATATTGAAGAAAACGTGTGAAGAAGTCGCGACCCCCTAGCCAATTTCCCGCAACTTTTCTATGACGTCACGGAACCTTGTTTGTGCGATTGGCGGCCGCCTAACTGACCTGTCGCGACGACACATGACTGGACGTCTGTAATGGGGCCTCTAGTTCCATTTGGCCTCATCACTTGAATGCTAACGTGCAGTTAACGAACTGAAAATTATGTTTTATTGTTGGCCTGTATGACGTCATTCCTGCTCATAACACGTCACTGTGGCGCAAAATTTGAAAGTTTTTAAATACTTCTTGCTTTTTTTTTTCGTTAAAAAACATCTTTTGGGGCTGTAATGGCGCTGAGTGAGATAGTGAATCCTAGTTCTTTCATATTACACGAAGTTGTATTTTCTCTTCATGGCTCCTTTAAGCTCGCACTGTGGGAGGCCTCGTGAAGAAATCGTTTTGATGTGATGAACGCCAACGCCAGACGCTGGGATTGTCGCTTAAGCTCACGTCTTGGAACATCTCGTAAAACATGTCGATTGCACATAACGACGCCACCGCTTTTTTTGATCGATCGCTGTCAGCTTCATCCGCACTGCTCGAGATAAGAGCTGCAGATTTCCACGGTGCAACCAACCAACCAACACGGCAATACAGTGACGTCAGTGCAAGCTATCACGCCTCCGAAAAACGCGTCTGCAAACTTTGTTCTCGAGTGCACGAAGCACGGCAGCGCAGTTCGACACTGCTGGAACGGCTGCCAAGCACCGGCAGCAACTGGGTGCCCTGCGGCTCTCGACTGCGAGCGATACCCCCTCCACGCCCCCCTCCCCCCCCCCCCCCCGAACACACACACGCACAGTGTTTGGACTGGGCCATTCCTGCTCAGTCACCACTGTTGCGACGTTGCCCTGCTCAGTCCGTCATCGACGCGGCGCAGAGCAGAGCGATGAAGTTGTCGAGCCGACGGCGATTTTAAGCTGCATTTATATACACTATATACAAAGGTAGCAAGAGTGTTACATGGCTCGCACAAAGGCGATAGCACTTCTCAACTCAGTGCCTCCAATGAAATGCCGCTGCACAGCCGCTGCTTCAGGGCTGGTTTTATCCCCCGGGGTTCCGCCGCAGCCGCGTGCAGTTCGAATCTTTCCAATCAGGACTATCACTGGCCGCAATTTGAAAGCGAAGGGATTGCGTCAGCCGAGCCACGACAAGAAAGGGAAGGCGACTCAGCGGCGCTGTCTCCAGGGTCTACTTGCTGCATGTCTTTTTCGGGCCGGTCGTCCCAGGCATGATTTGGTGCGGCCGTCTCGATGGGAAAAGGAGAGTAGACTCGGCGGCGCTGTGTGCCGCCAAGTCGCGGCACGTCTGCCGCGAGCTGTTTGACCGAGGCGCGAATCGGGCCCACCGTCGGCGTGTCGCCAGGTGCAGCAAATTTGTGTCGGGCGCTCTGGTTAACCGCACACACACGCACACAAAAATTAGTGATTAAGGTCAGACCCGTGGGGGTTTTGACCGTGCTGTTAACGGAAATAGACACAACGACGCCTAGCGCCCCTGTCCTGTCCCTTTCTCGCGGCGGGACCTCCCTCTTTGGCTTTTCGCGCGGTAGCCGGTTTTCGTCTTTCTGTTTATCTGTTACATTGCGGGCTGGCGGCGCTTGCGAGGGGTGCGGTTGCGCAATGTTCGCTGAATGCGGAACAGTGGCGGCAGCGTCTCTTTCCCGCTGGTTTTAAAGACGATAGCCTTTCTTTGGCCACTTGAGCGGGACAATGTTGGCCTGTAAGTCGGTCTGTCTGTGTCTGTCATAAAGATAATTTATTATTGCAACTTAATATCACGCCCCGCTGTATACATGGGAGCTACGGGGTCACAGTTAAGTAGCTTTATGTACATAATGTGCCCTCTCTACAACTGGCCAACTGCCCTGCGATTCAGCCGCTCGGCCAAAAGTTAAAAGAATCCTTAATCGAGGGCTTCATATTGGCAAAATATTCCCTCGCTACTAAAGCTGGTACCATGCTTCCTATTTGTCAGCTTTGTTCAACAAAAATAAAACATTAGGAATATTTGAACCCAGACATAAATACGAAAGTGATATGAAAGTGAAAGTCTCAGGCTACAACCCCGCGCGCTTCGAAGACACATGGAGTCTCGGGAGTTCTTATTTACAGACATGAATTATACACGGAACCGTAGCCATACAAGCTTGGCTAACAGCCGTGCGCTTTCTGACGCTACGGGCGTCGACAGTGCATTATTTATATGTACAGTGGAGCACACAACGACTAAACGTTGCCGCGCTTTCGAGCTATTACGGGAACTGTACGTCATGAAACTAAGAAAAAAAAATAAACACCAGAGCACGGAGTCAGAAATGCATCTGAAGGGCGATTTTTTTTTTCCCTCTTCGCTGAGCCGCCTCGTTGGCGCGCCGGCACCGGGAGCGCGAGCGTGAAAGTACAAAGAAAGAGTGTGCAACCGGCGGCACAAGGCGGCGAAAAATCCGCTTTTTTGTTTGTTTGTTTTGCTGACCTCGGTTAACCCACGCCATCGACCAATGAGAGGCATCCCATTGCCTGTTGCCCTCAGCTCCTTTCCTGGCACCGTGATAGCATCCCTGGAGAGAAAGAAAGAAGCGACGCGCCACCCTGACGCCTTTCCCTGCCTCCCGAACACACGACGGACCGAGTCCGCCGTCCAATCGGTCACGTGATGAGACGTCACGGTCCGCCGCGGTCCGATCCAAAGCAGAGCGCATCCACACGGCGGGCCGGCTGAGCGGATCGCGAATGGCCGACCGTATGAACTCACAAGCCAGAAGGGTGAACACAGGCGCCGTTTGGCCGCGACAACATGTTGTAAAGCACGAGCCTGCACGAAACCTTTCATCCCCACAATAACGGCAACGACAGCCGCCGCCGTCGTTCGCATGAAGGCGACACGACGAGCGGCGACGGCGGGGCGATCCGGGCTGCATACGGCTCGTCACCGCTCGCTGGAACCGAACTCTTCCCTAAATTGAGGTCCACATGCGTGAAACAAAGTGATAATCATAGCTAACATCGCACTAGTAAGAGTCAGGACTCGCAAGAAAAAGCGCGAATGAAGTATGCGTCGCGATTGTAAGCCTAGCCCGTCGCTTATCCAACCGCGGGTGATTGACAGGCTCCTTCGAGCGCTTCGAAACAGCCGCGCTGCCCGCGCTATTCTCTATTGGCGCAGCTGGATGCGGCTCCGCCCACGCGACGCGGCCGCTGTTATGATGTCGTGGTCCGCCGTCGAGACTGCGGACCGAAAAGCCTCGGCGAATATTTGGACCGCGAAGGCCGCGGTCCTGCGCGGTCCAACGGCGGCGCGCGAACTGGTGACGTCTTATCACGGGATGCGCGGACCGCGGTCCAAATAATCGTTTTGGTCCGCCGTGTGGATCGGCGAACACGCAAGCCTTAGCCAAGAGGTAAACACATCAGGGAGGGAGTACTTGAGGCGATTGCGCCGTGAAACTTGCAACTTCGCGCTGCGTAGCGCGAGGTATTGCAGTGTCGCCCGTTCCTCTTTCGTTCTGTCCCGGCGCCGGTCCACGCAACCAACGACATCGCACCCGGATTTTTAGATATGGCCCCGACAAGCGAGCAAGACGCACGGCGCCCGAAATGCACCATACGTGCCGAACGACCGCACACCAATTATAGGGGAGTGTCCTAGATAAAACGAGGCGCACAGCGCACGAAACGCACCAGAGGTGACGAACGACATCCAACTTGAACCAGTCGAGCTGACCACGGCGAACGAAATGCACAGCGCATGGAACGCCGCCAAGCCAGCACACACAGAAAAAACTGCTATTCGCGACATCCTCCGCTCACGCTGCTGCTATCCCGACTTGGCCAGCGAATGTTACAACCTCAGAAATCACGTGGCCACAAGCAACAAAAGACCCAGCGCACGCGGTTCAACCCTGCCGGAACGTACGAGCTTTCCGACACCCGCTGCTTCAGCCCGAGTCCAGCGGACGAACGACATCACACTCGTGCAGGTAGGTCCGTCGACGAGCAACGACACGGCCAGCGCATGCGGCATGTCCGAGCCAGAACGAACAAGATCCCCGGCATCCGCGCTCCGACCGAGACTCACACGATAAACACTATTTCGTACAAGAGGACGCAACCGCGAGCAAGCGGACTCGGGACGAACGGAGCCTGCTTTTATGGGAGAGATAGCGATTATAGCATTCTCGAAACAACGGGCAAAAGACGAGGGCTTGAGCGACGACACGGACACAACAAAAAGACGCCCGCATCTTCCCACGGGGGGAACTCGAGTAAATGCGTCGCATCTACTCGAGTCAAGCAAAGCGTCACGTCAAGCGTAAGCCATGCAAAGACGCCCTTGACTGAATTCCGAACGCGCGCTCCGCCGCTTATATACGTTGAGGGGACTGCGTAAGCCGGTCCCAGTCGACGACGTTGGCGTACTTGTAAAGCGGCGTGGACTCTAGGTGTTTGAGCCAACCGCGGATGTTGCTTGGCCGGAGAACGGCACACCGGTTATATGCGCAGCGCGCCCGAAGGAGAGGAAACCGCGGAAGAGAGAGTACTGCACATGCGCCGGCCCAAGCGCGTCTGCCGCGGCTATGACGCAACGTGCCGCGGCTATGACGCAACACAATCCAACACAATCCACTTTAATCCAATCCAATCCAATCCAATCCAAGCTAAGCCAATCCAATCCAAGCCAATCCAATCGAATCCAATCCAATGCCCCTCGCGAGAGAGTGTTCGAATCCAATCCAATGCCCCTCGCGAGAGATGTGTTCGCTTTCGCCTCGACTCGACGCGCATGCGCAGTGAGCGTGCGGACTACGGACGCCAACGCGGGTGACATCGTGAGTTACTGAAATGCTCTGCATTTAAAACGACAACGAATGAACCCGATCCAGACGAAGGCATCGAATGCCCTAACAATGAAGTCATGTTTGCGACGCAAAGGAATGTGGGACCGAACGGACGGCACGAACTACGCCCGCTTCCCCACCACAACGGTTTCACTTCCGAAACAACCACGGCAACTGCATGCGAGCACGGAGCCGCAAAGACTTTGACCGATCAGCCATGCCACCCTACGAAAACGCCACGCTACGGCACACTAAACGAAAAGCCAATCGGCTCCCGCATCATACGCAACGCACACGTCAATTCAAGCAACGTCCTCAACACGCCGAACTATGCCATCCCTACACAGCACAGCTCGCCACCGGACGTCTACGCGCCCACATGCATCAAGCACGCGACGAGTTACGCGAACACAATCGCCGACGGAAGCGGCGCGACTAACGCAACGCCGTAAACACTGTCAAGTTCAGGTTTGACGAAGTGAATCCCACGGCACACACACAATAAAAGAAAGCAGATTTGAAATTCACCGAAGCTCAACGAGACGAACACCCTCTTAACGAAGTTTCTAGTATCCGGAACAACAAAAAACAAACGCCGGCATCGAGCATCTGTGAATAAGCGGACAGTGATCTCGACACGAGCGGACGTTAATCTACAGAAACGCTTCATGAATTGTGCCTGGGGGAAGGCACAATTCTGATTTGGAGCACGATTAGGAGAGTATCAGCGCGCCCGGAAACGAAAACGGACGACAAAAGCTGCCACCCGAAGACACGCAGAAAACAGCAGTTTACGGCCACGGCCGCACCGACAAGCCCCGAGCTCCCCTGAGCCCGATCCTGTGTTTTTCTAATCAATTAAACATTTTATTTTTTTCTATTTAGTCTTTCATTCGAGATACGACCTAGCTAACAGTGCAAATAAGTTGATTATTCGTGAGTAATACAAATTAAGTACTCATGAGTACAGATTGAGTACTCATGAGTGCATAATGAGTAGTACTCATGATTGCAGAATGAGTAGTACTCATGATTGCAGAATGAGTAGTACTCATGAGTACAGAAGATTGAGTACTCATGAGTACAGATTGAGTACTCATGAGTACTGGGTGAGTACTCATGAGTACAGATTGAGTACGAATACTCGTGAGGACAAATGAGTTGGAGTACAAGTGAGTATGATTACAAATGAGTATTTGATGAGTGAGTACGAGTGATTTTGTGAACAGACGAGCTTTTTGAGTCTGAGTTTGATTGAGTACAGCGTGAATGAAAAAAATTGTGATTGAGTTTGAGTGAGTTCTTTCTGTTTTGCCGACCTATGTTTATAGGTGGAAGTTCTCTCTACGAGGCTGCCGTTTAATATGTAAGGTGCTGAATTTTGGGAGGATTGATTAGTAAAAGACATCACTTCTGTTTTAGCAAGATTTATGGCTATTATCCAGGTTGAGCACCATGTGTTTATAGCGTTTAGGTCAGACTGAAGAATGTCGTGGTCATGGTTAGATTGAATTTTGCGGTATAATACGCAGCCATCCTCAAATAGTCTGATGTTAGATTTAACGGAGTCTGGGAGATAATTAATATAAACTAGACAAATCAAGGGCATTTGCACAGTGGCGGTGGTGACAGAAGTATCGACGCCGAAGTAACCGCTGCCTCTCAACTTTGCAGTTTCCAGCGAAGCAGCCCAGCAGTAAAGTGGATCCGGGTGATATCGCCGCCACACAGGGATCATCGATAATTCGTCCGTACGCCCGTCTGCAAAATGACTTCACCAGTGCAAACAGGATAAATCGACTACACCCAGCCGGACCCGACGCATTTGAACAGTGGCGGTGGTGACAGTAGTGTCGACGCCGAAGTAACCACTGCCTCTCAACTTTGCAGGTTGGTGTAATTTAGACTGCCCCATCTGTACCTTTTCTATATATTGTCACCACTGCCACTGTCACTGTTATTGCTTTTTTGAGCTATTTCGTGTACGCGGCGTAATGGCGAATAACGTTCCATGTTTGGTCTGTAACGAGCCACTTCCCGATAAGGGCTCTAACGTGATATGCGTCAAGTGCGACTGCGCCTATCATCTTGGATTATGCTCTGGCCTTTCTAAGAGCAAGAAAAAAATTAGCGCCAATCCACACTGTGAATGTGGTTGGAAAGCAAAGCTGTAAACGACACCCACAACGATTACTCATGCGACGTCACTTAAATTCACTCACGTCACTCTACATATTGTGAAACCAGAGGGAAGTGGAATGCACTTAACCACACCCTCTATTACTGTAAGAGATATTCTTGGTAAGGTTAAATTAATGCACGATGCATGAACGGTGGTTGATTGAGTTGTTTGGTGGAACGCATGAGTAAAAACTCATTTTTTAAGAAATTATAGCTCAAACCCGGTGTTAGACGATCTCACTTCTCAGTCTCTGCCTTCGCGGACGGAGGCGATCAGATCGGCTGCAGAAATGGGGGAGGAGCAAGAGAGGAGGGAGAGCATCAGTAAATACTTAAATTCAGATTTCTGAACGGCACAGAGTGCCGCCCAGGGGAGTGGTTCCTTCTTCACTGTAGCGCATATTCAGTCCGCGCCGACTGTGCTCTGCCCAGCAGCTGAAACTGGGTAGGCAGAGAGGGGCTGGACAGCAGCATCTCACATTGCTCTTGTTCGGTGGTTGACGGAAAGAGAGGAGGCTGCTCAGGGCTAAAGTCGCACACCCCGATTATGTGGCAGAGTGTTCCTACTTCTGAGAAAAATTTACATTCAGTGACGTAGCGATTGGGGTTCATTAAGTGAATGCGCGTCGGGTGTGGGAAGGAGCCGGATTGTACGAGCCGTAGGGTAGTTTGTTTTTCTATGGAGAGGTCAGGGTAAGGTGAAGGTAGGGTCTGTCTCAGAAGGCGATAATGCTGGGTTGTGTCCCTGAACCAGAGAAGCGGGTGACTGTCCTCGTGCAGCTCCATAGGATGGGGTGGAGGAGGTAAAAGTGCAGGCTGGGTGGTCGTATTCGTTGCCTCCTATGGAAGCGTTTGCGGGTGTCCAGATGAGCTGAATGGAACCATTTCGTGAGTGGTTTTAGCACGCGCCGTGCAGGTCGGGATACCAAAACCGACTGGTTATTCTGGTAGACTCGTTGGGAATCGGTGACTACCTTACGAACCCCTGTTAGAGTGAGAGCCAAGGCGATGGCTGCCTTTTCTGCTGCCGTCATTTCTTCGGTCTCTAGTGCGGCACCCGCAAGAAGGTTGGTTCTGGAGGTAGCCTCCATGATGGCGTACTGCTAGCCTGGATGTTGGGAGGCGTATGTGTAGATAACGACATGATGGCCACCGAGGCTGGTGTTGAGCCTTTGAGCCGTGCTTGTCGGCGACCCTCGTCGTGTGAGGGGTTTATATTTCAAAGAAAAGGGAGCATATTTAGTTCTTGTCGCCAAACGTCCAGGAGTATATCAAGCGGATTGGCATTCTGTGCTGCCCAGCTAATCTGGTGAAGGATGCGGCGACCCGCCGCAGTTCTGCTCATTCGGTGCTTCTATACACAAAGATGGCCCTCTAACCGCTTTTCCACCGTCTTGTAGAGCCCCGTGCGAAGCAGCCTTTCGGTAGACGCACTCATGGGAAGACCAGTGGCTTGCTCAACCGCCTTTCTAGTCATTATATAAAGCATCTTAAGTCGTCCTTGCCGTAAAGAAGGCAGGGGGCTGACGTAAGTGATTCGCAAGAGGACAAAGGCTTGAAGTAATCGAAAGGTATCAGATTCCTTGCGGCCTCGCTTCTTGGTGTTAACTTGCCTGATCATGTGTATGATTTTATTGATAGTGTGAGGCCCTGTAATGATCTGTCACTCTTGGTGTTGGTCTGAAGATGTAGGCGCAAAATCTTGATGCTGGGGCTTGGAGTGATGGCCTGGCCATCAAGGGGTATTTCAATGTGTTCCTTGAGGTGTCGTTTGACGTGAGGGCGGACGACCAGAAGCTGATAATTTTTACGTGTTTACTGGAAGCCACAGGTTTTAGCACACTGGCGTACTAGAAGTGAGGTGCCATGGGTTGGTGTGAGCTTCTTTTAATCGCTATCACGTGGCATTCAGCGAGAATGCAGGGGTTGAACCCGTAGATGTGCTTGCTGAGTACACCCCTTTTCTTCCCTATCTTCGCAAGGGCTCGTAGCTAAATCGGTAAGATAACGGGCTTTTGCTTTGTTACCCGGTTAGTTGCAGGTTCGATTCCTGGCGGTGCAGTAGATTCTTTTATTTGTTCTCGGGAGTTTTCTGGTGACACCAACGGTCGCGAAAGAACCCTTGGGGGGTAGATGTAGAAAGCTTTGCTTTAAAACTGGACATGCCATGCGTGCCTTGTTTCAGCAAACCGTACTACCGATGGTGTTCTACAACACCAGAATAATTCCTCTCTGGAAGCAGTTCTGTTAGATTAGAACCTACCACAGATTAGAAGCAAGGTCGATTCTCTAATGGAAATGAAGAACACAGTTGAAAATATGGAAAAATCAGTGCAGTGGTTATCCGACAAGTACGATGACGTGTCAGAAGGAATGAAAAAGCAGGCGACTGAAATAACCACCTTGAAAACTAAAGTCGAACGGATGGCTGCTGACAACGCAAGGAGTGATCTGCTGAAATTACAGCAGCAGGTTAACAGCCTTGAAAAATACAGCAGGAGACAAAACATTAAGATACATGGTCTGCCACTAACTGCCAACGAAGACTTGATGAGCAAAGTAAATGATATCGCCACAGAACTGAAACTGGCTCCGTTAACTGAAGCGGACATTGAAGGCCTCCACGGGCTGCCGTCTAAGCGAAATAATATTCCAGCTGTGATCCTCCGTTTTTCGTCACGCATCACTCGGGACGAATGGATGGAGCAACGGAGTCACTCGAAGGCTACTAATTCTGTTGTATATTTCTTGGAAAATTTGACTGCGCTGAACAAAAAGCTGCTTTGGATGATGAGAGAAAGATGCGCAGAAAAACCAGTACGGTATGCGTGGCAAGTTGAGGTAAATCTGTTTGCCCGCAAGGCAGACGGTCAGCGTGCCATTCGTATGGAGACCGAAGCCGACCTTGATAAGATATGCTAGGCCTCAAACTTGATGTGTCCTGCTGAATTCTTCTTTCCCTTCATGGCAGATGCCCTAACAGAATACTATGACACGGAAACGTTTGATCGCCTTGTTAAATCCTTCTGTGTTAGCAAAAATAACATCTTTTCAGTTTTTCATGTCAATATCCGGAGTTTGAAATCGAAAGTGTCTCAAATCGACCATGTTTTGCAAACACGTGCATGTAGCTTTGACGTGATTGCGTTCACCGAGACATGGTTTAGAGACGAACATGACGCCGTAGGTTTACAGGGGTACAAGACAGAGGGCGTGTACCGAACCAATCAAAAAGGAGGTGGAACGTCAATTTACATCAAAGATAACATAACATGTGAAGTGCTCCTAGAATTTTCTAATGTTTGCAATGACTACGAGACTATTGCTGTTCAGTGTTTCGAAACAATTATTTTGCCAGTTTATCGCCCTCCATCCGGTAATATTCAGGAATTCTTGAACTTTCTTACCACTTGCTTTGAATATGCATTACAATTCAATCTTAAGATTATTCTTGTCGGTAAGCTTAGCATTGACATGTCTGCCTCTACCTTGCAGTTGCAAAATTTTCAAGGCATTATTGAATTGTTTTGCCGTAATTTAATTGTTTCACTAACGAGAATCACATTGGAAAATGCGACGGTTATTGATTTGTGCGTCACCAATTTTGAACCAAGTACTTTTCATGCAGGTATATTGTCGGTCGACTTAGCGACCATTTACCAATTTTTTGTTTCTTTCAAAACGTTAGAAATAAGAAGAAAATTGTGCAGGATAACCCTGTATTCACTCGTAAATTCACTGAGTCAGCCTTGTATGCTTTTCATGTCATGCTGGAAGACACACACTGGAATGGCGTGTATAATCGCAAATCCTGATCTGTCTTACGACCTTTTTATTAGCAAAGTTAAACAATGCTATGATAATGCATTCCCACTGCAACCGATTAAAAAATACAGGCAGTCCACAAAACCATGCGTACCGCGGGAATTGTGCAAAAGAATTAAAGCAAGAGATAAGCTCCTCGATAAGTTCATTCGCAAAAAATATGCCCAAATATTTTCGCAATAAAAGCGTTTAAGGAACAGGCTCAATTCTGACCTTCTAAAAGCTAAGCAACAGTATTATAAATTAAAGTGCTCGTGTATCGCAACAGAACCCAAAAAACTTTGGAAACTAGCGTGGACTATCATCGGCAACCCTTCTACTTTAATCCCATCTACGCACACGTTTGATGACAGAGGATATAGTAACGAATTTCTTGCCGAAAAATTTAATCAACATTTTGTTACGTCATGTGTATCCGAAGCAGTATATCAGTCAAACGCTGATATTGATCACGCAAATTTGTCTGTTTCCAATAACACTATTTTTATCTCACCATGCACGGAAGTCGACATATATTCTTTTCTGCAATCTTTATCTAATAACACGTCAGCCGGTTACGACGACATTAAGGCTCAGCCTATTAAAGCTGTCGCGAATTTTTTGTGCATGCCTTCGCTTCATATTTTTAATCAAGCGTTCACTACTGCCCTCTTTCCGAATGCAATGAAAATTGCCCGAGTAGCCGTATTGCATAAAGCTGGTCCAATGGACAATACCAACAACTATAGACCCATTTCAGTCCTTCGAAGTTTCTCGAAGTTACTAGAATACTTAATAAAGGAAAGGTTAACCAAGTTTCTCGATTCGACTGGCGCGATTCTGGATCAACAATTTGGCTTTCGTAAAAATCGTTCTACCGAAATGGCATTGTTAAATATTAAAGAAAGAATACTGAATAATTTTGAAAATAAAAAATATACCATTGGACTTTTTCTAGATTTCAGAAAGGCATTTGACTCAATTAAGCATGCCATATTGTTTGGTAAGCTTCCCTTCTATGGGATTCGAGGTGTCGCCTTGAATTTGGTGCGCAGTTACTTATCCGAACGCTTACAGTTTACCAGCCTCAATGGCTACCGATTGCCCGGACTAGGGAACCACTCCCACTTTAGAAAGCTCAAATAAACGTTTTCTCTCCTCTCTCTCTCTCGACAAAAAGTATTTCCTGTGGTGTCCGTCAAGGTCCCATTTTGGGCCCACTGCTGTTTATTTTATACATTATTGACATTGTACATATTCCTTCCACTCCTGTTATTACGCTCTATGCCGATGATACCAGTGTGTTTTTTTTTTCTGGTCTGTCTTTGCGTAACTTAGAAACATCTGCTAATAACTGGCTCATTAAGCTATCAAAGTGGTTGACTCTAAATAAACTTGAATTACACGTCAGAAAAACAAAATATGAAATATGTTGTTGTTAAACCCAGAAACAAGCTCGATGATTATGACCCTTTGGTACAATTTCGGAACACTTCTGTCGAACGAATGACCGCTTTTAAATTTCTAGGAATTCTTTTTGATGAAAACCTCAGTTGGACTCTTCATATTAGTAAGGTACACTCCGTTGTGTCACGGTTTGTTGGTTTGCTTTATAAAATTAGAGGTCTGGTCCCGATCTCACTCATGCGCCAAATCTACTACGCGCTAGTGCAGTCTCATCTTCATTATTGTCTTTTAGTATGGGGAAGCACGATGGCCATTAATTTAAACAGACTTCTAGTACTACAAAAAAAGCTCTTCGCTGCATTGAGAATGTACCTTGAACGCACCCCTCTGCCCCGTTATTTCTGCATCACGTTATTTTTACAATACCTCAGTTGTTTGACCTTAACCTTAGTATTTATATTCGTAGGGAAATATCAAAGAACTCAACATTTTTAGAACAATATATAGCAGTAAATGTGCATTACGATCTTCGACCGAGTTGTTTTAGGACGCCAATGATCCCAACAAACTATGGTATGCAAAAATTAGACCACCAAATTCCCACCTATCTAAATAAGCACCCAGCTGTTGTAGAATTACTGCAACACACCACGTCTTGGCTCGCGCTAAAGAAAAAAATTAAACATTACTTAATGTCTGGAATTCTGTAGCACTACTCCGTGTAGTTTGTATAGCACTACTCTGTGTAATTTGTATAGCACTACTCTGTGTAGTTTGTTATCATTTTTGTTGTGCGCCTGTTGTGCTTGCTGCTATATTACTTATGATAAATGTACAATTTTGGCTTTTTCTGCATTTTATTGCAATTAAGCGTGGAATTACGTAGCGTTACTCTGTGTAGTTTATAATTATTTGTGTTGTGCGCCTATTTTAATTGCTACTATATTGTTTCGAAAAATGTGTAATCTTGTTTTTTCTACATCACCTTTGTATAGCTAGTTGTCATGTTTTGTTTCTTACCGTTGCTGTGCAATGTTGCAATGTTACATGTCCGGGGTTGATGGCCGCCGTCAGGCAGAGTTAATCTGCCGTTTGCCTCTCCTCTCGAGACATGGTTTGTTTAAATAAAAATTAACTGAACTGAGTACACTTCCCTGAGGGACACCAGATGTTACGGGGACTAGAGATGAGTTTTGATTGTTAACTGATGTAAATTTCATCCTGTTAGAAAGTCTTTTATCCATGTGACAACAGTAGGGTCGATATTCAGTATCGTAAGCTTGTGAATAAGTAGATGGTGAGGGACAAGATCAAATGCTTTTGAAAAGTCCAGAGAAGTGGCGTCGACTTTGATTCCAGCGTCTATAGATGAATGTAATTCGTGAATGAAGCCAGCTAGTTGGGTATCACATGAAAAGACTTTACGGAAAGTGTAGTTAATGATCTGGGAGTGTATCATATGCTCGATTAGTTTGCATATGGCACTGGTTAAAGAAATGGGGCGATAGTTCAAAGGTGAGGTACGATCACCAGATTTGAAAAACAGAACAACCTTCGCCACCTTCCAGTCATGGGGTATAACACCGGCTGATAGAGACTGCTGGAATAGGGCGGATAATACTGGGAATATGCGTTGCCCTATATTTTTTAGAATAGTTTTATTTAAACCAGTGTTGTCAGCCGAAGAAGAAATTTAGAGATTAGTCAGGAGAGAATATATGCCAGCCTCGGTTATTGTTATTTCTGGCATACATGCATCAGTGCGACTGCGAATGGTCGCCTGTGGGTGGAAAGATTCAACTGTAAATATACCAAGGAAAATGTTTTGTTCAGTAGTTCCGAACAGTCTCTGCCAGTTATTATTACGCCGTTCTGATCACTGAAAACGATGTCGGGATTATGCTTGGGATTAATGACACACCAGAAACGCTAAGGGTTATTTGTTAGCACCGATGATAACTCACGTTGGAAAAACTCTAAGCGCGTGGTTTTGAGCAATTCTTGATATTCTCTGTCACGTGCCCTATACCGATGCCAAGAAACAGATAATTTACTTTTGTCAGCTTGCCTGAATAATCTTTTCTTCTTGTTGTTTAGAATATAACGAATATAACTTACGAAGCAAGACAAGCGGGTGGGAATGGTGCATTTGTTTATGCCACATATCAAGCAACAACTTCTGGGGCTCGAGAAATCAACAACGAAGTAATACAGCCGCGAATATTCGTCGGAATGAAAATAATTGCAAGAGAGGCTCTCAGCATTGCCTGAAGCAGACAGCCTAATTCCACAGCTCTAGATAATAACTCGTTGCTGTACGGAGTGCCGAAGCTACGAACATGGTTTTCATAAATGGCCTCATAATGTATGGGCGAAGTACACAAGTATTAACATCCAAAGGGTCTACAGCCCAACCACGAAAAAATTTAAAAAACGCGTGCTTGCCGTCACTAAAAATGTTTAGTCGTTGGCGGTGTACCTAAATGAGGAATTTATTTGACTTAATAAAAATCTTACTTACTGAATAGTATTCTTGTATTTTTATCATCAAAAATATTCTATTTCTCAGTTTAGGCGTTTGTCGTGGTAGTGGTCGTCGTTCTCAACACCACCAATAGTTCCTCTGTCGCTTCAATTTAAACCACAACTTCCACGACAACCATTGCTCGTAGTGTAAGCGTGTAAGGAGAACTCAGACTTTTTCACGCGATCACATGGCTGTTTTTCATGAAAACATGCCTTTAAGAAAGGAAATAGATGGTGTGTTTAGTGCATCTTCAAAATACGTTGATCAAGCTTTTGTATGCGTAAAAACTGCCGCATTTCCCGAAGGGCCCGGAAACAACTCGGCGCGAGGAACATAGTGTGTAAAGCAATATTTCTTACGCTCGTCTTTAACGAGCTGGTAATTCACCGCACAATTCCGAAAATTTTCGAATGCTTCCCGAGGCTACGGTTTGAAAACAAGTGCCGCTTGAGCTTGTAAACTTTTGACATTAGCTTTTTTGTGACGGAAAGCAATGCTAAAACGGGTCAACGAGCAGTAAGACGAATACACAGATAACCACCCTAGCTCGCGCACATCCTTTATAGACGGGGCGTTGTGTATACAACCATAAAAATGAATATCTAGGATGTGGAATCACAACGGGAAACGCGTGTAGCGTGAATACATGATAAAGGCAAGTGGGTGGCAACGCTACATTTTTTTTTCATTGGCGTCTCTCATGCTGTAGCGCTGTTTTTCTTATGTTTCGTTCACATTCTCAGATAATGGCGTACTGACCGCATCACTTTAAAGGAGCCATGAAGAGAAAATGCAAGTTGGTTTGATTCGAAAGATTTCGTGTTTTATAGTGCCCCCAGCGCTTGTACGGATACAAACGGTGCTTTATTCACTGAGAAATTAAACAATTTAGGTTAAAATTTTTATTTTCCCGCTCAATCGTGCGTTTTCGTGGTCCCAAGTGACATCACTGGAACCGACCGCTCTGCAGCCTAGAGTACCTTCATTCACGCATCCGCCGTACAGGGTAGAGACACGTATACGCTGGCGCCGCCATTTTCGGTTGCTCGCTCGCCGCCGAAGCAAGTCATTGTGTCAAAACCGCGCTAAAATTATCGCCGCAACGCGGTTTACTGAAGAAGTTTGAATCATATTGTCTGTTTCGCGTTGCTAGGTCTCGTGGGAAACGAAAAGAATAACGCGTTGAGCCCGTTGGCCCAATTGCGGCGGCACGGGACCGTTCAAAGGTTGTCTCCACCCTGTACAGCGGTGTTGGTTTGTTCCCGCGTTTCTTTACGTTCCGTAACCTAGATGGCGCCACCATACCGTGGCAAGCGTTTGGTTTGTTTTTGCCCGAATTTAAACCTGGCTTGTTTTTGTTCTGGGAGAAAATATTCGTTCCCTGAAACAGTGCTCGCTCGACAAATGGGGTCACGTAAAACACCGTTGCTTGCGTCAATCGGCCAGTGTCGTCTGAGACAACCCCAAGCCCCGTAGTGCTGTGCAGCTAAACAAGCATGCTGTGCGCAGTACGAACAGCAGAACGCATCAGTACTTCTATGTTTACATGTGCTTTCGTAACTTCCACTGTTTGTCCCATCATTCTTATTGCTTTGTAAAGAATGTGCCCTAAATTTAAGCGCAAATCGCTCGTTCGTCTAGTTTGTAAGTTCTACCTAATTTGCGTCTGCTTCTGCCAGCCTCCGCCAATCGCAGAGCTTAGCTCATGTGACGACATAGGTTCTGTTGCGGGAAATGAGCTGGTGGGTCGCATGACCGTTCCCGTTTTTCGTAATTATGTAGCTTATTTGAGCGAAGTTTACGTTAAAAGTGGTGTCAGTATGATTCTAACGAGACAATCTTTTGAATGAACCAAACTTGTGTTTTCTCTTCATGGCTCCTTTAAAAGGAATAAAAGTGAAAAAAGCATGTCCCACCGAGTTAAACACCTGAGTAGTAGTGTCTCCCAGGCTTCACTCATTCTGCCTGTTGCTGAAAATGCAAATACGTTACTCTGCAGCAAAAATAACACCCTAACAATGAGAAGCAAGAAGTTTGTAGAAATTTCGAATGTGCGCAACGTTTCCTAGAGATTGCACAATATAGCGAGCCGATAAAAGGCGTATAAGCACAGAGACTGTGAATCAAACCCTTCATAAGAACCCTTTTACGTGCAAAAAATCCTATATTCACCGTTGCGTTTAAGAGCACAGCCTGTCTTGTAGACATTAGAAATGCCAGAGAATAGTTGCACAAGCTGCAGCCGCAAACCAAAACTCAACTATACAATAACCCTAGCCACAGATAACCCAAAAGAAAGCAATATATCATTGATTGATTGTAGGGTTTAACGCGCTGACGCAGCGCGGGCGATGAAGCGCGCCGTAGTGGAGGGCTCCGGATTGATTTTGAACACCTGGGGTTCTTTAACGTGCGCCGAAAGCTCAAACACACAGGCGTTTTTGCTTTTCGCCTCCATCAGAAAAGCCACCGCCGCGGCCGGGAATCGAACCCGCGTTCTCGGGCTCAGCAGCACAACGCCAAAGGAAAACAATATAAATAATGGAGGAATTCACGTTGCTGCGAACACAAGGTGGTGGGGTTAATACCCCATCTGTTTGCAAAAACCCGAATGAAATGCAGGTCCCGCAGTTTTGTAATCTGAGCCATAAATAAGAAAAGTTGCACTACAGTATGGCAGGGGCCAATTTAAAAATATTGCATTCCGCTAACCATTATCATGTTTTCGCCTTATATTTGTTCTTGATGCGATAATTCGTCTTTCGATATTCGTGATACGTGCTTTTGTGCATTTCTGTCTGAAACAACACTGACTGAGCATTCGTCTTACTGCTTGATTCATTTTCATTGCTTTCTGTCATGTAAAGTAGTATGACAAAAGCAGAATGGAATACCAGCTAGTCGGAAACATGTGTTTATGAAGAAAGTTTGCAAGTTCGTTGCTAGTTTATAACATTAGTGTTTTACTTCTGCTAATGCATACTTGAGCAACGATCACTATCGGATCTCCCCAAAATATTCTGTCATGTTCAAGGCACTGTCCTGCACTTTTATCAATTCCAAGCCTTTGCTGGTTAATGAACTTTGGATGGGTTTTTTTGTTCTTTTGGATTAGGATATCTTTATGCTACAGTAAAAGCCTTCTGCATGCTTGTTTACCATAAGAGGAAAGGCTTTGTTTACCTTGATTTAAAATAGATTCAGTGCTTAAGACGTGTACATTTTTGTTTTCTGTTTTTGCCGGCCTCTGGCCTACCACTTCATGCTACCTTTTCAAGCCATGGATGTGAGCAAAGCTGCTTAGGAGGTGTTGCTGATCGTGTCCATGTGCAATTATTCCGGCACGTGCATGTACGAGGTAGAGTAGAACATTTTTTGTTTGCATCAGTTAACCCCTTTCTCTTTATATCTGATATAATAAATGGCATTTTACTTGCAGACCCATGTTGTTTCATTGTCACAAAACTGAAAAAATACTGGCATGCTTCATTCTTTTGTTTTTATCTTTGCACAAGATAAATTAAAGCAGAAGTTTCCAGGAACTTTCGCACCTTTCGAAGCAATGTGACTGTGCATTGCCGGACGCATAACTTGGGATCTCTCTAGGGAATATTTTCCCTGGGTGTAATACACACTACCGTCTAATCCCGCTTCTCAACTTAATGTGACGAGGGAGATCACGATACTGTTTTGTTGTGTTAACAAGTAAAATGCATGTGTTAACGTTGTGTTAACAAGTAAATGTTGGGCTGTGTGTTAATGTTGTGTTAACAAGTAAAAGCAAGTAAAATGCGATCGGTGATCCCACTCTTGAGGGTGTACAAGGCTCATCAGAAAAGAAAATGTTTTGTTTTTGCCACTGCTTTATAAAGCGACGGACATTTCATTTTCCCCCTTACTAGATGAATAGTGGTCAAGGGGTGACATCATTAACGTGCTGCTCATGCAGGAAAGGGATGCTGCCATTCAGTCGCTGTAGTTTAGTAATGTACTAATACATTATTGTACGTGAGCAGGGGTAGACGTTACAATAGTATAGCCCACTTATATAGCAAACCCTGTTTTAACGAAATACCGGCTATAAAGAACAAATTTTCGTTTCCCGTTAACTATTTGTATACATACTATTTAATGTTAAGATACAGCGAAAAACGGATACAATGAACTGATTTCTGTTTCCCGGTGCGTTCGTTGTAAGCGGGCTGGACTGTATTGCTTTTCGCCCTTGATGGATCAAGTAGCCTTGTGGAGCATTGTACATTTCCCCAATTGGAGTAGCCTTACTGTACCCTTTTCAGCGATGGCAACAGTAGCGTCGTTAGGTTTATTTCATTTCATTTATTTCATTTATTGTCCCTTCAAGGCCCGAAGGCGTTACAGAAGGGAGTGGAGTTAATACATAAAGCAAACACAGGAAAGGATATCAAAAACAGAAAAAATCGAGAAAAACAAAACTAAACAAAAACGCACATTAACGAAAGTGTTTTTCTATAGCATTTTTAGATGCAGACAAATCGGTTATGCTAGCAATTAAGGCGGGGAGGTGGTTCCATGCAGCGGTGGTTTTTGGAATAAATGAGTAGAAAAATAAATTCGAGCGGAACTGTGAAACAAACAATTTATGGAGGTGATCAGTTCGAGACTATATATATGAAGGTGCAGAGAAAAGTTGACTTCTTAATTCCGGATTGTAATAGTAAATTTTGTGCAGTAGTACTAATCGAGCTAGTTTCCCACGGTGTGAAAGGAGAGGAAGGTTTAAGGTAGCCTTCATAGATGTTACACTTGCTGTCCGAGAGTAGTTAGCGAGAGTAAAACGTACACTACGATTTTGAACAGATTATATTGCCTTTGTTAGATATTCTACTCCAGGGTCCCAGACAGAAGAGGCATATTCAAACTTAGGGCGTATTAGTGTTTTGTAAAGAAGTAGCTTTACGTTAACTGGGGTCATTGAGAAATTGAGACGGAGGTAACCAAGCATGCGGTTGGCATTGTTGGTGATATGGTTAATTTCAGTTTGCCAGGAAAGGCTAGATGTTATGTAGACGCCTGAGTACTTATATGAGGTGACCTCTTCTAGTGCAGAATCCATAATGCGATAATTGTGTAAGTTAGGCGGAGCAGTACTGAGCGAAATTCTCAGTAGTTTGCACTTTTGGCTGTTAAGACGCATATTTTAAGTATCACACCAGGTATAAGTCTTATCTAGATCAGACTGTAATGTTAGAGTGTCAGAATTTGATGATATTACTATGTATTACTATGTTTACCATGTGAATTCCACCACAAACGCATTTTATGTGTTCACAGTACAATTATCGCATATGCTGGGTGGATCAGGTTTTCGCAGGATGTGATACGCGATTTACCTGCACTAAAAGAGAGGAGCTGTACATTTGTGCTTGCTGCCCTTGGTGCTACCGCTTTGCATAGCTGCCCTTGTGTCTAGTTTTCTTACCTTCAGATTGCATCTTGGGATATTTACGGCTATGTTCGTTAGTTTTTCCGAAGTTGTTACATTTGTTCGGAGGTCTGATTTGGAGTGCAGTCAAAATGATATTCAAGCAGGAGTGACGAAGGCTTCTAATTTCTGTTTCATATCTGGGAGATCAAGTGCTTTGACAATAGTGAGCTGGAAGCTGTGTAGCCAGATACAGAGAAATTGGACAGGCTTGCAAAGCTTAGAGCTTTGTCACTAGTAGCTTAGCAATGTGTGCTACACAATTAGGTCAAATTTCCTCAGTTAAATGCGCGTTCGTTCTCTTTTTGCTGCTATTTGTTCAGTAAAATCTCAGTAATCATAAAATAACCCAATAGATGACCCGTTGCAGCGTGGATAACTATGCACAGTGTCATTCATGTCGATTTCAACAAAACCGGCTCCCGAGTTAAGACTACTTTTATGACACCACTGTTTTGCTAGAGTGCACTTCCAGCGTGTAACATCAGTCCTACATGCTGCACGGTGTGGTGGCGGCCATGAAAGTCGCAGGTAGCTCCAGGTACAGTCTCTTACCGCTAACCAACCAGGATGAATCAGCTGGAGAAATTAAGGTTACACATGCAGTAAAAGGTAAAAATTTGGCTGAGAGTTGTTAATTGCCCAGTTTAGGGGAAATTCCCAAGGTGAAGTAAGTTTCTGAAAAGAAACATTTTATATCCTCCTGTAGCCATACGGCTGCATTTCAGGTGGATGTCAAATTTTGCCTCGCAGTGGCTGAAAGCTGTACCATAAATCCTCATCCGTGCAGCTGGCAAAACCAGCCATCGCATCTCTGACGCTAATATAAGCCCTAAACCTGACTGCTCTGAATACTTCGAAACCCACACAATAAACGCTCCACTCCCCATTCGGCCCTAGCCACGCGGCAATCCCTGACTGGCGCGCTGCTCGTAACATGTTATGCACATGGCCTGGCATCAACCGTTAGGCTGCCAAGCTTTCACCACGTCACGCGAGTGTAGATGTCGAAAGGCTCTCAGTTCTCGGCGGTTTTTTCCCGTCCAATGGTTCAAATTTATTCAAAATTTTGAAGCTTGCACTAAGTCGCGCAAGACTTGAACCGTAGCGAAGCTCGAGGATTTCTTTCTATGTAAGCACTGAAGGACACACCCCCACGCATTGCATTAGGTTTGAAATTGTTTATTTACATGTTCTGCCGTCGTTTCCTACTGTGGTAGTAGTAGTCATCATCATATCCATCTCTATCGTCGTCTTCCTCATGCATGACTGGTGGGCTCAGATCGTTTTGTCCGCAGGCTTTCACATTTCTCCCAAAGTGGAACGCGCCAGCATGCGCTAAACGGGCGGCACACGGCTTCGCTAACTGGGCGTCTGTATACCGGGAGATTTCTTGGGCTCGCGCTACAGAAAAATGTGTTTTTGTTTACTTCGTTTCAACAACTTCATCGTAATACTACCCTGCGTACGAAACTGAGCTTCATTGTAGCGCAGTTACGGGATAGGGGATAGGATATTCCCCAAAATTACGGGGAGCTAGACAGCACTGCCCGCATCTTGCGAGAATCATCGAGATAGTGGGAGGAGATTTGGGCTAGACCTGTGGACGCTGGCACTCTGTGTGCTGATGACGGGCACGCCGTGCATCCGAGCCTCTGGTCCCACTGCGGTCGGGAGCGGCCACGCGACGGGGCTCCGGCGGGGTGCCTCGAGGGCCAGTGGCTGCGTGGTGGCCTTGTCCAGCTGCGTCTCGAAGCCGTCGTTGGCCCGCAGTTCTGGAAATGGGGCACCCTTAGCACCTGCGTAGAGCACCCGCTCTTCAGCAGCGCGACGCGTGCCAACTGCGAGAGAGGCATTGCGCGTACGGGATGAAATGGAGATTGGTGCAGAAAAAAACACCTAATACACACACGGGAACAAGCAATATTCATTTCAACCCGCTTAGTGACGCAAATGAACCAAAGCAGGCGTGCTTGTGCACCTTGAGCACTGCACCGATCGTGTCGTAATTCGTCTGATTTTTTGCACACAGGCGTGTGTTCGGTCTGTATTACAGTGTCTCCATATAGAGCAAATCGATTGTTGGTAAGAAACTATCCTATGCACTTCTTTGTGCGTGCGTGTTATTTTCGCCAAAGTATGCCAGAAACCAATGTCAGCTACTCCAGCAGCATGACTCAACTGACCGGAATTACTTACACTCACATGTTGCAAACGAAAATGGTATCACCAATTTTGAGATACATTTCCGTGCTGTTCGGCGATGGATTGGGGTTGTTCTGCAGTGTAGATTTACTGTCTTTGTTCATGCTTTTCTGGCTTTTCTGGCTCAATTCTTTGTCACCCAGTTTAGTGTCACTGCTTTTTGACTTACTGCTGTCTTTTTCAAGCGAAGCTCCCCCGCACGGGGCACCTTCAGTAATCTTGGTGACGGTATTGGCAACACCGCGGAACCCGAGCCCCCATACTCACGCTGTAATCTAACGTGGCTAGGAGTTTTAAGGTGAAGGCTAGAAACCGCAAACGGTGGCCGTCGGAGCCCAGGTCAAGCTCCGGCGTATGGGCTCCCTGTCTGTTTACCAGGCAGGGAGCTCAGGGACCTCTTCAGCTATTAGGGTAAGGCTGACGAAGAAAGTACCCCCGTCTCCCTGCTTTTATACTATGCCGTATGGTATTTTCAAACCCGCCCCCCCTCCCCCCAAACGTGATCGGTCCCTGAAAAGGGGCCGCACCGAAGTTTCATTCTCACCTCTTCCAACAACTGTCTTTTAAACAACCGTGAATAACTATGCTCGTTTTCTTGTGATAGAGACAGCTGACTCAGCAAGACCTGTCGCTTCCCTGTCCGTATTCTTGGTTTCTAAATTTCTGCAAAGAACAATAGGTGGAAAATATCAAGCAAAAAAGCTCAGGACCGGAGAAATCCTAGTAGAATTCAATGCCGAACAACAAGCCCGCACTCTTCTTGCACAAACCCGCATCCATGACCTGGACATCAGGTTCACACCCCACGGGAGCCTCAACAGCTCCCAAGGGTGTGATTTCTAAGACAGATCTCCTTACCGAGACAGATGTGGACCTTCTTGAAGGTTTAAAGGATCAGGGTGTCACAGCCGTGCGCCGCATCACGATGCGCAGTGATAAGTTAATCCCCACGAAACATATTATCCTGACCTTTAACCATTCCTTGCTTCCTGGACATATCAACGCAGGCTTCATTCGATGCTCCATTCGTCCTTATATTCCGAACCCTCGCCGCTGCTTCAAGTGCCAGCGGTTCGTGCACAGTACAACCACTTGCCGTGACAAAACACCTGTGTGATATGCGCCGCGCAGGACCACTCCACCGACAACTGTGATTGTGAAAACCTCACATGTGTAAACTGCAGGGGCCCAGATGCGGCCTACTTCAGGAAATCCGAGAAGTTCCAAGTAGAAAAGAAAATAATCGATCTCAAGGTTACAGAAAACATCACCTTCCCAGAGGGGCGGAAGAGGTTCGCCTGTTTCCCCTGGGGAGGTATGCCGACGCAGCTCGCAGGGGGGCGGAGCGGCGTCTGGTTTCCACAGGGACCCAGTTCAGCGAGTCTGACTTCGTCCCTCTCCCGCCCCCCGCTGGGTTTCCTCCGGCAGCCCAACCCGTCACCCCACCGCTTGCTGAGGCAGCAGCGGTTGTGGTGCCAACCGCTTTCGTCGGGGCCGATGCCGCTCCCGCCTCTGCCTCCCCGTCCTCCAGTGCGTTGGAGGGTGCCGAGGGGATGGACACCGGGGGCCCCGCGTCGGCTCCCACCGCCACCGCACCACCCGTGCCAGTTCTGGCGCCCCCGACGCCCGTGGTGGTGGCGGCTCAAATGAAGGGCCCACGAAGGGGGCCAAGTCCGGGGGGCCCGGTTCGACGGGCACCCCGAGGACATCGGACGACGAGATGCACGTCGCGCCGTTCTTGCCTGCAACGCACCGCAAGGAGCGGCCTCCGAAGTCCAAGCCAACAGAAAGGCCCAAAAAGCCCCCTCCAAGAGTACAAGCCCCGAAAGACACATGAACACACATACACACACTCCAGCAGCTGCTAAATCTTCATAATGGGAAGAGAAGATATTATTCAATGGAACTGTAGAGGCCTCCTTAAAAACCTTGATGATGTCTATGAGATATGACATTCGAATCAACCAAGTGTGATGTGTCTTCAGGAAACACATTTGAACTCTAAACTCACAAATTTCTTGAATAGCTACATGGTATTTAGAAAGGACAGGACTGGTGGTGGTACGTCTTCAAGTGGTATGGCCATGGGGTCCAGGAAATCTTTAGCCTGTCACCCTAGTCACCTGAACACTGTCCTTGAGGCTGTCGCAGTTCGCGCAATTATATTCAACAGGTTAATAACAGTATGCTCTCTCTCTACATTCGTCCTGATTACATGCTATCAAGCACCGAGTTTGAGGCTCTGATAGACCAGTTACCAGAACCATTTCTTTTATTAGGAGACCTCAAGGCTCATAACCCCCTTTGGGGTTCTTCCCGCACGGATGTTCGAGGACACCTCATCGAGAAGTTTCTAACATCATTGGGAGCATGCCTTTTTAACAAAAAACAGCCTACATACCATAATCTAGGACACAACACATATTCATACATTGACTTGGCACTCGGTTCTGCAGTTCTCTTTCCATCACTCGAGTGGGACGTGGGCACACACCCATATGGTAGCGACCACTTCCCAACGAGATTAACATATATAGATAAAGGCCCCAACAGTTCATCTTCCCGTAGCAAGTTTGACGAAGCAAAAGCTAACTGGAGCACTTTCACAGATACATCTAAACTACAGCACACAGCCACACAGCCAACTCCTCACGGCGCACATCCTTGATGCTGCCAGAAAGTCCATTCCCCAGGTTTCGGGTGCCTCACGCAACCCAAGAAGGCTTTGGTGGAACTAGGACTGCAGGCGAGCACGAGAGGCCCAGAACAAGGCGTGGGGTGTCCTTCGCCGGTACCCCACGTCGGATAACCTGATTTCCTTTAGACGGGCAAAAGCACTTGGGAACCGTGTGCGCTGTGAGGCAAAACGAGAGAGTTGCCGCACCTTCTTAACATCCATTAATTTATACACGGACACACACAAAGTCTGGACACATATACGTAAGCTCAAAGGACAACAAACACACAGCCTACCCCTGGTTAGCACAACAGGGGACACACTCGAAGACCAGGCTGACACACTTGCACAACACTTCCAACACGTGTCCAGTTCAGCACACTACACTAACAGTTTCATGAAACACAAAATGTCTTGCGAAAAGAAGTCCCTGCGTGATAGCAACAAGTCGCACACTTCTACAATTCGCTTTTTTTTAATTCATGAGCTGAAGGCTGCTCTGACCACATGTAAACCTTCAGCTCCAGGTGCAGATAAGATTACATACACCAACACCTACACACAGACACTCTTGAAACACTCCTACACCTATACAAGAAAATATGGCTTTCGGGGCCCATTCCACGCTCTTGGAGGGAGGACGTAGTTGTGGCTTTCTTGAAGGCAGGGAACGACCCTTCCTCTCCTGCAAGCTGTAGGCCCATTGCCCTTACCAGCTGCCTGTGTAAGCTTCTAGAGAAGATGATTAACCGGAGGCTCGTGTACTTTCTTGAGTACAATGGTCTTCTCGAGAGCTGCGAGGCAGGCTTCCGGGCAGGGTGATCCACAAATGACGAACTAGTAGCATTATAATCATACATTAAAGACGCCTTTATACACAAACAGTACTGCATGACCGTATTTTTCGGCATCGAAAAAGCTTATGATACGGCACGGCGTTACGGCATTCTTGCAGTCTTAAAATCTTCTGGCATAACAGGTAACATGTTGAACACTCTTGATAGTTACTTGTCAAAACGAACGTTTCGTGTCAGAGTTGGGTTCGCACTGTCAAGTGTTCACATTCAAGAAAATGGCGTGCCTCAGACCGGAGTTTTGAGCTGAACGCTCTTCATTGTCAAGATGAACTCGCTTCGGAAAGCATTGCCTCCATCGATCTCCTGTTTAGTGTATGTGGATGATGTAGAAATATCTTTTAAATCTTGTAACATATCCATATGTGAACGTCAGGTCCAGCTTGGGGTAAACAAACTTTCTCGCTGGGCAGACTAAAATGGCGTCATCCCGCGGCTTAAAATGGCTTAATCCCGCGAAAAGTACCTGTGTCGTGTTCTCAAAGAGGCGTGGAGTAAGGCCCGATCCTGAAATAACTCTCAATGGCGACCCAATTCCTGTTAATAACGAACACAAGTTTTTGGGTGTGGTGATTGACGAAAATTCACATTCATCTTCCATATCAAACAGCTCAAGCAAAAATGTATAAAAACCATGAATATTCTGAAAGCCCTTTCTCACCAATCATACGGTGCAGACAAACAACTCCTGCTGGGCCTCTATACCGCTTTGGTAGGGTATCGCTTGCATTACGGAAGTGTTGTCTATGGGTAAGCCACGAACACAGCACTAAAAATGCTTGACCCAGTGCTGCCCTTGGGGCTTCACCTCTCGTGTGGCGCTTTCCGTTCAAGCCCTATCCAAAGCCTGTACGTCGAATGCGACAAATGGTGCCTAGATCACCAGCGAACTTACGTTGATCTTTTATATGCTTCTAGAATCGCATCGATCGATAACCATCCTTTTAATCCTGCTTTTATGGATACATCCATGACACAGCTCTTTTTAAATCGCCCATCCGTTCCTGTTCCCTGCTCACAAAGAGTGAGAGAGGAGGCGGCTTTACTTAATGTCTCTTTTTTAAACATCTTGAAATCATCTTGCATTTATTTTATAGCACCATGGCACCTTCGCACTGTGTCGTGTGACTTGTCTTTCATCCAACTTGATAAAAATAGGGTACCGAGAAATGCAATTCTGCAGCTCTTTCTGTCACTGCAGGAGAAGAACCAGTGCACAGAATTTTACACCGACGCCTCCAAAACTGCCTCCTCCGTGTCATGTGCTTCTCCGTGTCATTAAAGCTTCTGAATCAATGAATGTAACTTGTAGCATCTTCACAGCAGAGGCTTATGGAACCTTTCTTGCTGTGAATCATATTGTCAAATGTCATATCGCAAAATCAGTCATTTACACTGATTCACTAAGCGTTGTACGGGCATTATCATCCCAAAAGAAGTAAAAAAATTACATCATCACAATTATGTCGGCATATGGTGCAAACCTTGAGGTGACAGTTTTTGGGTCCCAGGCCACTCAGGGATCGCTGGAAATGAGTCAGCAGACGAATGGCCGCTGCTGCACTCACAAACATGGTGCACATAACAACAGTACCCTACACCGACTTCAAACCACATATAAAACAACAACTACGTAAAACATGGCAAAAACATTGGAGTGAACAGACAGACAACAAACTGCACATTGTAAAACCACACTTGGGACGATACACAACCGACACACAGAGGTGGCCTTGGCAAGGTTACGGATAGGCCACACACATGTAACACACTCCCATCTGCTCACTGGATCCCCAAGACCCATGTGCAGCGTGTGTGGAGAGGGCCTATCCGTAATCCACATACTCATTCAATGCACGGAACTTGACATAACATGACGCAAACACTTCCCACAGCTATACACACGACATATTCCACAACACCCGTCGTACTTCTTAGGAGACGAGCCGATGTTTTCAATCAAACGCATTTTTGAGTTTCTCACCGAGGTAAAATTTTTGCATCTCCTTTCTTATCATGCATCTTGACAACCTGGCCCTTCACACCAATCATCTTCATTACGCTGTGTCTTTGTTTATTTTTACTGAAATGTCTTACTTTTACTTTCTAGTCGCTCTCATATAATGACTTTTTTTGGTTCTCTTTGCCCTTAGTTGGCCTTGCGCCATTAAAAACTAAACATCATCATTCAAGCGAAGCTTGTATTGGCGCACTTGCACCATGGGTTGTGGCATACGCCAAAACGCCTTGCGGCAAAGCCAACTGTATCCATGTGCTCTAATGACGACGACGACGACGGCGACGACGATGATAATGCCGATGCCATTGAAGTGTTTGAACGTACCCACTCGGGGGGATTGGCCAGGGATAAAGTGTTGACTGCGCCCCTGTCGGAACTAACAGATTAGTCGACGCGATAAAACGAAGAAGTTAGTGACCCGAGCCGACTGTCTCTTCTATCTCTCTTCTCTCTCTTTCCCGGTGCGACGGGTCGTTTCCAGCGTGGGTATACACCATTTTCCATAAGCAGCCGGGAAAGGAGGAAAATACTCTCAAACCAGTTCTCTCGGCGGCCGACCAGCGTTGCCTGAGCGCGCTGGGCTGCTAACATCGCTCGGCGCGGTGTGCTCCGCTGCGTAGTTCAGGAGTATTTCGCACCGTGTGCTTAGTTTGCGGAACTCTAAACTGTTTTAGCCAATGCTGCGATGCCGTTCAAGGAGCAAACGTCGCTTGGTCAGCACTGCGCGGTGGTGGGTTATTGAACAACCAGAGAAAGCGAGAAACAGTCGCTGACAGCACGCATGTGCACGACACTGCCTGGAGAAAATGCAGTGCGGTTGCGGCGTGTTTTTGCGGCATCGCTTCCCAACGCACACCGATTTGAGATATCGGTGGATTCCGTTGATAAATCGCAACGACTTTGTACCAACGACTAACTCCAGGGTTTGTTGGGTGCACTTGGACGGCAAGCAGACGGAGCAAAATCCATTTTTCACACGCAAAGCTGCGACAGGGAACGGAACCCCCTGAAATGTTAGAAGCAACTTTATCCTTTACAATACCGCATTGATTGGTTGGTTGATTGATTCATTCATTCATTCATTCATTATGGTGTTTAACGCCCCGACGCTTCATGGGTGATGAGGCGCGCCGTAGTGGAGGGCTGCGGGTTAATTTTGACCACTTGGGGATCTTTCACGAGCGCCGATACAATACAACACTACAAGAACTTCTGGTTCCTTGTAGTCAATTTAAAATACCATATATTGTTTGGTCATTACAGCCGATTGGCATTAAACAATCCCCTTTTCATCTAATCTAACCTTTAAAATCACGGCGTCTTGTTTACTTTTTTTAAGGCCAACGCATTACACGGCCAAACGATATGAAAGGATAACTTTCTCCATCGCACACTGCTGGTCGATAGCAGGATAAGCAGGCAGCTAAATGTGGAAACGCAGCTCGAGATACGCGTGAACGCTGCATTTGGAAAATAGCTCAACCTGTTCACAACGCGGTCAAAGGAAAAGCTTCTAATCATTTTGCGTTGCCACGGAATCTAAAGTATTACAATTACAAAACAGTTACTGCTGGTCGCGTAAAGCATATGTGGTGCAAGCAGCGGTTTCACAAAGGTGGGCTCCGAGCAACAGGCCACATGCGCTGCGCAGAGTTAAGTCAATCATGATCACGATCATGATCAACCAATATTAACTCGCCCGAACGTCAACCCTTTTGCTCAACCTTCGAATAGTAATTTGACTGGTTGTGCGGTCGTGTTATTTTTCCGCGCGGGTAATTTCGTTTCGTCAGTAACCGTCATAAGTCTAGTTAAGAAAGATTATATTGCATTGCAATGTCAACAGCGTAGCAATCGCCTCGTCGAAAGTCCATCGCGAGCACGGATCACCGTGACCCACATATGCTGTGCGCGCTCCGCATTCGACGTCCGCGCTTCCGTAAACATGACTAATCGGTGAACATAACAAGCACGGTGGCATTGAAAACACGTATTTACTCCCCGATATCGATTTCTATGTCAGTCGGTGCCATACCGGTACGTTTGCATCGCGGAACTGCGGAGCACCACCGGCACCACCACCACACTGCTACTGCTGCTCGCAACAGCCGGGGTCGGAATTTCCCGCTCTGGCAGCAAATTAGGACCTAAAATCCGTCCGCAGATGATGAAAACAAAACAGAACACACACACACAAGCACTGCAACCGCTAACTTAACGCCAAACCACTACGGTTCACTCGGTAATGCACGGATACCGAGCAGACGCGCGCCAAGAACGGCGCACTTAACAGCCCAGCGCGGAGGTTTCGGCGGTCGCTTCATAGACGGCGCTAGCGTCTGGTCAGAAAAAGCAAATGGCGGCGCCCACCTCTAGCAAGGAAAATGGTGTATACCTTCCGCGCTGGCTCAGTGGCTAAGGCGTTGCGCTGCTGAGCACGAGGACGCGGGTTCGATTCCCGACCGCGGCGGCCGCATTTCTGATGGAGGCGAAAAGCAAAAACGTCCGTGTGTATGAGGTTTGGGCGCGCGTTAAAGATCCCCAGGTGGCCAAAATCAATCCTGAGCCCTTGACTACGGCTCGCCTCATCGCCTGCGTTGCTCCGGCGCGTTAAACCCTACAATCAATCAAAATCCATCGGGAGTTAATGAATCGTCACTGACAATTAGGTGGGATCGGTTTCGGAGGAACATGGACCTAACGCCTTGAAGGTCTTGGAGGAGTACCACGCAGAACTGCCCTTCGGCGAGGAGCAGTTGTGGGATACCGGTAGGGATTCCCTGGTGCGCATACATCTGCTCCCCCCAGTACGGTGAACGGGGACGTATGCCCTCCATTGTCTCGCGGCTTGCCGTTAGTGAACGCGGTCGAGAGGTTGGTTGCACCTCGACTGCCGTTCATGTGCATCCGTCGTTTGACGCAAGGTCGTGCGCAGTTCGGAATCAAAGGTCATGTCGTCAACATTCCCATCAACGTCCACACGACTGTGAAGATTCGCGTGCACCCCTGTTTCCAGAGAGAACGGGGTTTTTGTGTGTGCGTATGCGCGCGTGCGCGTGTGCGTGTGCGTGTGCGTGCGTGTGCGTGTGCGTGTGCGTGTGCGTGTGCGTGTGTGCGTGTGCGTGTGCGTGTGCGTGTGTGCGTGTGTGTGTGCGTGTGCGTGTGCGTGTGTGTGTGTGTGTGTGTGTGTGTGTGTGTGTGTGTGTGTGTGTGTGTGTGTGTGTGTGTGTGTGTGTGTGTGTATGTGTGTGTGTGTGTGTGTGTGTGTTTACAGTGCTACTGTCCTTCGCCCGTGGTCTCTTTCTGCGTGTACTGTCTTTGCGTGTTTTATTTTCAGCCAGTTGAAGATTTTCTTTTGTCGTGTAGTTTCTCTGCTCTTTGCCCATACTTCTTTTTTGCTGAACATTTAACATTTTATTGGTTTATTTTAAGGCGCCATCCATTCGCCTTAAGTTATCGTATTGAAATGGTTATGTGAAATTCATCACTTTTTTATTGTTTTGCCGAATACTCTAACCTGTATGAAAAGGTTAACAATCGCGCTATTGAAGATGATGCTTTTAAAAAAAAAGACACTCGTCTGGACTGGATTGGGGTACTGTTATTAGCATCCCGCAAAGAAGACCTTAGACGGGCAGTGTCAAAATTTTGTTTGTCACGCGCAACGCCCCGACAACTACTTACTACCCAGTAAGTGTCATGGTAAAATGAGCATTACATGCATCGGACGGTGTTGTTCAGCATAGACCCAATAAGGAGGTGGTGTGTCCACTACGTGGGTGTGTCTGACTCGCACAGTCTTTGTCTTCGCATGGTGCTGTTTTGTGTAGTTTTTAAATACGGTATTCTTTCTTAAACTACTTAAATTCGAATATTTTGGTCTGTCTGTCTGTCTGTCTGTCCGTCCGTCCGTCCGTCTGTCCGTTTTGTCAATATTGTGGAGCAGAAAGAAAAAAACTAGTCATATTTGAGGCAAAACGTATCAACGGACAACTGGTACTCGCAGTGTTCTTTAATTGTGCGCAGCAAATAAAAAATACGCGTTTAAAACTATATTCTGAACCCAAAATGCAGAAAGATCTCGCGCGAGCCTGAACCTCGTGGCAGTATTCCAAAGTCCAAGAGTAACAAAGAGGTTGCAGTAGAGCAGTGGAACGCGGTAAGAGCAGACCGACGCTGTGTTGATCGTGGGAGGATCGAAAGGGAAGGGAGGGGAGACAAGAGGCATCTACGTGGCAGAGGCGGCAGAAGGCTGTCGCCTCACGACGACATTTGCAGTGAAGTGAGCAGATACGCGGCCTGGCGGCGGCCATATTTTTTGCTCTTTTTGAGTCGCCAGCCACGTGTGTTGCAGAGTCGCCTCCCAGTCGTCAGTTTGCAGATTTCTTCCTACTGAGAAGGAGTAAGCTTTGTTTGCTCAGTTGAGCTGGGGTGGGGGTGCTGTCAAAAGAGCTCACGTTTTCGGCTTCGGATGTAGCAGTAGAGGACGAAGACGAGGAAGAGGGCGACGAGCACCACATTGACAGCGATAGCGGCCACCCAGGCGCTCGGCAGGCCCTGCTCTTCCTGCGGCCCGGCCGGCTGGTCTTGCCATGGTGGCTGCGGCTGTGGACACAAATGCCAACCTCAGTCGGGCCCACAGGGGGGAAGCAAGTAGCAAAAACACATCCCGGCGTAAGATAAGCAATTCATTTTCTTTTACGCCCTGATTAAAAAGGTAAATTGGGAGATTGATCTTGTTGACAGTACCGCTTAGGTTTCGGGTTGGGTACAAAAATAACGCCAGAATAAAGGCCATGACTCATTTTAAATGCGGAGCATTTCTTAGGCTCGCGATGTCACTCGTCGATGTTGTCGGCGCCGTCCACACGCTCACTGCGCATGCGCGTCGCGTCGAGGCGCAGGTGCGCGTCTCTCCCCCGTACCCTCCTCGCTCTCAACAACAGGTGCGGCGGTGCGGGAGGAGCGCGTGTACCCCGTGCGCTCCGTCGCTCTCAACAAAGCTGCGGCGGTGCGGGGGGAGCGCGTCTGTCCGCGCATGCGTCGTAGCTACCCGTGCGCTGCGTCGCGCTCAACAGTAACGGCGGCAGAGCGTGTACACGTGATAACGGCGTGGTGGGTGCGTGGAAAGTTCGCGCGCTTGTGTACGGAAGTGTGCGCATGCGCGTCTCTCCCCCGTACTCCTCTCCCTCGAACGCGGGTGGTGTGTGTATAAGCGGCGGAGCGCGCGTTCGGAATTCAGTCAAGGGCGTCTTTGCTTGGCTTTCGCTTGACTTGACGCTTTGCTTGACGGCACCAAGCAATAAAGACAGACTTTAACTTTACACTCCTTGCCTTCGCTTCTCCTTCATTCAATAAATAAGAATAATAAAGACGAAATAACAATTAAGCATTCCCAAACCATACCCAATTACGCAACATTCACGCGATACCCCCACCACTGTGCGACGCATTTACTCGAGTTCCCGCCGTGGGAAGATGCGGGCGGGTTTTTTTTCATATGCCGCCGGCAGGAATTACCACGGCCGCAAAATAAGACCCGGCACCAGCGGGGCCACATCTGATACGGCGCTTTTTGGATAAACAGTGCGCGGTGCATCAAAGAGAACGAGCACACGATCCTCCCCGTGCGGCTGCGAGTTCGCCGCCGATAAAAAGTCACGTGCCGCCGATAGCAACTGCACCAAAGTACACCGCGAAACACATGCCGCCGCACACATGCGGCCAGATTTTTCGTTCGCTTTTCCAGCCTTGAGCGGAGTGCGGGATTCATGGTGTCAACAAAGCTTGCCCGTAGCAGACGACAGTCTGAGCAGCGCAATAGCGTAAGTACGTCACCTCTGAGGAGCGCAGCATCATGGGAGGGAAGGCTCGCGCGTCGTCAACAGCGGAGAGTAAGTTGAAAGGAGGAGGAAACGCGGCGCGACGATAATGCGCGGTTTTTGATTTACGATTTCTCAGCTAATACTCATCGCTTTAACAAAATTCTTGCGGGAGGAGATTGCTAATACATTGCTTTATTTGGTTACATGTACATCCATGCATCGGCGGAAGGTATTTCAGGACCCCTTTAAAGGAAACCGTCAAATGTTTGAGGTTCCTCTGTGTAAGGTTTTCTCTTGAATACCTTTCAAGTGTTTCCAAAAAACGTCTATCAGGAGATTTAAAAGATGTCCTTTTTCCAGTTCCGCTGTACAGAACTATGTACCGCATTGTGACAGGGCAAGATGTACTGTGTCGCGTCAAAAGGATGGCAGTCCCAGCACGAATGAAAACATTCTTTTTTAAACTTCATTCGGGAACTCTTGCGGTGAAAACATGGATGGCTGAAAAGGGGTTGTTTGTGCCATGGACAACAGTTATATTTTGTGTAAGAAACCCGAAACAATAGACCACGTTTTCATGGACTGCTGGGATGCCGTCTTTTTTTTTTTTGGGGGGGGGGGGACGTCCTTCAGCGAACCCAGAAAAAAGACTTGCCTCTGCCGTATGATCTGATAATGCTTTTGGGACTACACGCCATCTGGCTGAGTCGTATGGCGGTGCGCCACTCTGATTCTGACGAGAAGACTGTCAGCAAGTACTTTGCTCAGAATGTTTGTATGCTGAAGGAAGTAATTAATATGCAGTGCCCGGAGCTTACGTGGTTACCCATTTTGGAGAAATTGTCTACTTAGCTGTTTATAATAGTTTTCGCCCACCGAAGCTCGGTAGGCGGGTTTTAAACCGACACTGATGTGACTGTTTGTTCAAAATGCAATAAATAAAAAAAAGGTTCGTGGCCGAGTGGTCTGAAGCGCTAGGATTACTGTTTTGCAAGTCGCAAGTTCGAATACCCGAGGGTAAACGCTTTTTTTTTGTAATTTGATTTTTTCGTTTGCGGCCGATGTTTTCTAAACTGAGTTCACCATTTTTGGGCCGTAACGTTCACTGCTCCACGAGCGAGTTCGCAGAACGCGCGCAGACTGACACTGACGCGCTAGCGAGTTCTCGTTGGCGAGCACCGACTACTTGCGGGCGGTGGGCACAGGCCAGAATCAGCAGACCCTTGGCCTGGTGCGAACACGCTTTTTACGATACAGGCATGAGTGAGGAAAGCTCCGAATATGCGGGAAAAGCGCATGGCATTTGAGCGTCTGCGGTGACGCGGAGGCCGTTCATCCACTGCGTAGGCCTCGGCTAGTGATTGCTACCATTCCAAGCCATCCTGGGAGGCATATCTTCAGCATTTTACAGCCGACAACATGGCAGAAGCGCGGTACGACGATTACTGAGATATTGAGAATGCCCATCCAACGATGCCGTCGGGTGTCAAGCATGTTGTTTTACAAAACCGAAACCAAAACTTGTTTGAATGCTAACCTTGGACATCGTCCAATCAAGGTGCATCTCCTCCTGTCGTCACAGCCTTGAGTTGGTGCGGCCGCCACAGACCGCGCATGGTAGTTTTTCTTCTTTTCCGCTTTATAAAATAATTACCTACTTATCAACCGGATCAACGACGAAACGTGTGGTAATTTGAGCCAGTCTACGCAGTGCGAGCAAAACTGGAGCTTGACAAATTCACTTCAGTGTCCCTTTAATAAGTGGGACTCAAAGAAACAACAGAATGCGTTTCAAGTTCTGAAACGAGCTGTGAGCAAGAAGCCAGTTCTAATGGCGCCAGACTTTTCAAGAGGTTTCGTAATTCAGTGTGAAGCGCGCGATCGTGGCATTGACGCTGTGCTATGCAACAGGATGGTAACGGCCAGGAACGACCAATTTTGTACTTAAGTGGTAAGCTAACTTGCAGAGAATTGGCGTGTAGTACCTCGTAAAAAGAATTATTCGCCGTCGTGGGGGCAGTGCAGGAATGGGCCTGCTATATACGTTGCCGGCTTCCAGTTTTTAGTGGAGATCGAGTGACCATTGCCTGCTAACCTGGATAAATAACATGCCGTCTAAAAGCGGCCGGTTGCTAAGGTGGAGTATCATAATGCAGCAGCACAATCTTGTCGTTAGTTATAAGAAAGGAAAGTTGAACGGTGACTCAAACGCACTAATCCCTGCGTTATAAATTAGGCTGTCTTCGACCTACACGTGACCGTCATTTCGTCCCTTCGCGAACAGCTTCGCAGGTAGAGGAGAGCAAAGTTAACGCCATCATTTGCTGCCTCAGTTACTTGTTTTGCGTAAGAAGTGATTTCAAGGGATCAACTTTGGTTTGTGATTGCTTCATTTGTTTGACACATCGTTTCAGTTGTGAATTTTAACTGAATTGCGTCCCACATGTGCCTCTCGATGTAGAGGGACTAAATTCGGGATGGACACGTAACTGGGGATTATTTTTTTCGAGTCTGGTGCTGTGACGGACGACAGAGGGTGCTTGATTGCACTGGGTGTTGGATGTTGTCGGTCGGTTTTGGCAAGCTGCAGAACGATCAACGAACGGTGTTGCGAAACGAGACAACCGGGCTGGTCGAGACGCGTGACGGCGGCATCCGAGCGGCATCCGAGCGGCTTCTCTGGCGGCGCTGCAGTTGTGCCACAGCGCCTGGCACTTGACCGGGAGGAATCTCGCCCCGCGCTGTCCAACGTGTCCAAACATGTCCGGGGGCAGATTGTCTGATGCACCCATTCCTTGATTTTAAACAGCGTGCAGCGGAGGGCCCTGATTGGAGAAATGTGAGCTGCTGGCGGCTAGATCACGGGTGATTTAATATCCCGAGCCGAGAGAAGCCGGGCGACGGATACACCGGGCTGAGACGTGCTCCCGCGTTCGTGCGAGCCAAATATATGCAAAGCCCTGGTACACGAGTGCTTCATCGCTCAGCTCACCGCCGCACTGGCCGCGCGCTGAGCCAGGCACTTTCATAACAATATGCGCTGACCGACTCACAGGGCGACGCGCAGAGCCGAGCCCGTCGCCCTAACTGTTCGCTCTGCAGGTGCCGACGCGCGCCTGCTCTTTTCGCGTGGCGCCGGGGGAGGCGATCTGTCACTGCCAACTGGCTAATACCACTCATAATAAGTGACAGCTCTCGCAATTATGCCGATTAAGCATGTAAACGCATTCTGATGAAAATCTATCAATCGATATTTTCTGTCTGATAACCATTATGAGTGTCGGGTTTTAAACTCCGTTTGAGATCATGTTCATAGCTGCATACACCGAAAATACTGCTGCTTGATTTGTTTCTCGGTTCCCAGCCTGTATGAAAATTGTCTTCAGTGTAATCTTCCCGAATCGCTAAATAATATACCGAGGGATAATCTATTTCAAGCAATCATTCGCTGATTTTTTTTTTGTTTTGTTTTGCGAACTCACTCCTTCAAGTTAGCGCTGCATCTCGCTGCTCTCATTTTTTAGTTTACAGTATAGTGGTCTTATAAGCTGTAGTAAATAATACTTATTTTGCAGTAATCATTTTTTCTAGTGTACCAAAAAAATTTAAAACAATGTGCATTATCAAGTATATTTGTTTTGTGTGTGCATAGCAAGTATCATCTGCTTACATGGTTAACTGGCCACCTTATCGAAGCAGTTCTCTCTAAGCAGGGTACACATCCCAGTTTTGCCTTGTGTAATGACTACTTACTAGAAAAAACAATCTGGGACACTTCTTCATTTCATATTTTTTCTCCTGCTATCCCCCCCCCCCCCCCCCCCACACACACACACACCGTGCCACATAGAGTTTATATTCTTGTTACCCGTGGGGGATCGGATGCATTCGCGAGAGACCCCGGGTTTTCTCTTTTAATTAAACGTCTAAAAAAGCCTAATCGTAATCTTTGGCCCAAAAGGCACCAAATCGCTCCGAAAAATAAAATTCCGAATTTGGGCTACCCATAATTACCAAACATTCGAGGCGTCCCTCGTGCACACGTGCTAGGCCGATGTGGCGCCCGATGCTCCGCTTCAGGCGAACCTGTGCGCGAAATTTGACCGCTAACGTCGCCAGCACCAAAAAAGCCATTGCGGAGAATACAGCTCAACCACGACGCCTACCATGCCGTGATAACTTTGTCCGATTAACTTAACGGTAAATGGACTCCGGTATCGCTTATTTCTGTTACAGATTTTTTTTTTTGAAACAGGAAAAATCGGAAAGATTCACCGCTCACTGTGGTGCCGAGTAACCATGTGATGCGCCGTGGGTGTGCATCCCGTTGTACCTTCTATAGTATACGCGTTCATGAATACACCACAAGGCAGTTGCTGTTCCCGAACCCAGCGTGTCAGACTGAACTCTTCATCAGCCGGTTTGCGACTTATGCAGTAGTCCTAACGTAAAGCCTAACGAAATACCAAGCAACCTGAAACCAACGCCGCCTGTATTACATCGCCTGACGCGTCACGTGCTTTCCAATGCAAACATAGGGCACGTCCAGGCTAGAGTGGAAGCGCGCACTCTGTTCGCGCGCCGCCACTCTATTCCGGCTGTGAGTAGAAACGCTCAGTTCGGTCGCTCATCCGCGATGTGGCGCACGTCGACGGATACTTCGCTTTAGGTCATTGCATAAATATTGTCTTATAGTTGCCCCGAAGCCGCGCTGCCCTGCGGGCACTGCCCCAGACTCATGCGCGCGGGAATGCTAGCTAGGTGGAAAGGGAAATATAGAGCAACAGGAACGTGGAGGAAAGCAAAGGTTAGGAGAGGCCCTGACGTCACGTTTTGTGAAGCCGCTCGCATTCCATCCAGACCTCCATTGGGCCCACTACCCTTTCCCATTCTCTTCCGTTTCGCCTCGGCTTCTCCGTCGCTACTTCCGTTCAAAGGCCGAACGCTGAAAAAACATGCTGACGACGTGCAGTCGGTTGCAAAATCAGCCGTATAGCCCGCTCCGCTCATTTCATTCCCACCCAATGCTCGGTAGGCGCGCCGTAAAAAATTGTCGGGGGAATTCAGCCTAATTGAGCTGCCGTGGCTGTAAAAACCCAAGCAACACTTTCGGCGGACGTCTATGAAATGCCACAACTTTCACTTTCTGCAATGCATTGGGGATGCTAGGGGCCACAGTCCTGAGTATTGTTTCCTCCTAGAATACAGGAAAGCTGTTTCGCGATTTTCAGCACATGTCATACAGGCGGCGTTGGTTAAACTCATGACGTCGGAACTTAAAATGTAACGTTAGGCCTAACGTGAGGACTGCACATGCCCGCTGAATATACCATTGAATGTCGCGCGCCTTTATGCACGTTGCCTTCGTTGCCGCATGGCGCGCCGCAGTTTATGAGGACGTCAGGCCAGGATATGCCCGTGTTCACAGCCAATGGGCGCGCTTCTTTTAACGCACACACTGTGGGTTTCCCGTGACGTCGCTGTGCGCAGAGGTGGGGCCGCAATGCCGCGTGCACCTCAGAAAAGTCACCTGGGATGGAAGGCAGCGGGCGAACGCAGCCCGTTAGCAAAAGGGGCAAAGGTGCTTGCCTTTGCGGTGTCGTTGCTGCTGGGGGCCGCCCGTTTGCTTCTTGACTGGCTCCTGCTGGCGGCCATTCCGCCTTCACCGGAGCCCCGGAGCCCGGCCGCTGCTCCCGGAGCCACCGCTGTCATCTGGACTGCGCCACTGCAGGGGTGACGACTGGTCAGTTCCGCCCTCTTACAACAACTCATACTTCAGTGGACTACAAATCTGATCTCGGTGTTCTTTTGTTGGTTTTGCTGTGGTATGGCGGCCACTCCTTAACTGGACTCGTTGAAAATGGCGAGATGACTGGAAATAAAAGAAAAAGGAAGGGCTCTCTTGCGCATTCTACAAAATATGAGATAACTGGGGGAAAAAACAAATGCTAAGGCCGTCAAGAGCAGTCCGGAGAAGCATGCAGTGTCGGGACGTATTCACCATAATATATACGTATTAAGAAACTCTATAATAATCACGACAGTCTTTATAGATAGCGACCTGCCCATAGCAGCCGGCGACAATGGGAGCCAGGGCGCGCAAAAATTGTTGTGTAGGGACGGCGCGCTCCATCAGGTGGCGCTAAATTTAATCCCCATCCTCCCCAGCTTCGCTTCGCTCGCAGTGCGACCTGCGACTGCTGGCACAAAAGGTAGCGGTCGAACCAATTCAACACCGACTGCACCGATCCGTACCTATAATACCAGCCAGCACCAGGAATTTACTGTTCAGCCTAGACCCGCTTCATGGCTCTGCAAACTTCAGCGTACGCAAGTAAACTACTTCGCTATAATATGTGCCTGTTCAACTGGCAATCGTTGTGGGTGTCGTTTACAGCTTTGCTTTCCAACCACATTAACAGTGTGGATTGGCGCTAATTTTTTTTTTTTTTTGCCACCCAATACCCTGCCACATGCAACTCCTGCCCCCACCCAGGCACCCTGTACCACATTGTATGGGAGTGCCAGCAATACCCTTCCCTCACCCCTAACCCCAACCCTACTTATGAGCAGTGGGTGGAGCTGCTGACCAGCTCCGACCTTCCACACCAGCGACGATTGGTGGAGAGGGCACGGATGGCCAGCATAGCCCAAGGCATCCCGGACTAAGGAAGTCTCCCACCGGGCGGGTGCCCTAACATCAGCACCTGGTCTCCAATAAAGTTTATTCATCATCATTGTTTTGTTTATTCAGAAAATAGGGGGAAAGCTTCTTTTCGTTTAAAAGTCTGTCATAATCGGGGAAGTAACTATCTGCAATCGCGGCATGAACAGTATCTCAGCCAGCTGATGTCTCCGCTGTAATGCCTATAGAAGCTCTGTTAATAGCGCAAATACAGTTACTCTAATCTCATTTACCGACACGAGGGAACGACACGAAATAGACGAGATTTTAATAGCGGTATTTGCACTATTTACAGAGCTACTAGGTACTGTAGGGGAGACACAGCAGGTGGCCGAGATACTGTCCGTGCCGGGCTCACTGCTATTGTCGTTTTCGTCTTTATTCCGGTCTCGGCCCCATCCACCACGCGAAGCTGATACTAGCGTTACTAGATAAGGTTAGACTTGCCGATACTTGACAGCCTATTCTTCGCCAAGAAGGCTATACCGTAATCATATCTCCTTACCTTGTAATTAAAAAAAACATATCTATTTTTTGTTCTTTCATTCAACCGATAAAGCTTTCAACAAAATGATGACAATGTTTGCCACCCTACATTTATTTCTCAGCGTAACGCACCAGCCACATTTCCTGCTTAGGCGGTTAGAATATGCAGCCGCATCACCAAAAAACGTAAGTTATGTAATGTGAAACGGCAGAAAAGGCTTCAAACGAATGCAGAAGTGCAGCCACAAAACCGCGGCCTTCCAAAGGCCACTTCGCAATGGTTGTCGCCGATTGAGCGCTGTAGCTTCGGTGACATGTGGCTAGACTTACCGCTTGCAAACGCAAGTAAAAGTTTATAAACACGGTGATCGGTATATTTCGTGATTACGCTCGCAACAGCACTACAGCTTCGGCCCCCGCTGCTTTCGTTCGTGCTTTCCCAGCGGCTGCAAGGAACCAGTTGCGACGGCGCTGTGAGTAGCTTGGGTGCCGTATTACGGGTTAGGAGGAGGCGGAGAGTTTTAAGGCTGACCTTGGTTCTATAAACGTTCGCTTGGGGTGCAGGTTGACGAGTTAGTGGAAGAGCTAAAAACCGAAAGGCAACAAAACTGGCGCAGGCAGAAAACACGCGTATAAAGAGGGACCCCATTCCGGCAAGCAATGGCGTACGCAACGGAGCAAGTGCGCTGAGTGTGCCTAGCTCCGAGGCAGGAAAACGGGAGCCCAGGGCCGCTGCGAGTCGGGGCGATGGCGGACGTGACAGCGCTTGTCACCGAGAAAGGCCTGGCGCGCGGCCGTTGAAGAAGGGAAGGGGTCGCTGCTAGGCAAGAGCTACGCAGAGATGATCAGCAAAAAAGCCCTGGGAAAAACACCGGTGCAGCTAAAGGAGCCAAGGGAGCGCCGGGTCACCATTGTGGGCAATTCGAACATGCGCAGGGCAGAGACAGTGATAACAAAGAGGGTAGGGGAGGACGAGAGAGTTATGGCTAGCACGTTCCCCGGGAAAACGGCTGACGTAGCGATAGCAAAGGCGAAAAAGCAGGTGTGGGAGACAATGACGGACAGGCACCTAGTGGTGATAATGTGGGGAATAAACGACGTGTTTCAGGGACTAGGAAGAGGAATAGCGAAGCAGGTGGCTAGGGGGTCAGTGAACTGAGGGCGATTCCGGACGACGTCCAGATCGCGGTCTGCACGGTGCCGAAGATGAATGCCAAGGAGGCCACGTATCAAGGGTAGTGGTAGAAGCGAACAAGGAAATTTGGACGCTCGCTAAAGCAAGGAATTTTGAGGTGGTGGACCTCAACCGGAAAGTGCACCGTGCGGGCTGGGAGCAGGCGTTTGTTACAGACGGCATGCATTTCAGTAAGCACCTAGCGGAGCAGGTGGGGAGGCGACTAGCTCTGCGGGCGGTAGCTTTTTAGCTACCACCATTCCTGAAGCTGGACTAAATAATAGGCACAGTGAAAATGCGGCATGGGTACGCAATAGCGATCGAGGCCAAAAGTATATCGCAAAGGAAAGTGCCCAAGTTAGCGCACAGAAGCTTAGAAAGAGGCATGAGATAGCAGTGCAGGCGAGCGAAGAGGTAAGCGGCGTCCCCCTGTGACCTATGCTCATTCGAAATATCGGGAAAAAATTAACCGAAAGAAAGAGGGAGCAGCGGCCAAGATTAACGACATAAATATACACGGGGCAGATCACGGGAAAAATGGTTAGAGGTTCATAGTCAACTAGAAACAGGAAAAAACCGAAGTGTATGCCTTCAAAAAAACTTCTCTTCAAGGTTTAGAAGAGCCGCCAGTAATGCATGAATATATATAGCAATGCTGCAACAGAACAGTAGGTAATAGAAAAGGGGGAGGGGTCGGCATACTTATTCAACAAGGAAACTATTGGCACATGTAAAGTAACTTGTGGGTTAAAGGCACGCTAGCGGGAAGAGGAACGCTGTTGAGAGTAGCCTCTCTGTGGTCAGGGGATGATAGTTGGGTTAGAGAAAATAATGAAAAACTGGTACGCTGCACTAAGCGGGACCTCGATCAGTTAAGACAATCGGGAGGGGTGATTTTAGTGGAGGACGTAAATGCCCACATTGCGGAACTGGACGGATACTAGTACCGCAATGGTAAGCAAGTACTAGATATGTGTGAAGAACATAATCTCATCGCAGTAAACAGAGAGAATAAATATAAAGGACAAATAACTTGGGAACAAGGGGGAAAAGCAGTCTAGTACATCGGTCGGCGTACTCACTCGTGAGTACACTCATTTGTACTCATTTGTACTCAAACTCACGAGTGAGTACGATGATGAGTGATCACACAGCCAGAAAAAAACAGTGAGTACGATGACGAGTGAGTACAGGGGTAAGTCCACTACTCGTGAGTACAGTACTCATGAGTACACTACTCATGAGTATGAGTACTCATGAGTACAGTATTCATGAGTATGGGTACTCATGAGTTTGAGTACTAATGAGTATGAGTACTCATGAGTACACAGTACTCATGAGTACACAGCACTCATGAGTACAATACTCATAAATACTGTGTACTCATGAGTACTGTGTATTCATGAGTATATGCACTCCTGAGTACAGTAGTGCAAAGAAGTTTTATCACGAGCTGGAGTCCGGACGCGCGTGTACGAGTCGCAAACATTTAGCGGTGCCGCTGTGCAGCTTAACTGTCAAGGATGGTAAAATTAGACAACGAAAACTGCACCTCCCTCCTTTCCCGGTCCCTGTTTGGCGCTGTAAGCGTTTTTCGGCGGTCGCTCGCAAAGGGGTCACGGTGAAGAGGGAAAAAGGAGGGGGTGAGGGCCCGGCGGGAAACGCGGCCGCAGTTGCTCTTCTCTGATGGGACTTGTTGACTGCCGCAGTTATTTTTATTGACGCGGCCTGTGAACGCGTGGCGGCTTCATTGCTCTTGCGCCCTTCCAATTGTTTTAGGGGAGAGGCGGTGGAGGCTGCTAACAACGCACGAACTAGGCGTACTGAAGTCCCTCTTTTTCAGTCTTCAGAAGTTTCCGTAGACGCATGTCACGCTGTGTAGTCGTTTCGTGAGCCGAACCGCGCATTTCAACAGTCGCAGTTAATTTACGTAACTCGCGTCAAACCGACTGCGTGGTTTGTAACGTTCGCTGTGCGTATTGAAGCGACAGTTTGGCTGATGTACGTGCGCCCATATGGTTTTATTAGGTTCCCGTTTTGAAACATTTTGCTCAGGTTCGCTAGTAATATGGTCTCGTGTAGTGCCATTTACAAGTGAGCATATAGCCCCACCGTGCTCTACGGCGTGCAGGCGCGGCGGTGGAATTTGCCCCAGCAATGGAAATAAAATATCCCAGTACACCTAAGCACGTTTGTGAGTTGTCAATCGGACATCATAATATCCAGTTCAACGCGTGCGGCGCCTTGTTTTGCCTCGCTTATTTTGTCGAAAAGCTCTGTCATCTTGCCGCTGGAGGAGCGTTTTGCTTTCGAATGGCTTTACTTTCGAGTGGCAACCCGATTCGCCGCTTCTAGTTTATGCCACCGTGTAATGAGGGCGCTGACGATGATGGTGAATTTCGGGTGGTTGTTATTCCCCTACCTTCACTACTGTTTACAGGGGGGGCGACCACCCCTCGCTAGCAACTATACCGCCGAGTTTAAGCTCGCACTGTGAAAGGCCTCGTGAAGGAATTGTTTTGAATTGATGAACGCCAACGCCAGACGCCGGGATTGTCGCTTAAGCTCGCATCTTGGAACGTCTCGTAAAACATGTGGATTGCACATAACGACGTCACCGGACTTTTTGATCGATCGCTGTCAGCTTCATCCGCGTTGCTCGAGATAAGAGCTGCAGATTTTCACTGTGCAACCAACCCACCAACACGGCAATACAGTGACGTCAGTGCAAGCTATCACGCCTCCGAAAAACACGTCTACAAACTTTTTTCTCGAGTACACAAAGCACGGCAGAGCAGTTATACGCTGCTGTAACGGCTGCCAAGTACCGGCAGCAACTGGGTGCCCTGCGGCCCTCGACTGCGACCAATACCCTCTCCACGCCCCCCCCCCCCCCCCCCCCCCCGAACACACACACACACACTTGGGACTGGGCCATTCTAGCTCAGTCACCACTGTTCGATTCACTTCACTTTATTTCCTTAAAGACCCCACAGGGGGGTGTTACATAAGGGGCGCGTTGTACAACATAGATACAAAAGCCACAGGTGCAGATGCATAGATGCATAGATACAGATGCATAGATGTTGCGACGTTGCCCTGCTCAGTCCGCCATCGACGCGGCGCAGAGGAGAGCGATGAAGTTGCTGAGCCGACGGGAGCCGACGGTGATTTTAAGCTGCATTCATATACAATATATACAAAGGTAGCAAGAGCGTTACATGGCTCGCACAAAGGCACTTCTCAACTCAGTGCCTCCGATGAAATGCCGCCGCACAGCCGCTGCTTCAGGGCTGGTTTTATACCCCCGGGGTTCCGCCGCAGCCGCGTGCAGTTCGAATCTTTCCAAACAGGACTATCACTGGCCGCAGTTTGAATCCGGCGAATGCAGGCGAAGTGATTGCGTCAGCCGAGCCACGAATGGGAAAGGGGAGGCGACTCAGCGGCGCCGTCTCCAGAGTCTACTCGTCGCTGCGTGTCTTTTGCGGGCCGGTCGTCCCAAGCATGATTTGGTGCGGCCGCCTCGATGGGAAAAGGAGAGTAGACTCGGTGGCGCCGTGTGCCGCCAGTTGCGGTACGTCTGCCGCGGGCTGGCTGACCGAGGCGCGAATAGGGCCCACCGTCGGCGCGTCGCCAGGTGCAGCAAATTTGTGTCGGGTGCTCTGGTTAACCGCACACACACGCATAGAAAAATTAGTAAGATCAGACCCGTGTGCGTTTTGGCCTAGCTGTTAACGGAAATAGACACAACGACGCGTAGCGCCCGTCCTGTCCCTTTTTCGTGGCGGGACCTCCCTCTTTGGCTTTTCGCGCGCTAGCCGGTTTTTGTCTTTCTGTTCATCTCTTACTTTGCGGGCTGGCTGCGGTTGCGAGGGGTACGGTTGCGCAATGTTCGCAGAATTCGGAACAGCGGCGGCAGCGTCTCTTTCCAGATGGTTTTAAAGACGATAGTCTTTCTTTGGCCACTTGAGCGCGACAATGTTGGCCTGTCAGTCTGTCTGTCTGTGTCCGTCATAAAGATAATTCATTATTGCAACTTAATATCACGCCCCGCTGTACAGATGGGAGCTACTGGGGTCGCCGTTAAGTAGCTTCATGTACATAATGCGCCCTCTCTACAACTGGCCAACTGCCCCGCGATTCAGCCGCGATTCAGCCCGCGATTCAAAACGCGAGTGCATACGTCCCGTTTCGCTCTCTCCCGTGTACGTGCCTTCGCGCAGCGGGAAGCCCTACGACAATGCACCGTGTAGGACATTTTCTTCTCGGGCTCCTCTGTCCTCATGTATATGTAATCTCATTATTTCGAATTATATAAACATTTTATTTTTTTCTGTTTAGCCTTTCATTCGAGCCACGACCTAGCTAAGATGTTGCAGTCGACAGGATCATGATTTAAGGCAACGGGAGGACGAACGGACGAACAACCTGGACGGACCGAACCACGACTACGAGAGTGCAGCACGCAGACATGGGGCACCGACGCACTCCACGCCAGCGGTGGTCGACACAGTGGTGACTTCAACGGAACGCTACGTCCTATGCTGTACGAAGAAACAGCAGTTCGTGAGCGCACTACGATTACGAGGGCTACCCTGCTCTGGCCGTAAGGACGACATCATCTTGCGTCTTCTAGAGGACAACGAACAACGTCGCCATCTCTCCAAACGAATGAATGTGCCAACGCTACTTCAGGCTGCCTCCGACAACAAACGGCAGAAGACCCTGCAAGCGGCGCTGTTTGAGAGCAGAAGGCTGCGTGATGAACGAGAAAATTTTCTGAGACAACTGGCGAGAGTCGGCCGCACGTTTTCCACGGTGCCTGGACTGCACGAGATCCGAGCACAGGCAGAATGCACGACGGCACGCACATGAACGAGACGACGCATGCAAAATTGTGATTGCGTGCTCGCCGGACCTTTCCAAGGTAATCGCCACGATTACGGAGACGCATCGAAGGTCAGTGCATTTCTGGCGAGATCACGAACACACGTTGCTCTGCTACATCGCCCACGAGCTACATCGCCCACGCGCAGGTCATTCCAGCAACGAGCAACGAGACGCGCAACGTACGCAACGCGCACGAGCCAGAAGGCACCACGTTCCTGGCACCCGCTCTTCCGCTACATACGTACACGAACGGAACGCTGAGAGCACGGAACGCAACGGAGCCGGTAAGTACATTTTCCGCACGTGCTGTCCCGGCGCGGGTCCACGCAACCAACGACATCGCATCCGGATTGGTGGATATGGCCACGACAAGCGAGCAAGACGCACGGCGCCCGAAATGCACCATACGTGGCGAACGACCACACCCCAATTATAGGGGAGTTTCCTAGATAAAACGAGACGCACAGCGCACGAAACGCACCAGAAGTGACGAACGACATCCAACTTGAACCAGTGGAGCTGACCACGGAGAACGAAATGCACAACGCACGGAACGCCACCAAGCCGCAGCACACACGGAGGAAACTGCTGTTCGCGACATCCTCCGCTCCCACTGCAGGTGCTATCCGGACTTGGCCAGCGAATGTTGCAACCGCAGAAATCACCTGGCCGCAAGCAACAAAAGACCCAGCGCACGCGGTTCAACCCTACTGGAAAGTACGAGCTCTCCGACACCCGCTGCTCCCGCCCGAGTCCAGCGGACGAACGGCATGACACTCGTGCAAGTAGGTCCGTCAACGAGCAACGACACGGCCAGCGCATGCGACATGTCCGAGCCAGAATTAACAAGATCACCGGCACCCGCGCTCCGATCGAGACTCACACGACAAACACCATTTCGTACAAGAGGACGCAACCGCGAGCAAGCGGACTCGCCATAAACGGATCCTGCTTGTATGGGAGAGATAGCGATAGCATTCTCGAAACAACGCGCAAAAGACGAGGTCTTGAGCGACGACACGGACACGGCAAGAACGGCAACGAATGAACCCGATCCAGACGAAGCATCGAATGCCCTGAGGATGAAGTCACGCTTGCGACGCCGAGGAATGTGGGACCGAACGGACGGCACGAACTACGCCCGCTTCCCCACCACAACGGTTTCACTTCCGAAACAACCACGGCGACTGCGAGCACGGAGCCGCAACGACTTTGACCGATCAGCCATGCCACCCTACGAAAACGCCCCGCTACGGCACACTAAACGAAAAGCCAAACGGCTCCCACACCATACGCAACGCACGCGTCAATCAAGCAACGTCCTCAACGCGCCGAACTATGCCATCCCTACACAGCGCAGCTCGCCACCGGACAAACCAGACGTCTACGCCCCCACATGCATCAAGCACGCGACGAGCTACACGAACACAATCGCCGACGGAAGCGGCGCAACCAACGCAACGCCGTAAACACTGTCAAGTTCAGGTCTGACGAAGTGAATCCCACGGCACACACACAATAAAATCAAGCAGATTTGAAATTCACGGAAACTCAACGAGACGAACACCCTCTTAACGAAGTTTCTAGTATCTGGAACAACAAAAAACAAACGCCAGCAGCGAGCATCTGTGAACAAGCGGACACTGATCTGGATACGAACGGACGTCAATCTACGCGAACGCTTCATTGTGCCTGGGGGCAAGCGCATTTCGGATTCAGAGCACGATTAGGATACGTATCAGCGCGCCCGGAAACGAAAATGGACGACAAAAGCTGCCACCCAAAGACACGCAGAAAAACGCAGTTTACGGCCACGGCCGCACCGACAAGCCCCGAGCTCCCCTGAGCCCGACCCGGCCTGAGAACAAGACTAGACGCCAGGCGCAACGCGAGTGCTTACGTTCCGTTTCGCTTTCTCACATGCACAGTGTACTTGCCTTCGCACAGTAAGTCGCCCAACGACAGTGCACCGCGTCAGACGTTTTCTTCCTCTGTCCTGATTTATATGTAACCCGTGTTTTTCTAGTCAATTAAACAATTTATTTTTTCTACTTAGTCTTTCATTCGAGCTACGACCTAGCTAACAGTGCAGATAAGTTGATTATTCGTGAGTAATACAAATTGAGTACTCATGAGTACTGATTGAGTACTCATGAGTGCAGAATGAGTAGTACTCATGAGTGCAGAATGAGTAGTACTCGTGAGTGCAGAATGAGTAGTACTCGCGAGTGCAGAATGAGTAGTACTCATGAGTAGTACTCATTGAGTACTTATGAGTACAGATTGAGTACTCATGAGTACAGAGTGAGTACTCATGAGTACAGATTCAGTACTCATGAGTACAGATTGAGTACGAATACTCGTGAGGACAAATGAGTTTGAGTACAAGTGAGTACGATTACAAATGAGTATTTCATGAGTGAGTACGAGTGATTTTGTGAACAGACGAACTTTTTGAGTCTGAGTTTGATTGAGTACAGCGTAAATAAAAAAAAATGTGATTGAGTTTGAGTGAGTTCTTTCTGTTTTGCCGACCTATGGTCTAGTATAGACTACAGCCTCCTATCTGAAGTAGTGTATGAACGGTTAACTCTAATGGACATAGATGACATAGGAGCCGACAGCTTAGGAAGTGGTCATTAATGGATAATTTTGACTTTTGGAAAAATTAAAGGTTTCACGACTTGACGGGGTTTCACAACTTGAAATTAAACGATAAGCAGACAGCTAATATTGCCAAAAGCCCGGAGGCATAACTCGAGAGACAGCCTACTATGTTGGGATTACAGTGAACTAATAGGCTTTATTCAAGGAAAGATAAGGAACGCAATAGACCGCAGCTGCTGGTAAGGAAAAAGAAAGCCAAGAAGCTGGTGGAACAAGGAAATCAAGGAAGCTATAACACAAAGACAGCAAGCATCGAGAGAGCACAGGGAGGCCAAGCAAGTCGGAATGCAAACAGAGGAAATAACTCTGAAGTGGAATCGGTTCTGCCTAAAGGAGTTGGAAGTGCAAAAACTTGTACATTAAAAACGAGAAAGCGAACGGTGGGTATCGAATACATGGGTAAAGGATAAAGGCGTGCCGAGAAAGTTTTGTAACCATCTAAAGAACTAAGGAAAAAATTTACTAGGCCACCCAAGCACTGTTTATAGTGTAGTGCAACTGTTCTCAACCATGGCTGTGACGGCGATCCCTTTCTGCCTTGAGAATTTTGAAGGGGGACCCCCTATGGACTATGTTGCTCCGTGTCATAATGTCAAATAGTTTGCACTTTCAGCTAAAGTAGCCCACATACTTATTAACGCGATAGCGTTACTGGGATGATTTTTTTATTTTCCCGTGGCTGCTGGGCGTCTGCTACCAGCCATGCTCATCAAGTGTCCACGGAAGTCGTCATCGCTGCCACCCGGAAACTACGACTGGGGCACACAGATGCGCGGGTTCGCCTAAATGGGGAATATGGCGCAGCGGCAACTGATGTGTGGCAAGGATTGCAATGATACCACGGTGGAGAAGAAAGAAACGATACGCATTTTCAGCAGGTATCGCGCCTGCGCAGTGAAGTTTGTTCTACTCCCTTTGGAATGTAGCATTCTTGGCAGACACGGTCGCCAGCCGCGCTCGCACCTCACGCCATCACTGATTGACTGATTGTAGGGTTTAACGCGCCGACGCAGTGCAGGCGATGAGGTGCGCCGTAGTGGAGGCCTCCTGATAAATTTTTACCACCTGGGGATCTTTAACGTGCGCCGAAATCTCGCGCACACGGGCGTTTTACAGCGAAGCTGTTAGCCTCTCGTAGGTGTGAAAATTTCGTGTCGAAAACAAAATCCCAGGCAGGACCCAGCATTTCTTCCCAAGATGCGGAGCGCATGCGTCAGGCTAATCGGGCGTACAGCATAGAGCTCAGCAGTCGTGTAGTGAAAAAACTACGAAACAAGCATCGAAACCGTGTAATGGATGATAAGGCATCGGTGAACAATGGGAACCCCCCCATATGTGTTCTGTTAAAGATTGGGTTTGCAGCTGCTCTCGAAAGGGGAGGAGCGTTGACGTCATTCGAGGGATAGCGCATGAGTAGGCTAGGCAGGACCCAGCAGTTCTCGGCCAAACTCCGAGCGCATGTGCCAGGACCCAGCATTGGCCGCCAGAGAAGCCGAGTGCAGGCGACCGGGCCCGCCGAGACAACGAGGATCCTTTCGTACCCTCCCCCATCAGCATGTGCAGTGGTTTAGAGCAGCTGCGCTGGACACCCACTTTCGCAGGGCGGGATGGCATCCATTTTTTTTTTACTTTTCACCTCCATCAGAAAAGCGGCCGCCGCGGCCGGGAATCGAACCCGCGTCCTCGTGCTCAGCAGCACAACGCTCTAGCCACTGAGCTCATGTCATCACACCAAAGTTTCTCCTCCAGAGGAAGTTAAAAAGTTTTAATTGTGGTTAACTTACGGGCCGAAGCCACACCTGGGATATGAGGCGGCACGTAGTAAAGGGCTCGAGATTAATTTCGACCCTTCAACGTGCGCCGAAATCTCGACGCACGGGTGTTTCGGTTCTCTGCTTCCAGCAGGGAAACGCCCGCTGCAGCCGGGAATCGAACCCACAATCTTGGGCCCAGCAGCGCCACGCCTTATCCACTGAGCCACTGCGGCACGTTTCCCACCGCAACTGCTGCCGGCACCAAGATTTGGTCACCAATAAAAGCAAGCACTTAAATAAGGAAAATGATTAACTCCAGTATCTCAAAAAACAAGGTTATCTGAAAGTATCTCGAAGTATATCAAAGTACCTCAAAAATCATACATAATGAGCTGAAATGAGCTAAAATAAAGCCCAGTATTGCACGAGTTTTCAAACTACTGTTCGATATCATCGCGGTTCTGTCTTCACCGCAAGCTCTGTTTGGCAAATGACAGATAGCGCCCCGCGGCCGAAGATATGTCACGTAAAATGCTCATCATGGCTCTAGAGTCAAGCGCCAGAGCCAATCTCACTATCGCCAAAACAGAGATGTAACCAATTGCCTAGATTATAAAAAGGCTAAAGAGAAGAAGAAAAAAAGAAGAAACGATGGCTCACGCAGCCACTGATCATGTGCAGGATATCGCAGAACTCACCGTAATTCAAACTTACCAGCACCGAATAAAACCAAATAAACACTATGATCAGGACAGTATATAAGGCAGCCCTCAACCTCGCAATTTCTATTGTGAGACGAACTAACCAAGTGTGGACCCCCGGGGTAACGAAAGAGATACCCAGAGGTGCACGTCTAGAAGGGAAAGGCCAGCAACTCGATTGAGGGACGAGATTGGAAAATTTTGAGGCAAAGAACGGATTACGGCAGCGCAGGCCAACGGTAGAGGCTTGCGTCCTGCAGCAGGCATAAATAGGCTGTTGATGATGATGATGAAAAGGTTATCAAATTGGGTCTTCATAACGCTCTTGAAGAAATCAGAGAAACCACTCTCCCTGCGTCAAAGAAGCGGCTGGGAAACCAATATCCCGACGAGCCGTCGTATGGAAGACTTCCCCCCCATTCCCCACCACCACCACCGCCAGAAAAGAAACGACTGCACGCAAGGATGTACATGTACATGTCACTGATCCAGCGACTCCTAAAAAACAATTTTCTACCAAAACATCTATCCAAACCTGCGCAATTACGGGCGATCTGCCAGGACCAAATTCATTTGAGGAAAGTTGCGAAATCATGTGAATGCGATTACACCGACAGCGAAATGTATGAACGTACGAGGCAGCAATCGTCGTAGTTAACTACGCTGCCAATCATTGTGACTGCATGACCCACCATATGCAGGATCGAAGAAGCGGAAGTTGGAGTCATCCTACTTGAAGACAGTAGAATAGGTTTTAATCTATGTTATAGCCGCAAAGGACAGGAAGTGGAACAGCATATCCCGGGACTGATATATGCAGATGACATAGTACTACTAGCAGATAGTGAACAGTGTCTCCAACAGCTCACGGATATGTGCGGCGAAAAAGCCACTGAACTGGGGTTAAGGTTTATCACAGTAAAGTCGGGAGTTCTGGTTTTTATGACGACGCTCGTAACGAATCGGTATTCGTTCAACAAGCAACAATACCGCGGTAACGAAATACAAGTATCTGGGCGTATGGATAAACGAAGGCCTGACCTGTAAAAACGCATGAGGAGCGTTTAAGAATGAAAGAGAAAAGAAGCGCCTCTATCAGAAACACAGGGCACTATGGGGATATAGCAATATGCAGTAGTGAGGGGAATCTGGAAGGGTGTAATGGTACCGGCACTCACCTTTTCAAGCGTAGTAGTGTGTGTCAAATCAGATTCAATCAGGAGGGTGGTAGGTCAATTGGCATTAGCATTCCACAATAAAACAGGAGGGTGGTAGGTCAATTGGCATTAGAATTCCACAATAAAACAACAAATTAGGCAGTGCAGGGAGACATGGGATGGGCCTCCTTTTAAGTGAGAGAAGCACAGGGCAAAATTTGTTTTGGAGAACGACTTAGAAATATTGATGACCAGAGATGGGCTGCCAAAGTGTTACGGTACGTTTACATGAAAAGCGTGGACACACAGTGGAGGAAACTAACCAGAAGGCTCAGGACGAAGTATATCCAACCTGGAAGCTAGGGGTAATTGACAAAGGACATAAGAAATGAAGTGAAAGAATCAGCGACAACAAAGTGGTAAAAGAGGATGCATGAATAAAGTCCGTAAATAAACTACAGAATCAGGATAAACTAAAGAATATATCGTATATATACAGAGTGTGAGATTGGCAAGAGAGCCCAGCCTGCACCACTAATGTATCGCAGGAAGTATACATACAGTTAAACCGGTATATAACGAATTTTACAAAAATTCGCAATTTTTCTTTACTTGCAGGCTTTCATGCAGGTTTGGAGTTGAGGCTCGCGTGAATGAAGCAGAAACAAAACCAAAATGCTAGACATCAGTGAAGGTAAACTGATCACCCTTCAAGGATTTACTGCACAGTGAAAAACTGCGTGAGTTGCGCCTGCTGCTTTCGCACGAGCTTATGCACGAGACGGCGTTCGACGGAAGCAAGTTCACTTACCCCCGTATTCACAAATGTAACTTAAGTATAACCAGAGTCCTTCAATGCTTTTCATTTGAAGGACTCTGGTATAACTTTTGCCGTATGCTGAAAGAGCGCCTCTTCGCGAACTCGATGCTCTTTTCCGCGCTTAACCTTGTTCAGAGGGTGCCAGCTGGGTGCTAGCCGTACCGTGCGGCGACATTCGTCTTCCTCGCCGGCGGACACGGCATTTAAATTTGTCGGCTTGTCTTCAAAAGACAAAAAAAATTGTTTTCTAGCAGCAGTGCTCGTCACCGACGAACAGATAATAATGGAGACGTGTGACTACACTCCGACAAGCAGGCCTAGAAACTAACCGACGCCACACTCACACGTGGAAACGCATGGTAGTTTGTGGCGCGGGCGAAGTTCGCTAAATTAGTGCATTTCTTCAGCCGATTTTTTAGAAAAAGTGCAAACAACAATGACTCATTAGCGCAGAGAATTCGTTAAATCAAGGTTAGCTGTCGCAACGCCTTCGTTACACTGAGGTCGCAAACACACGGGTTTCAATGGGGCTAGCAATGGGGAATTGAAAAAAATTCGTTAAATCCAGGAAATCGTTACATGTCGTTACATCCAGGTTTAACTGCATATATATATATATATATATATATATATATATATATATATATATATATATATATATATATATGACAGACAATAAGGGTTGGCCGTCAAGAAAACCTCGGAAAGCAAAGGGCAGGTTGTAGTGGGTCATAGAAAGACATGAAGAATTTTTTGAGTCGAAAAGAAAGTGGTGAAAAAATGCCCGCCGCGTGGGATCCGAACCCACGACCTCCAGAATACCGGTCATATATATATATGACAGAAATAAGAATTGGCAGTCAAGAAGACCTCGGAAAGCAAAGGGGAGGATGTAGTAGCTCAAGATAAAGAATTTGGAAAATAAGAAAGTGGAGAAAAAATGCCCGCCAGGTGGGATCTGAACCCACGACCTTCAGAATACCGGTCTGGTGCACCAGACCGGTATCGCACCAGACCGGTATTCTGGAGGTCGTGGGTTCGGATCCCACCTGGCGGGCATTTTTTCTCCACTTTCTTATTTTCCAAATTCTTTATCTTGAGGTACTACATCCTCCCCTTTGCTTTCCGAGGTCTTCTTGACTGCCAGTTCTTATTTCTGTCTTATTTTCAACGAGCCCCTCATTTCCTATATATATATGTATATATATATATATATATATGCACAAAATAGAAGTACGCTCTTCGGAGACTTTATTTCCAACGTTTCGACCTGAGACAGGAGGACCTGTCTCAGGTCGAAACGTTGGAAATAAAGTCTCCGAAGAGCGTACTTCTATTTTGTGCGTATTCCTGCAGCAACTAAGGACTCCACTTCACGACTATATATATATATATATATATATATATATATATATATATATATATATATATATATATATATATATATATATGTATGTAGCAGAACAGAGAGATACGGGACGAGGGACTCGGTAAAGATACATATCAAGGTTGCAGTCGTCATTGCCAGTGCTATTCGGCTTTTTTCGAAATATATAATAGGGCCGAATGACGTGTGCTTGTCACGTTTCTTTTGATTCATTGATAAATAAGCGAAAATATAAGTCGAGAAAAAATCCGCCGTTCCCGGAAAACGGCGGATTTTTTCTCGACTTATATTTTCGCTTATTTATCAATGAATCAAAAGAAACGTGACAAGCACACGTCATTCGGCCCTATTATATATTTCGAAAAAAGCCGAATAGCACTGGCAATGACGACTGCAACCTTGATATGTATATATATATATATATATATATATATATATATATATATATATATATATATATATATATATATATATATATATATATATATATATGTATGTATATATATCGCTGTTGGGTCTCGCTGTCCATGGTTGCAGTGAAACGTTAAGACAGTATACGCTTCTAAAACGCCTTTAATTGGGCGTCTGTTCTGTTGAAGGCCGACCTTTACCCGGACGTTTTGTGTTTACTTTCTCCCTACATGTATCACATGCATGTAGTGCGTGCGTGCATGTGTTTGTGTGTTCATGGGGGTATGTATTTGTGTGTTTTGTGCATGCGTGTTATGCAGTAGATATTGTAATGTATCACGCAAAAACAAGCCGGCTGAAGTAAGTCCTGCTTACTCCAATAGTCATGAAAATATGCCAACGTTAAGTACGTTTACCGCACGCCAAGTCAAAATGAAGAGCGACAGTATTAGAGATGCAAAGTAGGCTTGGTGCTGCACTCTTTTTGCGGGCGTGCGGTGATAAAACCAGAGTCGCGCACGCTTAGCGATAATTGCCCATAAGTCGAGTTACCAAATCACACGTGCAAAGAAACCAGAGGGACGTCAATGAAAGCAGCATGGCGTCTTTAAAAGTTAAACGACGCACAACTGTTACTCATTGCTGCGAACACTCGCAGTTGTTAGTCAAAGGCGAAAAGTCTGCGAAATGTGGCAGCACGCGCACTGGTCGCCTTTTGATACCATCAAGACGAAAACTGCCACTTTTTCTCGCTTCTGTGACGTAAGGTCCATCTATGCACAAAAGTGCTCTTTGCAGCTACCTGAGAGAGATTTCTAAATGTGAGGACCTAGTGCAAGATGAAGGTATTCCGATGATTCGTACAATACTATTCTAAGCGTTCCATTGCACCACGATGAGCTCTGGGCACAGTCATCTCTTACCTGCTGCATCTCCAAACGTTCAAGAAGCGTGGCTCCTTAGAAGCGAGCGTCTACGCACGGTCTCAGCAGCACTGCGGCGTCGTGCTCCCATCGTGCCCTGTAGACTCCTGTTTAATGTTAGATGAAGCCGTCGGAATCCCCCGGAGTCGTGCCTTTACCGACAGCCTGTGTCCACCAACTAAATCGCGGTCGCTTTCAACAAGGCGCGTCTCCGGGGTAACCGTCCGACGGCCAATCGATGTCGATACGTAGCATCGACCAAATGGCCAAGTTTTGCACCGTGGGCGCATCACAAGTCGATCCAGTGGCCCGGCTCCGGGCTCTGCTGCAGCGGACATGTCCTGAGCATCGCTGAGCATAGAAGACTCTGAAAAGACTGCGCGCGAAGAACGAGTCAAGGCGGAACTTCAGCAGCTATCACAGCGTTCGACTGCGGCTTTACAGAGAGAGAGAGAGAGAGACAGACAGACAGACAAAGAGACAACTTTTATTTGCACCCGCCTAAAATGACGAGGGAGAGAGCATAAGCCTAGATCCGCCTAACCGTCTGCCGGAATCCCTTGGGATTCGGCGGCGGTCGGGGCGAGACCGATGACTTAATTTGCGTTGCTCTTCTGCTTTATGGTTGAGTAATAAGGTCTCCCAAGATTACACATTTTTTGTTCTCGTCGTTATAGGAAGGGCATGTCCAGGTCATGTGGACCAGGTCTGCAATGCTATTGCAGTGAGTGCATCTGGGGTAAACACTTCCGGATGCCATTTGCTGTACAGTTGAGGGTTCGGAAACACCCCGGTTTGCAATTTCCTCCACATAACTTCCTCTTTTTTGCTGAGCTGTTTATCCGCCGCGGGATAGGTCTTGCGACCAAGCTTATAATGAGAAATTATTTCCTGAAATGTCCTGAGTTCGTCACCTGAACGAAGCGGTTCCTTGCGTGGAGGTGGTCTAGGCCCACAATCACCCTAGTATCAACAGTCTTCTTGTCGATAACCTGCTCCTTCAGCTGCAGCATGACATCGCATACAGACAGGTGTGGTCTGAAGCCTATCATAGTATCAGGATACAGGTTTTGATCTTCCATGAATCTATTCAGTCTAGTTTGGATTACGTGCTCCATCAATTTTCCAACACAAGATGTGATGGAAATTGGTCGGAGGTGCTCAAAGCTTAGCTTCTTCCCTGGATTCGGAATCAAGACCAGGTTCGGAGCTTTCCACTCTTGCGGTATCTCTCTTGTCCCAGCATTTTTGCATATACGTTGTTAGATTACTAATGGAACCGTCGTCAAGGTTCCTGAGCATCCTGTTGCTGATTTTATCCGGCCCGGCAGCCGTTTTGGTTCTGAGGCGGTTTATTTCAGCCCTCACTTCCGCGACCGTGATCGTACTGTCGAGGTCCGGGTTTTCCGAGCCCGAGTAGTCAGGAAGACCCTCAACTCCAGCACAACTGAGGTATCGATCCCTAACCTTGGTTAACAGTTTCTTCGTCGGACCTTCATATTTATACACGATCTTTTGAAGCTGCTGTCGAGCATCTGTCCTAGTTTTCTCTGGATCTAATAGATGTCGGAGTAGCCGACGTGTTCCGGCACTGCTAATTTTCATATCCATTCGATCACAGATTACCCAATTTTGCTTAGTGAGTTCTAAAGCATGCTATTCAATTTCTTTGTTTAATGCAGCAAGTTGCTTTCGGAGATTCCTGTCACCTTTCTTGCTGATCTTTAGCTCCAACTCTTTCTTTTTCTTCCATAAACTCACAAGATGGCTATCAACCACGTCCTGATCATCTTCAAGTTCAATCTCTTAGGTGGCGTCCTGAACAGATTGAATAACCCCCTTACTCCAATCGTTATTATTATTATTTATCGGGCCCTGTACCGACCTTATTCTTCTAAATGTATCCCAATATGTAGCCTTAACTCTCCTCTTACTGACCACTGGTCGGCCATTCTCAACCATGACCTCTAGAATCCTATGCTCGCTACCTAGGTCTTCACCGGTGCTGCACCACGTGGCCTTGATGCCACTACCGACGAAGGTTAGATCTGGTGTCGTGACTGCAGATACGCTATTTCCCTTCCTCACCGGCTTCATCGGGTCTGTAATGAGGAACAATCCACGTTGTTGAATTGTATCCCATAGATTTCTGCCCTTAACCTGCGTGAATTTATAACCCCATGCCGGATGGTGCGCATTAAAACCTCCCACTATCAAAAGTAGACTGCTTTTTCTAATACCTTTACTTTTCGTAAAAAGATCGCCAAAGTCACATTTGCGCTGTTTGGGTGAACTATACACGTTCAGGATGAAGAGATTATTGTCTTTGCGCTTTCTAGGTATGAGTTCTACCAAAACATGATCGATCTGCGCATTCCCCGACCCGTGCTGCAGCGTTGTAATGTTTCTTTTTACAAAGGTTATCACTTGGGTATCGATTACTCGACCCCGTATGGGATTTGTAACCCGCTAATGTAGCATTTTCCCCGTAATAACTCCCGCTCGATCGCCATTGTTCAAAAAGGACTGTCAAACCGCCCGTTTACGTGAGAAACCCTACAGTTCCACTGCCAAAGCGTGTTGTTGCAGTGGGACAGAGCCATCTTGCTTTTGAGCCTCTTTGTAAAGCCATTGCATCTGCTTGTCCCTAAAGTCAAATTCACCCCTCATCTGCGCAATAACATTGTCTACTTGTTTCAGCTGCTCAAGTACCGTCTGAAGCATTCCATGCAACGAGTGTTTAAACCTCTAGCGCTACAATTCTCGCTCCGTGAATTTCCCCGCCTTCTATTTCCTTTGCCCTCTTCTTTAAGGGTGGAGGGCTACTTGCCCGCGGTGTTTCCGGTTCCGGCTCGGGTTTACTGGCTAGTTGGGCTTTAATCTCATCAAGTTGTTCGCGCAATTCCGCATTTTGCTCTAGTAGAATTCTATTTTCTCTTTAAGAGCATTAATCATTTCTGCATTAGCACCCTGGGAGACCTTATCTACCAACCCACCTTTGATCCAGCAGACTTTGGCTCTAGCCTCTGACTTTGGCATAAGAATCTGCTGTGAAGATGCTTTAAGTTACCGTAATTATCCGATTCGAACGCGCCCCCGATTCGAACGAGCACCCTATTTTCCTGGCAAAAAAAAAAACGAAAAAACTTGCACCTCGTTCGCGATGCCACACTTCTGAACGAACGTTCAACCATGGTCGCTGGGATCGTGGCCCACGCCTCGCACGCCCATCCCGCGAGCTTCTCCAGAGGACCACGCTTCAGCCGACCGCTCGTTTTGAACCCGTGAGCGGCCGCTGCTGCCGTTGCTGTTATCAAGCGCGCAAGTGGAACGATTCGACGATTTATGTGAACGCCGATAGAAAAGACTAGGCGCTAATGCTTCCTGCGTCCGAAAAATCGTTGCTAAAAGCTTTGGCGCCATCTTGAGATGGCGATGGCGATGGGTGGGACGAAATTTCCGCTGTTTCGGCAGTTTAGGTTTTTACCTATTTTTCCGGACAAAAAGTGCGCATTAGAATCGGGTAAGTACGGTACATTCATGGTCTCAGAAACTTTAAAATTGGGTCCGTGCGCAGCACATGACACGGCGGAGGCAGTTTTGGAGGCGTCGGTGTAAAATTCTGTGCACTGGTTCTTCTCCTGCAGTGGCAGAAAGTGCGGCAGAATTGCATTTCTCGGTACCCTATTTTTATTAAGTTGGATGAAAGACAAGTCACACGACACAGTGCGAAGGTGCCATGGTGCTATAAGATCAAAGCAAGATGATTTCAATATGTTTAAAAAGGAGACATTAAGTAAAGCCGCCGCCTCTCTCACTCTTTGTGAGCAGGGAACAGGAACGGATGGGCGATTTAAAAAGAGCTGTGTCATGGATGTATCCATAAAAGCAGGATTAAAAGGATGGTTGTCGATTTATAATATTTTACAAGCATATAAAAGATCAACATAAATTCGCTGGTACTCCAGGCATTATTTGTCACATTCCACATACAGGCTTTGGAAAGGGCTGGTACGGAAAGCACCACACGAAAGGCGAAGCCCCAGGTGCAGCACTGGGTCGAGCATTTTTAGCGCTGTTTTGTGGCCGACCCGTAGATAACACTTCCGTAATCCGAACGAGACCCTACCAAAGCGGTATAAAGGCGCAGCAGGAGTTGTTTATCTGCACCGTATGATTGGTGAGATAGGACTTGCAAAATATTCATTGTTTTTAGACATTTTTGTTTGAGTTGTTTGATGTGAGAGATGAATGTTAGTTTTTCATCCATCACCACACCCAAAAACGTATGTTCCTTTTTAACAGGAATTTGGGTTACCATTGAGATTTATTTCAGGATCGGGCCTTACTTCGCGTCTCCTTGAGAATACGACACAGGTACTTTTCGTGGGATTAAGTTTGAAACCATTTTAGTCTGCCCAGCGAGAAAGTTTCTTTGCCCCAATCTGGACTTGACGTTCACATATGGATATGTTGCAAGATTTAAAAGATATTTGTACATCATCCACATAGACTAAATGGAGATCGATGGGAGCAATGCTTTCCGAAGCGAATTCATCTTGACGATAAACAGCGTGCAGCTCAAAACTCCGCCTTGAGGCACGCCATTTTCTTGAATGTGAATCCTTGACAGTGCCGACCCGACTCTGACACGAAATGTTCGTTTGGACAAGTAACTATCAAGAGTGTTCCACATATTACCTGTTACACCATATGATGTTAAGTCTGCAAGAATGCCGTAACGCCATGCCGTATCATACGCTTTTTCGATGTCAAAAAATACGGTCATGCAATACTGTTGGTGTATAAAGGCATCTTTAATGTACGATTCTAATGCAACAAGCTGATCATTTGCGGATCGCCCTGCCCGGACGCCTGCCTGGCAGCTCTCGAGAAGACCATTGTATTCAAGAAAGTACATGAGCCTCCAGTTAATCATTTTCTCGAAGAGCTTGCACAGGCAGCTTGTCAGGGCTATGGGTCTATAGCTTACGGGACAAGAAGGGTCCTTCCCTTCTTTCAGAAAAGCCACAACTATAGCCTCCCTCCAAGGCCTTGGAAGGGGCCCCGATAGCCATATTTGGTTGTATAGGTGCAGCAGTGTCTCAAGGGTGTCTGCGTGTAGGTGTTGAATCATAGTGTATGTAATGTTGTCTTCACCTGGAGCTACAAGTGGCACGAGCAATATTCAGTTCATGGAGTGTAAATGCAGAGTTGTATGCAGACTTTGACTTGTTCTTGTCGCGTATAGGCTTCTTTTCGGCAGATGTTTTGTGTTGCATGAAAGCGTTTGTGTAGCGTGCAGAACTAGACACGTGTTCAAAGTGTTGTGCAAGTGTGTTAATCTGATCGTCCAGTGTGTCCCCTGTCGTGCTAACTAGGGGCAGGCTATGTGTGTGTTGTCCTTTTAGTTTACGTATTCGGGTCTATACCTTGTGGGTGTCCGTGAATGAATTTATGGATGTGAGAAAGGCGCGCCAGCTCTCGCTTTTTGCCTCACGGCGCACACGCTTACCTAATGCCTTTGCTCTTTTGAAAGAAATAAGGTTAAAACTTGTGGGGTACCTACGGAGGAGGCCCCACGCCTTGTTCTGGGCCTCCCGCGCACGCCTGCAGTCGTCATTCCACCAGGGCCTTCTGGGGTTGCGCGAGGCCACAGAGGCCTGCGGAATTGAATTTTTGGCGGCGGCGAGGATGTGCGCCGTCACGAGCTGGGTTGCCTTCTCTACAGGTAAGTGTGTTATGCATGTGTAGTGTAGTTGAGATGTCTCTATGAACATGTTCCAGTTTGCTCTTGCTTCTATAAACTTGCAATGGGAAGGTGAACTGTTAGGGCATTTATCTATGTATGTTAGTGAGGTAGGGAAGTGGTCACTGCCATATGGGTTAGTGCCAACATCCCACTCAAGCAATGGAAAGAGTACTGCAGAGCCAATAGCCAAGTCAAGGTTTGAATAAGTGTTGTGTCCTATATTATGGTATTTAGGCTTGTTTTTTGTTAAATAGGCATGCTCCTGAATATATTAGAAATTTTTCGATTAGGCGACCTCGAGCATCCGTGCGGAGAGAGCCCCAAAGAGTGTTGTGTGCATTGAGGTCGCCTATAAGAAGGAAAGGTTCTGGTAGCTGATTTACAAGGCCCTCGAAATCGGAGCTTGAAAGCTGGAAATCAGGAGGGATGTAGATGGAGCACACTGTTATTAGCCTATTGAAAATTATGGTTTCTAATGACAATAGCCTCAAGAACAGTCTGTAATTGGATAGGGTGGCATGCCAATGATTTTCGGGCAATGATGGCCACACCACCTGCCGATGTACCACCACCATCCCTGTCCTTCCTAAATACCATGTAACTATTCAAGAGATTTGTGTGCTTGGAGTTTAAATGTGTTTCTTGTAGACACATCACACTTGGCTGATTAGATTGCAATATTTTGTAGACATCATCAAGTTTTTTAAGGAGGCCTCTACATTTCCGCTGGATGATATTTTCTCTTCCCATTATGTACATTTAAGAGCTACTGGAATATGTGTGTGGGTTCATGTTTTGTCTATCGGGGCTTGTATTCTTGGAGCTGGTTTCTTTGGCTTTTCTGATGGTTTGGACGCCGCAGCTCGTTCCTTTCGCAGCGATGCAGACAGGAACGGTCCGACGTCCATTTCCTCATCAGACGTTCTGGGGGTGTCCGGTGGAACGGGCCCCCTGGACTTGGCACCCTTTCAGGTGCCTTTGGTTCCAGCCGCCAGCGCCACGGGCGGGGCAGGCGGCGGGCTTGGATGAGCGCTGCTCTGGGCCCTCCCGTGTCCATCTCCGTGCCCTCAGATGTCCCTAGGGCCGGTGGAGAGGAACCAGTGAGAGCGGCAGAGCTCCCAGCGGCGATCACAATCGCCACATCTGCTGGAGTCGCCACACTGGGCGATTCCTGACCACTCTGGACTACCGAAGGCAGTCCGGGGAAAGACGGGGCCCCCGCAGCCTCTACAGGTGTTGTAGAGGCAGCAGGTGGCTGCTCAACAGGGGGTTGGGAGAGCAACACGTACGCAAGAAGGCTGCACTGTGTTGCCGTGCTGACCAAACGCCGCCCCATCCCCCGGCGGGCAGCGTCTGCGTACGGTGTGGCGGAAAGCAGCTTGTGATGATGATGATGGTTGCATTTTAATGGCGCAAGGCCAACTGGGGCAAAGAGCGCCAAAAAAAGATGGTTAGCTACCACATATTAAAGTCAATACTAGAAGTGAATAGCACCAGAAGTAAAAACAAATAAAGACAATGAGGATAGCTGGTGTAGAGGGCCAGGTTGGGATTATGCATGATACGATATGAGATTCAGAAATTTAACTTCTGACAGATAATTAAAAACACGTTTGATAGTAAACACTGGTTCATCGCCTAAGAAGTGCGATGGGTGGAGTGGGATTTGTTGTCTGTAGATTTCTGGAAAGTGTTTGCGTCGTGTGGTGTGAAGTGCCTTGCATGTTATTAGTATGTGCACTACGGATAGGGCCTCTCCGCACCTGCCGCACTGGGGTCTAGGAGATCCCGTCAGCAGATACGAGTGAGTTGCATGCGTGTGCCCCATCCGTAGCCTAGCCAAGGCGACTTCTGTGTTTCTGTTGTGTGAGTCAGCTGTGTACCGTCCCAAGTGTGGCTTTATTACATGTAGTTTGTTGTCTGTCTGTTCGTTCCAGTGTGTTTGCCATGTTCTGCGCAGGTGTTGTCTTATGTGTGGCTTGAGGTCTGTATATGGTACGCTTGTTATGTCTACAGTGTTCCTGAGTGCAGCAGCACCGGCCCTCTCGTCTACCAACTCGTTCCCAGCGATCCCAGCGTGTCCTGGGACCCAGCAGAGGAGCAGCCGATGCTTCTCCGCATACACCGACATGATAGTGTTGAATACAAGATTAACTATGTGGTTTTTGGGGGGTGTATGCGATGACAATGCGCGAACAACACTCAAAGAATCTGTGTAGATGATAGAATTGGGAATTTTATTTTCAAGGATATGTCGTACAATCAGTAAAATTCCGTACGCTTCTGCTGAAAAAGTTGTTGTGTGCACGCTCATGGTTCTGGCTGCATTGAAATTCGGACCACGAGCAGCGCACGACACCATAGTGGAGGTTTTAGAAGCGTCACTGTAGAATTCAGCACGTGGGTATTTGAACTGCAAAGAAAGAAAGTGCTGCAGTATTGCAGCTCGCGGTACCCGATTTTTGTCAAGCTTTATAAAAGAAAGGTCACAGGACACAGGGCGAACTTGCCAAGGCGGTAAAATGTTTAAAGAGGATGGCCTGTACACGTCTAAAAACGAAGCACTCAGATCCGAGGCTTGCTTTCTCGCTCGAAGTGAAAAAGGCGGAGTAACGGACGGGCGATTTACAAACAGCACAGATGTGGATGTATCGTTAAGGACAGGATAAAAAGGGTGGTTATTCTGAGGTGAAATTTTAAAAGCATAAAGTAAGTCCATGTACGTTCGCTGGTTCTCAAGGCTCCACTTATTACATTCAACATATAGACTCTCGACAGGGCTAGTGCGAAAAGCACCCGACACAAGCCGTAGCCCCAAGCGTAGTACTGGGTCAAGCATTCGCAATGCTGTTTTACTCGCCGACCCATTTACCACACCGCCATAGTCCAAACGAGACCCAACCAAAGCAGTATAGAGCCGTAGTAGGAGTTCTTTGTCGGAACCATACGAATTGTGGGAGAGAACCTTCAGGATATTCATTGTTTTAAGACATTTATGTTTAAGTTTCTTGATGTGTGGAATGAATGTGAGTTTCTGGTCAAACACAACACCTAAAAACTTGTGCTCCTTGTTCACAGGAAGCGACACGCCATTAAGGGTAATGTCTGGGTCTGGAAGGATCCCGCGCTTCCTAGAGAACGCAACGCAGGAGCTTTTTGCAGGATTCAATTTAAAACCATTTTTATCTGCCCAGCTGGCAAGTTTCTTGACGCCGAGCTGGACTTGACGTTCGCATATTGACATATTACAAGATTTAAACGATATCTGCACGTCATCTACATACATAGAGTAAGAAATTGTAGGCGGCAGTGCCTTCCCAAGGGAGTTCATCTTTACTATGAAGAGAGTGCAGCTTAGAACTCCACCTTGCGGCACGCCATTTTCCTGCACGTGTACCTTTGACAGTGCAGAACCAACTCTGACGCGAAAGGTTCTCTCTGACAAATAACTAATAACGGTATTTAACATGTTACCAGAGACACCGAACGACTTAAGGTCAGTAAGTATGCCATAACGCCATGCGGTGTCATAGGCCTTCTCTATGTCAAAAAACACCGTAAGACAGAATTGTTTGTGAATGAAGGCATCCTTAATGTATGACTCTAGTGCCACAAGTTGATCGTTTGTGGATCTCCCTGCCCTGAAGCCTGCCTGGCAGCTCTCAAGAAGACCGTTGTACTCCAAAAAGTACACAAGCCTCCGGTTTATCATCTTCTCGAGAAGCTTGCACAGGCAGCTGGTCAGGGCAATGGGTCGATAGCTAGCGGGAGAAGAAGGGTCCTTCCCTTCTTTCAAAAATGCTACAACTATGGCATCCCTCCAAGACTTTGTAATGTGCCCCGAAAGCCATATCTTGTTGAAAAGGTGAAGAAGTGTTACAAGAGTGTCTGTGTGTAAGTTGTGTATCATTGTATATGTAATGTTGTCTGGGCCTGGAGCTGAGGGTTTACACGTGCTCAGAGCAGCCCTCACCTCATGTAGTGAAAACAGGGAGTTGTAAGAAGTCTGTGATTTGTTGTTGTCGTGTAGGGACTTCTTTTCACAAGAGGCTTTATACTTCAGGAAAGTGTTCGTGTAGTGTGCTGAACTGGACACGTGTTGGAAGTGTTGTGCGAGTGTTTCAGCCTGGTCTTCCAGTGTGTCCCCTGTTGTACTGACCAGGGGCAGGCTGTGTGTATGTTGTCCTTTGAGTTTGCGTATACGTGTCCATACCTTGCGTGTGTCTGTGTATGAGTTTATAGATGTTATGAATGAGCGCCAACTCTCTCGTTTTGCCTCACGGCGCACACGTTTTCCTAACGCCTTGGCCCGTTTGAACAAAATGAGGTTACCCGACGTTGGGTACCGACGAAGGACACCCCACGCCTCGTTCTGGGCCTCTCGCGCCCGCCTACAGTCCTCATTCCACCACGGCCTCCGCTGGTTGCGCGGGGCACCAGAGGCGTGGGGAATGGACTTTTCGGCGGCGTCGAGGAGGTGCGCCGTGAGCAGTTGTGCGGCTTCATCTACGTGTAGGTGTGCTATGGATGTGTGGTGTAGTTTCGATGACTCTGTAAATGTGTTCCAGTTAGCTCGTGCTTCATTGAACCTATTATGGGAAGATGAACTGCTTGGGCCTTTACCTATGTATGTGAGTGAGGTGGGGAAGTGGTCACTACCGTATGGGTCAGTTCCCACACCCCACTCGAGAAGAGGAAAGAGAACTGCGGAGCCAATAGCCAAGTCAAGACATGAGTATGTGTTGTGTTTTATGTTATGATATGTAGGCTGTTTATTGTTGAAAAGGCATGCTCCAGAAGATGTCAGGAATTTCTCTATCAGGCGACCTCGGGCATCCGTTCTGGAAGAGCCCCAAAGAGAGTTGTGAGCATTAAGGTCGCCTGTAAGGATGTATGGTTCGGGCAGCTGGTCAACCAGCGCCTCGAAGTCGGAGCTCGTAAGTGCAACATCAGGAGGAATGTATATGGAGCATACCGTTATCAACCTATTAAATATTATTAAGCGTATTGCTACAGCCTCAAGGACGGTGTTCAAGGTGACAGGGTGGCATGCTAAGGATTTGCGGGTGATTATGGCAACACCGCCAGAAGAGTGTGTGCAGCCATCCCTGTCTTTCCTGTATACCATGTAACTATTCAAGAAATTTGTGTGTTTGGAATTCAGATGTGTTTCCTGGAGACACATTATACTTGGCTGATTGGCATGCAGAATCTCATAAACGTCGTCAAGATTATTCAGAAGGCCTCTGCAGTTCCATTGAACAATATTTTCTCTTCCCATTATTATGTGTTCAGAGCTACTGGAGTGTGACTATTTATGTAGGGTCTTTCGGGGCTTGGACTCTTGGAAGGGGTTTTCTGGCCTTCTCTACTGACCTGGACGTCGCAGCCCGTTCCTTCCGCTGCGATGAAAGCCGGAAGGGCTCGACGTCCATGTCATCATCTGAAAGCAAGGGGGTGCCCAGCGGACTGGGCCCCCTTGACGTGGTACCCTTTCGGGTGTTCTTTGCCTGTGCTGCCAGTGCCGAAGGCGTGGGGAGCACCACAGATGGCACAGGCAGTGAGGCGGGGGAGGGGGTCGCTGCGACTGCCTCCGTCTCCATCTCGTCCGGGCCCTCGCGTGTGCTTCGGGCCGGTAGAGAGGGGGAAACGGTGGGTGCAGCAGCATCCCCACCGGACGTGGATGCCACCACAGCCGCTGCTGGCTCAGCGAGCGGTGCGGAGGCGGGTTGGGCTGCCAGAGGCAACCCAGGGGGGGGCGGGGGCGGGACCAAGTCCGACTCGCGGTACTGGGTCCCCGCCGAAACCAGACGCCGCTCCGCCCCCCGGCGAGCTGCGTCGGCGTACCTCCCCAGAGGGAAAGAGGCGAACCTCTTCCGCGCCTCTGGGAAAGTGATGTTTTCAGTGACCTTGATGTTAATGATTTTCTTTTCTAATTGAAACTTTTCGCATTTTCTGGAGTAGGCCGCATGTGGACCCTGGCAGTTTACACAAAGAAGTTGTTGCACGTTGCAGTTTTCGGCCGGGTGATCGTGCTGGGCGCATTTTGCGCAGGTAAGTCGGCCGCGACAGGTGTTTGTGCCGTGCCCGAACCGTTGGCACTTGAAGCAGCGCCGTGGGTTCGGGATGTAAGGCCGGACTGAACAACGGATGTAACCTGCGTTGATGAATTCAGGAAGGGTCGCCTTGTCGAAGGTTAGGATGAGGTGCTTTGTCGGTATTTGTTTATCGTCTCTGCGGATGGTTATGCGCCTGACCGCTGTTACGCCCTGACTACGAAGGCCCTCCAGCAGGTCAGCTTCAGATTCATTGATTAGGTCATATTCGGAAATCGCGCCCTGGGAGCTGTTTAGGCTGCGGTGGGGCGTGACTCGGATGGCCAGATCGGCGATGCGGGTTTGTGCAAGTAGTTTATCAGCCTGATCCTGGCTACTGACTTCAACAAGGATTTCACCGGTTCTTTGTTTTTTGGCTTTATATGATTCGCCGATGACACCTTCAAGAAATTTGGAGACGAGAAATACTGACTTTGAAGCAAGAGGGTTCAACTGGTCAACTGATTCTATTACTAAGAAGCGAGAGTAGTTGTTCGGTTTCGGAATACTCAAGTTGGGAAGTGGTGGGAACGAAAATTCGGTGCGGCCCCTTTTCGGGGGCCGATCACGTTTGGGGGGGGGGTTGGAAAATGCCATATGATACATTGGAAAGCAGGGAGACGGGGGTACTTTCTTCTTTGACCTTACCCTGGTAGCCAAAGAGGTCCCGGAGCTCCCTGCCTGGTGAACAGACAGAGAGCCCATCCGCCGGAGCTTGACCTGGGCTCCGACGGCCACCGTTCGTGGTTTCTAACCCTCCACCTATAAACACATTGCCACGGTTGGATCCAGCGTATGTTTGGGGGCTCGGGGTCCGCGGTATCGCCAGTACCGTCACCAAGATTGCTCAAGGTGCCCCGTGCGGAAAGCAGCTTGTGCTTTTGGCGCGCCTCTGGATAGGTGATGTTTTCATTTACTTGTATATGGATTATTTCCTTTTCCGCCTTGAATTGTGTACATGCACGCGAATAAGCAGCGTGCGGTCCGCTGGGATTCGGGCACTTCAGAGCGCAGCTTTCACAATCTTCTGAAGAGTGACCCGTCTCAGCACATTTGGCACATGTCAACTGTCCTCTGCATGATAGGGTTCCATGGCCGTATCGTTGGCACTTAAAGCAGCGCCTCGGACTTGGGACATACGGTCGTACGTTGCAGCTAAGAAAACCCACTTTGACCTTTTCTGGTGGCGTTGTGCGATCAAACGTTAGGATTAGATGCTTTGTCGGAGTTTCTTGATTCGCTCTCCGGATTACGATTTGTATCACCGCAGTTACACCTTGAGGTTGGAGCGCCTCAAGATCTGCCTCCGTCTCAGACTCTAGTTCTTTCTCTGGTATGACTCCTTGCGAGGAGTTGAGGGTTCGGTGTGGTGTCACAGTGACAGTCAAGTCGGCCAACGTCGTCTGTTTCAGTAGGTTCTCACTCTGATTTTTCCTTTTTACTTCCACCAGTACATCACCTGATGCGAGTCTCTTAGCATCATAGCCTGAACCAACAACAGACTCAGTGCATTTTGCCAACAGAATGAGACTTCTTGGCAACAGGAGTGGTTTCTGCAGAGTGAATGACAAGAAATTTGTGGAAATGTTGTGATTTACCTTTAGCTAGTACTTCGGTGCGGCCCCTTTTAGGGGGCCGATCATTGGATTGGGGGGATAAAGAAAAAAAAACATGCGATATTGAAAAAAGCAGGGGACGGGGGTACTTCCTTCGCTCGGTTTACCCTGATGCAGAGAGAGGTCCCGGAGCTCCCTGCCTGGTAAACAGACAGGGAGCCCATCCGCCGGAGCTTGACCTGGGCTCCGACGGCCACCGTTTGTGGTTTCTGCCCTTCACCTTTCAACTCCTTGCCACGGTAGATTACAGCGTGAGTATGGGGGCTCGGGGTCCGCGGCGTCGCCAATACAGTCACCAAGATTACTCAAGGTGCCCCGTGCGGGGCTGCGATGTCCAAATTATGTACACTTTATGTACAGGAATATATACAGCATATATACAACACAACTGAGGTAGCGCGATGTGGGCCTTAGAAAGTGCTTGCCGTGGTCTCACCGGCGCCCCGCAAGACTGTGCCCGCGACCTTTGCAAGTTGGACAGCAAAAACCACCTTGTTCTCACAGGGCCAAACGTCATGCTTAGCCCATCGGGAGCAAGAGAGAACAGCCCGACTCAACTATAGACTCAACCCAGTATCAGGCAAGCTGGGGCCCGTTTGCCCGCATTTTCTATGCGAGGTTGGCTCTAGTGTGCCTTAAAAAAAACATGGAAAAATTTCGGCCACCAAAGCAACCGTCTTCATCCGGCCGACAATTCATCTCTACCCACGCTTCGCTATCAACACGCCGTGTAACGGCTGCTATTTGGCAGCGCTGCGCTTCAGCTGCCTTATCATTCGCAGCCGGTTGAGCGGGGCTCGACTATCGCGTTGCCGCAAAAAAGTCGGCTCTTTTCTTTCTGCATTTATGCTTGATATACAAACGTTGACGCTGAAGCCGGGAATTTCAAAAACTGAAGTTAATGCGGCACGTGGTGGCCAAAGGCACTACTACTGGCCATGAGCCGGAAAGCTGGACATGCCATAACCCACGTTACGCGGCAATATAGAATGGCTGTCTAAAACAAGTAAGCACCAGATAATTTGCTTGCCGTAAAGTTTGTGCACCGAGACGTTCGTGCACCGAAATGTACGTGCACCGAAATGTCCGCACCGACACGTCCGGCACCGAAATGTCCTAGACCCCCCTACGACAGGGTCAGTCGGCCCAGCGTTTATCCACCCGCCGCCGACGGGTCGTCGCAATTCGTTCGCTCAGTTGAAACTATAAGCCACGACATGTTTGTGAATGAAAGAATGTGCTTTTAGTTTGTTAGTTTGTACACTGCATCAAAGTCCAGGTAGCTCCACACAAGCGCTGCACAAGCGCACATGCGACGCTTCGCTTACTGGTGCTCTAGTAGGAAAATCTAAGGCCAATTGAAAGCGAGAGAAGAGTCAGCGAAGCCAATATGTAGGTAGCAAAGAATTAAAATCAACCGCAATCGTACAGTGTAAAACCAAGGTTCGGTAAGCACTTTTGGGGGGCTGGGTGAACTATCACAGCGGTCAGCAGCACGACCACACATCTTCGAACGCTTTTCCGTCTAATGAATGCAGTCCGTAGACATGAGATATCGGGGGAATTTGGGGAACGCTTACTGCATGAGTGCTATACAAGAAATTGTCATCGAAGCTTCTTGAAATGCAAAACATAAATAAAAATTTAAACTGGCTACACGTTATATATTTTACATATCCGTCCCTAGCATCGGTGGCTTGTGGCCGAATACAATAAAAAAAAGGCTGGTAGCCGAGTGGTCTCGAGCTTCAGGTGTGTTGTTTTGCAATTAGCAAGTTCGAATCTCCGATAGTGCATGTTTTTTAAAGACAATAGTCTTTCTTGGGCTACTTAAACGCAGAAATTTTGACCTGTCTGTATGTCACTTTTCATCGAGCGGCCGTGGTATGTTTGTCTGCCTGTCTGTCTGTCTGTCTGTCTGTGACTCCATTCAGCCACCCGGTTAAAGTGAAACAGAAGCTGCGCAATGTCTTATATACCCACAGCCAAATATAAACCTCTAAGCCCGGTGTCAATGTTCCTACTTGTCACCGTTATTGAACAGGAACAGGACATTACGCAAATATAAGGCAGAAAATCAATGCATAGGTGATATTTTCAGTGTTCCTTTATTAAAAAAAATTATGAATGCTTGGCTTTTGTGATAGCAAATGAAATACTACATCAACTGCAGAAAATCGTCACCTGCTGTTGCCCGCGCTAGCATAGCTCCTGGCGGCATTTAAGAAATCAAACGGTAACAGCAACGAAAGATTCCACTAGATAGGTTCCACTAGTGTTCCACATTCTGCTTGGAACGCTCGTGGAGTGGGGCAACGTGGTTCTATAAAGGTTGTAGTAGGGTGCCTCGATGCATGCGCATCTCCACCGTACAGAAGAGCTGGCATCGAGGCACTCGACTTGGAGCAGTGGAACGAGGTAAATTTAAATTGACTTGAGCAAACCTCTAGAGTGTTATCTTGGGAGGAACGAGACGGGATCGGAACAGCATGACAGGTGAGCGGAAAGAGAAGGGAGGCATTTACTTGGCAAACGTCGACGAAAGATTGTCTTTCGTCGGCATTTGCAACAAAAAGAGCAGATACGCGGCCATTTTCTTAAGTTGATTTATTTGTTTTGGGGTAATTGAATTCACAATTGTTGCGTTGCAACGTTCATTGCTATTTGAGTGAGTTCGCAGAATGCGTGCAGACTGACACTGACGCGCTGACGAGGTTTTGTTGGCGTGGTGTTGCCATAAGCACCGACTGGTTGCGGGCACAGGGCCGAATCGGCCGGCCCTTGGCCCGGTGCGAACCCGCCTCTTACGATACAAGCTCGAGTCAGGCAAGCACCAAAGTTGGGAGAAAAAATTACACCATCTTCCCGTAGGGGAACCCTGAGTAGTATGTGAAGCAGCCATGGGGTCGACTGAAGTTCCCATTAGTTTTCAGTTCGTCGTTTCCGTTGACGTTCAGCTTCGCGTGCCTTCGTTGTATCAGTAGCTTCTTGAAGTAGTTTGAATGAGTGAAGGACATAAGGCGCGTTCGTAGCACATGCTCCCGTCTCGGTTTGTAGCACAGTGGGAAGAGCGCCACGTACCTCCCGTTGCGGCCAGAGAGTCGTGGGATCGAAACTGGGCCCCGACTAATTCTTTTTATAGTGGACTGCGCTGACGTCAGCCCAAACGTTGACGGGGCTGAAGAGACGCGCATGCGCAGAAGAGTGCGGATGGCGGACAAAGGGGGGAGGGACACAGCCCTGAGCATGCGATGCTCCGCATCTAAAAGCGCATCGCATTTGAGCGTCTCCGGTGACACGGAGGGAGTTCATTCACTGCGTAAGCCTCGGGAAGTGATTGTTTCGATCCGAAGTCGTGTTGGTGGGCTTATCTGAAGCATGTTACAGCCGACAATATGGCAGAAGCATGGTATGCCGATTACTGGGGTATCGAGAATGTCCATCCAACGATAACTTGGGTTGCCAACATGCTATGTCAGAGAACCGAAACAGAGGCTGGTTTGAATTCTAATCTTGGATATACTTCAATCACGTAGCACCTTGTACTTTCGTCACAGCTGTTAGTTGGTGCTGCCGCTGCAAATAGCGCATTGTAGTTTTTTTTATTTCTGGCTTTATAAAAATAAATAATGCCTTATATAGCCCGGACATACGATGGAAAGTGTGTTTATTTGAGCCAGTCTACGCAATGCAAGCAAAAACAGGAGCTGGACAAATTCATTTCAGTGTCCCTTTAATAGGGAAAGTGGTGCGCTCACAGCGGCTGTTTTATTCTGTGCAGTGCAGCGTGCGCATGCTCAGGGCAGACAATTTCTTTTTTTAATTCGCATTTTTGCCATGCGGCATATAAAGAAAATATAAGACATTAGGTAGAATAAAAATACCGGGTACAAAAGCGCAGGTAGTCAGGAAAATGGATGACCCTGTACAAGTCTAAAGGTAGACATGGAGTCCGGTCTCGTGTAAAAAGTTCAGCAGCGACCTGCAGTAGCGGTCTTCGTGCACCCACCGGTTAAAGCCCCCCGGTTTATCCCACCGAAGACCAACCACTCTTAGCGCACTGTCCCGAGCTGTTCTGGTTCCTGTGCACGTCCACGAGAGATGATTGACATCAGCTTCAGCCGCCGAAGCCGGACACTTGGGACATGTTCCTGGGTCTTCTGGTGCGGGTCTCCAAGTCCAGGTGACTGAAGGTGTGAGAGCCACCCCAGCCCGAAGCCTCCTCAGAGAAACTTCCTCCACCCGGGAAAGATTAGGGGGGAGGGAGCAGACACACGGGGGAATTAAGGCACGTGTGTCCCTTCTCAGAAGAGATTTCATGGCTAAAAGGCGGGAGCATGGATCACTAGGAAGAGGGCTAGGGGCGGATTCAGATTCAGGTGGGGCCGGAGAGTGAGAAAGATTGTCCGCAAATTGGTTGAAAAAATTGTTACCGTGCCCCTGTATCCAATGTACGCGTACCATTAGCTGTGCTGTCATGTGGAGGCTGTGAATGTGCTGGCAAATCACGGTAGTCTTTTTCACTTGCTTTAGGTGCTTCACAGCACTGAGTGAGTCTGTGTATATATGCGCCTCTTTGATGTTAGGGAGGGCACTTGCAGCTTTGATTGCGTCATATACAGCCTGGAGTTCCAGTAGCAGCGGGTCTGGCGTGTCGGTGGAATAACAGCGCGAGCCTTTCAGTGCTGAGTGTGCGGAACTGACGAAAGCGGTCCGTCCTCCGTGCGGGAGAAGGGCTGCGTCTGTGTACAATACACAGTAACCTTCAGGAACTGTGGTATCTGAGGTTGGCGCTGGCTGTTCACGGCGACAAAGCTTCGTTGTCTTGTTGGTTGTTATTGCTGTATAGCGCCAGGGTGGAAGGTCGTCTATGGTTGAAGTCACGGGAGGCTCTTTACAGAAATACGAATGGAGAGCTCCGACCATAGGTATGTAAAAACGCTTGAGCTTTCTCGCTTCTTCACGCTGATTGACAAGCCCCGTGATAGTATTGAGCTGAGCGTGCTCATGTAAGATAGGAATCGGAGTGAGACGAGGAAGTGCCGTGATGGTTCGCATGGCCTCTCTGTTGATAGCCTCAAGCCTCGCCCATTGTTGTGCTGTCAGTCTGTGAAACTGCGCCTGGTAGAGTAAGCGCGGCTGTAGAACAGCGCGTACAAGTCGCCGAGCCACCTCCATGCGGGCTCCTCCACTCCGCGTGGCAATCCTGCGGATCAAGTGCAAGGTCGTCGAGGAGTCTTTCCGTGCCTTTCGGAGCCAATGGATACCTGAACCCGACTGGTGGATCTGAAGTGCCAGCACCCGCAGCTCTTCCTTGGCTGGTATTGCAGCTGAACCAATCTTAAGTTGACAGTTAGCCTTCGAGGCTAACTTCCTCCCCGTCTTATTAGCCACTTGTACATAGCCAGACTTCTCAGCGGAAATTTCCAGGCCGGCGGATTGCGCAAAGGCATGGAAAACATCCAGGGCTTGCTGCAGATGACGACACTGCAAGCCGAGGTCTCGGTTTGTAGACCACAGTGTGACATCGTCAGCGTAGATGAGAAATTTCACACAAGGGATGTCTTGTAGCTTCCATGCCAATGGTGCAAACGCGATGTTGAACAGTAGAGGCGCTAGCACGGAACCTTGCGGTACCCCACGGTTAGATTCGAACAGGCCAACAGGCTTTCCGTCCACTCGTACTGAAAACGTCCTTGAGCACAAGAAGGAGTGTACCACTTTGGTGACATTAAGTGGAACCCCCGAAAACTCCATGTTTCTAAGTATTGTTTCGTGTTCCACGTTGTCGTAAGCCTTGGCAATGTCGGTAGCCACCACAGTTCGCACAAGGTGCCTGTGAGGGGAAACATGCAAAATATCGTCAGCCAGAACAGACAGGCCGTCCTCGGTACCCAGGTGCTGTCTGAATCCGATCTGAGCGGGATGATATTTTCTATTGTGCTCCAGCCACCAGGATAACCGAGTGGCCACTATTCGTTCAAATATCTTGCATATTGTAGGTGTCAAGGAAATCGGGCGAAGTGCACTAATACCAGTGGGAGGTTTTCCCGGCTTGGGGATTGGCACTACCACTGAGTGTTTTCACTCGGGTGGAATGACACCTTTAGCCCATACATCATTCAATGAGTATAGTAGTGCTTCCAAAGCCTCCCCCTCCAAGTTCTTGAACAGCTCATATGGGATTTCATCATACTCTGGAGAAGAGTGCGCCTTGGATTCTTCAATGGCCGTGATGAGCTCGGCCATCGTAAATGGGTCGGTTATTCCTGAGACGTCCGATACATCAACACAGAGAGGGGCGGCCGGAGGTTGTAGGTAGTTCGGAAAGAAACTGACGGCCGCTCTGTCCGCAAACTCCTCTGGGCTGATGTTGAGAGCCAGGCGAATGCTAGCTGATGGATCCATCACGCTGCCACCCCGCTCCATGGCGTGGAAGGTTCGCCATAAGGCCTTGTTTCCAGTACCAGAGCCAAGACCAGCGCCGCACCAGTCATTCCACCGGCGTCGTGACAACTGCTTCTCGTAGCGTCGAGCTTGTGCTGCGATACGGTTTGCCGTGACACGAGCGTAGAGTTGCGTCAGGTGGCGATTAGCATGGAGCTCTTCTCGGCGGCGCTCTGCCCAGAGTTTAAGGAGGTGCATATCGGGCGTCGGCTGATCCTCATTCACTGTTGTATGTATAGTGCAGTCTGTGAGGACGGACTGCAGCGTAGAAATGAGGTTCTCCGCAGTTAGCGAAAAAGCTCGTTCATCAGAGCGGACCTTGTCCCAGTGAACAATTCTGACCCGGCGACGAAGCTTTTGCAACTTTTTCGCGTGCAGGCCAACCAAAATTGGCGAATGGTCGCTTCCCCAAGCATCTGGCTCCGGATTCCAGGAAGGGTTCCCGGGGCCAAGCCACCACGTAAGGTCCGGTGCATGAGACCGAGTTGAAGGGATGGTAGGTGCGGAGAAAAAGTTCATGTCCGTCAATGTGTCGTGAACTTGTACTCCTCTTTTAGTGTCGTGCTCGTATCCAGACACACTGTGTGGGGCGTTAAAGTCCCCTCCTACGAGTATGGGAGTGCCTGGGTACGTTGCCCTAAGGTGGTGGAGCCAACCTAGGTTAAGGCGTGCTCTGCCTGGCCTTCCATAAAAGGACACAAGAAGGAGGGGGGTTTTGGCTGGGCGTGTTAAAACCGCAACCACCTCCTGATGTTGGTTACACCATTTCTGAAGGTTGATTGGTGTTTGAGGAACACTTCTAACGATGTATACTGTCGCTTTTCCAGGTGCATCACCACTGCGGTTATCCGGGATGGTAGGAGTATGATAACCGATGAAGTGGGGGAGAGGGAATAGTTTGTTTGACTCCTGTAAAAGGAGTGCCCACACTTGGAGTTTACATGAGTGAATTTTGGTTTTTAGCTCTCCTAATTTTTTCGAGAGACCTCTACAGTTCCATTGTAGGATGACCGGTTGACGGCTGGACTGACACTTAGCCATGGCATAAGCTAGCTTGTATTAGTTGGGTTAGCTTGGATAGGGTTTCAAGTATAACGGTCCAGATAGCTGGATCACAGGGGGTTGTCTTTTGAGCGTTGAGCCGCATCCGTAAAGGCACATTTTGTGTTCCTTGCAGAGAACGCGCTTCAGCGCGTTCTTTGCGGAGAGCTGCTACGCGTGTCTTCCTTTGCCGCAGTGCCTCAAGCTGTTTAGATAGGTAGGCTATCTGAGTATCCAGGTCTTCGTCAACCGAAACAGCTTCATTCAACTCCCAGGAGTCTTTTGGCGTTTGCTTTGGAGGTCTGTGATTTTTAGAATCGGACCCCTTGAGAACGTCCGAATACAAACCACCTGTTGCATCGGGTTCCCCAGGCTCTTCTACTGCATAACCCTCAATGGGTTCCAGGACCTGGAATCGATTGTACAGTGTAGCCCTTGCTGAACTGGTTTCCCGACGGCGAGCGCGGGCTGTGGCGCGCTGTTTAGTGGGGCACTTTGCCGATGTTATTTCATGGTCATCCGTCTTGCAAAGCCCGCAACGATAGCGTGGCTTGCCGTCTGAGTTTATTCTCTCTGTGTCCACAGTTGCCATCGGACAGTAGTTTTGCTGGTGACCTTGTTTAAAACAACGGTAGCAGTACATGGCTCGTGGCCGGAAAGGCTTTGGGTGCAGTACACAGCCATTGTAATAAAACCTTTCCGGTGTGGTAGAAGAACCTCGTACGGTGACTAGGTAAGTCCTGCTCTTACCCATACGTCGGACAGCCAGCACCTCGTGTGTGGGGGACCGTAACTCAGGTAGAATGGTCGCAGAGGAGTCATTTTCGTCAAGGTCATACAGGACGCAGCGCTGCACATTGGGACCAGAGGCGAAGTAAGAGTGCACTGTCACGGTACCATCGGTGGAGATAGGGATGCTGGTAATACCGCAGACCTTGTAAGCGTCATCCAGGCTGGCAAGGTGGACGGTTATTGTATTGGACACGTTATGGACCACGAACGCCTGATAACCCTGGGTGCCTAGGCACTGGTCTATCACTTGTTGAACTAATTTGACTGGGATAGTGGTGACGTCAAACCTGGTGGTCGGTTTAATGTGAACCCGGAATGAGCGGTCGGGGGTGGGGTTGGGTAAACAGCGGTACGAGAACTGCTGCAAGGAGGAGCGGGTGCGGTGGAAGCATCTGGGGTGGCCCTCACCTTCTTAGTGGGCGGCGTATCATGTGCGGGAACCGTTGCGTGCTTTGCGCAGGCTGCTGGCACTTCACTTCCAGGCACAGAAGAATCGTAGTCCATCTCCTGGGTATGTTCCCATGAGGTGGCGGGTTGTTGAACCACGGGGTCTCCCATCACTGGCTCCTGTTGTTGGGTCAACTGGATGTCGGAACCGCTTGGCTGGTTCAGTGACGCTGAATCTTGCGTGCAGAGGGCGGCCGATGCCGGCACTTGCGCAGCGTCCATTGCTGCCGTCACCGGTGAGCCATCCGGGATGAGGGCATGCCCGGCCAGGTCTCCTTCGCCGACGCCGAAGGGGCGGAGGCGAATTTTTCGCGTCGTCACTCGGTATACGTGACGGAAGCGTTCGCCTGGTGAGCTGATTGGTCCTGAACGGACGAAATTTCTGTTTAGAGCGACAGAAAACTGCAGAAGCCGAAGTAGCCACGTCTGCGGAGGTTGAGCTTCTTCTTCTTCCTCCGGGAGCCGGCAGACAATTGTACTTTCGCTCTCGTTGTGAACATCCAAGGCTCCCGCGGGGGAGCCGATCATTAAACGATCATACTTTCTGATTTTGCGTATGGCCGCTTATTATAGAAGAGACTGTTGCTTATAACGAGATCCAATGATGGCACGGCCGCGAAATGTAGTCATCCCAAACTCTGCGAAATCGGTCATGTGGTGATGGCCATTCAAGTGTGGCATCGATAGGTACGTTATCAAGGGCGACCACCGTCGGGGTCTACCCCAAATGTCAGCCTCAGTGGCGTATGCAAGGGATGGCCGAAGGGGCTGGATATTGAGAGATAAAGGGGAGGGCCAATTACTTGATCCAGGGAAGGAAATTTGGGTGCAAAGAATGGGCGCGTGCAGCGCAGGACAGGAGCGGTTGGCCTTCGTCCTGCAGTAGGCTGTTGATGATGGTGATGAGCCATTTTGCAATGCTCCTGAAGAAAACGAAAATGCCGCATCCAAGGTTTCCTTTTACTGGTGATCATTTCCTCCACCTAAAAACCCACACACCAAATGCAATCCTGCGTACGCTACTGGTCAGCTGATTCTCTCCGACAATTTCACTGAGTGAGCTTAAAAGGGTCTCTTATAACAAGGCCCATGCGGCCATATGAAGTTACGAACCCACTCCAAAGGTGGCCAAGTCAGGCAGACAATTCGCGAAGATAAACCCATTTGTCGCTCTTTCTTCCGTTAGCGTGGTAGCACCGCTAGAGTGTCATTACACCCAGGCCACGCAGAAAATGCGAGAAACGTTATTTTGCTGATAACTCTTCGGATTTCCGGCGCATGTCGATAAATATCATCGCGAACATGAACTACCCTGCGGTGCAACACGAAAGCTCATTTTTTAACGTTGACTCGCGACCACTATCAGTGTCGCTATGGGTCGGATAGCCTCCACCATTGTCACAAAAACAGGCATTATCTCCGTCCGACATCCAACATATGACGCGCCTCTTTGTTTCAGATGTGTTCTACAATGCGATGTCGTCAGCTTCTGCTTTGCCGCAGGCGACTGCCGCCGAAAATAACTTTTGAGAACACTGGTTTGGCTCTCGCACGAGACGAGAAAGACAAAGAAATTCCAAGGCCCCAATCGCAGTGTGGGTGCGCACTGATAGTCCTTCGTTGTGTCGGTTGGGCGTGGTTCCCTGGTTGGAGCACTTTACGCAACGTCGCGGAATCAGTGGCCCCACCCCTGCGGACGGTACTGCACGGTGCACGTCGAACGACCAATCTTTGCGCGCTCGGTCGATTAGATCGAACACATGCCAAGACGTGTGATAGTGATAATATATATACAGTAATCTCTCGTTAATTCGAACTCAAATATCTCGAAATATCGGTTAAGTCGAAACTTTTTTTCGCCGTGCATTTACCTCCCATAGGGCCATGTATTTGCCCCCCTTTATCTCGAAACGTTTTTTCGGGGGTCTGCGGATATCTCAAAATGTTGACAGAGACAACACAAGGCAAAGTCCGCTGCAAGCTGATAAGGTCTCTAACACTTAGATTCCACTACGTGCTGAACGAGGTCGTGAACGGCAAATTTACGCTGTACGAGGTCGATGTCCCCGATACCGGAATGCTGTCCGACGCCTAGATTGTTATGAGACCTGTGGACGACGTAGCTGATCATGAGGACGAAGAGGAGCCTCGAGAAGTGTCTACAACGGCTGAAACAACAAAGATGCTGCGCTTGCGTCACAACAAGGTAGAATGTAGCCGTGCGACCGACAATTCATGCGATGCATTGAGCTGCTCGGGAACGGTTTTCTTGCACCAGATGCGAACGCGAAACAGACGAGCATCACACCATACTTTCTTTCGCATTAATAAAAATTTGTTTTTCCTGAGAACACCGTGGTGATCAGCACCGCCATGGAGGAGTGGGTCACCCGATACGGCAGAATAAGCGAGATCGAAATCAAGGGCCAGAAACTTGAGGTGTGCGCATACAGGACCGCGCCGCAGGACACAGTCAAGGGGGCCATAAGGGGGATCCCGCTCAGTGAGACCCCCAGGACATCGACACGAGCATCGTCAATGAGTACAACCCGCTGGCCCTCGCCGCCAAAAGGGTCGGCGACACGACGGCGGTGATTGTGGTCTTCGAAGGCCCAAAAGTACCGAACTACGTCAGATACAGCTCGGCACTACTAAGGTGCTATTTATACCGCAAGCAAGTAGACGTCTGCTATCAGTGCGGGCGTGTCGGACATCAAATGAATGTGTGCCCAACCCCCGCCGAAAGGAGATGCAGGGGGTGCGGCAAACTAGACATCGAGGTGACTCATCCGTGTACGCCAAAGTGTAAGCTGTGCGGCGGCGGCCATTTAACGGCCGATAAGAAATGCAAGGCCAGATACAAAACACCGCAGGTGGTTTGAAAGAGACAATGGGAGCGACGTGACGCAGCCGCGGAGGAGCAGCAGCTGCAGCTCGAACACGACTTCCCGGTACTCGGCTCGCTGGCTGCGCGCAAGTCGAGATCTCGTGACAGACAGACAAGGAACTTTATTGGTGGTCCTGAGAGACTCCGATGACCCCCTTGTCAGGGGGGTGATGAAGCCGCGGGACGCTCCCACGTTGGGACGGGAAGTCCAAGCTTCACCGCCGCATCGTGGGCTCTCTGGACAGCCCATAACTGACATGAAAACTCGGAGATTCGTACCGCAGAGCTCCACTCTTCTTCGGTGCAGCTATTCGGGCCTCTCTGTAACGAGGGGCATCCCCAGACCATGTGTCCTAAATTACTTTTCTGTCCACATCTCGGGCAGTCCGGACTATAGCCGTCTGGATTGATGGAGTGAAATAAAGCCAAGTTTGGATACTATCCTGTCTGAAGCATACGCAGTGTGATAACCTGTGGTTCGGGATCTCCTTCTAAAAATCACTCGCTGTCGAGGGACGCCATCAAGCAGCGACGTCAGAGCCGCAGCGCTAGCGCCGGGAAGAACGGAAGATCTCCGTCCAATGAACGCGTTAGCTGGGCCAATGAGGCCAGGAGAACCAAGGCCGAGTCAACCAAGACCAAGAGTAACGGAACCAAGAAGCAACAAACGAAAAGCAAGGAGCTCGAAATGATCGAGGCTCTACGCAAGGAGAATGAGGAAATGAAGAAAGCTATCAAGTGACTCATGCAGGTCATGTCTGGCCTCTGCGTCACGGGAGTTAGCGGGGAATTAGGAGTCAGCAGAGCCAAGGAGCAACCGATGGAGGTTGGGACGACTGCAACACCCGAGCCGTCTACCAGCAAGCCCGTGACACGGGAGGCGGAAAACGCCCAGGAACCCAAGGAGCCGGCGCAGAAGAAGAGGCTGACCGAGAAGCGGGGTAGCAAGGAAATCACCAACGTCGACGCTCGGCTACAGGCGCGCGATGCCAGACTCGGCCGGGTCGAGAGGAAGATCGAAAAGATGTTCACGTCCCGCAAAACCACCATCGAAAGGAGATTCTCCAAAGTCGACAACACATACACAGAATTGGAAAGAAGTAACCAGTTGATCATGAGCCATCTGATATTTGCACAGAAACAGGACCCCCGAGTGGAGGTGGCGGGAGGCAATTCCAGACCATGGCCACAACAGTAACTGGCATAGTGGTGTGGCAGTGGAACTGTCGCGGCCTGCAGGGGAAGCGGGCAGTTTTACGACAACACATGGAGCATGCCGGACACAAGCCCGACATCATATTACTGCAAGAAGCTCTCGCGGCAACACTGTCCCTCCCTGGCTACAGGGTGCAAACAGGACCGACCGACGGCCGACGACTGTGTACATTTGTGAGGAAGGGACTCACTAAATTACCAGGGTGAAGATAAAGCCCGCTTTTTCTGAAATTGTGGTGGGCAAGTGTCGTTGTCCTTAATATATTTAATATATACAGCAACCCATCGCAGACTCAGCAGCGGTTCAAGACGATCCTGCAAAAAGCGAGTATGGCTGCGGGCAACGCTAAACTGCTTGAACGCTTGGGTACGTCAGAAGCAACGCCAAGGGCAGGAACCTCACACAGGACGCACTGAACATCGTATACATCCTCATCACGGATCCGGCCAACCCCACGAGAATAGGAAACTCGGTGTCCAGGGACACAACCCCTGACCTGCACGTTTACCAAGAACATCGACGCCAGCGCAGTTACCTGGAGAATCACCGGCGACGACCTAGGCAGCGACCACATGATCGTGGCGATCGAGATAGTCACGCCGGGAGCCAAGTCGACCCTCCCACGCAGGCACACTTGGGTCGACTGGGAAAAGTTCAGCAAACTAAGGCGCGAAGGGGCTAGTTGTACCCCAAACATCGAAGACATCGGGGAATGGATGAAGGAGATCGTGAGCGTCGTCAGAACTGCGACCAAGAAAATCGAAACGGAGGTACAGGCTGACGGCATGGACAGCTGACTAACCCACCTCATCGCGGCGAAGCAGTCCATCCTGCGACGGTGGAAGGAACAAAAACTCAACGGGAGACTGAGAAAGGATCGCGGAACTAAATCGAGCGATAGAAGAGCACTGCCGAGTGCTTAGTAACCAACGGTGGAACGAACTCTGAAATGTGGCGGACGGGCAGCTCTATAACGGGAAGACGTGGAACCTGCTCCGACACTTGCTAGACGAGACAAAGACTAAATCACACCAGAGAGACAGGCTCGCCAAACTCCTGCATAAGGAAATCGCGGAACACGGTGAAGATGCGGTGAAAATAAAACTTCTCGACAAGTACATCCTCACCACGCCGAAGGTCACCCACGGCACCGAACGTGAGACTGGACCTAGACATACAGGGGGGCTAGGTCAGGACGACCCTACACGCAGTGCCGGATTAGGAAATTTTGGGGCCTGGGGCTACTGCGTCCTTGGGGCCCTAATGATGATGATGATTATGTTGAAGATTACTATTATTATTATTATTATTATTATTATTATTATTATTATTATTATTATTATTATTATTATTATTATTATTATTATTATTATTATGGTTACGCTTTAATATACGAAAATTTTTGAAGCCGATGTTATGCTCCTTGATCAGTGATAAATTATACATAATTTTACGCTTTCCGGGAACTAATTTCTTGGCTTGATGTCTAGTAATATATAACGGATTTTATCAGGCGTAAAAGTTAGTATGGTTTGATTGCCGGTCCATCACAGATTCACAATTAGTCAAAGCACCGTGTCGGCATGCACACGACATGGTACAGAATAGTATTTTCTTACAAGAAGCATATTTTATTAAGCCTGTAAGGTTTTAGTTTTATTGTAAAGTTCTCCACCTGCATATATGGGAGTGCTCAAATACCGCGCAGGTAGCTGTCACTCACAGACATCTGCCAAACAGTTCGCCGCCACGGCTTACGGGCCAAAATCTTGTTGGTTGCCCGCGCAGAAGAGAAAGCACGTGGCGGGCGCGCCCGGCGCGCCGCCTTTGAAAGATGGGTGGCGGGGTGGAGGAGGAGAGGGGGGCTTGGACATGTCGCGCAACGCAACCTTCCTATCGCAGCACGATTAGCACAAAGACGATAAGCAGAAAAATATCGCTTTTTGGTCTGGGGGGCGGTCCGCTTCGTGCGTGGGTTTGCGCATGGTCATTGAAGTTTCAGCGGCGATGAACTCCTGTTGCGCAGCTTGATAGTCTTGCTAGTCGGCAAGCCGTTACACATTAACGGGTCCCCTTTGGGTTCGAGAGCGACAGGTAAGCACGAGAGATGGCATCAGACAGCAGTTTAATATAGAGTTCCTGTATATAGCTCCCGCAGGGAGCTATATACAGGAACTCTAGTTTAATAGGGATAGAATGTCTCTGCTCACCCCCGCGCTGCTGCTCCCGTCGGTGCCGTGCAACAGTTCCAGCAGTCAATAGTTCGTTGTCGATCGGTCGGCTCGTTGTTCGGTCGTAACTGGCAGTGGAAACACGCTAAAGCTTCTCGTCTAGATTCGGGGTCTAGGACGGAGGCGGGTATAGGTGGACCTCTCGTTTTCGAGTCATCAACACGCCTGCCGCGTCCAGTGTTTTCCCGCGCTCCTTCGGAGGTTTCTCTCCTCGTGCCGCCGCGCCCAAGCGGGACCAGATCTGCGGGCCGCGCTTTGGTTCGCGCCGACCGCCGGCTCATTCCAAAGCGAAAAGTGCCCACGGAGACAAACAGCTTACCGTCCCCGAGTCGCGGCGGAGGTCTATTTTCAAGACGGCATCGAAGGGGCCGCACGCAGGATGCGTTTTTAAGTGGACACAGCTTTCGTCATCCTGAAAGGAAACTGACGTTGTTGCTGCTTTGTTTGGCGTCCAAGCTTGAGCTCTTCACACCGCCCAGGTCTACTGATTCCCCGGCTCTAAGGGATCCACTAGGAATATGCTCTAAGGCTCTAAGGGATCTGCGTCCACATGGAGTGGCGCCTAGAGAATTACGCTACGAATGGAGTCACGCGGAAATGTAGCTTCCGCAGCGCTTGTTACTCAGACAGTCTGAAGAGGCTACAGCACAGAGGCGCGGGTTGAAGCCGAACGACCCCGCGAGTGGCCTACACAACTTTTGATCATTTAAATACCCATATATAGTACTCTGACCATTCAGCGAGAAATATCGAGTCGATAGTAATCACGCTTATGCGATTCAACTAATCCATTAGCTTTGGTCAGCTACAGGTTTCATGCCCTTACTGATGACATGCCCGTTGTGCTGGCGGGAGGTTTAAGCGTGGACGTCAAACAGTCCAATGCGACTTGTCCGGTGTCCTCAGTGGTCGAGCGGATTGGGTTGGTGTGTTACACAGACAGTAATATGACTAGGACGCGGTATGGACACAGTCGGCTCCATGTTTGTCCGCTAGAATAAAGCTCGAGTCCTTCCAAGTTTTATTCAGCTAAATAAATTGGAAGTATGCATGCTCATTCGCAAATTACAAACAAGCGTGTTTTGTTTCTTTCCTTCCTTCTTCACAGAGTAGAAGGGAGCTAATTTATTTTAGTGAATATATCTCTCCGCATTTCTTTCCATCACCACGTGCACCGACTGCTTAGCCTTAGCTCTGAAGGAGAAGAAGAACAGCGCAGACCGGTCGCCCAGGTGGTCAACACGCTCGATCTGTAATTTCGGCCGAATAAGAAGTCTATATTAATTTCGAAGGATCATTAAAATATGTAATGTTGGAAAACTTAGAACAAGATCTGTACACTTGGGTATATCCGCATAAATTAATCTGTTTTCACTGGAGACGGTGAACTGGTCACTGGATTTGTGCGCCGAAACGTGTTTTAAACAAGGCGCGCTCGAGCTTCTTCCGTTTTGTTGCCACGGGAACGTGGAAGTGGGTGGGATGTCGTCTGCTTTCTTGGGCGGCCGCGTGCATGTGCCGCTACAAGACAAGGATCGCAGACCGAATAAAATGAATATCCCGCTTACAACTCCTGTGTCTCGCGCGCATACAATGGCCGTTTTCAGGTGGTTGTTATTCGGGGACATAAAAGCAATTGTTCGCGTTTCTGACGCGTTGTCCGGAGTTCCATAGTTCAGAGGGTCGCCCAAGGTTGCCTGGCGTCGCCGCATGGGCCGCATCCGACTAAAACCCGCCCGCGACCGCCGCCAAATCGGCCTAAACGCACCAAACTATGCTGGCAACGCTGTCGTTTTTGCCTCAAAACGTCTCCAACTTTGGTCTGAAAAATCGAGGGCCTTTGGCCGTGCTGACAACATTGTTTTGCGCATTTCTTGCTTGTCCGTCCGCGCGGGCCGTGCTTCTCCCTGCTTCTCCGGCACCGTTTCGACTGAACGGCCGGACGGCCTGTGCACCTTCGTGGTTTGGAATCGCAGCTTTTACTCCAACTGAAGTTCCTTGAGTCCTACCGAGCCTCACGTCAGTGTGCGCCTCAGCTTCGACGGCGCAAAGTCGGAGACTTCGCTAGCTCGGTTTCGTGGCCGTCAACGTCGGTAGTAGCAACAAGGTCGTGAGGAGGTAAGTGTTTAGACTTGTCACATCGCCCTTTTCATACGGAGAAGAAAACACACAAGGTGATGTTGCCTTTAGTGTTCGTGGTAGAAGTGTAGACTAATTTCAAAGTGGATAAGCTACGTGCCATTTCTTGCGAAAGCACACCCTAAACACACGCTAGTGTCGTAATGTTTTTCTTTTTTAACTTACAGGCTCATATGCGTAACTGTTGGCTAGAATCTTCTGTGGTGTCACTATGCTTACCACTAGTGACAGTTATTACATGGAGGCTTACTACGTTAACAGCCGTAGTAAGCAGAACAGGGGTTTTAAATTGCACGCACAAATGTAAAGCAAGCAATGTTTCGGAGATATTTATTTCGTATCATGTGTCATCAAGACGCCGCTCACTGCGCTTTCGTTACAGGGGCTGATAAATTTCCACCACAGTCCCAGCATGTGTACGAGTCGCTGATCGGTGACCTGCTCCGTTTCTAAGAGCCAGACCTACCTCAAGATACTGCTTGTCCATGCCTTGGCATACAGGGTGCCAGTGTTCTCATTGCGGATGTAAGTGTTTCGCCGAATCTGCGCTCCCGATCCTGTTTTTCGTAGACAGTGCAGTGCAAGTATATTTCTGTTGAGGAGCCACATATATATGTGGCGTGCGTGCGTGCGTGCATGCGTGCGTGTGTGTGTGTGTGTGTGTGTGTGTGTGTGTGTGTGTCGATACATTTGCACCTGTCCTCACAATTTCTGTTCTAATTTTTTTTTAAAACAGAATGGAGAATTTTCAGCGTTTGTATGCAGGAGTTGGAAGATGGAATTTATTTCACGGAATGCATGTCATGACTTATTCTGTTGGAGGGAAAGTGCAATAGAGATACTTGATGCTTTCAATGAACAAATACTGTGTAGCATGTGGTGGGCCCACTTAACACGCTCACGTTTGATTCCCGACAGTTGGTGTTAAGTGTACGTAATGCAGCTGCTTCTCTTTTTCAATTGCTATAATCGCACTACAAGGGTTGCTGAGCATGGTCGTTTTATATGTTATTGAATTGCTAAAGATTGCAATTTACTAATGTAATTGCACTTCAGCAGAAATTTTCTCAAGCAATACAAGTGTGGTTTCAAAATTCCAGGAGTCGTGTAGGTAATCAAAGAATAGGTAGCAATCGCTACTTTTCGCTAACACAGGGCACTTCTTGGCCGGTCTCACATCACTAGACGAGAATTTTTCTCGCATTGCTCATGCTATAGTCATCGTCCTGAGCCTATTTGTGTACACTGTAGAACAAGAACTAAGGCCTGCCTGCTGCATTTCCGATTGCTGCTATCTTGCTTTGTCCAGATCCATTTGTTGCCCCTGGGTTTTCTTCTCTCACACCCCTCCACTGAGTGGTGTCTTCTTCAGGTCTCTCGTTCCTTGGTGGCATTGTCATAGGTGTGAGCAAGCTTTCATGCGACAAAGGTGCTTTCGAACGAGTAGGTCATGCCAAGTTCTTTGATGAAACATTAATCCTGAAAGCAATGTTTGACTTCGATCTTTACGTACAGGTGCCGTCATAAGTGGAGCACGGGAGCTGCGGCCGAATTGTAGCGGAGCGCCGTGTAGCTGCACCGGCGGTAGATGAAAGCACGAGAACACGCATGCGCGCCTGCCGACGGCGATAGCCCATCTGTACTTCTAAAACCACTTTTTTTAACCTGGCTTCAAGCATTGTTCGCAGCATACTGGTCTCGGCAATGGCGCTGATAGCATACACACGTAAAAATATTTGAACGAAAAACTCACTACAAATTCCCGTGACAGCGCGCCGCTTCTCCGGCAGCTGGAAGTGCGCCAGAGACGCTGCCAGAATCGTCTCTGCTATCAGCGCCGTCGCCGAGAGCGGCACTGTGCTGCGAGCAATGCTCGAAGCCAAATTTAAAAAGGGGTTTGAGGGGTAGAGATGGGCCATCGCCGTCGACAGGCGCGCATGCGTGTTTTTGTCCTTTCATTTACCGCCGGTGCAGCTACATGGCGCTCCGATACAGTTCGGCCACAGCTCCTGTGCTCCAATTACTTATGACGGCACCTGTACACAGTCACAGACTGATTTTTTAGATTATCCAATCATTCAGACACGTCAGTGGCGCTGCCGTCCGCCTTATTGTGCCAGTGTATAACGACGTCTGAAACTTAATGTGCTGAAGCCATTCACCATCTGATTTTTCTGACTTTTTGTTTGCCGTGACGAGAGGTTAAATTGGCAATAACTGGATCCCTATTGCTGTTCGCTTTATCCTACAGCCTTCAACTAGAATTTTCATGTACCACCCTCTGCTGACCTCTTTTTTTTTTTTTTACTTCATATTTTGGCCATGCAGCATATGAAGAAAAGATAAGACGGTAGAAGAGAGAGAAGGGGTACAAAATCACGGGTAGTCAGGAAATTGATGCCCACAACGGACAAACTTGTGATGCTTCCATGTGAAGGAGGAGAAAGAGCAGGCTCAGAAGTTGTCCAGTGCCAACCTCCTCTGAGCCTGCTCTTTCTCTTCCTTCACATGGAAACATCATAAGTTACTTCGTTGTGGGCATTTACTGTGCCTTAGATATCTGCTTTTGGCATTTCTTTTTTTGCTCCGACCCTGGTTTCTACACACGATTATTACCAGTGAGATTTCGTTCTCTGTGTACATTCGTTTTTTCAACTGCTCTCACATTCCCTAGAAAGTTTGAACAATTGGTCAGCTTGTTCATTCATTTAATCTTGCATAACATATTAACTAGAGATGTGCAAAAAGGAAATTTCGAACTGTGCATAAAATACAAATAGCAAAAACTGACTGGCTTGAATGAATCAAATATATTCGAATACAGATATCTTTTTCATTGTTTATAGAGTTTTTAAAACAAAGTGACAAAAAAGATAACTTAGGCAGTCATCAGGACCTGAGGCATTAGAATATTTATGTATCGCTAGGAAAATGGTACAAAAAATGGCAAGTAAATGGCAACCACATGCAGCGACAGCAAAACGTAACCCAATGGGTACAGCAAACTGGTAGTGTGGATGACGGCGACAAGCGAAAATGTTTATAATCAGGTTGCTAAGGGAGTCGACAGCAGAAGGCGATGGCTGACGCCGCCGCTTGCTTTTTGCTGTACAGAAGCAGCCCACAAGTGAGCAGCAGCGACAAACGACGACGCCGGAGGGCATTGGCGGCAGTTTGATCATTTTTTTCACTTGTTGCTGTCACTCGTGCTGTCTGGTGTACCCATTGAGTTACAGTTTTCACGTTGCTTCTCGCTGTCGCTGCATGTGGTTGCCCCTTAAAAGATTCAGACAGTATGGCAAGGCAGCAGAATGAAATTTGGCACACCCTGCCGTGGAAAATGCGGTTTCCTCAACATCTTGTGACCAGAGAAATTATAGAGTTGGCTACCATTAGTACAAAGTCCGCAACAAAAAAACACAAGGCACAATAGCGCATTGCCATTGGTCCGCAACAATCTTCTCTTCTTGGTTTTGTTTTGTTGCCTATTCGAATGTGACACAGCTTGCCGTGATAGTTCAGATTTGTGGTGAAAATCGAAGCCTGAAGCTTTCACCGCGCAAACTGTTGCACGGAGCTGTGCGCAACAAAGAAAGTTGAGGGCCTCAAAAGAGAGATGCTTACACTGGCACAAGTCTCAAGTGACCGGCTGCTTTATCAGCTATGCGCTGCCTCGGTTGTGATGGTGCCAACATTGCAGGACACGGCGGTGTTTTGACGCTTTAAAATTTCCAATTTTATGAAGATGTGATGTTCACCTTGATGCTTTTTATTCGAAATAACTTTCAATTAATAGAAAAATTGGGTTTCAGCTTTAAATTACCAAGCAATTTCTTCTACTGCATTGAATGTAACATTGGTGGGACCAGAGCATTGCTTCCAATTACCTGAAAATTCCAATTAGGTGATGATCAAGAGTCAACTGCATTTGAATGGCTTGCTCCAAGCATTGAAAAGAGGTTAGGTACGTTAGTGGTTGGTATGACCTTTACTTTAATGCAAGCATTTCCAGCAAGTTTAAAACCTTGATTTCTCACTCATACCACCATATTGATGGGAAACTTCTTTCCAGTTTATAAATTTTGCCCAGGTAGTGTTGCACCTCAGCCAACATTGGCTGCCAGAGTTCCACTCTTGTGCAAGGCTTTTGTGGTAGGCTTTCTTGCATGGCTTCGGCGTCGTGCCAAAAAAGCTAACACTCAAGAAAATGCCATGCAGTGAAGCTTTGAATTTTGCATGTCATGTGGCAGAGCCAACTTTTATTTCTGTATTAATGAGCTGCAAACCTTATCTGCTCCATGAGGATAAATATTTAGTGTTATAAGCAGTGAAGAGCCACTATATTCCCTGGGTACACATGGAGCATGGCTTACAAGGAGAAATAACATACAAAACGAAAGCAAGTCCTTGGTGGCTCCACAACACTGCAGGGCTCCATAGCCTCCCAGCTGAAGCCATCAGATTGCGTGGTTTCCATCGGAGCTGTCGGGGAACCTCATGACTCGTGCCTCGACAGTGCACCAGGCGAACCTATCAGTTTACGTGATGTTTGTCGAAGGTATTGGAGTTACTAGCACCGTGTCTCGGTATGGAATGTGGTTCGACATCGGGTGTACTGCTAGATTCTGCGCCAGCTTATACAACATATAAATAGACATCTCATTTTTTAAAATGTTTATACCCATGGTGGACTTACTTCTTTTACCCATTTTTTAACTGTAAAACTGATGCTTCACTTAATTATTCTACTACTTCGAGTAAAGTGGATCAGGAAATTTGTAATGCAAGTGAAAGGTGTCGTGACCATACCACTTTTTACATTCTGTCTTGCATGCTCATGCTCCCAGCGCTGCTTCAGCAGCAAAAAAGAAATGTGAGGAAAAACAGGGAAAAACACTTTTCAAAAATGAAAAAGGGCCGGAGTTATACAGCTGTATATCATACTCTTCCTGACTGGGATAGATAGATTGAACAAACTTCAGAACCAACCAAATTTCAGAACTGTTCAGCTACAGAAATAATTTCTTTGCAACGCAGCTTGCTAAGGCAATGTGCTTGCCATTTCTTTTTTAGAGCGCACCTCTTAAGAGGCCAACTGCACTCAAATTTCACCTCGACCAAATTTATTTTAATGTCTAGTAAGTACCCCCACATCAGCTGGGACACGAGTGGTAGCCCCGTGAACTGCCTCGTTAATCAGTCAGAAGCGTTTACAAAAGCTCCACCGCAGACCACGCTGCACCTGCCGGCAAATTGCGTAAACAGCCATGACACGCCTGTGACGCTCCAGCTGACGGTGGCTTCTTCCTCTGGCCAGCCATGCAGCTAGAGCATGGTTTCTCAAAGTGGGTTCCGCGGAACCTAGGGGTTCCGCAGGCCCCTCATCATGGTTCCGCGAGCCACTGATAAATTTTCCCTGGTTCCGCAGTCGCAAAGTCTTATATGGTGAACTTGAGGTGCGATCGATCGAAGGAACCTCCAATACTCACGCCCGAGTGCCAGTAAGCACATCTCGGCGCATAACAGAAACGCGCGAGCTGCGCAATAAATCTCGCCAGCAGCTTGTAGCCAGCCAGACTCCGAAAACGGGCCACGTGGTTAAACTATTGCACTTGAATCTCGGCCTTATATTACCCCCATGCGCATTTCTGCTGTTTGGAGATAGGTGCCGCTAGCGTACGCATTCGCGTAAAGTCGACGGGAAAAAAACGATACCCTTGCTTGCTTTTGAATTTATCGCAGGTTAATGTAGCATGAACGGAATGAAAACTGGCGGGGGAGGGGGGGGGGGGGTTCCTTGGCACTTAACGGAACTTAGCAGGGTTCCCTGGAACCAACATGCTTGAGAACCCCTGAGCTAGAGAACCGGTCAAGCTCTGCTGCGAACACTTCACCCGTTTGCTGCCCCGCACGCCGTCCGGCCGCTCGCTGGATGGCTGCAATGTCATTTTAATGGCCGCGCTCTCCTCGATTTCGGTTTCAAAATCGCCGGTTTTTGCTAACCGCTTGCGGCGTCCACACGCGTATTTCAGCCGTTGTATTTTGCATCTTGCTTTCTTTTTCAGCAGACTATACGGAAATGGTGTTTTCAAGAGATCGAAATTTTGAATGCAGTTGGCTTTAAGTGCCCGCTTGATTCCTGTGGTTCCGTGTGGCCGTCGACTTTGTTGTAACCGAACAAAGAAAAGGGCACTGGAGATAAATGAGATAGAGCAAGCAGGAAGGCGGAGGAGGAAAGTAAAATGAAAGTGTGAAAGGGAGGGCAGTACGCAGAGGCCACGCGAGACATGCTCAGTGGCACCGAGGCGCTGTGAGAAAATGCCAGAGTAGCGTCTGCGTCGTGTGTTCACTGATGACACGATCACTTCCTGAGACACAGCAGCTGCACGCTGTCACCAAGAAGACTGCAGTTTGCACTGCGCTCCAATTTTGCATTAGGGAGTATCGTATTCTTGAGCCGTCTTTTTTTCTTTGATGATTATTCCTAGCGCAGTATTCAGAAAAGTTTGCAGTATCCTAGTTTTGTATCATGTTTACTTTTACCGCACCCAATGCAGATATGCTGCTACCAATTATCTCAAAATCACACACCGTAAACAACAGCTCACTGCAATTGAAGAACAAAACACACTTGGTCTGCCGACAGTATTCAGCACATTTATTTTGCATTCCGAGTTTTCGAATGATACTTCAGCTTTATGTGCACAGAGGGCAAAGGTATCATCAGGCTGGACTCCAATGTGCCAATGTATTTTTCCAACAATGCTCCAACCATACACAAGAAATCGCTGTTTCTGAACCAGAAAAAAAAACAAGCTATTCTTGGTTGCTCGCCGCTTTTCTTGTTTTTTTTTTTTTCTTTTTGGCAGATTCATAGCTTGTTCTATTTCACACGTTTGGAGAATGCAGAAATTTGTGGAAGCGTACCTCAGGTGTCACATACACCTGATGGAACATAGCTTGCACCACATGAAAAAGACAGTGAAAACGTGTCTGTTACCAATGGCTGGCTTTCTTGAAAGAAAACTAGCAGCAAGCCACACAGTCAGCAGCAGCGGCATGACGGAAAAAAAGCGCGCTTACCAACCGAAAGACAGCGTACCTAAATAACAATATGTTGTCACCGATACTTAACAAGATATTAGGTCGAACACTGTATACAAATCTGCTTGTATGCATTTAAAAGTTGCCGCCAATCTACCATGCTGAAGCAACTGCTACAGGCACATTCTACAATTGCTACAAGTGCACCATGATTTGCTACAGCGGATTTCGCGTTTTTGTGGATTAATACCATGCTATTTTGGCTTTCTCTATTACCATTTCATATTTGCTTTCTTTTGAAGCTTAACGAGTACACAGATCGCAATGATTGTAAGTGGCCGCTAAATTTAGCGAAATGTCGATGCTGGTCTGGTAACTTTGATGTAAACAAACATTCAAGATGGCGGCGCCCATGTATGCTTACGGCAATTGAGTTATCGAACTCAAATACCGCTTATTCATTAGTTACGGTCTATATTACGCTGTTTTTGAGCTTACGTGACGCACCCGAAGCCGGAAAAGCTTCGGAGCCTAGTGGTTCTGTACAGTTAACCTGTGTAAAGTGCTAATATTAGCCAGTGGAAGAGGCCGAACTGCTTACCGGCGTTGTCGCACGTCCCGTGGCTGTAATTTGGTTGCTTCATTGGGGCTCTTCGATTTACAGTCTCAGACTCACCGTGGGTAGTCCGCGGGTAGTCCGAGGATTCCCCGAAGTCATAGGGATACATGGGAAAATCGAATGCCGGACTGCTTCTCGGGGAGTCCGCGGTGAGTCCGAGACTGGAAATCAAAGAGCCCTACTGTTTGCGGTTGCGCCGTTGTTTTTATAGTACTCCTTGGATGTTCAGGCATGATTTGCAGTCAGTGTAACTTGCCTTGTGGCATCGATTTCGTTAAAAACTACGTAGAATGACCGTTACGATGTGCCGATATTCGGATCAAGAACTTGCGATGACGATTGGATGTCTTGCGAGTAACGATTGTGCGAATCAGTCAGTGATCGAATATTATTCTCTAAACATTTAAATTTGATTAAATCTGATTTTTATGGGGTTAAAATTTACGAGTAAATTTGTGTTAACGTATGATCCTATCGGACCGCGGTAAGGCGAGGGCGACACTCGCAAAAATTGCTCACTGCATCGGTGGCGCAGCTGGTTGTGGTGCGGATGTTCAATGGGCGTGTGTAGCGAAAATAAGAAGTTCATTAAACACTGAAAGCGTGCGTAATAGCCGAACATAATAGACAGGACGAGATTGCAATAGACGTTTGCATGTTTCGGAACATGCAGTGAGCACCTTGCTTACACATTGGTTGACATCCACGACCAATCCACGACCAAACGAATATGGTGCTTTTTGCTTAAGCTATCACGTATTACTTCACATGGAGAAACCTGGAATGCTATACTCATACACTGCAGGGTTTCGTTACGTTCCAATGTCCATGCAATTCATCCAGTACCAGCACCCCACTGTCGCTCGGCTGAATGCTGGGAGTGCCACATTTTATCAGAAAATGTGATGTGTACCTGACTATATCAAAATTTTCCTGTATCCACAGTACAAACGTCAGGAGTTCCTCCACCACAATTTCATCTGGCTAGTCTTACCTTCGGGTGGTGTTGTAGTTGCCAGGGCCAAAATGCATTGGCTAGGAAGCTATGCACAAGTTTATGTATCTTGCCTATGCCACTAGTGCATATGTATACAACATAAGCTGGCACACATATATACATGCACCAGCATATATGCTTACAGAATGCAATGCATGCCGGATGAGAAAAATTTGTTTACCTAATGTGAATCGATGTGGTAGCGCTCGAACAGTCACTAAGCACTGCTTAGGGCATGTGTAGCATGCTAAGCACTGCTTGGTGACTGTTACTTATCTTGCTTTGTGCAACTAGTTGAGCCACTATTCTGGGTTCAACACTTCATGATGACCTTGGCATTTTTTACTCTGCGAAGTTCTAAAAGCGTGATAATGACCACTAATATCAGCTGAATTACATGGCCTCTCTCCTTGAAACTATTGGAAGGTGATAAAGGCGATACGCTGCCCTACCACCAGACGATAAGGCCATGTAAGCTAAACTCTAGCCGTCCAGCAGCTCGAGGCTGCTCTCGCCAGGCAGAAGCGGAGCGAGTCGCAGACGGGGGGGAAAGGGACGAACTCCCGAGTACCTTTCACGCACCGCTCACGCCGACGCCGGCGGGGCCTAGTCCCGAAGACGTCGTGAACGTGGGTGGGATGTGGAGGCTCTGCGCATCCCGACCTCCCACTCCCTGCTGGCCATAAATAAAGTCTTTCTCTCTCTCTCTCTCTCTCTCTGGATCCTGACTATATATACCCTAGCCTCCTCCTCTTACTGCCGTCTCTGTGCAGTTACTGCACTCTCCATTGGTTCTTGCAGCAACTGCTGTACCTAGCATACCCGACGCCCCTGGGCATTGCCTATAAAAGCTCGTTTGCTCACTTAACATTCTTTCGCACTGTGAACTTTTGTTTTGCCCTGGATGCGGTCTAACAGAAGGGAAAATGTTTGGGCGTGTTGGTTCATACTCTCACGAGAAACATAGCGCAGTAAAAACAATAAGTCGAGGACGGGACAAGTGCAAGGTTTCAACAAATGCTTTATTGCAGGGCCAGCACATATAAAGACATCTGGCTCGTAAGAGGAGAAAAGAAAAAATAAATAAACAACAAAAGACGAGACGAAACCCGCCACATGCCGCCTACACCATGAAATCAAGCTCTGGCTTTGATAAAGCCATAGACAGTCTACGGACACACTGATCACCAGAACATGCTATCTCACTTGCTTCCACAGGTTTCTCGTCAGCCCAGAGCAGTGGTAATGCAAAACAATTGTCTGGTCGTACATGGGATAACACAGGTATCCCGATACACACATTTTACAATGGGCAGCCAGGTGGCTGTTAGTGGGATCAATGTCTTGTTCACAGCCCCGAACAGGCTTTTGGGCTTGTGCAGGTTAACCTGCCTAACGCGTGTGCAAAAACCGGTCTGCTCTAAGCTGGTACGCTGTGGGCATCATGCTGTCTACAAAATTTCACTCTCATGTGGCAGCGACTATACTGGCCAAACAAGCAGATATTTGAATGTCCATTTAAGAGTACAAGAATAAAGTAAGCAGCATTGCCACTGACGGCCAGCGGGCTTCCCATTGTAAAAAGTGCGTATCGGGATACCTGTGTTATCCCCTGCACGACGAGATGATTGCTTTGCATTACCACCAGTCTGGACTGACGAAAGAACTTGTGGAAGCAACTGTGATGGCATGGTCCGGTGATCAACGCATCAATAGACCATCTATGGCTTTATGAAAGCTAGAGATTTATTTCTTGGCGTAGGCGGCGCGTGGTGGTTTTTGTCTCATCTTTCGTTGTTCGTTTTGATGTTTTCCTTTATTTCTCTCCTATTATGAGCCAGGTGTTTTTATAAGTGCAGGTCCTGCAATAAAGCATTTGTCGAAAGCTCTTGCCCTGGCCTCACCTTGTCCTTTGTTTCTACTGCACTGTGTTTTCTGTGTGGTCTACGTTGTTACACTTTTTTTTTTCTGTCTTGCACGTCACTTTTTTATTCCATGCCCATTGACTCCACAGTTTGACAAAATAACAGATGCGATTCGATAAGGTAGGGCACCTACCAAGCTTGGGCTAAAATTTATCCGTACTACTTGTATCACTACACACCGTCAAAGCCGCCACTGACTCGGGGCAGGAGCCGCACCCCGCTAAGGAGAGGGTGGGGAACAATGGGCGGGATCGCAACTATGCTTACAAGAAGATGTGGACCTCACTAATGTAAGAAAGTCATGAAGTAGTGCAGCTTCTTATGTGCAACAGTTACGAACTAGTAGAATGCCACTGTTTCTGTTCCACATCATCATTCCTTCCCTCGGTCTTGTCATCCTTGTCATGCTGGCCACGCCATCTAGCAAGATGAAGAGAACACACCTCCCTTCCAAAGGGGCAATGTTATGTCACCCATGCCTCATTGACATGAAGCCTCCATTAAGGAGTGCATGTGTGTTTGCTTATGCATACATGAAATCGCAGTGTGCCCTGCAATCCTTTAAAAGGAGAAATTGATTTTTTTCCCCCTGCAATCCCTTGTCTAACTCTCACTGCACATTTTTTTTTTCTTTTGCCAGCAGGGAGCCACAAGCCAGGTAGCAACAAACTTGGTGCAGATTGGTACCACTGGTGTTGTGTCCCTGGAGCGAGCCAAGAACTTCTGTTCGTGGTCAGCGGGGTAGAGTGTCTCATCTGTTTGAGCAGTGGACTGGAGCCATGGCACTTGCAGAGCAACAAGAAGAAAGCGATTGTTGTGGAGCAATTCAGTGACATTTTGTTGCTCATGCCCTGCCAAAGGGCACAAAGAAAAGTTTTACGAAGAGTTACTGACACTGCTAAACTTTTTTCTTAGCGTGTACATATGACAGTACTTAGTGGTGCCTTGCATCATTCAGCACTGAATTTTATCATTTTAGCTCTGAAAGAATTTCTAGCTCTGTTATAAGGAATTTTAAGTTTACATTGCTGTCAGCACATATATTTAATGAAGCTTGCTTTCTTTTCCGTACAGCAGTTAAAATTTGTAGGTTAATGCACGGAAGCCATACTTGAGCTGTAATGCATACCGTAGTTGCAGACTATCGGCTAATTAAACCAGTTGGTGCATTAATGTTGTCTAAGACTTTGTGTACGAAGGCAATTTTGTTTGCCTTCATAAGAAAAACGGCTGCTCTAGAAATGCACACCTCGTGCAACTGTTTTAATGACAGCGGCGGAGTGAGGAATGAGTTTAAAGAAAAATTGAGAGGGGGTTTATGAAAAACAGTTTCGCTCCGACCGACTTTATATACAGTGACCTCTCATGCTCGCCGATGCCAAATGTTTTTTTTCTCCTTGTTTGGCCTTTTTTAGTTCTTTCCTTTGCCAGTGCACCAGCTTGTGCTGCTTGTGATCCCCATTGAAGCATTGTGAGCTACTTGTCCGGCCTGTTGTCAATGGTATTTCGCCTCCTCCTCAGTTTGTTGCACTTATTATAGGCTCATTGACACTGCGCCAAGTACACCTGTGGGCTCGACAGTGTGCTTCAGGGAATCGCTTTCTAAATGCGAAAATATTACTTGCTACCACAACAGCTGACAATTTCCTAATGCATTCCTAACATTCCACGTCACAGAATGGTGCGCACATCCATGGCATTCCATGGATGGTTGTTCCATGGCGTGGACCAGGAAGAAATAAACAAGAAGCACTTGGTGTGCACTGTTGCATATACTGCTACAGAAAAAGAAACATTTGGCGCTTGGTCAATTCCGATTTCCTTGCAACACGCTCCGTAGACGTGCAACACAAATATAAATGTGCATTCAAATAAATTGCTCCCACAGTCTTTGTTGGCCCTCTGTTTCAGTCGAGGCAGTGCCGCAGCAGCATGGATAGTGATTTTGTAATGAGTGGCTGCACCGAGTGCACTGTCGGGATTGTAGGCTATAGGCGGCATTGGCGGAACGCTCGACAACAAACCAAGCCAAAAAAGAAGCTGTCGCGCTCTCATCCTGTTTAATATGATGAGATCCTGTGCAATTTTCTTGCGTTGCACTTTGAGTCAACCCGATGGTTTACTGTTGCATACAGCTGAGCAAGGCCAGCACCGGCATGGCAAAAGCATTTTCTTTTTGTTTGGTTCTTATCGCTTTGGTATACGGGCGTGGCTCAAAAAGATATCACAAAGATAACTATGTGTACGGTTCTCATCGTCGGCCCTGACCAGGGCCAACTCTCGTATACCCAACTTTGCCATTTGTAGGGCTGGCGAGCCACCTTGAGGACGGTGCTACACGAGTGGCACAGTTTATGTGAAAGAGCCGCAGCCCCTGAAGAAGTTTGGATCAACTAGTGCTCCTGCAGCTGGAAAATTGTTATGCTCCCGCGCAAGAATGACGGCATTTCTGTGCTTAAATGGCCAATTTGGAAATGCTTTGCACGAAGTCAAGCGTTTCCTGTCAAATTTCGCACGTGCGCAAATGACCGTCACGACAAAAGAATGCTTCTCCATGTAGAGCCAAGGTCGGTAAAGGTTACGAATGTTTGAATGAATGGGAATGCTCAAAAATTAATAATGGTAGTCGAGCCAGACAGTGTGGTACCCGTGTGGTTTAGTTGTATACGTTGGACTTTTCCATTGGTGAGAGTCAGGTCTGGACGAGCCATTGTATTCTAGGTGCTGACCAGTGATATACATACTAACAGAACGGTCGGTTGTTATTGGTACAGCCACTGCATTTCGTGCCAACAGTCACTCTGTGAGCAAAATGAAGCTGGGGAGGTTGGAGACTATTTAGCACCACCTGATGGAGTGCGCTGTCCCTACCCAGCAATTTTCAGCACGCTGGCCCTCATTGTCGCCGGCTGCCATGGGAAGGTCGCTATCTATGAAGCCAGCCTGGTTTTAGCCGCAGCGCAGTAAAAACAACAGCGCAGAAGGAAAGATCCTTTCATTCATTCTCTTCACCTGACCATACACATGATCCACATGGATTATATGTGTTGTTGAAGTGCAGTTGCAGCATGCCAGGATATAATTTTAAATGGGTACGTGTTTACCTCTCATGGCCATTGCTATTCTTTCTGGTGCCTATAGTTTTGTTTTGTACACCTCATTGTAACCACACAAATGGCGTGTACAGTGCATTTGTGTAAATAAAATTTATTTACAAGTGCGATTCCTTTTCATGTGTTGCACCTTTTCAATATAGTTTGTATCTACTTGTCCAAGTGTCAGTCCTACGAGTAACCTTCACCGCCAGGTCCTGCATAACAGATTAAAATGAAAATATGGCAGCAAAGCAAGCCATCAAACCTACTTTATTTTTCACTAAATGCATATAGAAAATTTTCACTGAAGAACTATCTGTCGGTCTGTGTACACTAGCTGGCAGGAAAGGCCTCCATGGCAGTATTGCAAATTGAAGGAGCTCCCATTCGTAACATGACTGGGACAACAACTCGACCGAAATGTTTACAGAGGTGGCACAACTTTGCACTGCTACTGAGAGCGTTGCCTACCTGTCTGCTATTTTTGTCTGAAAAGGCAATATCTGGTGTAGACCATGGTTTGCTCACTGTTGAAAACAATACCCAAAATTCTGAAAGGCTGCAATAAAATAACACTGGCCTGTCAAAGCAGCACTACATTTTTTAGTCTTAATATTATAAAATCTGAAAGTAAAGGTCCTATATTGGTCTATGTAATTGAGCGACCCCGACAGCTGAAACTTGTACCCTTTTTGTGTGTGTGGGAGGGGGGGGAGGGGGAGAGAGGCTTTGTTCAACTTGTGTGCCGAAGCTGCACATGCCCCTTGAAGCACACCATATTGGGGGCTATGGATCAATTCTGACCACGTGGGGACCTTGAAATGTGCAGCAAAATCTCTACACACAGGTTTTCTTTTTCGCCTCTACCATTATAATGGCTACCATGGCTGGGATTGAACCCACATCTTCGATCATGGCAGTGAAACAGTGGGCCGTTACAGTGGGTAGTGCATAATGGTTTTAATTTAAACTGGATCTATTTCTTGTTAGCAGAAACGTAATTTAAAACAGAAAAAAAAGTGCCTTTGGTAATTTGTGCTTGCATCAATAACCTGCTAAGGTTTCGTACAGAACGCACAGCTCCTTAAGTTGTATCAAGCTATAGAACACATGGCAGATCCTGAAGACGTTTTTCAGAAGATCGCAAAATAGAGACCCACGATTAAGGCAAATGTGTCATCCAAAATTATATGGACCGAGCTTTCAAAATGTAAGTAGTGAGAAAATGCGATACCCTGGAACACATGAACGCAATAGCCTAGAAACTTCTAACAGCACCTCTAAAGTGAGTGACCTAGCGTAAATTATGCTGTGTTTTTCCTGTTTTGATTATGCCTCAGGCAGGGCCACATTTAGTCAGCAAAGCCAGCTTGCAAATGTGACGTCCGGCTGGATATCACAGGTGCCACGCATGTATACCTCAGTTAACGCTATTTTGCTACTGTAGAGAGCAAATGGCAGATTTATGCTGTACGCTTCTATCCGAAGTGCAATTTTACCGTTCTAGGTATTCAAAATTTACGAACAGAGCTATAAAAGTTTGCTCTGCCATACAACATGCAATCCTTCAAGCTTCACCACAACGAACGCCTGTTTGGGTCGGCTTTTCTGCACGACGACTAAGCCTTGCAAGAAAGCCTAATGCAAGCAACACCTTGAGCAAAGCCAGAGTGGTAACTCTGGTGTACAGTAACTGAAGTGGAATGTTACCTGTGCAAAGTTAATAAGCCGGAAATAAGTGTCCGGCCAATGGGATGGCATGAACGAGAAATTAAGTTATTACTTGTTGGCTATGCCTCGGTAGCATACTGGTCCTAGTAGGCATGCATAGCAAGGGCCTTATTTCAATGACTGGAGGGGCTGCAGCCCGTCAAATATACTTCTATTCAGAGCACGTTGAAGAACCCACATGTCTCCAAGAAAATGTGTGCCAAACTTTTTTCACTAATCCACTGTCTCTTATTCACCTTTTTTTTTGTAACATTTCTAAATCAGTGCACAAACTCTACATGTCAGGTTGTGATTAACCAATTTATCTTTTCTCTCTCTTTGAGCTCTGCTTTCAAAGCTGTAAACACGCTAAAGCAATGATATTCAGTCGAACATATTTTATTCCATCTGCAGTCACTTTTTCTATTCGTGTGTGATTTGCGGTACAAAATTTGATATTTGTACACCCCTGCAAAAAGGTGTATAGCAGGAGTAGTAAATCTAATTTCTTTGGAGGAAGTGAAAGTTTTTTTTCCCCCAATCTGAAGCAGCGTGCACAGCATGCTTTTTCTGTAAATTACATACCCTCCATTATAGAAAAAAAGAATTTGGCAGTCGTTTGACTTCAGTGTGTGAGTAGTAGCACTTGAGCGGGGGAAGCATAGTTAGATTATCGTTCTGATTTTTTTTTTTTTTTTTGTTCAGACTGACGAGTGTGACACTGAGCATTGATATCAGTTGAAATACTTTGCCTGTCCACCCGTGAGACTATTTAGCTTGCAGAGCCAATGCACTGCACGAATACGAGGCAATAAAGCCGCAAAGGCCGGAACCCGGATATATATATATTGTGAGAAAACTGAGCTTGAGCTCCCCGCTTCTCACAGTCGGCGGCTGTCCTCTTTGCTGTCTTAGTAAATTGACCACTGGCTGCGCTCAGCTCTCTTTTCCCAAACCTTCACGCCTCTATTCCAGTTAAGACGAACTCCATGAATAGGATGAACAACACTTTTGCTTGCTTGTAACATCCACAATGCAAAAACCTCAGCTTAAAACAAATTTCTGGTAATACATATTTTTACGGTTTCCTCGAGTTTGTCTTAATGTGAGCGTCTACTGTATATATGCTCTACCCTGCTCTCCTTACTGTCATTCTCTGTGTATCCTGTGCAGCTACAGCCCTTACTAAGTGGGCCCAGATGGAACCCGCTCGTCTTTAGTGTGTAAGTTGCTTTTCCTTTGGTTTTTTTCTTTAAATGGACAATTTGGAAATGCTTTGCACAAACTCAAGCGTTTCCGTCAGAGGGGTTTGGCTTTTGAGGCACCAGACACGTGCATGAATATCTCGTGGTCAGCCTCCCTAGTGCGTGTGCACTAATAATACCCTGCCTTTGTCAATCCTCGAGTGGGCATGTGCCATTCTTCAGCACACTTGCACACAGTTTGTCGTAAGAAGCATGCTAAGCTCCTTGTTAAGTGTGTGATGAGACACCCTTGACTTGACAAGTTTACATCAGCCAAATGACCTAATGTATTAGGGACCATTTGAAAACGTGCACTTTCGGTAGAAAATTACCCAGGCTGTTTCATTGCAAAGGTTGTAATTGTGTACCCAAATTGATAAACAAAAATAGTGGAAGGAAGCTGTGGTGTAATGGCACATTAAGTTTGTATCAAATGAAGGAGAACAATATGTGTGAGTGAGACCCCTCTTTATCAATCTACTCCAAGGAATGTGCCTGTGCTCTGGTCGAATGCTTGTGGCCTTTTGTTATTGCTTCTCTCATACATGATGGACATACCCTAAATAAATCAGTTGCAAGTAGCGTCCGTCCTGTTAGTTCAATCCTGGGCGATTTGGTATAAAACAGCACCTCATCCTAACGCCAAATACAAGCATAAAACAGCGCGGCACTTTTCTGCTGTGTATGTCTTTGTACCTACCTTGCTGAAATTAATAAGCGATGCAGGCATCATAGTGGCTAGCACAAGCCACATGCAGTAACTAGAGCTTCTAGGTACAATTAAAATGCATTGTCCGTTTCCTTGTTCACCCTTCGCACTAACTTAAGATTACATGCTTTTTTAGATTCTTCTAAACGGAACACAAATGCTGGCACACGTCAAATTATGCAACGACTAAAGATCCCACAGGCTAGAATACACTACAAATTCAAACAGACTTGACAAGCTGATACACTACAAACATACCGAAGCGGAGCTTGCAGGCTCTAGTAGAATGAGGTTATTCATAGAAGTCCTGAGTAATTAGTCACTATTGCTAGGCATATTCCATCACAACTACGAGATAAAAGTGACGGCCGGAAGCACGCCGGCTAATACACGAAGAAGCACAGGCACCAATGTCGAAAGCTTGCAGGGAGCGTAAAGCTCGCCTTCTACTCTCAGATTCCTTGGCACAAACGGGTGGCGGTGCTGCACCAAATGCACCAAGCTGAGCCAACTTCACACAAGGATCGCACGGAGAACACTCAGCAGCAGTTTGATGAAAGCAACCAGCAAGATGGGCACATTTCCGGCGCTGAACAGTGGAGATCGGCTTCTTCTGTAGATCGGCTGATGCGCGATACCCGGTACTAGGTTCTGCAGTGCTGGGCCGTGCTGGGCAGCATCACAGCAGACCGCAGCGACTAAAACCCACGACTGGAGCCGGTCCGCCGGTCGTGCTAAAACCCGCCCGCAACACGGTCGTTGTTCCGGGCGCGTTGCAAGTGTTGCCAGCATAGCCATGAGGAGCAGCGTCCAGCGTCGGTCGCGGTCGGAACAAATCAGTGTTGCCAGCACGCGTTTCTCGAGTATGCTGGCAACAACGTCCGGTCGGCGGGCGGGTTTTAGTCGCTTCGCATGGGCCGGACAGGCGGATACGGCAATCACGTGATGTTGACGCCAGCCGGCCGCTCCTGCTTTATTTCCTGTGACAAATCTCTATGGTTCAAGTAGCGGGGCTGGCGCGTCCCGTTTCTTTTCCTTTTTTTTTATGTCAATGACCAGCGAACAGGGAAAATTACGCGCCATCAACGCTGGTGATGACCCTGGTCCTTACCAAGACAGCGACGAGCAAAACCTGCCCGACGTGACGTTTTCAGTAGGGCCATCGGCAGCGAGCAACACATCGCGAACGCGAGAGAGTCAGCCTCTTCTTCGTCGAATGGAGCCTGATCTGGGGACCACAGCTGAAACCTTTCCAGATGACCCGCAGTTCGCTTCTGTTGTTCGAGAAGCCATCACAGCTATAGAATCGGCGATATATCCCGAGCGCATTTACCAGGGATCAAGTGGAAGCTACTTTGTCAAAAACTCTGAGCGAGTGGTAAGCCTAAGTGGAGCCGACGCTGCCTTCGATTACGTCGTAGTAATAGAGGCGTCAAAAGTATTTTCTTGAGTAGGGTTTGGTGCTTTCTCGTCTGTTGGCCGGGTGAAGCTCGGATCAGCTCAGGGACTCGGCACGGTGGGGGCGGGAGCGGTGCTGATAGCGGCAGTCTCCTGTCACGGGGAAGCGTTCTCTTCAGTATGCTGCTGTCATCGCGTTTATTATGGAGCGGTGGAGTGACCGCCTTGTTGTTGCAACTATATTCATTGTGTACGCATACGGTAACAATTCAGGCGAAACACTTGTGCTTGTTGCCTAGTGTTCCGTCGGGAGAGGCAGCTGTTCACGGAAACCGTTAATGTTAAAGCAATTTCACCTGCCGTGACAATCGGTAACGAAGGGACGCAAGAATGTTGGCTACTTTCGTATGGCCAGGCGGTCTGGGCGAGCAGTTTCCTCAAGCGTTCCTTGTGTGTCGTTTCAGAAAATCGCCGTGTACAAACCAAAAGACGAGGAACCGTACGGCAGGCTGAACCCCAAGTGGACGAAATGGATGCACAAGCTCTGCTGTCCGTGCTGCTTTGGCCGAAGTTGCCTAGTGCCTAACCAGGGCTACCTGTCCGAAGCGGGGGCTTCGCTAGTGGACCAAAAACTGCAGCTGAACATTGTTCCTAAGACAAAGGTAAGCCCCCGGGCGGACACTTTGCGGGCAGTGAATGAGTTCTCCCTGCCCAGGTGGTGAAGCTCGTGAGTGAGACATTCAACTACTCGGCTCTGGACCGTGCCAAGGCCCGAACCAAAAAGAACGTCACCGAACGGTTCCCGAAAGTGGGTCGCCATTTCCATCGGATTGGTTTGCCCCACAAGGTGGGTAACCCCTGCTTGGGAGCCCAGAGATGGGAAAATGCACTTCTCGCAGGTCGGCTCCTTTCAACTCTATGTGGAAGGCTACCAAGACGCTGACTACTGGCTGCGCAAGTTTGAATCTGAGCCTCTGCCTCCGGATCTGCAGCGCATGTTCCAGTTTCAGTTCGAGCGGCTCGTGGTGCTCGACTACATCATACGCAACACTGGTGCGTCGGCATTGAATTTGCGATTTGCATGAAATTTTGACCCCTTGCGCAGTACACTAGAATTTCCAGCAGGGCCAACTTTCACTGACCTCCCAAGTTTGCCCTGCTGCCAACTTTGCGATGTTAAAGGAGTTCTGAAACAGAATTGTTGTGTTACGTTCTTTTCCGCTGCTATGGGTGCCTACTAACCCACTAATCATGGAATTGCACATCAGGCAGTCGATCGCAGCGTAAATAATTATTTACAGCCTCGTTTATTTGTCATTTTTGGTTTCGACAAAACTAACACCAAGGTGGCTGCTATGACAGGACGGCACTCGTGACGTCAGCGTTATTGTCGCACCACTGCCGGTCTGGACCTGCGAGCCCAGACCGGTCATGCTTTTCACCACCTCCACGTGCCCGGGCAGCATGCCGTCTGTGCCAAACCCGTGACGTGATCGCACGGTGGAGCAGCACGCTCCAACCAGCCACGGGAGCCCTGACGTCAGCAGTTTGATGTCAGGAGCCATGCCAGGAGCAGATGGCGTCATGCTGATGCCGGTGTTGAAAGGGTATCCGTTCAGAGCTTTGTCATGGGCGCAAAGATTAAAATGGATTTAAATTATGTTGTACTGAACGGTTACTGTTAAAACTTGCTGGGAGAAATCTCCATATACAAAGGAAGCCTTCTACATAGTTATCTCAGCTTTGAAATTTTGTGTCAGTACTCCTTTACGTACGGTCACCGGTTTGTTTGTTCATAGTGCCCTTAAAGGCCCTTACTGGGAGGGTGTTTCATGGTGCGCAGAGTCTCTGGCAGGCATTGCGTATGAGTCAACACAAGGGTGATGTTGACACTGTGTTTCACTAGTGACCAGAAATGGGATGAACAAGTGGGCATTCTGAGACGACACGAGCTTAACCTGTGGCAGCCGTGTAGTGAAAAAGCAGTAGACAAAGCTGCGTGACAGCAGTGTGAGGCACTTTCTGAAACTGTGCGATGGTCGAGTCGCTAATCACGGAGGAGTGGCAGGAATAAATGTGAATTCAAGGATGCATGGTATAATGGGGGCGCAGAAAGACCCAATGGAGGCTGTTATGAACCGATGCAAGTGTTGTGAAAAAGGGGCGGGTGTTTCGTACCTCACTGGACTGTGTATTACACAATGCTCTGTTAACCACATTGCTAGAATTCCAAAATTGATGGCAGTATTCACATTTTAATGAACACTTTTGAAGAATACACAAATCATGCTCACTGTTTTAATACTTCCATCATCAGCCTGGCTGTGCCCACTGCAGGATGAAGGCCTCTCCCAAAGATCCAACCCCGTCTATCTTGTGCTGGCTGAGTGCACCCTTTCCCCCGAAATGTTTGTAGCTCATCCCTCCATCGGGTCCTTGAGCGGCCCCCGTTGCGTTTTCGGTCCATTGGCAAGGGAAAAAGCAAAACGCCCGTGTGTACGAGATTTCGGCGCACGTTAAAGATACCCAGGCAGTCGCAATTAATCCGGAGCCCTCCACTACGGCACGCCTCATCGCCTGCGCTGCGTTGTCGCGTCAAGCCCCGCAATCAACCGGTCCATTGGCAGCTAGTGTGTCAAACGGATGATGGTCCACCTGTTGTCCCTCACGAGCATGACGTGAGGTGCCCATGCCCATTTGCTTAGTTTAATTTGAGCTAGAATGTCTTCCACACGAGTTTGTTCCCTAATCCACGCAGCTGTGTTCTCATCCCTCAGCACGACTCCTAGCATTGTTCTTTCCATAGCCTGTTGGGCCAATCGAAGTTTCCTTTCAAATCGCTTAGTAAGACCCCAAGTTTCTGCCCCGTACGTCATCACTGGAAGAACACGTTGGTTATATACCAGTTTTTTGAGTGAAAGAGGAAGCTTACCATTCAGGATATCAGAATTCCTACCAAAAGCAGCCCATCTCGTGCTTATTCTGTGGGTAATTTCATTTTCATGATTGGGATCAGCACTTACAACTGGCTCAGAATAAACGTAATCGGTTACTGTTTCCAAGGTTTCGTAGCCCAACTCGCGTTCCTTGGCATGCTTATTGAACATAGCCTTTAGTCTTTCGTGTTTAGTGGTTTTTTAATCGAGCAACTAAACTTGCCGAGCACAATTGGCAAAGCATGCTCTGCCATCTCCGATTAACTTGACTGAACAAGAAAGTGTCTGCAAACCTTAGGTGGCTCAGATATTCCCCATTTATTTGCACCCCTGTCTTCCTCCTATTAATTAATAGCTTTCTGAACACACCCTCCAGGCAGGCAGTAAATAATTGCAGAGATATTGTGTCCTCTTGCCAGGCACCCCTTTGTATAGGAAACTATTGTGCTCTTTAATGGAGCCTTAGCCTTATAGTTCCCATGCATCCATTGTATATATCTTTGAAAAGTGCAATGTATGGCTTGTTGACCCTGTTATCCAGGGGTGAGACAGCTGCGCATATTGCGCAGATTGGATACAAATTTGTTTTCCTGTGCCAGGCTGCTCCAGAAGCTTGAAAATTGCAAAAATTGCGCCAAACTGCTCCAAAACAGTCTGAGAGCCAAGGATTTTAACGCTCCCGTCAGTTTCAGTGGGGGAAAATTCTTACTGACGGCATTATTTTCCAGCACTTCCAATGTGATGGTGTTTGTAAAGGTTCAATTGATTGATCATTCAACAAAAAACTGGCATAAAATTGTCCCCGAGATAGTTTTTTCGAAAGTCACTATGTCGGGTTGCACATCTGCGTTTTTTCAGTTTTTTCATCGAAAACCATTGCAAAGTCCTTTAGAAAAAATACTTATGTGTACTGAGGCGTCGAACTACTTGTGCAAGTTGATGAAAAAAACGGCAATTTTTGGAGCGCTGTATCTCCGGAACGAGCTTACTGGGCGCCACCATCTTTGTGTGGTGAAGATGCGAAAACGTGGCCGCCAGGCGAAGCATTTGCTTGTGGCTCAGGCAGAGTGCTTTTCGCCGATTTCTACCGTAGTTTTAGTTATGGGGGTAACTGGGTTTATTATTTATTCGTTTGATCTGTTGCGGGTACGTGGCGGGACTCGAAAAACGGGAGTTCATAAAAAACAGCCCGCGAATTCGCCGTGTTTCGGCTTCGAGTGTGAGGCCAGCGCGGGCTTGAAGTGAAATTTCGGACTCATTGCAGTGTTATAAAAGGCTGAGTTGCGCAATTTTGATACAAATTTGTTTTCTTGCGCCAGGCTGCTCCAAAAGCTTGAAAATTGCAAAAACTGTGCCAAACTGCTCCAAAACAGTCTGAGATCCAAGGATTTTTAACGCTTCCGTCAGTTTCAGTGGGTGAAAATGCTTACTGAGTGCATACTTTTCCAGCGTCCCCAAGGTGAAGCTGTTTGTGAAGGTTTAATTGATTGATCTGATAATAAAAACCCGCATAAAATTGTTTCCGGGATAGTTTTTTTCAAAAGTCGCAATGTCGGGTTGCACATTTCATTTCATTTCATTTATTATACCCTTGAAGACCCGAAGGCATTACATAAGGGAGGGTCATGAAACAGTGTTTACAGAAATACAAATGAACCTAGATATTGTTGAAAACACAAAAAACGTGCAAAAACACTAAAGCACCAGAGTTTGAAACATTGACTAAGGTAGGAACATCGCAAAACAAGTGTTACATAATTTTACAGGGTTAACAATAGATCGAAGCAGCACACAATGATTAAGTTGAACAATACATCTTGCACAAAATATGTGTTACAGCAGTAGAACTTGAAGGTTAATCTTGAGGGAGAATATTTGCTTCCAGTTTATCTAAAACGTTTATTATCAGTGCATGTGGCGATGTCGCCGGGCAACGCGTTCCATAGTGTTACAGCGTTAGGAAAAAAGGATGAGCTAAATGCTGATGTACTGCCGGTAATGGGGCTATTGAACGACTGTGATTTAAACTGGATGAAATTCTGTAAGGTGGCTTCAGTAAAGAGTTATATGCTTTGTTATATTCTGTTATATATATATATATATATATATATATATATATATATATATATATATATATATATATATATATATATTCTGAGTTATATATTCTTTGAGTTTTTAAAGTTTTCCCATTGAAAACCATTGCAAAGTCCTGCTGAAAAAATACTTATGTTTACTGAGGCGACAAACTACTTGTGCAAGTTGATGAAAAAACGGCAATTTTCGGAGCGCCATATTTCAGGAACGAAATTACTGGCTGCCGCCATCTTGGTGTTGTGAAGATTGGAAAGCATGGCCGCTGGGCGAAGCAGTTGCTTGTGGTTCGGGCAGAGTGTTCTTCGCAAATTTCTACCCTGGTTTTGGTTATGGGGGTGGCCGGGCTTACATTTAGTCGTTTGATCTGTTGCGGGAAGTTGCGCGACCCGAAAGACGGGAGTTCATCAAAAACAATGTGGTGCCCTCGAATTCGACGTGTTTTGGCTGTAAGTGTGAGGCGCGGTGTGTGCTTGAAGTGAAATTTCGGACTCATTGTGGTGTTATAAAACGCCAAGTTATTGCTGCCTTTGACAGCGAGCTTGCGAGCGGCGGGAATGGGATGATCGACACTGCAAAATTGGCGGAGCAGGCTACATTGCCGCAAAATGATCAAGCAGTGTCCGATAGCCGGGCATGCTATAATTGCGCGCTAGTAATAATGGTTCATCTATCTGAGGTGAAATTTGATGACAAAAGAAAGGTGGCTAAACATACCAATTTTACTCAAATTACAATCATATATATAGTGATTGTGCATCTTGGGGCTTGAAATGGGAGGGCTGGTGGGATGCGACGACTGTCACCTCGCTTTGCGCAACTTTTGCCGTGGCTCTACACTTGTGTGTAAAGCCTAGTCTGGGATTACAAAAATAATAATTGCGGCAGTCACATGATAATAAAAATGCCTTACGATTGCTTAGTTTTTCAATTCGATATTCTCAACGAAACTCCACGCTATCTATTCATAGAGCCTAAGAAATTTGTAAACAGGTAGTGCAGTTTGTACCTTGCGATACTCTGGTAGAAAAAAACTTTATTGAAAGGCTGCTTCAGGGTTATGTACGTTCAAAACTGATAAAAAAGTGCACTTCCCCCCCCCCCCCCCCAGTTGCCAAAAATGTGATTTCTTAGGCTCCTAAGGTGACAATAAATGTCGCTCTTCTGCTCCAAATCAAGGTTCTGCTCCCAAATCGTGATTTTGCTGCTCCAAAAACTGCTCCCAAATCTGATTTAGCTGTCTCACCCCTGTATATGTAAAAGTGGGAGTATATCATAACATTTACGGCTTTGATGTCGCGTGACAAGCAGTCGTCGTCAGTCTGGATGATGTTGTGGAGCATGTGTGCTGCGCGCAGCCAACCCCCATGATTTTGTGAGGCAAAGCATCTTGCATTCTTGAGAAGACATTGTTCTTGCCGTTCCGCATTGTCAGCACTAATGACAACCAGCTTGGATGCAACGTTGTTGGTTTACAGTGTGTTTATAATGTACTGGCTCACCATGACTGGAGTCTTACCTGGCAAGCTGTTGACATCCAGCAGCTTCGCTTGCACTCCTGCGGCAGAGCTGAAGTAGCGGGTCATTGTTGGAAGCACCTTCAAGTGCTTGTGCTTTGATGCACTACAAAAGACCCAGATAAATTTCGCCCCCTGCTGCAGGTCAGGCTTCAGCTATTCTGCTCCAGACGGAGCAAGCGCGTTCAAACCTATTGCTTTGGCCTTAGTGTGGACACAGGAAAACTTGTCGTCGAAAAGCTTCTGCACAAGTTTTTGAGGTGCAGTGCATTTACTGGAAGCATTGGTTGTGGGTGACAGTGTGAAATGCAAACACGTCGTTGGAAGCTGCGAGCTTTAGATCAATGTCACCAGCATGGTCTTGCCTAGAAAAGTTCGGTAGTGCCCTGGAGGAGGCAGCAGGTGACGCACTTCGCCTGTGCTTCTCGGGGTGGGTGTCGGGGACAACCTGCGTGGATTGGCGTGAACCAGCAAAAGCAGTGTCAGCATGTCGTGTGGGAAGCATGCGTGCCAGACAACAGGAGCCAGCCGATGGGCAAATGTTTCTATAGCTAGGTCTGGCCTTATTGTGAAAAGGCACGAAGGGAAAGTGTCCTCCGTATAAATCGTGATATTAGAACAGTTATAGTAAAGAACAGCACACCACAGTCACATTTGTCCCAGTCCCATATTTTTAATGAAAAAGACACGAGTCGCGGCTTGCGGCAAAGCTTGCCCACGACTGCCAGCCGGCTAGCTATGGCTTGTTGCGCTTCCGTACTTTCAGCCCGAGGTGGGACAAAAATTGTCCTTGAAGCAGGCTGCCGGGACAGCAGGACCAACAGACTACAGCCGCAAAACCGGGACATGCCCTGCCTAAGTTGGGACGTCTGGTCACTTGAGCCAAGTGCCATGTGTAAAGCTGGGGCCTTATTCGTCTTACCAGAGTCCTTCAATGCTTCTCTGGTCATGAAACTCCCGGCCAAGTTTCGTGCGGGGACAGAGGCTACCGCGAGGGGCGCCACCGCATATCGGAGGGCATCGGGTGGCCTGTAGCCAGACCGGCAGGCAGGAACGCCGTAGCAGCATGCCTGTTCGCACCAAATTTTTTCGCCACTCACGATATGATAAATCCATTTGAGCGGCCCACGACACGTAAAGCGAAAGCGCACTGCTGATAAGGCGGCGAGTGTCTGTTTTATCTTACTCCGTGGTCCGTTCCCTGCCAAACGCGCTCTGACCACGCCCCCGGCTGCCCTCCGATCAACACCAGCGCCGCAGCGCGGCAGCGTACGAAGCTCTCCCATAGCGTGACGGCGAAGTTTCATGACCAGAAAGGCATTGAAGGGCTCTGGTCTAACCTTTGTGAGGACCTTGAAGGCCTGCTGTGTTTGGCTTTGTTGTGAAGGTGGGAAGTCCGTCTGTGATGATCTCGGGGTTCGGTGGTGTGAACCACGAGACGTGCACACGAGGTCAATGATGACAGAGGCCACAACACGAAGGGGAAATGTAGGAGCATTGTATTATGCTGCGAACACGGGTCAAATGGGTCAAAAAGGGAAGAAACCGAAACGTTGACACACACAGCAAGCACGAATGAAAAAGGAGAAAAAACAAGAAGCAGGATTTAGTCCTGCACCTTCTAACAGTCCCACGCAAGTCCCAGTTCAGTGAGGGTAGCGAACGCACTACATGCGCGTGTAATCTGGACTGGGCTCACATGGGTCGTCGCAGTCACAGTAGCTGGGGGTCGCAGACGTGCTGGTCCCGTTTGGCTGGCCCCGCGTCACTTGAACCACACGTGGCCCGACCCGGTGGCGCAGCTCAGCAGGAGCACGAGGCGGCCCGGCGCGGTAGCACGGACCCCTCGCCCGGAGGCCCAGTAGAGGCAGGCCTGAGGGCTGATGACCGGACACCCGGCGCAAGGCGCGGGTGCTCGGTGTGGTGGCGGGTACGAGAGACCGACGCTACGGTACGGCCCCCGTTATCCGGCGGTCACTGGTGACGTCCTGGTGTGGTAGCACGAGCGCTGTCAGTGGGTGTAGATCATGTTGGTGCTGTCCAAGCGCACACTGAGCTTGCGCTGACCGATGGTGGTCCCCGTCGCGTTCCATCCTCCCACGCGCTTGCGCACTGGGACACGATTGTTCTTCAATTGCGAGGCATACCCCTTCGGGGATTGGCGGTTCTATTACACCGTCAGAAAGGGTCTCTCTGGTTTCATGCTGCTGTGGCGGTGCCCTAACAAAGTCTGTAAAAGGGCCCCCCGCTCACAGTTTCGGCCCGTGCAACGCGTGTCTTGCATCTGGCCTTTGAACGTTGTCAGTGTGTGTGCGCTTGCCGGGGCTTATGTAGGTGACCTGGAGTTGGGCATTTTTCCTGGTTTTGAGTATATGTGTGGCACTAGTGCAGCGCTTGTTCATTTCTGTTTCTGTAGTCTTCACCCACATCGCATTCCTTGTGCGGCTGTGCGTGACAGTGACGAGAGACAAAGTGGCCCTCGTCGTGTCCCGTTTGCACTGAGCGCACATTTGCACTGAATGTTGACGAGCTTGGAAAGTTGCATGCCTCCACTCTGCACTGGTGACGTTTGTCGTCATATTTTACTGTAGTGGCCCTAACCCGAGTGGTGGGGGCAGTCCCAGCTGGGGTGTGCGTTATGCTGCTGCAGTTCACTCTCAAGTGGGGCACATGAATAGTGCACGCTTGCTTGACACTTTCATCATGCGTCCTGCAGATTAGGTGCCCTAGTGTTGTACTGACAAAGTTCTACTATTTATGTGGCATTGCAACCCGCCGTAGGGGCTCGGTGGCTAAGGCATTGTGCTGCTGAGCACGAGGACGTGGGCTCGATTCCAGGCTGCGGCGGCCGCTTTTCTGATGGAGGTGAAAAGCAAAAACACCTGTGTGTACGAGGTTTTGGCACACGTTAAAGATCCCCAGGTGGTCAAAATTAATCCGGAGCCCTCCACTATGGTGTGCTTCATCGCCTGCGTTGCGTCAGCACGTTGAACCCCACAATCCAATCAATCAATCAATGTGGCATAGTAATAGACGTATTGGGGCGATTAATTCTGCTTTCGTGTGCTATTCTGCAAGCAGAATTTGACCATTATTGCCTGAGCATTATTTTCCATTTGTCAGCATTCATGTAGGTCCTTAAAACCCATCAATATGAAAAGCTTGTTTTCAATACCTTGAAAGTCCCCCAAGGTTTTAGAGACCCTTAAAATGCTTCAATTCCTCAAATTTTTTTCCTTTTTATAAACATGAAAGCAACATAAGGTTGATAATCTTTAGTGAATAAAATATTGCATTGTGTAGCTCACGAAATGTGCTTATGCATGTAACTGACAATGATGAGAAATTGAAGAAATATGCATCAATTTAACAGGGACTTTTTGCAAGTTCCTTTTTACCATTGACTCCAGCAGCATTCCCATTTCCAGGGATTGCTCATTTCAAGCCTCTCCCCCCCTGCCCACACGCACACTTAAGGGGGGGGGGCAGTGGTCTTAAAACAACTTCTTTTAACCCTTTCGGCCCTGATTTTTTTATTTCAAGCAAAACAGTGTTTTTTTTGTGTTTTCCTAAATTTTAGGGTCCCATAAGCCCAGAAACGGAAAATACACCTGGAAGTAAAAGTAATAACCGATTTAATAATGAGAGAATTATTTCAGACATCTGGCCATTAAAAATTTTGTGTAGAACAATGACATAACTTTTGCACATTTTCCTAAACGTAATGGAAACCTACACCAACCTACAAACAAAAATTCAGCCGTGTAGTGCACATATTTATAGATGTACAAGTTTTGGAATAAAACTGAGTCCGCCATTTTTTTTACTTCACTGGATCTTTTTATTTTTTGTAGCTAGTAGCTCCACTAAAATGATACAACAGTGATATCTATCGCAATAGGCATCATTGAAGGGCAATTCCGCAAAAAACTAGCTGTTTTGGTTTCGTTCTCTATGCGGTAGATGACTACAATGTGATGGCGTCAATTGACGACACCAGGGCCGAAAGAGTTAATTTTCAAGTAAACTTTGTGAAACTTGTCAGTCTTGCTGCTTTTGTCCCACTGATTTCAAATATGCCATTATTTTTTCAGTTGGTCAATTACTTCCCAAGATAATTAGATTAATTAGCCATTTTTGGTCAAACAATAAACAAAACAGTGTTGGTAATAAAACTAAAATTTTTATTTTCCCATGCTATAAACCCTGGTGAATGCAATAATCGAAGCAGTTTTTTGATGCATGGCTTGGAACTAATTTTACTGCTCATTAAACTTCGGCAGCACCAGTGGCAAGGAACCATTTTGAGTGCCCATTTCAAACACCGTAGTTTAATAAGCTTCTGTTTTTGACATGAACTGTAATGAACTGAAAAACAGTGGCATATTTGAAATCGGTGGGAAAAAATTTACACCATCTTCCCGCGAGGGGAACCATGGGGTAGATGCCGACGCATCGGGGGTTGCCGTTGCATTATTCAAATCATCGGACGATGTCATCGGAGTGCCGGCGGCGGAACGACTGAGCGGAGCGGCGCACTTACTGCGTTTATATGCAGCGGAATGAGAGAGAGCAGCGCATGCGCATGTGTTAACCGAGCGCAAGCGCGAGCGTAAGCTGCGCGCTAACGCACAGCTGGCACAGCGACGGGAGCGAGCTGACCCCGCTGACGCACAGATGGCGCTGCGGTGAGAGCGGCGGAGTGCACAGCTGCTGCGCCGAGGATGCGGACTGCACCGCGACGACGACGCGGGACAAGGCGAGTTAAAGAGATGCGTCGCATCTAAAGAGCAGCAAGGCTAGCAAGTTTCACAAAGTTTACGTGAAAATTCAAAGAAGTCGTTTTAATACCAGAGTCCCCCTTTAACTGTGCCAATCTGCACACAGAGCCCTGAAAGTCCTTAAACACTTGAAAAAAGAGCAGCATGAACACTGGTTTGTTAATGTGACTGTGACTGGTGCCACAAGTGTCCAGTAAGGACTCGGTCCACGTGAGCATTATTTGTTCTGAGGGCTATGGAGGTGGCATCACGGGACGTGTAGTGAATTTTTCTTTCGTGGTGGCACTGTACAGCTCGGCTCGCGTAATGCTCAGTTTCTTTGCCCCTGCACGGGTGCCGTGAGTAATCATGGTGACACCCGGGACCCTGAGCCCCTGTGCTTGTTTTTTCCGAATTGGAATGGGGAGTTGAAAGGTGAAGGGAGAAAATGGTCTTGGTCAAGTGCCATCTGGCAGGCTCCCTGGCTGCACAGTGGGCAGGGAGCGCTGGGACCGTGTTGAATGTTTTTTGCAATGCTGTATGAAATTTCCAGTCCCCCCTTCAATATGATCAGGCCCCAAGGAGCGTTCAAACAGCAGAGCAGGAAGGTCAGCTGGTTCGGGAGGTCTGTCCCCAGTCAGGGCCAGTGGCCCAAATGCCATTCTCTCGCTCCGGTTGTCTCGCTTCCTAGGGAAAATGATCTATTAGTGAATGTCCAAAGTGGAAAGGGCACTTCCTTTCTAAATGAAACTGGTGCAGGTCTCCTTGAAGGTGTATGCAGTCAAGGTGGGATAGCAGTCAAATGCATCACAATTAGCCGGGGTAAAATACTCTGGATGAAACATGTAACGTTGACCTTCGTCTGAAGCAAATTACTGGTACACTCTGCAAAATGTCGCCTGGATACATCTTGCCTCACAGCCAGAACCCATTGTCGAGGCTATGAGCATTGCTCTAACAGTTTTTTTGGTGTCATGGTAAAAAAATATGCAGAATAAGGAGGCCACAACCCCAGAATTTACTTGGGCAGCTGCCAAGGACCCAGTCCCACCTACTCATGTTTGTGTGAAAAATTTGCAGGCAAAAAAAAAAGCATTGTCAGGGCAAACATCGCCGTTACGCCAGGGCAAACATCGCCAGGGCAAACATCTAACATCGCCGTTACGGTTACAAAACCATGTCATTCATCCCTCATCAGATGTGATGTTCCTAGGCTTGCTGCTGGACCAACACCTAAAATTCAATCTGCACACTAAACTGCTATCTAAAAAAATCGGATTCGGGCTGAGGGTACTTATCAAATCACGTCACTATTTTCCGCGTTACATTATGATCTCTCTTTATCACGCTTTCATTCATAGCCATTTGCAATACTGCGTGTCTACATGGGGTAACACATACGCCACTCATCTTGTGCATGTGCAGCATTTACAAACCCAAGCGTTGTGGCTCATTGCGTTTAGTTCTTTCATGGCTCACGCGAAACCGATATTTCACAGCTTAAATATTTTGCCTGTGATAAATATTTTCCAGCAAAAGGTAACCACAGTGATTTACCGTGCTCGTGCCCAGGAAATATTTATTGACAGCCTAACAGCCACTGCTCTGCTTAATTACAATAACACGCGGTTTTCCGAAAATAACAATGTTTTACTACCCAAAGCCAAAACAAACTATTGTCAATTTACGGCTTACTTCATGGGCATTTCAATATGGAACCGCCTCCCTAACCATATAAAATCCTCTCGCACGTCAACACAGTTTAGTAGAAGGGTGAAGCAATATTTCGTTACACTGTTATTACAAACGGATGGATAACTTCATAGGATTCCGCGAATATCATGTTTTCTAAGTTTCTGAGTGATTCATCATTGCTTCCTTATGCTTGTTTGTACGCAGTTTTTTGCCTCAGCTTTGAGTTGCCAGTTAACTTTTCAATTATGCTGATGACTGTATGCTGATGACTGTATTGTTCAAAACTTCATGACATATATTATTCTTGTACAATGTCCAAACTAATTTGTCTATGAAGTGTTTTTTCGTACTAGTCAGGTTACTTTAGTCAGCAATGTATAACTAATTTGTCTATGAAGTGTTTTCGTACTAGTCAGGTTACTTTAGTCAGCAATGTATAATTGTCGCTGCTTTCAAATGTAGCAATGTTTGATATCTTTTCATGGGAGGTCCCCCGGACAGTTCTTTAGAACTTCGGGACCTCCTCCTGTATGCGTTTGCATTTGAACAATAAACAATAAAAACGAAAAAAAAAAAGGTGGCTCTAAATGCGACTTCCCGAGAAGTGCGCGTAAATGTGCCATGTGACAGCCAACAGCGTCCGTAGCTGGCTCCAGTGCTTGCAAGGGTGTGGGGGCTGCAGGGAAGCCCACTGCTGTGGCCCCTGGAGGGTCAGGGCTCAGCCAGGGCTGCTCCTTCACTTCAGCCCCCGTGAAGCGTGTGACCGGTCGCACTCTTGCCTGTGCAGATCGGGGCAACGACAACTGGCTCATCAAGTGCACCCGGCCCGACAAGGAGCCCCAGGTGAGTGGGTGGCTGGGCACAGTGCCAGCGTTCTAAGAGAGCGAAAGTCGCGAATATTTGTGCTGCTTGCGGATCCAGGAAGCAGGCGGGGCTGAAGGAGCTGAGGTATGCACCGCTGGCTGTTGGGCTGCATCGCCTAGTGCCTTCTCAATGCCCTTTCTCGCAGAGCTGGAGCCCCCGGTCCCCGGAAGTGCGCATTGCTGCCATCGACAACGGGCTGGCCTTTCCGTTCAAGCATCCAGATTCGTGGAGAGCATGTAAGGGCCCCGGGGAAAGGAGTTGCGAAAAAGACCCGCTACAACTTATTCCACCAGTGAATAAAATGTATCAGTCAAAGCAGAGTAACAGCAGGGCTAAAGATGGGATTAAGTGGGTAGTGGAAAAAATGTTCAGCTCACTGCTAGTGACCGGGAGGTAAGCTTGGACTTGAACCTAAAATCTAAAAACAATGAATATTGCAAGGATCGATGGAAGACTGAAAAGACTGAACATTTGATGTTGCATGAGGGGGTTGGAACTGCACTGTATAGTAGACAAGAATACTACTATGATGCAGCGGAACAGTGGTGACTCAGTTTTATTGGTCTGTGAGCTTGTCGTGCTTTGAAGTGTACTTTTCGTGAATGTTTTTCTCCTGCTAATCACAGTCACAATGCCCGTCTATCATTCATCGAAACGTTCACTTGCGAAAGAAGACGTTGCAGTAAGTCAATTCTTAATGTTTGTGGTGTTTGCGGCAAACCACACCACTGCTGTCTTTTTGATGCCACTATGGTTTGCGGATGGAAAATTTTGGCTTCTATGCTTCCACGTGACAGCAGTGCTAAACGCACCACCTGCCCTCTCAAGCTGCTTTTCTCCAGAGCTCCTGGATACGGTCGTTAGTGATGATGTTATTGCTCTTTATGATGGCTTCCAACCTGAAAACCAGATGCAGTTGAAATTGTTGTGTAGTAGGTAGTGTGCTGCCTATATTGACCTTTAGTGCGATGACATCCGTAATCTTTATGGCCACTGAGCCTTGTGCAAATTTAGCCCCAATAGAATGAAGGGCATCTTTCTGGGATTTCGGCTAACGATGCTTGTGGCTGCAAAGTTAAACTAAATTGATGTGGAAGAATAATTGCATGTTGGCAGTGGCATTTGAGGCACGATAACTGCTGGTGCAAGCAACAGGTCCTTCTGGTGTGCTGGGCTTAGGACAGTGTACAGGTCCAAAATGTCCAAATATTATACCTTATTCAGTAAACTCCTGTTAATGCCAACTCAAAAATTTGTTGGTGTTATCAAAAATTCAGCTTAATTTTTGCATTGTGTGTGACCCAAAGGAGCATAAGTATTGTTCTGCTTAACTTTAAAATTTGTCATAACCAAGTTTGTGTTAACGCCAGTCTACTACTGCATGCATACCTTAAAAATTTGAGACATTCTCACTAGGTAAAGCATGGGTGAACCCCAAAGCTGGTGATGTGGCCCTATAATGCAGTGTTCTCTGCTTCTTCAGGATCCACTAGCTTTGACGCCCCTGGCAGTGAGTGATGTGTTGTCACAGGCGGTATTTGCTCTGTGCGTGAGCACGTTTTAGAGCTGCTGTTGGGCTAGAACAGGCCCTTTGCAGTACTGTCGCACTTGTGTCGCCTCATTACTACTGCCCCGTTCTGCACTTGGCCAATCGCGCGTGTTAGGGCCACATAGTGTACGTAAACCGTGGGCTTTGTCGTAATGAGCATGCTTACATCACTTACTCCTGGAGGCCTCCACTCGTTTTATTCTTCACCCTTGCGAGCCCCGAAGGTGCGCCATCACTGTCGGTGCACACGGGCTGCTACAGATACGCCGTTAGTGTAAACGTGTTTTGCTGCCCCTGCAATCAGCATGGCAAGGCTCAGTGCACTCGGTGCTCTTACACACGTTCCTATGTCAAAGGCCATGATCGTTGGCTGGTAGGTTTCTCTACTTTTATTTTCTCTGCGCCATCGGCCATCGCTCGCTCTGTCGACCAAGGGCATTTGCATTTTTAGTGCGTGCTCCAGCACCCTGGCATTTTAATCGGAATAATCTGGTCGGATAAGGGCTTGCATCGTAGTTGTCATGCTCACATGCCCGTGTGTAGATTATACAAAACTAAATTGTAATTCTGCAGAATACTGGCCCATCATATCAACAGGTGCATGTGCGAAGAAGCCAAGCAGCCTTTACGGTCATTGTTAGTGTGCCTCGGCTGTGCCATATATGGCCACCGACATGGTCTTTTTCCCTCACTGAGTCCCACTGATGAAATCCAGCGGGGCAACTAATTGGATTGAGTGATGTGGTAGCTGCAACTTAAACATAGGCACAAGAAAGCAGAGTTTTGGTGAACGAAGTAGAGAGGGGAGCCGTCAAGTCTAAGTAGCACTGGGTGTTTGGTGTATATTTGGTATGTTTCAGTGCCTACACTGGTTTGCAGCAGCATCTTGTGGTGGATACATGAGTCATTTCCTCTTAGCTGAATGTTCTACCTAAAGAGGGCACGGTTGTATGAAAACGTTATGCAAAGGAATCGCTTTGAAATGCGGTGGAAATGTCATGCCAGAGAAACAGCTAAAATTGGCTTGCCTTTTGTGTGGAGCTTCCGCAACCTTTGGTTTCGCAACTCCCTTGTCCATTTGACATGGGCGGTGCTGTTATGTTTGGGGCTTGCTGGATGGTTGGTCCAGGTGGAGCTATGCCCTGCCAGGTGTAGAGCTTGTGGGATGTGCCTGAAAAGTGTGAACCCCTGTTGTTTTGCACAGACCCTTACCACTGGGCATGGCTGCCCATGGCCAAGGTGCCTTTCTCTGCGGAGACACGGGACCTAGTTCTGCCACAGCTGTCGGACATGAACTTTGTGCAGGAGATGTGTGATGAACTTCATGCCCTGTTCGCGGTAAGCCTTTTTGTCTTCCAGCCTTTTCCCGCACTACTTCCTCAGCCCCAAAAGGCGGCACTATACCAAGAGTGGGCCTTGCCACAGAGCATGTGGTGTTCTCGCCAACGTGCACCGCTTCCTTGGCCCTCGCTCATGATGAAACAGTGAGCTGCAGCCGCGCTGAATGGCAGGCTGTGTGAGCATGAATTGTGTAGCCTTACAGGGGGTGCTATGCTGCACCTGGAAGCATGCTTAGAGCAGCTTGGTGTCGCCCTCTTTTTCCCTGGGGGCTGGCAGTGGGGTGCAAGCTTGCGTGCAGTTGCCTAATTGCGCCCTCTTCATCACAGTCGCACAAGCAGTGAACAAAAACGCAGCTTTAATAAGACTTGCTGCTGGGCTGTTCGGTACTTAGTATTCGCTGTAAAAGGTAGGGCAGGACAGACAGCACAAGGGGGACCATTGGGACTGGCACAACTTCAACTGATTTTATTTCGGAGCCATGTCTTGGAATGTATGCAGAGAGCCGAGCGTGCACGATGTCTTTCTTGCGTTTGACCTGCACCAATGTTTATTGCGAATAAAAAAAGATCGCCAGATTTACCCGGGCCTCGCCTACGATGGGACCTGTGTGATGGAACATTTGTTCCCTCTGTTTCTGTGCTTGCAGAAGGACCCAGGTTTCGACAAGAACCTTTTTGAGAAGCAAATGTCGGTCATGCGAGGTCAGGTGAGTACATTTTCTGCATGCATTGGTTATGAAGCCCATGCGATTCAGCCTGCACCTCCTGAACCAGTTCAAGGTACAGTGCAGTCCACTAGTGGACAGAGCCAGAATATGCCATTGATGTGACCAATTATCATCATACCTGGACTGCCAAAAGAAAAGGCTTGTCTTAGAATTATTTTTATTTTTACCTACGCGTTTGTTTGATCAATTTTTGAGACATATGCTGGCACCACAAGCTGTACAGGCATGGAGGAGGAGGACAAAAAGAAAAACTCCCACCTCCCCTCGCGGGAACCCCTGTGTAGATGCGACGCATAGGCGGAGCGGCGAAGGGACCGCGTTTTATAGCGCGCATAACGTTGAGGGGACTGCGTAAGCCGGTCCCAGTCGATGACGACGTTGGCGTACTTGTAAAGCGGCATGGACTCTAGGTGTTTGAGCCAAGCGTGGATGTTGCTTCGCCGGAGAACGGCACACCGGTTATATGCGCAGCGCGCCCGAAGGAGGGGAAACCGCGGAAGAGAGAGTACTGCACATGCGCCGGCCCCAGCGTGTCTGCCGCGGCTATGACGCAACGTGGCACGGCTATGATGCAACACAGTCCAACACAATCCACTTTAATCCAATCCAAGCCAAGCCAATCCAATCGAATCCAATCCAATGCCCCTTGCGAGAGAGTGTTCGCTATCGGAAAGGAGAGGGGGTGAGCGGCGGAGAGCCCTAATCGAGAACCCTGCGCACGCCTATGGACGTCGTCGTCAAAGAATTTCTCGAATGCTACTGCCAGAGTGAGGAAACTCATCCTGTTCGTCAGCCAACCACTCGCTTGGAGGTAGTTTTGTCTTCAAGTCCCTCTTTTTCTATTTTGCGCTGGATTGTGTGACCTTATTGGATGGCTCACCCTCGTCGTCGTCTTCACTCGGTCCAGGCCAACAATTTCCGCTCGAAGGAAGCGTTCAAGCAAACGAGCCATGTCAGTGTCATTTTCATCTCCGCTTTCTTCGTCAGCCACTTGGCTGCAAAATTGTCAGGTGGCAGTATTGCCAGTTTGGAGGGCCCACTGCCACCAGCATCAACAAGGTCCGGCCGCGGCGGCCACTTTTCTGATGGAGGTGAGAAGCAAAACCGCCCGTGTGTACGAGATTTTGACGCACGTTAAAGATCCCCAGGCAATCAAAATTAATCCGGAGCCCTCCACTACTGCGCGCCTCATCGCCTGTGTTGTGTCGGCGCGTTAAACCCCACAATCAATCAATCAGCATCAACAAGGTCTGAAACATCGTTCAAAATTCTCGGTGGTGGTGTTTACACATAAAACACCGGACATGGTATTCCCTCCCTGAAAAAAGAAAAGCATAAAACGGGATCAGCTCGTATTCATATTATCTACTTAGCGTAAATGTTCGCCAGTGCATGTTTTTTGTTATTAGTGTAGAGATAGAGATGCAAGCATGCAGTGGGGCGAGAAAAAAAAAACTGCGACCCAACGCACGTGTGTTATCAAAGCCTTTTCAAAATACACGCCGAAAAAACGACCCAAACTGTACAATGCATCTATTATCTCCGCCAGATGGCATGCCGTGTCCACAAGCAGCACGTAAAAAAAGCAGTATCGTGCTTATGCACATGGTAAAGTTGCGTGGTGGTTGCTTCTGGTCAATCACATCGCCCCATGACGCTTAATTTGCCCAGTGTCCTAAATATAGTGCGGCTTGGTTTAGTGCATCGTAACTTATGACCACCTGAAATCGAACAACACAACTGTCTTGTTAATTTCCCAACTCTTATGCATAGGCGGTCGAAACATTATTGAAATTATTCGACAGTAAATAAATTGCCATAACTTACTTTTTTTTTTTTTTTTTTTTTTCGGCTGCATGGCATCTTTCGTACATAGGGTTGCCACCTGACCAGTTTTGGACCGGCCCGACCGGTTTTTTAGACAGCGGGCCGGTTACCGGTTTGTACCTAAAACCAGCCGGCATTGGCCGGTTTTTTGGCTATCGTGCCGCGGTTATTTATTTTTGACCTTTTGAAAGCGCAAATACATATGCAACAACTAATATGTGTCGACAAGTTGTGCAAAGAAATGCGAGCAGAGGAAATGTGTAGCCGAGCATGATTCACGAGATGGAAGGGGACCAAAGGGAGGAACAGCACAACGAAATGCCGCCAGCGCGATCAGCAATGTGCGGTTACTCATCAGTGCAGCACATTCAGAGCAATAGCCAAAACCTCAATTGCCTTCAGTGCAAATGTTATGTTGCTTTCTGCTACAAGAAATGGCATTGCATGTCAATACGAGAGAGAGAGAGAGAGAGAGAGAGAGAGAGAGAGAGAGGGAGAGGGAGAGAGAGACCACTTTATTGGAACTCTGGTTTTAGGGTGGGGGAGTGGCGGTGGGTTGAGGGCACGACTGGTGACCAGTTCTTGGAGGTGTGGCATCTTTTTTCACCCTAAATTCAACCTTCTACCCCCCCCCCCCCCTTCCTTAAACCCCTAATCTGAATTGCCTGTTTTTGCTTTGGGGAAAGGCGGCAACCCTATTCGTACAGAGTGTGCGTTCGCCTGGAGGGTGCAGTCCTGCAAGTGTCAGTAAGAAGGGCAAGCACTGTGTAGGCTTGCACACATCAAGGCAGAGGCCTGTTTGATTCACTGTAGGGTGGCGCTAGTGGTTATTTAGAAAAATAGCGGCGTTAGAGCCCATTAAAAAAGCGTCATACATGTGGGACACTGGGAACATATGGGCACACTTATTCATGCCCAGTTCACTTACAAGGCCAAGAAGCAAAGATGTAATCTGCTGTGTGAGCCTTATTCCACTGCTATGCGTGGTTTTTTCATAGCACCGATGCATGAATTGCTGGTTTTAGATGAATTCCTCATTATGACAGGCATATTGTTGTCATCATCATCATCACCACCAGCCTATCTACGCCCACTGCAGGGCAAAGGCCTATCCCATTATTCTCCAATTACCTCGGTCCTGTGCCAACTGTGACCAATTTATCCCCGCAAACTTCTTGATCTCATCTGCCCATCTAACTTTCTGCCGCCCCCTGCAACGCTTGCCTTCTCTAGGGATCCAATCTGTTACCCTTAATGACCAGCGGTTATCTTGCCTTCGCATTACATGCCCTGCCTACGTCCATTTCTTCTTCTTAATTTCTGCTAATATGTCTTTAACACCAGTTTGCTCTCTGACCCACTCCGCTCTCTTCTTGTCCCTTAATGTTACACCTATCATTTTCCGCTCCATTGCACGCTGAGTCGTTCTCAATTTAAGTTGAACCCTCTTAGTGAGCCTCCAAGTTTCTGCCCCGTAGGTGAGTACCGGTAAGATGCAGCTGTCATACACTTTCTTCTTCAGCGACAATGGTAGGCTGCTATTCATTATCTGAGAATGTCTGCCATATGCACCCCACCCCATTCTGATCCTTCTAATTATCTCTGTTTCATGGTTGGGATCTGGGGTCACAACTTGGCCTAAGTAGATATATTCGCTTACCACTTCCACTGCCTCGCCTCCTATCTCAAACTGCTGTGCTGTCCCGAGGTTATTGATCATTACTTTAGTTTTCTGCATATTAATTTTGAGGCCCACGGTTCTACTCTGTTCGCCCAGTGCGGAAAGCATGCTTTGCAATTCGTCCCCCGAGTTACTTAGCAAGGCAACGTCATCAGCAAATCTGAGGTTACTGAGGTATCCTCCATTAACCCTTACTCCCACCTGTTCCCAATCCAACGTTCTGAATACTTCTTGTAAGCATGCTGTGAATAACATTGGAGAGATTGTGTCTCCTTGTCTGACACCCTTCCTTATAGGTATTTTACTGCTCTCCCTATGGAGGATGATGGTCGCTGTAGACCCACTGTAGATATCCTCTAGTATTCTTACATAATGCTCATCTACCCCCTGGTTCCGTAATGCCTGAATGACTGCTAGGGTTTCGACCGAGTCAAATGCTTTCTCATAATCTATGAAGGCTATATATAGGGGTTCAGTATACTCAGCGCACTTCTCTATCACTTGATTGATCGTGTGAATATGGTCCATTGTTGAATAACCTTTACGGAACCCTGCTTGTTCCTTAGGTTGACTGAAATCTAAGGTTGCAGAGATTCGGTTAGCGATTACCTTGGTAAATACCTTATAGACGGCTGACAGTAAGCTGATCGGCCTCTAATTTTTCAAGTCCTTCATGTCGCCTTTCTTATGGATTAGGATGATGTTCGCGTTCTTCCAAGATTCCGGTACCATTGCGGTCATTAGGCATTGCGTATACAGGTTTGCCAGTTTTTCATGTACAATTTCTCTGCCATCCTTCAAGAGGTCTGCTGTTATCTGATCCTCACCAGGTGCTTTGCCCCCTTTCATTTCTTTCAAGGCCTTCCTTACTTCTTCGGTCGTTACTGGTGGGATGTCTATCTCCTCTGAACTACTGTCTCGTTCGGCATTATCCTGTATGTCCCGGCTACTGTACAGATCCCTATAGAACACCTCGGCCACTGTGACTATTTTATCCCTATTTGTGATGACATTGCCTAGCTTATCCTTAAGTGCATACATCTGATTTTTCCCAACGCCAAGACGTCTCTTCACTGCTTTCAGGCTACCTCCGTTCTTTACAGCGTATTCGATCCTCTCCATATTATACTTCCGTATGTCAGCTGTCTTACGCTTATTGATTACCTTCGAGAGCTCGGCTAGTTCTATTTTGTCAGCTGCGGTAGAGATTCTCATGGTTTGCCGTTTCCTGATTAGATCTTTCGTCTCCTGTGAAAGTTTACCAGTATCCTGTCTAGCCATAGTGCCCCCGACTTCTATTGCACACTCCGTGATGATGCGTGTAAGGTTGTCGCTGGCTTCCTGTGTCGTAAGCTTGGCTTCCTCGTTAAGGGCGGAATATCGGTTCTGCAGCGCGATCCTGAATTCTACTTTACGTCTTACTGTTAGTTCGTTTATCGGCTTCTTTCGTACTAGCTTGTTGCGGTCCCTCAAATCTAGCCTAACTCGAGATCTTACCATACGGTGGTCACTACACCTTACCCTTCCGAGCACTTCCACATCCTGCACGACGCCAGGGTTATCGCATAATATGAAGTCTATTTCATTGTTGTATGTGGTATCAACTGCACGGGGTTTCCTCGGTTTACCATTCCTGGATAGTCCACGGGCAAAGTGAGGACTGTCTTCAGAACTGAATACATGGGAAAATGGAGGGCCGAGTTGATAGTCAAGGAGGCCCACCGTTGTTCAGGGCTGTGCAGAACATTGTTTTTGTCCTTATTTGTGAGCGTGGGGCGTTTGTCAGCACGGCTGCCGGTGAATGCAGCGGCCACACTCGACTTGGAACTGGCTCCCTGGGCGCGCCCGCACAGTTCTGCTCCCTGTTCGGCTGGGTTGCACAGGGAGGGCAGGCATTGGGAGTGCGGGAGGGAGCGAACACTGGCCTGCAGGGGGAGGCACTGCATGCTTTGAAGAGTGGCCACACTCTCCGGTGGCACGGCTTAGACCCAAGTGAATCAGTCGCCAGTGGTCGGTGATTTTAGTCACAAGTTTGTCATTGGGGGAAAAAAACATCATTGGTGGCTTTTGAGCAACAGGCGTGCGAGCTTCATCGCTTCTGCACGGTAGCTGAAAGGTCTTTTGTTTTCAACCCCCCCCATTCCCTTTGGTCGATGCTTTTGGGTTTATTTGAACATATCTGAACAATAATATGTTCAGCTGGAGGTTTGCAAAACTTTGGCTCGTTATGGCAGGATGGTTCACTTGTCTGTTATGCACGTCTTGGTGCTTTTTTGTACATAATAACATAATTGAAATGCTGCCATGGCTTGACGCAGCTGCAGTGTGGCAGTGTGTGGGTGACAGTAGCTTATTTGCAGAAGGGTCTAACAACCTGTGGTGTCAGATGAGCGCATCAGAAGCGGAGCACAAACAGGGGGGGAAAAGCTTTTTGCATGCCCCGGGTGTGCCTTGCGGGGAGTGAAGACCCTGCCGTTAAAGATGATGGCCAGAAGAACTGCGGGATGTGCAAGTGGAGGCAAGATCCTTCGCAGTGGGTTGCAGCCAGCTTCACCATGAAACCGGATTAAACGAGCTTGAGCATGCAAACAACTGTCGGCCAAAAGCTGCTTCGCAGCTGCTGAGGGGGATACAAGTGTGGTGCATTCCAAAGACTGCTTAGACCCCGTAAGTGATGCCAGTGATGCCCCAACAGCTATGCGGAAGCCACTTTCTCGCCTGAGGGTGCTCATGCCATCGCGGGCTCGTGTGGTTGGCCCAGAGTGTGCCATTGCAGTGGCACCTCGAGTTCTGTTTGATCGTGCCGCTTGAATGCTAGCACGCAGTGAGTGACACACTGGTAACCTTTAGTAGAGATGTCAGTTTTCATGAAATTTTGAGGGGCGTGAAAAAAGGGCATTTTCATATTTTTTTTTTCTCCAGAAAAATATTAACACTTGGAAAATAGTGGTTCTGTACAGATCTGTAAAAAACTCGAAATACTTAGATGTCTTATCAAACAGGAAAAGTCACCGATGAAACGAAATTATGGCCGCTGTAAAAAGAAAACAAGTAAACAAAATATACACACTCATTTGGGTTCAAATTGGACTTGAACGCAAATGAGTTTCTGTGCATATTTGAACCTGGGTTGCCAGAGCTGCAGCCAAGTGTGGCAACCACAGCGCTGACTCGGTACCGTGCCAGGATGGAGCAAGAAGTGTCCAGATGCGTGCCGCATGACAGGTGAACATGGCTCACTGCAAACAGAATGCAGCAGTGAAGAAATCTTGGATAATCGCTGGCTGTCGCCTTTGAATCACTTAAGAGGACTCACGTGCCTGATGAATTTTTCTGGTAGCACTGAAAACAGTATAATTGTTACATACTGCATCACAAATGTCGTAACAGCTTTCGCGCTCAAAATCTGCGCACAATTTCACATCAAGGCATTGATTTCAGAAGGCGTTTCCCTCACTGCAGATTGGTCGCATCACAACAAATTTCCCCAGAGAAGCTCTGTATTTTTTTTTTAATGTTATCCCGGTTAGAAAAAAAACACAGGAAAAGTTTTTTTTTTTCTTCTAAAGTGTGTGATTTTTTTTCAACCACTCACATCCCTAGTCTTAGTGTGCCCCCTATTGTGTCACTGTTGATGTCGTCTACTGTGAAAGGTAAATTTTTCAATATTTTTTAACATATAAGAAATATGGTAAACAAGTGTTTTTGTTTTGAATGGAGCCAGTTTTATCTCTCTCTCTTTTTACAAAACACAGGGGTTGTAAAGTTAAGGGACGCTAAAAGGTGGAAACAAGTTGGCCTGTATCGATAGATTAAGGTACTCGGAGTCCAAATTCACCATTGTTTAACAAGGCAGGAAATGTCAGAAATGTGAAAACAGGTGCAGACGCTTTCGGGTACTACAGTTTGTGATATCACAATATTTGTGCACGGCGAGAGCTCATTGGAGAAGCACCTAGAAATGTTTTTCCTAAAACAAATAGTTCCGAAGTGGTTTAACGTGTGAAATAAATGTAAATCAAAGCTTTCCGTGAGCTGACTTAATTTGAAAAGAACGCAGACAACAGATTTTATGCACTGCGAGACAGGCTGCTTCCCTCACACTTGTCAGCCATCATGCTTTCCGTTTCGTTTTGGAAAAGCATTGGTGCGCAATTAACGAAATCAATAGCCTACCATGGTGAACGCCCAGCTTCTGCAAGCAGTATCTCTGGCCGGAGGCAGCAGAAGGAACCAAATGCAGTGCAGGTGTGTAAGCGATCGGTAAGGCGTGCCTGTGCCTTGTTCTTATCGCCCTGGGAAGGTTAGCATACTTACTGCTGAGGGTTATCCGACCGATCTGAACTTGTGCTCTTCTGTTCGCTGCGAGCTGCTGTTGATAAGTAATCTGTAAATCGTGCGCGCATAGCCCTACCCTTGTGGTGTTTGGGCCGGGCAGAGCTTCAGCCTCGCGAGGGCTACTCAAGACCATCATACACGATCTCAAGTGCTATACATGGCAGGGAGGTATTTCACACCTGGTTGGTGTGATGCAGGAAGGAAGAGAACATGAGGTAGACGTCATCACCAGACGAATTGACACGAAGGCTCCTGCTTGAGTGACGCCTTGCCGGGCAGCTGCTCTTGCACGATATTCGAAACTGCCCTTCTCACTGCTGCGTTCGCGGCCGGGGTGATGAAGTCTGGGTGGCCGGTGTGGGTGGGCACAGCAGCTCCTGGAGCGGTGAAAATCATTTCTCGTTCGGTCGTTGGCTAGTAATAAAAACGAAGGCCAGCCTCCCCAGCCAAAGAAATGTTCTCGGTGGTGATGTAAAAGCTACCGTTGCCAGCCTGAGAGCACCCAGCGCCAACCGTTTACGCTCTAAACCTTACCGGTGTCTCGCTCAAATTTATGACGCAGTGTCTACCAGAGTTACTCAATATATACAGTTGCGAAACTCCACTTCAGAATCCGGGCGGCGCTAGCCCCCCTGCTCCGTGGAAGCTAAAGGGGCAAGTCGACGCGCGCGGCACCTAGGATACAAAACGTTAACTTCGCAGAACAATTATTATTCAAAATTTTTTGTAAAATAAAGATTGGTTTTTAATTAGAACTCATTAATTAGGTGAAATTTACTTGTGCTTTTGCGGCTTTTCTTTTTATAACTTACGGCAGCAGCCGCAAGCGCTTGAGTACTATACTTCACCTTTCTGCCAACAGACGACAGGCTAGTCAACTTGCCCCGTGCTTGCCCCGGCGCAGGGGGGCACCCGAAGACCGGCTTTCAATACATGGGGCCTATCCCTTTCCAGCCCAACGATATTTTTTTAGAAAAAATGGCAACAAGTAATTAAGTTTTGTGCATTTACCCCTTCCTAATGATGCTTCGACAAGTGAAAATGGAAAGCTCAGAGTATTTCACACAGAAAACAAACCCACACATATGTGTGGGCTGGGCTTCTATTCGTATGATCTGCGCATAGTAAGAATACCTTAAAAACGGCATCAGGCGCAGAAAAACTCCATTTTTATGTATTACTTCAAAGTTTTATATTGTTTCAGGAGTACCTATATTATAAATAGGATTTTGTGAAAATAAATAACAATGAAGTTTTAATTAATATAATTAATAATTATAAATAATATTATTATCACAAGTAATTACTGAACTAGTTCAAGGTTAAGGTGCAAGAAAAGATTACCAATGAGCCAGCACAAAACCGCGAATAAATGAGGCACCAAGAAAGCAAGAAAAAATTATTTATCTCTAGCGCTGCAGTGCACGAGCCCGCCAGCCTATACCGCCCAGCAAAATTTTTGTAACGACAAAAGCCCAGCCCACACACATGTGTGGGTGCATTTTTCAAGCGTAATGACGGAACGCACACGAAGGGAACGGGTGTATTTTTTACCCGATCGTGTTTTTCCAAGTCCTGCAAGTCGTGTCTTAAGCTTGTTATTCAGAAAATACGAGAATAGCAAGAAGAAATATCAGTTTTAATCTTGAAGGCGGCTATCGTGATCGCGCCTGCTGGGGCGCTGTTTTCAATGTGCGATTTCTCGCCCCCTGGTGGCAAAATGAGTGAACTACCGAAACCAATGAAGTCTCGGAAGCGTTCGCAGCGGCTACCCAGGGCTGTGAAACCGAAACCGAAACAGGCGCCACTGAGTAAACGAATTTGTTGACCCACACGTTTGTGTGGGCTGGGCCGTAAAGGGCTATGGGGAGTTTCGCAACTGGTATATATCCAGTAACTCTGGTGTCTACGTCACGAAAAAATGAAAGGGAAGCGGGGGAGAGAAATGACGGCTCTCTTTGCGGATTTCTCAGGAAATAACCAATCGTTGCTCGTAGAACAAAAGCTGAGAGCGAAATGAAACGTATGATCTTTCAGTTAAAACAAAATTTCATTCAGCCTTTAGTGTCCCTTTAAAGGGACACTGAAGTGATTTGTAAACATTGTGGGATTACTAGCGCAAATTGTAGTCGGGAGTCTCTACGCCATGTTTCGACCACTCTCGCTGCATTTACGTGACTTTATTCAGTAGAAAAATCATTAGAAAATGTGTCCTCTTATCTGCATCCTCACTGCCAATTTCCTATAAAGTGTTGTATGACGTCAACCCGCCGCGGTGGCTCAGTGGCTAAGGCGTTGCGCTGCTGAGCACGAGGTCGCAGGTTCGATTCCCGGCCGCGGCGGCCGCTTTTCTGATGGAGGCGAAAAGCAAAAACGCCCGTGTGTACGAGATTTCGGCGTACGTTAAAGATCCCCAGGTGGTCAAAATTAATCCGGAGCCCTCCACTACGGCGCGCCTCATCACCTGCGTTGCGTCGGCGCGTTAAACCCCATAATCAATCAATCGTTGTATGACGTCAAAACGAGATGGCTTTGTTTGACTGCGCTACTGCACGGATCACCGGCCCTCTGACAGAATCAGTCGGCCCAGCGTTTAGTCGGCCGGCGGCCTGCGGGTCGTCGCATTTCGTTCGCTCAGTTGAAACTAAGCCAGGGCACATTTGTGCCAGGGAGAATGTGCCTTTACTTTCTTTGTTAGTTTGTACGCTGTATCAAGCTCCAAGTCCAAGTTGCTTCTCACAGGCGCACATGCGATGCTTCGCTGACTGGTATGCTAGTAGAAAAATTAAGGCCAATTGAAGGCGGGAGAAGAGTCAGTAAAGTTAATATAGGTACTAAGGAATTAAAATCAACTGAAACTTTTACCGTACAGCATAAAACCAGGGTGCGGGAAGCACTTTTTGTGCTGGGTGAACCGGCACAGCGGTCAGCAGCACGACCACACATCTGTGAATGCTTTTCCGTCTAAGAAATGCAATTGCTAGACGTGAGATGTTGTGGAAATTTGGGGGATGCTTACTGCACGAGCGCTATACAAGAAATAGTCATCTGAGCTTCTTGAAATGCTAAAAGTAAGTAAAAAATCTAAACTGGCTATACATTATATACTTTACATTTCCGCCCCTGGCATTGCTGGCTTATGGCCAAGTGGCCTGGAGCACTAGGCGTATTGTTGTGCAAGTTGCAAGTTCAAATCCTCAGTAGTGCATGTTATCTTTTTTTATTTTTTGAGTTGATTTGTTTGTTTTTGAGCGATGGTTTTTATTCCGAATTCACCATTTTTGAGCTGCAACATTCATTGCTCCACGAGCGAGTTCGCAGAACGCGTGCAGACTGACACTGATGCGCTGGCGAGTTCTCGTTGGCGTGGTGTGGCCATAAACACTGACTGTTTGCAGGCACAGTCCTGAATGGGCCGACGCTTGGCCTGGTGCGAACTTACGATACAGGCGTGAGCCAGGCAAACTCCAAAGGGGGTGCGGGGAGCACATTGCATTTGAGCATCTCGATGACGCAGAGGGCGTTCATCAACTGTGTACACCTTGGCTAGTGCTCATTACGATACCAAGCCATGCTGGCGGTCTTATTTGATGCATTTTACAGCCGACAACATAGCAGGAGCGCGGTATGCCGATTAGTGAGGTATTGAGAATGCCCATCCAACGATATAACATGGGTTGCCAAGCATGTTGTTTCACAGAACCGAAACCGAAACTGGTTTGAATTTTAATCTTGGACATCGTCCAATCTTGTAGCACCTTGTATTGATGTCACTGTTGTTAGTTGGTGGGGCCGTTGCAAACCGCGCATGGTATTTTCTTCTTTCAGGGTTTATAAAATAAATACCGCCTTATTGCCCGGATAAACGATGAAAAGTGTTTATTTGAGCAGTATACGCAGTGCAAGCAAAAATAGGAGCTTAACAAATTCACTTGAGTGTCTCTTTTAAAGGAGCCATGAAGACAAAATACAAGTTGGGTTTATTAGAAAGACTGCTTAGTCCCGATAACAATGATACCAATATCATCGCAATCTTCGAACAAATAACGGAGATATTAAAGAAAACGTGTGAAGCAGTCGCGACCCCCTAGCCAATTTCCCGCAACTTTTCTAGTGACATCACAGAACCTTGTTTGTGCGATTGGCGGCTGCCTAACTGACCTGTCGCGACAACACATGACTGGACGTCTGTAACGGGGCCTCTAGTTCTATTTGAGCGCATCACTTGAATGCTAACGTGCAGTTGACGCACTGAAAATTATGTTTTATTGTTGGCCCGTATGACGTCATTCTTGCTCATAACACGTCACTGTGGCGCAAAATTTGAAAGTTCTTAATAAATACTTCTTGCTTTTTTTTTCGTTAAAAAAACATCGTTTGTGGCTGTAATGGAGCTGAGTGAGATACTGAATCCTAGTTTTTTCAAATTAAACGAAGTTGTATTTTCTCTTCATGGCTCCTTTAAGGGGGGACACCCCTCTTAAAACTATTTCTTCTAATTTTGGAGTAAACTCCGTGAAACTTGTCAGACTTGCTGCTTTTCCTCCACTGATTCTAAATATGGCATTATTTTTTTTATTGCATTATTATCTGCATTATTATCTATTTATTGCATTATTTATTGCATTATTATCTGCAAAAGCAGCAGATGCTTACTAAAGCAGAAAATGCCAAGGGCATGAAAACAGGCACTACTGCCTGTGTAACATTAACGTTAATGAGTTTGCATTAACGTTAATTGTGACACTAATGCAAACTCAAAGGGACTCTAATGGTTTTGTTGGTGGGCCATCTTCACGATGTCATGGAAAAATATAAGGAAAATGTTATCTTATTTGCTTGCAAGGTATTTATTTCTAAACAAAGAAAGGATTGTTTGCCATCAAACAAACGCCGGAAGAGCTTTGCAAAGTTCGTGAGTGCAAACCAAGTCGTTCAGGCTTCGGTGCCCCGTCCCTCTCCTCCACTGCGCAGATCCTGAACCTGAACCAGGCCCTGAAGGATGGCAAGTCGCCGGTGCAGCTGGTGCAGATGCCCGCAGTGATCATGGAACGCAGCAGCCGTCGACCGGGCGCCCGCGGACGCATCAAGTCCCTCAACGACAACTTCATTCAGAGCTTCCAAAACAAGGCCCCCTTCTTCTCCTGGTGCTGACACACCGAGCTCGCCTCCTCCTCCTCCTGCCCTTGTTTCAGTTTTAACATTCAATAAAGCCAGTGTTGGGGTCGTTGAGGAATGTGCAATCTCTCCTGCACATCTTCTGGTTGGACTGCTAGTCATTTGCAAATGTCGGGCAGCAAGCGCCACCGAAACAGGGCTATTTTACTCACACTAATGTTCGTTGCACAGTCAGTGTGGAATGCAGTTTCTGCGCAAATTGTGCTCCTTGGTAACCAAAGGGCCCTCAAAGAAGTTTATGCCATAATTTTCGCGAGGTTTCTCATCAGCTCTGCAGAATGACTAAAACGCCTCGGTTCGGATCTGCTGAGATCCTGAACTCTGTGCATGCCGTTTTCTTTCATTGGTGAGCAGTTGCCTGTGTGAGGCGTAGCTTTGTCCGGAAGCCAGGACATTTTTCTACAAGCACTGCTGCGAGGGAACGCTGTAGTAACGTAGAGTTTGGACGTGGCTTTTGTGGTGCACGAGGTTCGTGGTGGCGCGAGCCAACTCTGCCTGCATGCACGTTGAGGTGGCCAGCCGTGTTTGCTTGCCCTACTGGGTGCATGCGTTTTTCTTACAAATGTGATAGCAGATCGGAAGACTGCCTCGATGCCTTTGTCTTGCGAGGAGTAAAAAAAAATGCCAAACATTGCAACTGTAGTATGTTCAAGAAGGTAGTAGAACGTAAAAATGGTCTCTAAATGTAGCTCTCAGGAATACGATCGCAGTTGTTGGGCGGATGCTTCACCCGTGGCTGGCCCTCAAGTTTTCTTTCTGTTCTTGAGCACAGCATAGCCTATTCCTGTGTAACACCCCGTAGCCATTGTATTGCCCAGTTTGGTTTGTTGTGGGAAATGAGTGTTTGGTGACTATTCACTGCAAATGATTTGTAGCTGGCGGGTTATACACCAGTGTGCATGTTTAAAAATGAAGTTTTTATTTTGCTAAATGAATATGAAGTTTGTTGTTATTCAATAAAATGTGCAACACTTCTGAGATCATTCTCTTTATGTCACAGCAGTAGTGTTTGGTGCAAAAGCAATGGCACCTTTTTGTTTGTACTCAAGAGACGGCAAGATTCAACAGGGACACGTTGCAGCAGGTTTGCTCACTTGCAATCTGGTCGATTGCTTGGTCCAGGTAAAAATTGCTGACTGGTATGTGCAGGGCACAAGCTAAGCAACTAACTCCAGCAAGAGCAATAATGTGTTGCACAGGAGGCTTTGCGTTGACCTTGCCATTTGATGTGACGCGAGAAATGTTCACAAAGGGCATGCATTCAATGTTCCCCCAACTGCAAGTTTCTCTTGAATTCTTGCTCGATGCTGTGAAGGTGATTACTGTTGGTGCGTAGTTTGCATTTTGCCTACGTAACTGTTCATCATATTTCTACAGACCAAACTGTTTCCGGACAGTCTAGAAAAGTATTCACGGAAGTTCTGATGGAATGGGGGGGAGAAGCTGTTATTGGCTGCTATAAATAGGGCCTGTTTTGCTGTACGAACCTTAGGATGCAACTGCATTCGTTGTGGAAAAACAAAGCAAACACTTGTGAGTCTGTGCTCGTTTATGCTTTGAAGGTTATGAAATAGGAGCAGCCAAACTGAAAGTGGCCCCACCAAACTGGAGTTTGCTCTGAAATAAGGAATGAAGTTGGACCAAAATTGCGCCCACCTCCCCGCGAGAGGAACCCTGTGTAGATGCGACGCATCGTGGGGTTCACTTGGTGTTTCCGTTGGATTGATTCTGAAATCGCGTGAAACGTGTCGGGAACGGGTATGATTATTATGTTTTATTGGCCAATCTTGGTCAATCTCTCTAAGTGGTACGCTTGGGGCTTCGCTGTCGCAACGACCTTTACTCCATCATTGTTGCTGTAAGTGGGAGCTTCTTTTCTTTTATTGCAAGTGTTAATTATTGCCCCATCATGCGTTGTATCAGTAGCATCTTGACGTAGTTTGAATGAGTCAAGGATATAAGGCGCATTCGTAGCATTTGATTCTGTCTCGGTTTTGTGGCGCAGTGGGAAGAGCACCATGTACCTGGCGTTCTGCCCACAGGGTCGTGGGATCGAAACCGGGCGCCGCTAACTTTTTTTTTTTTTTTATAGTGTAGGGGGAGGGGTGTGGACGGACAACGCCGTATGGAGGGACAAGGCGAGTGAATGAGATGCAGTCGCATCTAAAATTGTGATGACCAATCTAGTGGGCATTGCAGCATACCAATATGGTTTCCTTGACACTTGCTTCCTGAAAGGCACAAGGGTGTGATGAAGCAATGCGGAAGCAGCGTTGAAACAGCACCATAATCAGTTGTGGACCATTGCACAAGAAAGATTGTGGTTCAGAAAATGACAACATGGCGACCCTGGAAATGTGGTCATTGCGGAAGCACATGGTAATTGGAACATCACGGGACTGAACAATTCATGAATATGCGCCTTAAAAACCCAGAGCAGGGGACCAAAAAAAAAATGAAGACAAAGTTAAATTTCAAATAGCTTCCTGGGTGTTTTTGCGAGATGGGACAGGCGTGTTTCTTCGACATCTTCATTTTTGCCAAAAATTATATATATAGCCCCTTGTGCACATGGGACAACACATCCAAAGCTTGCAAAAAAAAAAAAAAAACCTGTCAAAAATCCCAAAGCCGGCTCGGATCGCAGGTATATTGAACTGTTGTTTTGGTAAAATATTGCAGCTATTTCTGCATATTTTTTTTCTCTAGAGACAATGCGCTGACGAACTCATTTTTGGTTTTGATATGGACTCGTTTCCAAACATTGCCAAAATGTAGGGGCCCTATTTTCTGCGTCTGGATAAGGTGTTCAATTATTTTAATAATGTTCCTCGATATTATCATCCTTTGTGCCAATTTTGGTTTTGTGTAGAGAAAATCATTCAATATTAAAAATGTACTGCATTGCGGGTCAGTCGTGCATTTTGCTAAAATTTGAAAACCGATATAAAAAACGACCATAGTCGATTTTTAGCAAACTCGCAAATCAAAGCTAAAGTTATTCTCTATCACAAGCTTAAAAAACATGCTAAACTATTTTTGTAGTTTTGTAGCAACAAAGCACGAAATATGACCTTGTAGCCGTATTTTGGTGACATATACGAGAGTGAATAGCAGCAAATTACTGACATGACTAAGACTAGAAATGACCAGTACAAATAAAAAGCAATCAGAGTAAGATTGAGGTGACCATGCTTCCTGTAAATTAACCGTGAATAATGTACGCAGCATTTCAACACACAGTAAAAAAAGCTTTCCAAGTGGAGATTGCTCAAGCTAGTGCACTTACATTTTCTGGATGCATGCACTGCTCACATGGTTTTGTGTGCGATAATACGAGCAAGAAATAATCGTGATTATAGGTGCAGTCTCGAGACAACAGGAGGGACTTTCAAAAAGCTTTCCCAGCTACAAATTTTCTGCATGATCACTGTCTGCAGCTATTCAGGCAAGCTTACGGCTCCTCAGTGGGTTTTAGGGCCCAAGGAAAGCATAGTGAGAAGGACAAGTTATATGCTGACTATTTGCAAGTGCAGCACGAGTGATATCCACACCGTCGTGTTGAAGCAGCGTCTCCCCAGAGGAAGTCGTCACATCTGAGATACAGCTTTGGTGTGCGAGAACTGACAGTGGGTTCTTCTGACACATTGCCACCTGAGAAAATATTTGTTCCTGTGCGCCTAGCTCGCCAACATAAGGACTTCAATTCTCCTTGGTTGCTTCCTCAGCCAATAAAGTGTTTTCTCTTTCTCTCTCTCTCTCTCTCGAGAAGCTGAACAGAAGAGCTGGCTCTAAAGCCATCGTCCAAGTTGAAAGAACATTGTTGGACCTCTGAAGAGTTGAAACTTGAGCTGGTTGGTACATAACTTTGTAAGAAGGTGGCAGCGCGACAGATGGGGTGGAACAAAAAGGAGACAAACATTTGCATTTGTGTTTGTCTCTTTTTCTATTGCGCTGCCGCTTTCTTACAAAATAATCTTGGAGTTACTATGCCAGGCGAGAACAAGACGAAAAAACGTTTTCACGAGAAAAAAATGACATCGAGTCTGCACCGTATGAAACGAGGACTGAAGCATCTACATCAGCCGACGAACTTAAGGCATGCACTTGATGCCTCAGACCAGCATAAAGGCACTGTCGCTTGACAGCACTGCACAGACTGGTCGGTGTCGAGTGCCCCTGCAGTAGTGCATGATACCACATAGATGATCAAGCTCCCATGTATTGCCGTGAAGATGCAGTCGTATACTAGTTGCAAGAACCGAATGAGTTCCCAGTCCGGCAAAGGAAAAAACAGAATACTTTGCCAACTCGGTTAATTCAACAATTTCTTTATCACTTCTCACGTGTGTTGTGTCTAATCAAATGTAATTATTTCCCTAATCATTTTAAGCTCGACAGTCTTAAAAAAGCCAGTTTCGGGTTGTATGGTTAGGTGCGACTCCTAGAATAAGCCGCCAATCATATTTGAGAGCCGCAGCTTTTACGTCAGATTCAGGGGCTGGGCGCATAGCCACGATTTTTTTTTTTTTTTTCAAAGAGGGGGGCTAAAGTTTTAATGCTAAACTGGACGAAAATCAGGGTTTAGCATGGTGCAAGTGTGCCTGTGACAGCCATAATGCACGCACAGGCACCTTGTGCAGGCATTACATTACATGACGATAATTTCATACTTGCTGTATATTAACGTGATGAGTGTGACGTGCAATAAAACGACGGCAAAAAATAACATTTTTAATTAAGTAGTTCTTGCCCGAAATGCAGTATACAAAATAAAAGTTTTGTGCGTACAAGTATTCTAGCTTCCATCTTTGAGTGCAAGGCCAATCGAGCTTTCTATACTGGTCACATCAAAACTCTCCACTTTAAGTAAGTGCAGCAGATCATCAGGTCAGCAGGTCATCACTTAACGGAAAAGCGCCCATGCACTTCGTTGAGATGGTTAACCAGTGAAGCTGTAACATGCAGCCTTACTCCTTATGCTCCATCAAAGTCTTGTTTGTGGTATTTCCTTTCGCTCCTGTTCCTGCACGCGGCTTCCCTTATCGTTAAGGCGCATTTATACTCCAATGTAGCGCAGCCACATTACGTTAGTGAATGCAAGGACATCCTCTAACACCATGTAACCGCCCGTGCATTCAGCTGAGCTAAGCACACTTTGGCCGCATGGGCATCAGTATAGGAAAAATCGCCGGAGGGTGCTGCCCTCTCCGGGTGTATGCGGGAGCAACCGCACTTCCATGCTTTTTTTTTGCTGTGCTCATGCTGCATTTCTTGCGCTAAGATGAGGTCCGGGTAAACTTTTCTTTTGACTTATGAAACCATACGCGTACCAGCAAGTTTGGTTTACACATAGAGTAGCTACAGAGTTCATTTTTGACGGTGCTTGTCTTGTTTGCTAGAAACTGCTATGCGCTGTTCGACCGGTCGAGCGCCCTGGCAATTTCATGGGCAGAAACGTGCTATTGGGGGGGTCGGCGGCTGCCGTCCTTTCGTCAGCAAGGCGACAGCAGTTCAATATGTCGAGGGGTACTTTTCTCTTGTTTGGTACTTCCTTCACCTGTTCACACTTCAAACATCAGGATTTTGTGGACTGCAGCAACATTGATGCTTGCAAAATGGGTGACAAACACAATTTATTCTCGTTAACATTCTAATTCTGACCCTTGAAATAATCAGCTGCTCATAAAAAAAGCGTTTAAAAAAAACACGTGCTATTAAAAGGGTGTGCTGACAACACCGCATTTCCACTCTACTTGTCTTTAAGGAATTTCTGTTCTCAACGTCCACTGAACCTGAGTGCAGGAAAATTTTTTTTTTGCTATGTAACTTGTGCACTGACAAATTCTGCAGCAAAAAAGAAAACATTCTGCCAGGCATAGTTAGTATTTTGAAATTCATTAAAAAAATACGTGCCTCAACCCTTACCTGCAGTTTTATAACTGGCGACGTAAAAGCATTCTAAGTAACGAAAAACAAACAGCTCTGAAACAAAATTCTGAAACATGAAATTTTTAAACATCAAAGTCAGAACCTTAAACAACCACAAATGCCACTCATAGAGCTTCTAAGCTGGAAACCAAGAATTCTGTTGCTCGCAATGTAAAGGCCAACCACAAATGGATTTTTTTTTGTGGCACTACCTGCACCTTTTTGTACCACTGCCCATCTGCCTCTGCATCCCCTGCTGCCTCTCGTGGGGTCGCCCTGCCGGCGTGCCGTCAGTGAAAGAAGTCTGCCACCCACGTAACAATATCGTGGATCAGCCTTGGCTTGCAGCTTTACCACCTTAGACATCGCGAAACAACTGTGGGGATCATTGCTGAATAGGATTCCAGAGCTCCCGAACTGAAGCAGATGCCTGCCAGCCTGACCCTCACTTGACAAACCTGAGCTTTGCCTCCCTATTCCACGCGGAGCGCGTCGAAAACACCGACCCCGTATCCCAGAATGCACCTCGCCAGCTCGCCCGGACTGGGCGCGCACGCCCACGTCATGCTCGAGCAGAGGCTTGACTGCTTTGTGAATTTCACGACAGTCGGTGCACTAATTGCAACATTTTCTATGCATGTGCCAGCCAGTGGGCGCACTGGCTAGCGTAGCTAGGCTGCGCTGGCCCAGCTGGAGGAAGGAATTGCCGCTGGCACAGCCTAGCCGACGTGCCAGCCCGCTGGGAAAGCTGCCTGTTCCTCAGGAGTACCCTTTTAGGAGTAGCCGGTGTTTGCCACTGACGCTGCTCCGCTCACACCACCACTACCCTGCCTGCCGTTGTCGCTTGAGCTTCAAGCAGTTGCTCGCAGCGTGCGCACTCTGCCCATAGAGGGGCTCTAGCCGTTACCGAGGCCAAAGATGGGCTTTGGGTGTTTATTCTTGTAGCGCAGCTGGTGACCGTTGTGCCTTTAGGTTTAGGATCAAACTGAGTTAGGACGGTGATTTGGGCTAGTTGTTGCATTTAAAAACAGCACTGATAGATGGGAAAAGGAACGAAAATAGATGGCACTGGCTAGCAACTGGGGGTTTATTCTACGGCCGGCGAAATTAATGCACCGAAGGAGAAGGAAGGCCAGAAGGAACCAGGATATAAGCAAGGTAAATGCAGTGAACACTGCAGATACAGCGTAACTATAAAATGTGTGGCAAGACACGAGGGGCAAGGCAAGGCCATCACAGACAGTACAACTTAGTTCTCAAGATTCCAGATAACAAATGTACTTCCTTAATAAATTTAAAGACAACATGCTTATGCAATCACTTCAGGCCTGTGATGCCTGAATTAGGTACGCTTCGTAGATTTCATGCTTGCGCTGCTCTTTACAGGTTCTTGCAACCCGCGTGTCTTGGAACCTGGGCGAGCACTGTGGTCGTGACAATGGATAGCAAGATTGCTGCCTGTGCCGGATTTCAGCGTCTGCATGCTCTCATAGTCGAGTACAGCGTGTTGTTGGGCTAGTTGGTACTGCATTCTAAGAGTAGAAAAACTCCGCGTCAAAGACAGGGCAATAAGGATGGGACCTGTCCCATCCTCATTGTCTTGTCTTCGACGCGCAGTTCTCATGCTCTCATAGTCGATAATAAGCCCATGACAACCAGTCATACCCTATATGCGCAAGTTTTCCACATGTTTAATAAGGCAGTGGGACATGCTGGAGTTGGAGTGGTGTTTTCAGTGCCAGACAAACTGAGTGGTCTTTGCAGAGTGAACACTGATGAACTGAGGGGCGCCTTATGTGTGAACAGCCACGCGAAACCTTATGTAGACTGTCGGTGTTGTGTTGTATATGAAATCCCGCTTTTGTGTGGAAAAGCCTATATTGGTCAGCCTAGGAAATGTTAGAACGATCTACTATGATAGCATGCAAACACACTCAAAACCCAGTACAGGCAGCAATCTTGGTACACGTTGTCACAACAATGGGCGCTCGCCCAGGTTCCAGGTTCTTGCCCAGGTTGCAAGAGCCTATAAAGGGCAGCACACGCGTGAAATCTATGAGGTGTACCTAATTCACAAGGCAGGAAATGATTGTGTAAACATGGCATCTGTAAATTTACTAAGAAAATCCATTACCTGAAATCTTGAAAACCAAGCTGTACTGCCCGTGATAGCCCTTCACATCTTTCCACGCATTTGATAGTTATGCTGTATCTGCCATGCTGTGTTCATTGCACGTACAGTTCCTGTTTTTGTGTTTTGCCTGTTGTATTTACCTTGCCTATCACGGTTCCTTCTCCTCCTTCGGTGTATTTTGCAGGCCATGGAATAAACCACCACTTGCTAGTCAGCGCCTTGTGCTGTCGTTTCTCGTCCAGTCTATTAGTTCTGTTTTCAATTTACGATCAAGCCTGGAACTGGCTTGGCAAGTGGCAGTGTAGCCTTCTTACCAACCTGCTGTTAGGTTAGGGATAAATACAGCAACACTAATCTATCGAATCGCGAAGGGGGGGGCAAGTGACTGTCTGCAACACCACTTTGAAAAGGAGACATACAGTTACCGCACACAAACAACACCCTCTCTGGCTCAGCAGAAACACGAGAGGATGAAGGGGTGACGTGCAGAACAGTGGCATCCTTTGCTGTATGCGCACCTCACTCTCAAAGGCCCCCTGCCCACTAAACCACATATTTTGCCCGACACGTAAACCCATTGCTGTTTTTGGTCACCTTGCAGGATTGGACATCTGCCACCACCATCGTTTTTGGGCGACTCAAAACGGGGAGCAAGGCACTGGCCGGAAAAACTTCAGGGGAGGGGGGAAAGCATGGTCAAACCCCGCCCCCCTCTCTCTCTGGCTTTCAAGGAAGCACGGACACCTCAGTTTCATGGCAAATTTCACTTTGATGATTTTTCAGCCCTACCAGCAATGCAGTGCAATTTTATTACTGAACCATTTTGTCTACACAAACTAAAACTAGCATAAAGAATAAAAAAGGATGGAGGAATATTAAAACAACTGAACACTCCAGCTTGTTCAGATACTGAGAAACAGGGCCAGACATTCTGGCAATTTTTGAAAATGTCTCAACTTAAAAAAATTCTATCTGAAAACCAAAAGTGAGTATGTCAGCTCATTTGAAAGTATGCAGTCTCTATAGGAAAAAAAACCCTGTCGCAACAGCTGCAATAGTTGGTATTCTACAACTAGTTGCAAATTTCATGAGATTCGCCCAACGCACCTGTGACGAGAGTTCATTTTTCCCCTGAAAACTAACTTCAAATATGGTTTCCCCAGTGCACAAGGAGCTATATGTCAAATTTTTGGCAAAATTCAAGACCAGACATGCCCGCTGTCCCATCTCCCGTGCCTCTGGCATTGACTGGTCCACCTCTTGCCCACCCTCGGACTGAAGAGGGGCGACGACACGGGTAAGCAGTCAAATTTATTGTTGCCGCAAGTGACGGACGCTGGCCACCAGCACCAAGCACTCGGGAATTCCTGCCCAGCAAGGCATCCCTCCAGGGCAGGAACTCCCGAGGGACCTGCTGGTGCTATGGCACAACGGCGCTTGAGCAATGCCGAACACGCTGGCTGGCACCGGAAGCAGAGACTGCGCGTTAAAAAGATGCACAAAGCGTGCCCTCGTGGGGCTCCTTTATTGGACAGCGTGAATGGGGATGGGTGAAGAGAAGGTGCGCTACTTGTTGGAGCGCCTCGTGGGCTCGGACGCCGTGGGTGGGGGCGGTGGTCCCCTGCGGTCGAGATCTTCCACGTACGCCATCAGGAGCTTGCGCCGCTCGTCAGGAATGCAGCCCAGAACCAAGTACCGCTTGTCTTTCTGTAACGACAATCTTTGGCTATGCTGGGGAGCAGAATCGATGCGAGTGCCATCTCACAGCACTGCAGCAGTGCTGCACCCTGAACACGCACACTACTGTGACATCATTGGCCAAGCTTATTTTGCAGCTATTTCCAGAGCAGCAAAACGAGATTTTGGAGCAGTAGGAAAATTGTGTAGAACCTTAAATTGGGCTTCAGCAGTACAACACAGCCCACAAGAACCTTTCTGAAGCAGTAACAATCTGGTTGCATTTGCCAATTTACATGCACCTCAGACATCTAACAAATCTGGGTACCAATTTTTTGGTGTGCACCATGCAGTCAGGCCTCACACCTGCAAATCTATATATCATGTCTGCGAAATCTGAGTGCATACTTGGGAGCAGAGGTTGGCAGACTGGCTCACAACTCCACACATACAGCCTCGTTTGAGCTCCTGCGAGACTAATGTGGCATCACAAATTTGAGCCCGAGAAAGCTCGAGCCCACGTGAGACTGGGCAAGCTTGACCCTGCATGATGCAATGCTGAGCCCAATGAGGTGGAATCCGTGTAGATCAGAGCCCAAGTGAATTTCACCCACTAAATCTGAGCCACAACGGTTGCGAGGCAAGAATTTGCAGATTAGAGTCGAAGGAAACCAATCAGAGCAGTCCAGCCCTGGAGCCATTGACTTGTCGATTTCAAGTGAAGGCACAAGAGCAACAGATTATTTAATGATCCTGAGTGCCGTTGTGAGTGAAGGCACACTTTGCTTAACGCTAACAAGTCGGCCAAAGTATTGAAATTGAGTGATGTTGTAAAGTGAATCTTTGAAAGTGAAACAACCAAAGGCTACATTGCTATGTCCTGTAAGCATGAACGAGGTGCTGATTTTTTTAAGCCATCCATTTCAGGTTCCTACGTGATACTTTAATGTTAGGACTGCAGCCATGATATTTAGCCATGATGTACATTCATTTCTTACTAGTTGGCTGTGTTCCACAACTGTTCGGCTGGGACTCATTTTGCAACTGTGCCTGCAAATATTTCATCGCTGTCACCAGTGAAGCCTCACATGTCGCGGCATGTACAGTCGCCAGCAAAAGTTTGCGGGATGTGCGGCTCGTGGCCGAGCGGCGCAAAACTGCATTGCTGCGCCATCTGCAGCCAGCGAGCGCCGGGTCGAGGCTCAAGGAACTGGCGGGCTAGGCGCGCTTTGCGCATGCCTGTCCTTTATTTGTTACCGGGCATCTGTGTTCACTCGCTTGCCCGTGACATGCTCTCGATATTCGCGGCAGCCGTGGTGGCGCCGCGTGACCATCGCTGTCGTTCTGCTATCACTGGTGCTACAAAATACGCAGCCCGCGGCCGCCGTTTGCGCGGCGCGCAGCATTCAATAAATCTCATCTTCCAAGTGATGTAATGGTCTATGACTAAATTTATTTTACAGGAGCTAATAAAGGCTACCTGTTGGAAACTGCGTACCTCGATGTGGTGCTTAGAAAAAAGTCGCGTCGCCAAATTTAATCTTGCGGCAAAGCAAACTTTCTGGGGAAGATCTAGCTCTCAATGTAATGTAGGTCTCATGTAAACATCATACTGAAATTGGCCGGGAGGACGACCGTTAGCATTACGCCGAATCACATTTACTTGCCATAATTAGTTTTTAGGGAAGCCGTAAACGATGCTGCATTCAATACATGACAGACTAAGGAGGACGTACAGTTACAGAAAATGGCTGCAACTCTTGTTTTGTTGGAACTACCTCAAAGAAAATTTTGTGATAATTAGCCCCTGAGACGAATACAACGGCAATTGTGGGTCAGCTGAGAGTTTATCGGTGCTTAGGTTAAAAATAAAATAAAAGTATTTCCTATTCAACCACCACTGCCTCTTGAAAGATAAGGCCGTGTTCAGACTGTCCGCAACTGTCGTAACTAACTTTAAAGAATGACGTCATTTCATGTCTCAATCCACCGAACAGCGTGACATGCCGTCTTTTTACGTCCATGAATCATGATATGGCTTTTGCGTCGATAGTCTGAACATAGCCTAAGATTTATTCAACGTTGTGCGCCGCGCAAATGGCAGCCGTGTATTTTGTAGCACCAGTGATAGCACAACGACGGCGATGGTCACGTGGCGCCACCGCGGCAGCGGCAAATATCGAAAGCATGTCACGGGCAAGCGAGCGATCAGAGATGCCCAGTAACAAAGAAAGGACAGGCATGCGCAAAGCGCGCCTAACACGCCAGTTCCTTGAGCCTCAACCTGGCGCTTGCTGGCTGCAGATGGCTCAGCAATGCAGTTTTGAGCCGCTCCGCCACGCGCTGCACATCCCGCAAACTTTTGCTGGCGACTGTACACTGAAACCCCGTTATATGATGGATATAACGAAGCAAATGAAATTGCGTAAACTTGACACATAACCAGGATCGCAATGCTCCAGGGTTCGTACAGGCTTCAGAAGCAAAAATTCAAGGGTTTTCAAGGACCCGAAAACACATTTTCAAGGACCCCATCTAATGTTTTATCTGGGAGTATAACTTTTTCAACACAATGCAAAAGTTTTTTATTGCACAATACCTAAGCACATCAGTGCACATTTAGGTACCGTATTTTCCAATGTATAAGTCGCGGTTTTTTTCTGAAATTTTCGTTAGTGCGTCTTATCCACCGGTGCGACTTATGTGTGGAATAAATTCGGATCGCGGCAGCTGTGCCTCGCCAGCGCACATTGAGACACAGCTCTATGGTCTAAATGAATCCGAAGCCCACCGCTACAGCATTTCTCATAGCCCATTGTCGCCTCGGGACGTTAAACCAAAGAATTTGCAGCTTTTTCTAGTCAAAAACAATGACGATGGCCTGCGACAACCGCGCGCCACTTTCTGCCATGCGCAGTAACTACAGTTCAGAATAAATTCAAAGTAACATCAAACTGGGTTGCAAAAACAAAATGCAGCTTATAAATTATTACAGAGTTACACTGAAGGAGGTAAACGTGCTGCTAATTTTTAAAATGACAGCTTGCTGATAAGTTTCGATTTTCCGGCCGCTTCCGTTCGCGTCACTTCCGTCCGCCATGACACCTTTATTGCGCTGATTTACGACAGCGCGCAAGAGACGCGCAACGTTTGGAGAGGTGGCCAAATGGGTCTCCGACTCTTGGGACTCCATTTCTACAAAAACAGTTGTAGCCAGGTTGATAAAGGCCAAAGCAATCCGGTCCGCGAGTGGTGACGATGTTGGCGAAGAAGACATCAGCGAGTCGGAGGGCGACAGCGATGCGCCAGCGGAACACCCACTTGAAGTTGCTGAATTGTTTATTCGTTAGCGAGTTGGAGGAAGAAGACTTCGATGGTTTTGCCTAAATGCCATCTGTAAGTACATGCCATCTGTGTGCATCAATAAACCATTTTTGAGAAGTTCTGTCTAGACTTTGGACGGTATATGCACGTGTCTAGCCATCCCTACCGGGGGATGAGTTCATAGGTGGCGGCTGCCGCAACCATGTACTTTCGCCGCACTTTCTAACGATATGATTCGCTATGAGTTTACCTAATTAACAAGTGCGTCTTGTATACCGGCGCGTCTTATACACCGGTGACTCATTTTGAGGGGATTGCGACTTATACAAAGGTGCGACTTATAGACCGGAAAATATGATAGATAGGCGCCAACAGGTTGGTGAATGCTCTCCCAGCATTATCTTTTATATCATGGTTGGTATTTACAGGTTATTATTTTTTTCTTCGTGTTTTGCTCAGGCTGTTTGATTTCATAACTTAGTTAATGTTGCCTGCATTGTCAGCAAAAGTATCAGCTAAAATTACATCAGCAAGTGTTGCTGCAAGGCAGGACGAACTATGTACACGTCCACCATTTGCACGTAAAAGCAAACGCAGTAGGAGCGTATAAGGCATAGCAAACATGCAATGAGCGAGCGTCCATAGACTAGATGGAAGATGCAAGATAGAGAACAGAAGCCGGCTTTCACTGGTTTGTATCGTGACATGGATTGGATTGAGAAGTGCCTGCTCCCAATGTTTTCTCGCAATGATGAAAATTCACCAAACTTGTAATTCCTGCCATACCCTGAAACTTGATTGTTACAATGTTTCCTTACATTTAGGACCTAAAATCCATGCCAAAGACTAAATTCTTGTGAAAAGACAGGGCCATTGATTCTGACCAAAAAAATCAAGGGTTTTCAAGGACGATTAAAAAATTCCAGGACTTTCCAGGCCTTGAAAGTGACACTTCTAAATTCAAGGGTTTTCAAGAACCTGTGCAAACCATGTGATCCCACAAATCCCGCTGCCGTCCATTAGAATGATTGCCCGTACATTTTGTGCAGCTTCATTTTTTTTGCACCAGCTCAACTGATGCCCTTTTGTTCCTCCACGCGCACACATTTTAAATGGCAGCATGTGATAAACGATATTGCTTGACAATATTGCCTCCTCTCTAGCACACATAAAAACATACCTCGAGGATTTTTTGGATGTCCAACAAGTGCTGCTCCGATTCCTCAATTTGCTTCTTGGACCTGCACAACAGAAGGCAGTGTCAGTGGAAAGCCACGCAGACAGCCCCTTGTGGGCAGTAAAAGCACAAGTACGAACTTGTAAGTGATGGTTTTGGTTTCCTTTAGCAGCTCACGGAAGTCCGACTTGGCAGCAGCCATTTTGTCCTTGAGGTACTCCTTGAACTCTTTCTCGCACTTGCGCTCGCTGGATGAAAACTTGCTGTACCTGGGGTCTTCGCGGATTATCTTCTTCACCTCCTTCCAGGTGGAGCTGAGCGTGATGGCGGTGGTCTCGTCGAGCAGGTCGCGGTACTTGTCCTTCTTCTTGCGCTGCAGCTGCTCCAGGTGCTCAGTGAAGAGCTTCTCACGCTCCTCCCGCTCCAGGGGCTCCACCAGGTCCCAGCGGTGGTCCTTGCGCAGCGTCCGCTTGGCCTCACGCCACGACGCGTCCGGGTTGCGCACCTGCACGCAGCAGCACCACTTCTTCACCACCCCAGGCTGCCCATCGGCCTCGGCAGCTGGCCAGTGCGCTACTGAAGGGCACTAACGCTTTTCCTGACAGGGCCCTCCTGGAATGCTTAACGAATTTTTAGATCGGCCATCATCCTTGTGTGCTGCCAAAAGGAATGCTGGCAATGAGCTGCGCGGACACATACTTTCAGCAAGGTGTCCAGCAAATGGCCTAATTCAATTTCCCTGACTTTTCCATGTTTTCCATGACCACTTTATACGAAATTCCCTGACCTATACAACAGGCGCCATTCGGTGGAAATGGACCTTGAAGCATATAAAAAGCGTAGAGAAAACACATTCTATCATAGGAAAAACATTTGTTGCAAGTGCCCTAACTCTCAAAATGCACTTTGATTAACTTCAGTTTGTTTGCTCAGTTTGAGGTTTGCTTGCCTTCAGTTACGGCTTCAGAGAGTTCATTTCATCTTGTGGGATAGAAGCTTCAAGTTTCACTTCAGCGAGCACCTTTTGCTTTTTTTCTTGACTGTCCTGGGTCGACATGCAACGTGAACCACATGGTGCGTTTTTGCACGCGTCAGCGTTGCGCGTGCGATTTTTTGACGCAAGGTCGATGATTCGCGCGCGCAGCAGCTTCTGCCTTGTTCAGAAAATGACGCGCGTCATGCGCGGCAGTGGGAGGAACCTGACGACTTGCGCCAATGGGGAGCCGCGCGCCTCATGGCGGCAGTTTTGAAGCTCTCGAGACAGCCGGCTGGCTCCACAGAGATGTTTAGGCTTACCATCCCGGCAGGTATTGCATGGGCGCTTTCACTAGCGGAGCGGATGATGTTTTATAGTACCGTTTTCGCCCACATTATAAGCTCCTTTACCTCACAAGCAACTTCGTGCGTGTCTTGTGCGGCATTTTTGAGAGCGCTTAGAAGCGGTCGCTCGAGCTCCCGTCACCACTTCGCGGTCGAAGCCACCGCCATGTTGCCGCCACCGGCAGCACCGCACGCAGTGTGCGGGTGGTTCCGCGGCAGCGTCAGCACGCCTGTGACGTGCGCGGCGAGTTTTCGCGATCAGAAAACGCCCCATACTGTTCATGCTAAACCATGTCATGTTCTTTTTTGATTATGTAATTCTGGCTCCTAGTCATAAGACAGAAGTTCTTTCAAGATTAGCTCCCAAAAAGCGCTGCCTTTTAAAATTCGCTGGAAAAAAAAAAAAGTGCGTTGTGCGTGCGATTTGGGCACGACCTACATCGTCCCTCTGCGCAAGTGCACCCAGCAACCTAAGCTGCGAGCTGCGTGAACCGCACGGAGAGTTTCTGCACGAGATTTGTGTGTGGTATTTTCACGGCTGCACAAGCAAGTGCATTTGTGCCTTGAGTAGCATTTTAACGCTTAGAAGCGGTCGTTGGAGCAGAGCTACCGCACTACTCCGCGGCCGGTGCTGCCGCCATGTTGCCGGCGCCTGCCGCTCGGGACGCACCGTGCGTGTGGTTTCCGTGGCAGCGTCAGCGCACCTCAAGCGCGCACAGCGCGTTTTCGCTTGCAAAAAAAAAAAAAAAAAAAAAAAATTTATGCGGTTAACACTTTAGTCGCGCGCGAACGTGTTGCGTTCGGTAACTTCTTGGGGGCCTCCAACACTGGTTTACCCTATTCTAAAACTGTGCGGGCAGGCCCCGAAGTGGTTTTCCCTGACTGGTACTACTTGATTGAAAAATTCCCTGACAATTTCCTGACTTTTCCTGGTGGCTCAAAATTCCCTGACTTTTCCCTGTTTTCCCGGTCGCTAGACACCCTGTTCAGCTGTACGACAGATGAACAGAGATACAGCCGAACCCGACTATATCGAACCCGTTTACATCAAATTATCCTGTATATTGAAGTATTTCTGGTCCTGGTATAGTATTTGCAATGAGAATAAACGGGGTGTTACGGCGATAATTGCAACACTTTAATTTTTTTTCCTGAGTGAACCGCTGCTCGGTTCGCACTCAAAACTTCACATGAAGGTCGCATATTGTGGTCATCGCATTTTGTGAAAATGTGAAAGCAGGTTTGCTGATCATCTGCTACCTCATTTGGTTCTTTCGTACCGTGGAAGGAGCCAAATGAGGTAGCAGAAAATCAGGAAATGTGAATGCAGATGAGGAAATAAATCCAACGTTTATTGGCAACGATGAACTGTGAGAATATTCTATTATGATTGGTATCAGTTGTTATGCAATTATTTGTGATCATCGAAAACTAGGGACGAAGAGATTTTCTGATCGTTTGCTACCCCATTTGGCTCCTTCCTGCCACGAAAGGAGCATGAATCCCCATCGTCCGTTTCGCTCTGCATACTAAGATCGGCTTGCACTGGCTCGTGTGTCGAAATTGGCCGCCATTTTCCCATAGGCGAAAAGCGTTTATATTCAGAATAAACAGGTAAGTACCGCCGTTGATCCTGGTGTCAAAGAAAATAGACCACAAAATGCGACCTTTGTGTGAAGTTTGAGCGCGAACTGAGCAGAGGTCCGCTCAGGAAAATTTTTTGAAGTGTTCCAATTATCGTCATAACACCCTGCATAGCAAAAATTTTACATATATCGAACAAAAATACCATCGACTTCTGATATATGGAACGTTCAATGGTGCAGAAGTGCCCCCCCCCCCCCCCCTCCCAAGTTGGCTTTCCCTCATGGCAAAGGAGAAATTCTGCCGGCACACCCCTAAAAGTAGTTTAGCCCGGCCGCTCGTGGGCAGCAGGCAGCCCTTTCCCCTCCTTCCCCTCGCTCTGCCACCATGCCATGTCGGGCAATGTTACTAGGGCGAGCCATCGCCACCCCCCTGCAAGAAAATGATCCCAGCCCGCCCACCATGCATTTTTTTTGTTCGTTGTGTTTACATCGTTTGTGCTTTGTAGGCTCTCTTCCGAAGTGTAGCTGTGGTGACTAGTGCTAGTGTCACTAAATACAGTGGAACCCTGATAATACGACTTTCAAGGGACCATGCGAAAGGGACCACGCGAATGATCGGGGTACGGGTAAATGCCGGCCTAGTAGACGGTCTCACGCGATAGGCGAGCTAAGAACTTATTTACATTACAGTCAAACCCGACTGCATCGAACCTGTCTACATCGGATTATGCTTCATATCGAACTATTTCTGGACACAGTACATTTACAATGAGAATATATAGCAAAAACTACGCTTATAGCAAACAAAAATACCAGCGACAACCGATATATCGAATGAGAAATGCCACAGAAGTGCCCCCCCAAGTTGGCTTTCCCTTGGGGCAGACGTGAAATTCCACAGGAGAACCCCCCAAAGTAGCTTAGCCCGGCCGCTCTTTCCCCTCCCTCACCTCGCTCTCCCTATCGCGACTGCGCCATCACGCCGTGTAGTGCAAGCTGCAAGCCTTGCAAAAAATTATCCCGGTCCGCCTGTCATGCCTTCTTTTTCAATCGTTCTGTTTCCGTCGTTCTTGCTTTGTGGGCTTTTTCAGAAGTGTAGCTGTGGTGGCTACAGCTAGTGCCACTGAATAAAGCCTCATTTAGTGGCTCTAGCTAGCGTGAAGACGCCACACATTTGCCTCTCGCCGTGAAGCTGGCAATTGTAAATCGGACGAACTTGGTGACAAGTTGGACATCCCCATCAGGCACAAGATTCCCGGAACACCTTATCGCAGTAGGTTCTGGGCAGATGTTACTAAAGAAACCGCCCGAAATTGCTTCAAATCTGCCAGCTTGTGCGTGCCGGTGATGACTGAAAATCATGACGCGTGCAACAAAGCCACCGCCGGTGTTGCCTAAGTGTGGAGTGGGCAGTCGGAATTTTCAGACACCGTAGCTCGATCAAAGGTCGGCTATTTTCTGTGTGTGGATGATGGTGTCATGACCATGGGAGAGTTTGGAAGACCACATTGCCGACATCGGAGGGCAAGTGAAAGCGGGCGCAGTGAGCAAAGCAATGACGATCCTTTGCCCACACACCGAAGTGATTGGTGCACTCGCACTAGTCCGGCGCTTCTTTGTAAATGTGAAATGTTGTTGTGGCCTCAACTTCTCCGACCCTTTAGGCAATGTGGACAAGTGCATACTGTCTCGGGCCACAAGGTTGTGCAAGCAGAAAATACGAAAGGCAGTTTCACCAATAAAGTGTTTTTAAAAATGCCATGGGATTTTATGAAGTCCAGTTCCTTAGCTTGCTTATATCGAATTATACCCTATATCGAGCTGATAGGCGTTTTTTTTTTGCGAGTTTGATATAACCGGGATTGGCTACATTTTAAAACTTGTCCCCAGTAAAACAATAGCAAAATGCAGTTTTTCCTATTCCTTTATGAGGTTTTTGAATCACGCATTCAAACGAATGAAGATGTTTGTAAATGTACAGTAGTGTTAGTTTAGACTACATGGCACCACCTTCCATAGCTCAGAAAGATTAGTGCCACATTAAAATTATTTCGGCCAATTAATTTAAAAATTTCGTTTACCCCACCATATAAAACGCTGGCTTACTAATGAGCTAGAGGACATGCACTCCACAAAAAGCGGTTGGCTGTCCTTTCAAAGTTATTAGAAAGAAAAACAGCTAGACGATCATTCAAGTGTTTTTTTTTTTCTTTTCTTTCCCATAAGCCAGGTTAGGGCTGCCCAACATAGGCCACCTACAAGGTTTTATGCAACCCGTGGCCAGCATTCAAGGGGAAAAAGTAGGCGACACTCGTCCTGTGATGACGTGAATGGCTAGCGAAGCCGTGCTTAATCAAACAAGGGACCGTTACAACCCGTTTCGCAGTAAACCTTTATCTCAGCATTGTCAGGCCATTATGATACCCACAAGCCCCTCGCGATGCCAGCTTGTTTCTCACTGTGAGTGATGACGAAAGTGGAGTGAACCAGAAGATTAGAATGGATCACATGCCCCACAGAGCCCACGTATTAAAAATGGGGTTGAACACCGTTTGGGGGCAGTGTGAGCATTACAGCTCCGTGGCAAGGCACACTGGATACAATACTCACCACACTTCACATACAAGAAGACTTGGGTTCAATTCCCAATAAGGATAAGTGGCCTTTTTTTTTCTTTATATTTAGGTATAGTACTTCTGCACGCTTGCGTTGTTTTTGTGGCAGGCTTTGTTTTCTAGATGTCTTCTCTGACAACTAGGCATGTGCGAATATTCGATTTTTTCGAATATTCGATCGAATAGTACATTATTCGATATTCGCTTCGATCCGAATTTCGATATTCGAAAAATTCGAAGTATTCGAGACTTACGAATAGTCGCCGCCCGATTATTCCGACTCGATGGGGATCGCGTGAAAGTCCGAAAAAATAGATTAGGTACCTTTATTCCGCATTGCAGCAAAAGGCCGGTAAGCGCGTCGATATCCAGCAAAAAGCCTGTATTTCACGGGGTGTCATGCTATCGTTAAACGACATCAAAAGTACGATCAGTGCTCCCACTGATTCCGCATCGGACAACCGCGGCGCAGACAGCTCATCGTCTTCGGAGTCTGCGTTCGGCGCGTAAAGAATTTGACGGACGATGTGGTCATCAAAGACAATTCTTGCGCGGCGAAAGCAGTTCCGGATCGTGTCCGACGACACCTCTTTCCAGGTTTCCGACGGGATGACGATGGCCGAGAGCACGTCCACGGCGTACTTTCTTCACGTTGCTTGTTACATAGTCGGAGACTGTTTGCCATGGAAACGGAGAACTTCCTAGTAAACCCGTACTGAGGTCGGTCGCTTTCTACGAGACGAATGAGAGCGGCTTTCATTGCCGTTGCCTGACCAGTGGTCTGACACTTTCGCCGTTGGCCCACCGGCGGAGACTGCGATGCGGAATCAGTGTCACTTCGCGCTGGTTGACGATTGTTCGTTGGTTGGCAATGTTCGGCGACGAAGATTTGTCACGGCACTAGAAGCCCAGGAAGCATGGCACTAGTCGAAAGTCGTGTGTCTTGCGGGTCTTGCGTAAGCCCATCGGATTAACAAACGGAAGTGGCTTGCTGCCGGATTGACTAGGCTGAACGAGGCCAAGCCGTAGCCAGTGCGTTCTCTGTCGCGTAACAACAGCCGCATCGACATCGGCGTAAAAAAGAACAAAGAAAGACAACATAATCTGACCTCCAACCGTCTCCAATGCACCCGAAGCAGTTCCAGAGAATCGTGCGTTGAAGCTCAAAGCTTTGAAGTGTGACTGAAACTGCTCTTTCTCGGAGCTCTGCGTTCGTGCGTATGGCAGACGGGTCATCGACGGCCGGGAACGATGAAAGTGAAGCCGGTGTTCATCGAAATCCGATATGGAACTACTACTTGAAAGTGCCACCCGGAAATGAAGCTCGGTGCCTCAAATGCAAGGCAGTGCTGAAAACTCCAACAGGCACAACCACGACCCTCGCAACACACCTGAAAAGGCACCCCGATTCGTACAAGGCATTCGAAGGTGAGCGTCAAGCACGCGGGAGCGCCGTCAAGCAGAAGAACGGGAGTAAACCGAGTCATCAGCCGTCAGTAGCCGACAGTTTCAAGCCCAAATTGAAACCGACTGCACCCAAAGCCAAACAAATGACGGCAATGATAGCGAACTTCATTGTGAAAGGAATGCATCCGTACAGCATCGTAGAAGAGGACGGTTTCGTTGAAATGATGAAGCTTGCCATGCCCGACTACACCGTGCCATCGCGGACGACCTTTTCGCGGGCTATCATCCCAGATATGTACGAGTCAAAACAAAACGAACTGAGGAAGAGTCTGCGAGACATTTTCAGTTGCGGAGCAGAATGCTATTCCATCACGACGGATGGCTGGTCATCGCGCTCGAACGATAGCTACGTCTCTGCGACTTGCCACGTGATGGACAAAGAATTTGAACAGCACGTGCACGTTTTAGCTTGCACGAACATGACGGTCTCCCACACGGCTGAAAACCTGGAGCAGTTCATCAAAAGTGTTATTGAGAACTGGGAACTACCAGCACCAGGCACCGTGCCAATTTACGTCGTCACGGACAACGCAAGAAATTTCACCTCTGCATTCGCACAGTCACCCTGGACTGGCGTGCAGTGCTTCGGACACACACTCCAGCTTTGCATCAGTGATGCTAAAAAAGAAGTGGCAGGCTTCTCGCAGCTGTGTGCGAAAGCCAGAGTCATTGTGGCTCGCTACAAAAGGAGTACAAAGGCCCGTGGCCGTCTCATGGACATCCAAAAGAACATGAATCTTGAGCCACTTGAAGTTGTGCAGGACGTTCCAACACGCTGGAACAGCGAACACTCTATGATGAAGAGGCTTGTGAAGCTTCGCGTGCCTGTCAGCGTAGAGATGTCAGAATGTGACACAGTGGAGCCTCTCAGCTCAAGTGAGTGGAGGCTCATGACTGCAGCAGTCCAGGTGTTGCAGCCCCTGGAGCAAGCCACAGCTGAGCTGTCAGGAGACTGCTACCCGACCCTCTCCCAAGTGATTCCCTTATTAGAGTGCACAAAGGTTGTTCTCGGTCGACACTCTACCGATGAAGCTGGATCAGTTGCCTCAAGCCTCATACGAAGCATCAAGACACGCTTTCCAGATGGGAAGATGTGTCGCCTTCTAGCCTTGGCAATGTTAGTGGACCCCAGGTACAAGGACGGGTGCTACACTGGAGAAGCAGAAAAAAAATGGGCACACACACTCCTCACAAAGGCTGCAGAGGAGAGCGCATCAGTGGACGAGCCCAGTGACGAAGCCGCCGGAACCAGCAGAGGCCTAGGAGAGTCTTCGGGAGACACCCTGTGGGATGTCTTTTCCACTTTTCGTGCTGACACGCTCCAAAAGCCAGGCCATGAATACGCTACCGAGTGTACCGAGTACCTGAAGACCCCTCTCATCGCACGCACAGAAGACCCCTTGGCATGGTGGAGGTGCCGCGGAAAACATCTGTACCCATCCCTGGTCTCTGTTGCCCGGAGATACCTCTCGATTCCTGCAACCCAGACCAGGAGTGAAAGGCTCTTTTCAAGTGCAGGAAGCATTGTGAGCTGCAAGAGGGAGCTTCTCCTCCCTGACCACGTGCAGCAGCTCGTGTTCCTGCATGAAAACCGTCACTGAACTTTCTTTTGTACTGAATAAATTTGCTAGTAATTTTTCTCGCAACTATTCGAATTATTCGATTCGAAAATATTCGAAGCAAGTTACTATTCGCTTCGAATTCGCTTCGAACTTAAAAATCACTATTCGCACATGCCTACTGACAACCCAAGTGGAAACCGTTATAAAGGGATACCAGCGGCAGCTAGCCCATTTTCTCACTATGCGACTGGGGTGTACGGGCATGTTGACAGCCCCTTTTTCACTGCAAAATCAGCACATTAGAAATGAGCACAAAAACACTGATTGGTGTTGATGACAGGGCACAGCAGCAGCTTCAGTATGAAGATCCTTAACCATATTGTGCTCTTGGTGCAGTTTTCCACTTGGCCTGCCTTTTGTTTGAGTGCCGGCACCACCGGAAAGCTATTTTCCGTAACTGACAAACCGAGCACAGCAGCCAAAGACAGCTGCACAGATTTCTGAGCATCACCCTTTGGGAGCCACCTATAAGTTCGCCACCCAAGAGCATGGCCCCCACCGGGCGCAGCAGCAGCTTCGCCTAACCATTTTCTGTTCCTTGTGCCCTTGAGAGAACATTTTAGAAAACGTATCCGCCTCATGGTGACTGCTGTCCGTTGGTGCTGCCGTGCCCGACTTGGCATTCGGATGTGCACTGTTTCTGAGAAAATGGTTGTTGCTAGATGGTGACCAAGAGAACGATTCCAAACCTGAGCTCACTAGAATGTTTCAGCTGCTGAAAAGAATTTCCACACACATTAAGGAAAGTGAGGAGGAGGGTCCAGTGGACATGGACAACAAAATGAACACTCGGGTGCAAAAAAACTCGATCCCTGCTAAAAGCATACTTTTGCCGCAAACAGCCCAATCGGAACGCTTGGTGAAAGAACAACACTGCCACTACTGCTGCTGCTGGGATGGCAGACAAGTGGCCCTCACCAGGTCTGTGAGCAGGGCGTTGAAGTGCTGCACCGCCTCATCGTGCTTGTGCTGCTCGCGCTCCTTGTCCCGCTCGCGCAGGTGTGTGGACAGCGTGCGCTGCACCTCCTTCTCGCGCTCGCGCAGGCTGGCCTCAATGCGCTCCTGCTTCTCCCGCTCCCGGGCGCTCTCCTCCTCCCCCTCGTGGCCATGCTGCTGCAAGGCAACAGGGGCGGCACTCACCACTGCGCTCGCCCACGGGGACAGAGGCAGTGGTGTGTTTGCGCAGGCCACTGCAGAGAGCAGCTGCTCCATGCGAAGCACTCTGGGGCCACCGCTTAGGAGGGAAGCAAACACTAGGAGACGGCATCTATCATGGCCCCTTTAGCCTGTGCTCAACAACAAATGATGCCTTGTTGGCTTGCAAGTAAATCACTAGAGTCGCTCACTAAGCACCATGCAGGTTCATCAATTGTGCGCCCAATGACAAGCAAGGAACCCACGAGGCCCTCGTAAAAGTAATGCCCCTCATTAAAAAAAAATGCAGTGCTTCTGCAGCCCCGTTCTTGTGAAACAAAACTTCCCACCCACAGTTTCACTCCCATTGAAGAAGGAAAAAAAGGTTGGTAACCCTGGCCATCCAGCACAGAGCCCTGCACGGGCTGCAATTTCTAGGCCCGGCCCGACCAGAGCCCGACAAAACATCGAAATAAAAGCACGAGCCCGGCCCAAGCCCAGCAAATTTTTACAATATGAGCCCAAGCCCAGCCTAAGCCCAGCCCGAGGCGGACAGAATTTCCTAAAATAAGCCCGCGTCAGACACTCTAAATGTGAACCCGAAAAAGTTTGGTCTCTTTAACCTAAAATTACGCATGCAGCGGGTATATTGAATTTAAATTCCTTCTAAACTTAAACTGTGCACAGTAAACATACGCACTATTTTTTCAAAAGTTTTTGAACTCAAGGCACACCAAGGATCATTCAAATGATGTTTAGAAAGATGAATAACCTGTTTATGCATTTCTTGAACAGATATTGCGCCTTCCGTTGTTTCATTCAATTTGCTTCACAAAGGAACCTCCTTACTAGGTGTTTTTGACGCTAGCACACTCTGCCGAGAGCTAGTTTAACTTGTCATTTTTTCCATTTTGCTAAGGTTTGTCACCCGGCACCTATCCAAGTACAGCCAAGTTCTTCCCATGCTCAGAAGGTTGTCTACGCAAAAAGTCGCGTTTATTAGCAAAAATGTAAAAAAAGTGTAAGAAAGACCCAAGGGTATGTTAGCTTATCTTTGGTGGCATGGTCTGCACAAAATGCAAGTTAGGTCACGCTTGTTCTTTTTAGGTTTAAAATCAGATGAAAAGATGTACTCTGCAACCGGAGCACCTCGTTTTTTGACCCATTCTCTCCCACAATGCTGACAGAAACCATATGTTTTCTTTTATTGACTCGAAAATGTTATAAATACAATACGCCTTTTTTTACTTTTTAACGGCGCTGTAATGACCGCACTTTCATTTTTTTTGTTTTCATTTAGCCTAAAAGATCAATGAGCCACCTTTTTGTTATCAACAATTTACAATTTGCGGCAGATGACTCGGGATTTCGGGTCAGCCTGGGCCCATGCAGTGCACTAGTCTAGCTCTCACAAAGCAGCCCCCGCCTCGTTGGTCGGCCATTCTGCCACCCTTGCAAGGCCCGCAAGGTGGCCCAACTCACCGTGCTTGCCAGCTTGGCCACATACTCCTTGAACCACTCCTCGCGCTGGGAGCTGCTGTCCACTGCCCGGTACCGAGCATCTTCAGCCATGCTCTTCTTGACATCGCTCCAGCGCGAGTGCTTGTCCAAGTTTTTCTGCTCTTGAAGCAGTTCCAGAAAATCTTTCTTCATCTAGGATGGGGAACAGAGAAGAGGAGAGGAGAGACGGGTCAGGTACCCCGGCCAGGAGCGTCGGGCACCGCTGCTGCTGGGACGCCCCCTGTGGGGCCCCCACACAACACGCCGGTACGCAGCGCACGGGTGCGGCACCGGGCGTGCAATGCAACTGGCTTCGCACGTATCTGGCCACTGGCATTTGTACAAGCACCGTCGGAAAGCACAGGCGCAGAAACGCTGCTCCGTGTCGGCCAAAACTGATGCAGCTTCAAAGAGCCCAAACTGACGTAAACAGCTGGGCAAGCTATCTTAATGCCACCCACTAATGGGCTCCATGCCTACGTACTTCTTTACGAACCAATTTCCCTTTGCTCTTGGATTTGATCGCACCAGTGCAACAAATGGGTAGAAAAACTGTCAGCAGGCGGCATAAAAGAGTGCCTGACCTGGTTTCGGCCGGCTGCTTACATTCCTCTACACAGGCTGGCCAACAACAACAAGAGGGCAGCCCGACTGCTCCTGGCAGGCTGACAGCACACAGGAATGTTACCCAGTGCCCATTCGGGGAGACGCGGGGCGTAACCCTCAAGCTACTACTGCGCAGCACTTAGAACAAAAATAGTCAAGCTCAATTTCCACGAGGCTAACATTTACGGCCCTACCCCCTTGCCAACAAATGTCCCCCATGTGGCAATACACCACCTCATTGTGGAACTCCACTTTAAAAAAAAAAAAAAAATGTCAACACAGAAAATCTTGTCTTCAAGCAAAAATATCCTTTTCAATGCAACAAATTCAATCCATATCAGCATAGCAGCAGCATGTTGGCACTTCTATTTGAATATCGACTGCTGGACCAAAAGCTTGTTCGCAGTACACTTGCACTAGAAAGTGACAGAAGAGCCAGATGAGGAAACTAGGCAGCGACCACACACTCTTGTGTTAGCAATTAAAAACTAGCCTCTGTGGAGAGATTCTAGGCACGACCAGAGCCCGGTGCAGAGGACGAATTCGGGGCTGCACAGGATTAATGTGCAAGCTACAAAGGCAAAAAAAAAGGAAACTCTCCAATCGTACGCTTCGAGAAAACGGCTAGTTATCAGATGTAGTTATGTAGATGTGGACTCGTCAACTACAGAATGAATGCCTGCACACCAAATAGGTAGGCACTCCCCGAGAAATAAAATTCAGAACATCTCAGCCCCTCATATAAGTACAGGTGCAACAAGTAGAAAAGGCAGAAAAGGAAAATGAAACTCTTTACGCACTGCTTTCTGGCTTTGGACGAGATGTGTGGAACAACTCCTAGAAACAATTCGATGTTTACAGGGAACCCTATACACGACACTATAGCACGAGAAAACCTTTGGAAAGACAATCAGCACACTGCCGACCAATCTACCCTAATAAAAATCTAACTGATGGAGAAGAAACCCTCCACAAACATTCAGCCAGTAAAGACTTGCAAATTAGTGTACTTACACAGCAGGCAATTCCCACCAGTATGCACAGTGCCCAAAATTAGAGACAAAATTATGTTTCATTTCAAAGCATGGTACTTATCAAAGTTCTAAAAATGAATCTTCATCACACTTTTATGAAAGAAACACAGTTTTATACAAAAATATACTAGAGTAGAGAAATCAGCCTCTTGTGTCTAGGTTGACCTCACTTGGACCAGCATGGCAGTGTGAGAAGTTCCATTATTTCTTGGCTTTGGTTGGGAACGCGCTCAAAATATTTGCGTAGCTGGAAAAAAAAGATACTAATGACCTTTAAACTTGTTTGATCAATATAAACGTATTGTTCAAAACAGCTTGCCTGCAAAATATTTCGAAATGCTACACACAAAAAGTATTTACTTGCTTTGTTTCAAATACCGCCAAAAACTGATGGTTTTCTGCCGCCCCTGCCCTGCTTGCGTTGATTCGACACCCTTAATACCCTACTACTGCACTACCCCCCATACCACCAGAAATCCCTCCTTGGGCCACTTTCACTAATTTACGGGTTCAGTTTTTGCCCCGCAACGTGAAGTCTGATCGACACCTTGCTCGTCATGCACTGCGCATTCAGGCCCTCTCCAAGCGACTTCGTTTTCTACTCTCCCACGGTTCCACCGTTTACCTTCCTCATGCCAGCAGCATCCCCTCAAACTCAACAGGCACGGCTTCATTTCTCCAGCTCCCTTCTTTAGACACTGCCACGGTTTCTTTCCTTTCCCCACCTGATTCGACCTCCCTAGAAGAATACGCTATTGCCCTTGCAATTGAGCACGCTACTCTCACTGTCCCTACCAGCAAGCCAGTATACATCTTCCCCGACTGTCAATCAGCCCTCCATAATTTCGCTCACCATGATTTCGCTCACCATACACCACTCACACCACTCACTTGGTCACTTCGATGCTTCGAATCCTCGGCCACGTTTCTCACTGGTTTGCATTCCTGGACACGCTGGCATGTGCCAAAACGCCCTAGCAACTGCGCTAACCCGAGTACCTTTCCCGGATCCACCCATGTCCTGGCAAACTTTGCACCACCCGCCGACAGTTCACACTCAGCACCGCACTTCCCGCCGTTATCAATTACACGCCCAGCACTTATCACGCACCCTCTACCCCCCCCCGTTCCCGTCTAACTCGTGAGACTGTGTGCCGCATTCGGCAGGCTCAAGCCCCTTCACTGCCTTCCCATCACATTCTTCACCGCACCTGTCGGCGACCTGGCCATCCTCCCTGTCCAACCTGTTCTTCCCACCCATCCAGCCCTCACACCCCACCCTCTCGCCAAATCCCTCAACTCCGCCACTCCCTGGGAGCTCTGGCTATCTCACCCGCCAACAGTGAACATCCAGGCTGCCCAGGAAGCTCTCTGTGAACATGTGCACCGGATCCGCACCAACATGCTCCAGCACTGTGTGCACCCGGCTGAATTGAAGATTGCATTTAGGACCTGGACCTAAGTCCTGTGGGCAATAAAGTTTGTCCTCTCTCTTCCCCTCTCACCCCTTATCCTGGTGAATGCAACAGAGGCCTGCTTTCTTTCCACACCCCTCAAGTGAGATGGTATTCTTAAAGAAATGAAGCCAAGCTGGCTCACAACACGACTGTGCCTCTGCCGGCTGTGAGAAGGTGAAATACTAAACTAAGACCTTGTTCCCTTGCACCAACTTAATTGAGGAGAGAGGTTTTAACTTGAAATGTCACATATTAAATGATGGCACCCCTGAACTACAGAAAGCACTTCTTCGCTGGAGTACCTGGCCTCCATGGCAGTTTTACGAATGAATAAATCCTGGCAGAGCAAACCCCGACAAGCCGTTAACGGGGGCACATTTCCTCTCGAACAGTGCACCTGTCTGTAGATACTGACACAACAACGGAGCCGCAACTGATGGCCCACCACTGTGCCCCACTCCTGGCAAAACATGCCCATCGTCACAACCTATGTGTTACTGGCCTACAACCTTAACACATGCAGTGCATTTCTACACATACTTCAAAAGGATTATCATTAGGCATATGGCCTCTCTGGCTTTTTGAAGGAAATGAATATTTCCAAGGACATAATAAAGAATGCGGCCAGTTGTGTTAATCAAGGCCAAGTCAGATGCCTGGCCGACAAATTTGAAAATGGGCATCTTAGACAAAAGCCACAGATCTGAATCCAAAAACTGAAAAGACAAAAAAAAAGAAAGAAAACAAACAGAAACCCACAGTGAGTTGTGAGAATTGAGCCTGGAACTCATGGGTGGCACTTGGACGACTTACCGACTGAGCCCGACATATGCAAGTACTGCATTTATTGACAGTAGATAGAATTCACGAAAAAAAAAAAAAATGCCTTTAGAAAACGTTAACTAGCACTGGTGGGAATGCCATCAAAAGCGGTGATTAGGTGCTTTGCTGTTGGGACACGCATGAGCATCTACCCAGCTCTGATAAGGGAACAATTCAGCCGGTAGCATTTCGGCTGGCGTACCCGCAAATTTTCCCGCCATTTTTTCGCGGGGCTACCTTGGTTTCCAGACCAGGACTTCCCACTGTTGATTAGCTCGCATCATACATTCGCGGGTACTACAAACGTATTGGGGCCCGTAAAGGCCACGGATCTGTCAGCCCGCTCTGGTTACAAACACTTGCGCGCTCGCGCCGCGAACTCGAGCTAGAGCCCGGGTTCGTTTTTTTTTTTCGCTTCGTTCCCACGGGAGGCACTACAAACGTATTGGGGCCCGTAAAGACCGGGGATCTATCAGTCCGCTCTGGTTGCAAACCCCTGCGCGCTCGCGCCGTGGCTCGGGGCCGGGTGAACCCGCAAATTTTCCCGCCATTTTTTCGCGGGGCTACCATGGTTGCCACACCAGGACTCGCCAGGTTGCCACACCATACGTTCGTAGTACCTCCCGTGGGAACGAAGCGAAAAAAAAAAAAAAAAAAAAACGAACCCGGGCTCGAGCCTGAGTTCGCGGCGCGAGCGCGCAAGTCGTTGTAACCAGAGCGGGCTGACAGATCCGTGGCCTTTACGGGCCCCAATACGTTTGTAGTACCCGCGAATGTATGATGCGAGCTAATCAACAGTGGGAAGTCCTGGTCTGGAAACCAAGGTAGCCCCGCGAAAAAAATGGCGGGAAAATTTGCGGGTACGCCAGCCGAAATGCTACCCAACAAAGTGCGACGTATAGAGCGAAAACGAACGAATTTTGAATAAATCAAAAAGCAACATTATGCTTATTTGAGCTAACTATTGCTAAATTGTTTGGATACTACTACTAAATAAAACAAATCCTCAAAAATCGCATTAAAATCAAACGAGTTTTTTCTGATGTGCCCATACTATGATGCATTTATTTGTGCCCTGAACACTACCATAAAAATGCTGCCAACACCAAGTAAGCGTTCAGCATAACAGCTGTCATCAATACTTGGTGCACCTGGGGCAGAAGAAATGCATCTACGAAACTCCTCGTTTTGTCGCACAAACATCATTTTTCAAGGCATTTTTCAATATCAATTTTCATTTCATGCAGTTTCAATTTTCATTTCATTTCAATATAATTTTTCAATGGTGTAATCCAATTGTGAAATCTGAACATGATCCACTGTCAATTTGTGCACGTCCTGTATGGGGCTGTACATGAGAAAAAATGCTTCCCATTTGGATCTTAACAAATGAAGCAATGTGGCCTTCCATTGCTTACCACAGTAATTTTTCCAGTTTTTAGTAGTTGAATATCAAAAAGGACTAATTTCAGAGACTCTTTTCTCACCAACAAATATTAGGATGCCAATTTCATCTACCACAACTTTCATACACGTTGCCGGCTTTCAACTAAATTTAAAAAAAAGAGAGTTTCAGTATTATCACGCAAAAAAAAAAAAAAATTGCACTCACTTGTCATTAACCACATGAAGGGGAACTTTACGATCATAATTTTTTAACCATTAAAATGTGAACAATACTTATATTTTAAGTTCAAATTGTTGGCAAGGCATATTACAAGCTGTAGAAGAACCAAGGTATTCTTTATTGTTTTTTTTGTCAGAAATCGCACTAGTTATTCTTTATATTAATGATGTTAACATTCCCGAGACTCCTAAAATAGTGTTATACGCTGATGACACAAATGTTTTTTCCTCCTCAAAAGATTTAGCAGTTCTTGTACGTGATGTTAATATCTACCTCCAAAATTTATCGCAATGGTTAACGCTTTTGTGACTGCGCCTATTCCCATTGATAGTATGTTATCGATGAATACAAATTCAAATTTTGGAGCTCTTTGAGTGCTTCTGGACAGCTAACATCACCCAAAGGGTAAAAGAAAGTATTTCATCAGTTCTGCTTTTGAGCTTCTTTTCTCCGCCGCGACGGGTATTTTTAAAAGTCCTTCGCAGTCGGGCGCACATAGTTTCGATTGAAGCGTCGATGCCGCTTGCTGCACGGGAACGGCAAATTTTGACAGATTCTGATTAATCTGAGCTGTAATCTCTGGATGGTTGTGCAGCACAGACACGTCAGATGACTTCGATTCAACAGACTTCGGTATGGACGGCAAAAGTGCATCAAACTGCCCCGGAACGCCAGCAGGTATCCACCGGTAAGTTTCGCTTTATCCTTGGGTCGTTCTATCGCTGCCGCACATTGATGTAAACATATCCAGCCTGTTCTAAAGGTCACAGCTCTTATCTGCAGGGTGTCGACATCGTTCGGGCGGGACCACTTGGCGCCGGCTGCACAGTGGAGCCAACCTTTGTTTCACAGCGTCTAGAAACTGCTTTGCACGGTGGCATGATAGGCACTAGTGCTTATATTTTTGTATGTATGTAAATAAATTTTGTGCTTACAGAGCTCATACTTGCAACATTTTTCTATAAGGGCCTTATATTCAAAGACTACGTTTCAATTTTTTTTGTTTACCCTGTGCAAAGTACATTGATGTTTTCATCATTTTTTTGTTGCTTTTTTGATAATGTTTGTAATAAATCGGTTGTTTAAAATTAATACTGTTGAAAAACCCTGTCCTTCCTCTATCATTTCATACCTTACACTTTAGCATCAGTCATTTTCTGTGGCAGGAAGTGTTAAAGGGACCCTGCAGCACTTACCATAGACTACTGGGGCTGTATTTTAGGGTAAAGTCCATTGTCCCAGCAATCTCCTTCACAAGAATAATGAATATCCATTCACTATCACTGAAACTAAGAGTGATGAGAAATCGCACATAATTGTTCCCTCTCAACTCGACCACAGACAACGCAACGAAAGCTGCGTGCTCTCTCCTGGAGGGGGAAGGGGGTCGCGGCATCTTCTCCGGCGGCCTTCGATATATGACAGGCCGGGGAGTTATTTCCTTTTCTCCGAAAAGTGGAGGGGTCTATTTCCGGTTTGGTGCCACAAAAAAACAGGCATGGCTGCCTGCTCGCAAGCGCGCGCTCAGGCTGGTAGGGCGTTTTTGAAGCAATAAATGTTTGTTGTCGAGTTGACTGGTTGAAAGGGGAGTATTGAGTTCGTCACTCAAACTCCACGCACACTAAACCACAAGAGAAATGCCAAAACTGTGCGTACAGGTTCAGGCATAGAAGAGGTTGGTATACAGCGCCGACGACAACGGATCGTCACAGGAAATGCGAGAAATAAGCCGTGAAGCTGACCAGTGACAGACAATAGGACAGCCATGGCCTCGAAGTCGTTTAGGCTATGCCAGGGGTGCATAATGACAAAAATTGGAGAGCGCAGTTGGTTTTTCGGCATCTTTCACAGCGATTTGCGCACTCACCGCTTCACGCGCACGTGTAATATTTGGCTCAGGTATTCCTGGCAGTGTAATCCAAACGTCGCGCAGGTTTACCTGCACTGCTCAAAGAGTGTTGCAGGGTCCCTTTAAGTGTTAATCAGCTCCTTTTAAACACACAAAAAGCTAAAACGAAGTATATTATTTTTTCTGGCATAAACAAACCGGTCCAACCTCTTAAGGGGGGACGTGGCTTTCAAAATCAACTTTTTTATTTCTTCGTGGATTTTGATGAAAATTGGCACAGCAACTGGAAATGCTTCTGTGATAACACCAGAAAAATTTGAAGTTAATATTTTGATAACTTTTTTATGTATGAAATTTTCTTTCTGTTCCGCTTGTACCGAGCTTGAGCGGCTTATAAAACACGATAGAAAACTTGTTCGAAGTGCTTTGCATTCCCAAATGAATGGACGAGGTCGTGACAGTTTTAGAATTTTTTTTTTTACAACACAATGTTTTTTAGTTTTCATTTTTTTAGAGGTTAATGTGCAACAGGCATGTCAACTGTGAACAATTATTTGAATAAAAAAATCACAAAAAACAAATCTGGAAAACTAAAAGTGTCACGACCTGAACAGTTCATCAAGGAATGTAATGCAAGAAACGGAATCAAAATAGACCCAGCAGTCACGAAGAAATCCCTGGGACAAGCGACACAGGTGGCAAAAAAAACTGTTTTGAGAAAACGGCTTCCGAAGTTGCAACATAGGTTTCACATATCAAAAGTCCTCACGGTTGTAGCCTTTCATGTCCTTTTGAACATGGGGCTTCTGGAAGGCCTTGCCTTGAAATTGGAGTGCCTTTTCAGCCTTTCTCTTTCCAGAAAACATCATTTTCAGCTTCTCCGTGAAGAGTACATACCCCCCTTTGCAAACCAAACGGAGGGGAGATGGGTTTCAATGGGCTTTCAATGCAAAGTAGGTTAGTTGGTTGGCTGTATCGCACTGGACAACCTCCTTTTGCAGTGTTGTCACCATGGCAACAAGTTAAGCATTTTTTAACTTAAATTTGAACATTTTTGGCTTTTTTTTTTCATGTTTTATCTTGCCTGGCACACCAACTTAGTACTCATAGTGCAGGTGTTCATTGCCAAAAGTTTGCATACCACAAGGTTGAAAATGAGCTACTTTGAAGCTTGGTAGAGTATTCTGCATAACTCCCAACATCAATGCAAGAGCATATTTTTTTTACTACTTTTGACATTCAAGGCATCCAATATTTCTCGCAGCACAGCCAGTATGCCCTGAGCAATGGTATCAATAATTTCCCTAAAAAAGTCACTGTTAAATGCTGCCACAGTAACGTACATTTTTAACGCAGAGAGCATATTTTTATTCCTATATTACTAACTCAAACCTGTTTGCATGAAAATTACAAGTGCACGGGAAACATTGCGCAAGAAAGGCGATATGGCTCGCGCGCATCGCAGCGCACGCTTACCGCGACATATCGAGCTTTGATTATACCTGATATGGCTGGTCAGGTCGCTTTTAAGATTAAAACTAACGTCGCAGGCATTAATTACAACTACTGGCGTTCAATCGTAACCGGTTGCCCAGTCATGTGATGCTCCAATGCGCGTCGGCTATGCCGTGCGCGCCGCAGCGTTTGACGCGTCGACCGTTTCTTTCTCAAGGCTAGCGAGCCACAGTCAAAACACAGCAATAACTAAGCGTGTAAACATCGCAAATCCGACTAAAAGTTCACTTCACGAACCGCTATCGCAAGCGCGCACACCGCGTCACCCTCCGGGGTCTGGCGACGGTAGAGTCACGCGCACCACGAAGCGTTCGATGACCTCCGCCTTTCGAGCCACACAACTTCCCGTAATCTGGCTCGTTATCTCTGGCATTCCCATCGCGATAACGTCCGTTTTGAATACCACAGATTGAACAGAAACTCGGCCGAGCGAAGCGGCGAAAATGAACTCAATCCGCTCGCTACGCAGCTCAGGCGGCCGCCATCTTGCGTTGCGCCCGCGACATCCAATCAGGAGGGTCGCCCCGACCGGAGGACCAATAGCGCTTCAGCATCTATTTCTAGCTTCGTTTGTGCGTCGTTTCTTTTCTGCCGTTTGTGCGTTTGTGAATGAACGAAGATAAAAGAGACGAGCGGAACCGGAAAAACGATCGCTCGGCCGATCTAACCATATCAAAATGGCCGCGCCCGGTGGCACCGTTGCGGAGATAGAGCGCTCCGAAAATTGCCGTTTTTTCGCCCTTTTGCGCTGATAGTTTGTCACCGCGCCTGACAAAAGTATTTTTTTATGCCACTTTGCGACGCTTTTCAGCGTAAAAACTTTGCAGACGCACAGAATAGGAAACATAGAAGCCGAATATGCGGGTTTCAAAAAAACGATGTTTTGGTCATTTTTCCGAAGTTGAAAGCCGCGTCCCCCCTTAAGGTTATATCGTTCGAATATGAAGTGTTGCAACAAATTTCAGAATGCAAGTTTCTAGGCATGTGTTCAAATGAAGCTCTTTGCTGGACTTATCATGTCAATTATGGGAAACGCAGTGTAGCTCAAATTACCTGAGAAACTAAAGCACCAACTTTGCCACTGCGCTGTTCACTCAGGGGTACGGTACTGTTTACCAGTTTGGGGGGCTACATCACAATCAAACATTCCTGGTGTCGACTTAATGCCAAAAACAAGGCTTACGATTCATTTACAACTCGTCAAGTCGACAACACGTCTCTTCTTATTTTAAATGCAGCTATATATTAACTATTCAGGACACGTATAAGCAACGCCAAGACGAAATTGCATTCTTTAACTTGAAAGCAGACCCAGAAATATTTTTCTCACCATATACCAATACTGAGCAGCATAATAGTATTAGGCACACCGCATTTAAAAAAAATTCAAGCTAGGACAGGGCACAGCATGCAACTGCTGTTTTCTGTTTGCCTTTTGAAGAAAGTTAAAGGGTTACTACTCGAGCAATAATTTCATGTTCTTCCGTCTCCTCTTTTGTTATTTGTTTGTTTTTTGTGTGTGTGTAAAAATGTTCGTGTTGTAATTCTTGTAAAGACTATTTCTCGGTGTGTAAGAAGAAGTGTTAAATTATTGCCCACATTTATACTTACAAAAGCGGATTGTGAATACTGTGCAGACTACAGAAATGGATATGTATAGTTAGCCTGATGTTAAGTTAATTTAGGATAATTAGGATAATTTACAAATGCAACAACGGCATTCCGAGAAACATAATTTGATGGCAACATGCTTACTTGAAGGTGTCACAAGCCTTCAGAAGAGCACTGCCATTTATAGCCTTTTCCCGAAAACTCTGCTCTCATCAACGTTCCTTCATCTTGAGCTTTGACCCATTTCCGACAGGCACCCCACCCGTGCGACGGCCACTCACCACAACGCCCCCTCACAAACGTTAGCTGCACTAAAACTTTCTCTCCACACAAACTTACTCGGGCAACGATCGTCATGTGGTGAATGCAAATTAGACTGACTACCCTTTTCATATCAAATTCTATCATTCATTACAAGAAAAAACAACCCTGAAAACAATAATAAGGTGCGTCTGTCTACCACTTTAAAATGAAGCTAGCAGCTTGGCACCATATTTAAACATCTCGGAGTACTTTTTTGCGCTTGTTGCTGCAGTTTTTCAGCCCTGGCCACGAATAATTTCTTTGTGAATCGGTTTTTGGTGGTTTGTTTCTTCTACCATTCCCTTAAACCAGGTCAGGTCATGCAGTCATGCCAAGTCCCCACGCCAGGATTCCGAATCGGTTAAGCCGTACCACTATTTTGTAGAGTATTTTCCCTTCCCCATCAGACATGGCTTAGTGAAATTCTCCTGTACTGCCTCTCACTAAAACAACATTACTGACATGTAAACACAAACACTAAAGCACTAGGGGTCAATGTTAAGCTAAGCAGTGCTTGTCCAGTTGTGGAAGCCTTCAGCAAGTAGGCGGCTGGACAAAGGAAGACTGGGGTGGTCAGTGTCAGTGTCGCTTGGATGTGTGGCCAGACAGGGCAATGCTCGCATGTGCACCCAATGCAGGAGCACAGGAGTAGCGGATGGAAAAATGCACACCTGGTTGCTGCTCAGCCAAAACTCCCGATTATAGAGAAACAAAAGTTTTGTGTGCGCATAAAAGTAGGACAACGTATACGAGGTGGCAGCGTATCCTGCAGCAATGTCAGGCAAAATAAGTGTAAGCCAGCCCTTGATTGTGCTGAGCAATAAGGAAATGGAATTTCTCGATAACACGCGCGGTCCTGTTCCAACTTGCACTGTTTCATTGGCCCGTTCATGTCGTGTGCAGCTAAAACGCAGTTCCTCACATTCCTAGTGCTGGGTTTGCACATGTTTTTAGAGTGCTGCAGCAGCTTGTTCGTGTGCATACATATTCAATGCTTCCTTAAATGAAATTTCTGTAGTCAGTGGGGATGCTCAGGGCCACTTGCTCACACGCATTCTTTCCCTCTCCAATCTCGACTGCGAGGCTTCACACCCGGACGGAGGGTTGCCCGGCAGCGCTCTTTCCTGGCTGCCACCGACACATGCTGGTGGCTTGGAAATCATCCACGATACACATCCTTCACACTTATTCTCACTAGTTGTACCGACTTAAATGGGTGCGTTGCCTGGCCATTCGATACAGCGCTGTGCAGCACACCTCGGTGGTTCTGTGACACTGCTCAGCTTGAAGAGCCAGCCATACGTATTTTTCCATGGCCCACACCTTCGATACACTGCAACACGAATATTCGAGGGCGGGGGTGCAAGATCTTCTAGTGTAAAAATTGGCAGCTATGCCTTCATGTGAACTGCCAAGCGATGCACAGTGGACATGCGCAAAAGTGTAAGCCAGGTAACAGGAACGGCAGCGGGGGAACAAGACTTAATCCACAGATGCTTTCCCCACCAGCTTTGAAAAAGTTCAAATTGGAAATGTGTGCGTACCACCTCTTTTAATGCACACAGCATTACTTGGGCAGTTGTCACCTCCAACCCACCAATTTTTTAAGGTCTTTAAGCCAGCAAAAACATAGTACAGAATGCTCCTACAGTGATCCCACAGACAAGCTTTCCTACCTACGGAAAAGGAAAGATCTCCGTACCCATTACTATTAACTACACCCCCAATGCGCATTCTTCTCTTTCTTGCCTCTTCTTATTCTCTACAGTATAAAATTATCTCGGAAGGATGCACAATGTGTACAGGTGCCATCATAAGTAATTGAAACAACAATCCTAGTGAATATCACAAAAATTACTGGCTTTACGGCAGCCATTCCCGGTTTGCCAGAAGCTTTTCCAAACAGTAAGGACTCCTTTAAACGCACACCAATGCAGCCAGGCACTTCCTGGAAGAAGAAATTCCTGAACATTTACGAGACCGTGCTCCAATTACTTTTGAGTGCACCTGTACTGCTAAGCTCCACATCAGCAATGAAGACCTGCTGGGCAGCTAGACGCAAGGGATAGTGAGTGCTCCGAAAAAATAGCAGTCGGCCACTCATAATAGATGGCAACATCAAGACGCAGGGGTATGTGCTCTATTGAGAGTTTAAAAGTGAGAGAAGAAACACTACGTCTCCTGTTGGTTTTAAAATGGAACATTGCTGGGAACATTCCCATGTGCTGTAGCAGAGAAGCCAACCTAAATTATTCACATAAGCACACACACAATTTCTATTCTGCTGCTGCTGCTGCTGCTGCTTCTCGAACATAATTTCTTGCCATGAAACCAGGAATAAACAACCGTGTCAACCTTGTGTGCTAGAGCCCCAATATGTATTCAGGGCTGATAGGCACACAGAAAGGAAGACTAAATTAGCACAGTGAGGCACCAACACATGGCAAACACAGCACCCCTACATGTCTTGTACTCCATCTACTAAGCTGAAACATAAAACAGGTTAATAACCAATCCTCCATGCACAGAAACAGAACAAGAATGAAATGCTATGTGGCTTATAAAGCTTCAGCAGCATCTCTTACCAGGCCCCATTTTTTTAAAGCAAATATTTAAGCAGACCAGGAAATGCAGCGTTCGTATGGACGCTATTTGGCAGGTATTTGGTGTTAACAGCAAAAATTAGCTAACGAGCAAACATAAGCCGATAACTATGAGAGATATACTTCAACAGCCCATAGCATTTCATGCTTCCTCAGCGTTTCACGTGGTTCAAAATGTACTGCAGAGAGCACTTATTGGGTTTCCACAATATCTACTCAACGTATGGAACACAGCTGTGCTGAATTACAATAATGAGTTTCGGTGTCACTACAATGCACTTTGTGGACAGCAGTTAAGATTTCAGAGCAACTGGAGCAAACAAGCACTTTTTTTTGTCTAACACTATGAAAAGCAGGAAGCAGCTTTTTTCTTACCATGTCTCCAGACGAAAGGACCTATTTAAAACAAATTGCATTAACCAGCTTTATAACCACACAGGTCAGCAATGTCAAGAATCCTCCAATGTCAGACACCTGGTTAATGCAAACGCCTAAATCTGCTGAAATTCTAAACACAAAAAAATATGCCGAGCAAAAAGCTCGCCCACAAAAGAAGGCCCATGTGCGACCTTGAGAAGACCAAATCTCGAACACCAAAGTCGGTTTTGGCGACAAGCGTTACTCGCAATGCTAATGAAGAAGTGAACACTGCTGAAAACCACAATAAGTTTGTTCCTGACCAGAATGCACTCCTCGACACAAAAAAACACGAGCTCCAACTGTGTTCCCCGCATGCACTAGCTTTGATAAAACATGATGGCACTGATTAGTCTGTACTTGATGCCCTTACAGGGCATGCTTAAAATTAAACCACAATCTCAGCTATGTTAAATAAGGAAGGCTAGAATGTGCCTTCCCGCCCTGGTCCTTTTTTTTTTTTTTTCCCTTCTCTCATCAGTTTACTCTTTTTGTGACCTAAATAGGCCACATCTAATCTACGGCACTTCTGGAACAAAGACCCAACATAAAATATTTTTGGCAATACAGAATAGAAGCATGAGTATAGTTAATTGCTGTAGATTTGCCCCAATGTATTGTAACTTCTCAAATAAGAAAAATTTGTAACCAAAGGTAGTTAAAACTGGATACCGGGTAATAATAGGAAGCATGGCTTATAACAGGAAGCATGGCTTATAATTTTATGCGTGCAAGCACTGCATTTTGTTTTATAACTAAACACCTTCAAAGTATGTGCGAAGCACTTTTAGACATGACTTTTAATGAATCCTTTGCAAGATAACACTGTTATAAAAACGATAATTTAGAGAAGGGGGCACTTTCTACCTGCTTGTATTTCTGTATACACCGTGCTTAATAAAAAAAAAGTTGCAGAAGATTAAGAAATTAATACAAGACGAATAAAGCAATGCAACAAAGACCTTGGAATATGCTGCCACAAAAGAAAGAAAAAAAAGTTCCTCAGCATGTTTTGAATAGCATGCACAACTCAAAGGCTGCAAGTCACTTTTTGTAGATGAAAAACCCCGTGAGCCTAATACATGTAAGAAAATTTCGTATATTCCAAAATGTTTTTAGATTTATTTTCTTATGACATGCAAGCATTTCTTCTGAATCTTACCACAAATTTTGTCTGAAAGATTAAATTTTGCCTTACCACTCCTGCTTCACATACAGAAATGTGTCATAAAGGTCCATACATTTAGCTTTATTTTTATGTTCCTTGTATATCTTCCAGACCACCCGTTTTGGCATACAAAGAACTTAATAGAACTTGCATAAATTTTGTGGGGTTCAGAAAGGATGTAATTTTTCTAGCTGGTAAACTGCTCAAGCTAAAACTTCAATTTTTTTCTTAAGGGCTACTAATACAAAAAAGATTTTGTATATTCCAGTTTTTTTTTCATTTTTTTAAATTAAGATATAATGTAAACTCCTGTTAAGACAAGCTCAAAAGGACTGTGAAAATTTGTCCGTATTATCAGAAATTCGCCTTAAGCAAACATTTTTTGCATTGTGCCTGTTACAAGAGAGCGAAAGTGTTAGTCTTAACCATGAAATTCATCTCAACCTAATTTGTCTTAACAAGTCTACTGTACACGTATCTGGCTTTTTTGTCTGAAGTCTATCAGATATTTTGTAATTTGCATTTAAGCCTTTTACTCCATCTCAAAAATGACATTACTAAAAAAGCACAACTCATTAGCTTTATCATCAAGCCAAGCGCTTCGCCCAACCATTCTTGAATTTAAAAAAAAAATCTAGAGGAACTGACCCCAAAAAACTTTTTACCAGGGGTTTGGAAAAGCTGTAGTAATTTTTTTTGTAGCAGAAAAACTGCTCTAGCTAGAACTTTAACTTTTACTAGGTATATTGCTAATACACACAAGAAGACTCTGTATATATAAAAGTTTAAAATTTTGACATTAAGCATATATTTTTTTTATTTGCAAAGTATGCCAAAAATTTTGTCTTCGACAAATTTAATTTTACATTCTGACCCCTTACTGTACCTTTAAGACAATTAAAAATTGCATTCACTTAGCTTAATTTTTATGTGCCTTGTACATTTTTGAGTCAACCAATTTTTTCATTGAAAAACATTACTGGAACATAGCAAAAAAAAAAAGGCATTTTTCTCATGGTATGGAGACAGTGCCTAAAATGGTACGTGTAGCCAACAAGTGGTCCCTCGATTAAAGGCACGCCGACCACTTTTGCTCTCAGGCCATACATGAGGCCCTGCTGGCGATCACAGTGGCTGTCAAAGCTGGGCACAGCACCGAAACCTGGGGTGCAAAGGCTGATGTTACATCTGCCTTACTCAGTGCTCAACGTCCGAGTGCTTTTTCGAACACGGTCAAATGGTGCATCTGGCTGTTACACTAGGTGGTTACAAAGTATTGCAGCTCCATGCACAATAGAGAACAACTTGTGACCCTTGCTCAAAAGACTGCTCTTCCTTGCGCCTTCTTTACAAGTGGAACCCTGGTTACACACGGCTATGCGAGAATGTATGATATATGGTGTGTCACACAGTCGGGGTGTGAGTAAATACCACCACCTTAATACATCATCTGGCACGAGCTTTTCCGGAAAGGCTGATTTATACTAAATTTGCATACTCATCCTATTTGCGAACACCTATCTTAAATTGCATCTCGCCTAATTTGCGAGTGCCTGACCTAAATACCAAATTCTTATAGGAAAACCAAATTCCTCGCAAATTCTGTGTACCCTGAGGCCGTTCTGTGCTAGCCTGCCAGGCCGACAGAGCTGAGCAAGGCAAAAGTGCAAGAAGGATGTGAATTCTATGGCTGCAAGCAAGTCACACCAGAGCAGGGAAACACAAGTCTTATTGACAGTGGCTGGCAGATGCAGCAGCAGGTGGCAGCTCCATGTTTTTTTGTTGTTGTTGTTGTTTTTCCTCTCTTCAGTAATTTTGACCTCATCACCAAGCGTCAGTGCATTTTAAAGCAATGCGCATTGCAAAAAATAAAAACAAACCTCATGTGATCTCTGCCAATCATGAATAGGGGGAAGGGGGGGGGGGGGCAGAAACAAAGGCAAACGTGGCAAAGGAAAGAAAGAAGGGGGTAGAGAGACCCCAAACACACATGGATTCGTGAAAGGTTTGAAAGGGGTAGGAAGGCGGTATTGAGACAGAGAGCAAGGAAGTTAGAGATGGGGAGGATGCCGGTTTCTCAAACTCTGTGGGCATTTTCCAGCACGTTATATGAAGCGGACCACGTGTGCCCTTCACGTCCAATAAGCGGGGCATTCAGTTTTTATGGGGAGTTTGCCAGGTCTGCGGTGATCCGTCGTAAGAAGTGGGGGATGCATAATCGAGGTTTCACTATACAGAGCGCATCATCACGAACATTGACACAATTGGCCATCTCCCTCTCAGCTAAATCTAACTCTTGACTACTAAGAGCCGAGTGATGTAGATCTGTCCTGACCCAACCCCAAGGAGCTGTTTTTTCCTGGCAATGCACACAGGTTTCACAGTGCTGCCACACAGGACTAAGGGAGGGAGCAAAAGCTTTTAGTCAGCCCTGTTTTGGGGCTAAACATACATGCAAAATTTATTCTTTACAATTAACTACACGTCGAATATATGAGAGTAAACAGCTCTCAGAGTACCTTCCTCTGTGGCATACGGCCAACTCAACCTTTGTGCTCCCTTTTTTTGCGCGCTAATAACACAGCCTCGCACAGAGCCCCTTGCTTATTGTGTGCTTACCGGTGGATTATATCAGCGCCCTTCAAATTGCCTGCAACCCTTAATTTATTTTTAACTACGTTAAGAACCCTATGCGTGCCACCACAAGACCGAACCAATGCTTTTGATGTAGCAAATAACGTTCTGTAGCAAAAAGCCTTTGCATAACTCCGCAACAGTGGCACCCATGCTGTCTAAGGCAACATGCGGTCCCATTTATCAACCCTTTACGTGTTATATTTAATGCTCTCCTGTTAAGAAATAATCCTGCATGTAGCAATTCGCTCCCAGTACTTGCAAACCCAGGAAGGGTCCATCAACTATCCCTTAAGGTCACTGCACTGTAAAAATCCTTTCCAATACAGCTCTGCTCAGGTAGGCCACAGCTTTGCGATTTTCAACATGCGAGTTGTCCCCCTCACATCGGGACCTGGCTCAGCCCATTGCTTTTACTTAACTGCCACTTGCTATGGCAGATCCTTCTCAAATGCCTGTGGGTAGTGCTAAGCCCCGATGAGCAATGCTGCGACCCCGTCGTCCACCCCGTGGTAGGGCTTCTCGATACGGAACCCTCTACCCACTAGCAGTGCCACCTCGGTCAGCACACCACAGTGCCAGATGAACTTTCAATGCACCGAGACATTTGCAACTCTCCACTCTCCAACCCACAGCTTCTCGTCAACAGAAGCCGATCGACTGAACTGTCAGTAGACATGCACAAAGAAATGCAAAACGTGGCGCAGGCCAGCATGGGGCACGCACATGGCAAGGAATTATGGCTTCCTTCCTGCTACTCGCAAGTGCTGCAAGGCCCAGCTACTGTCCACCACAAGTACTGACCAGGGCTTCTCGTAAAAAACAACAGCAGCAGCAGCAGCAGCAGAGACGAGCACTTGTACGCTCCGTGCGAGCTGGGCCCACTTCTGACCGCCCTCCAGAAGGCCTCGTAACTTCAAGAGCGCCACATTGGCCCACATTTCAGACTGGGGAAGCCACCACAGGGTGCAGACAGGGGCCACCCTGGGGGGCCACCCTGGACCAACGAGTGTCCACCCTGCACGCGTGTCGCCCAGCCCACCCAGCTGGCCGCCCACGGTGGCCCCTGCTGCCCCGTGCGGTGGCTTCAGCCTAGACACTGCAGGCAAGGCACGGGAACAGCATGAACGTGTGGAACACCCTAACAGCGCACGCAAACCCCTCGCCGCAGCAGCACTGAACACAGCCCTCCATCAAAATCCCCCCGTGGGGGCTCTACAAGGCAACAAGCACAACAGAGAGAGCATAGCTGCTCCTACAGATGAGAAGCCAACTGTATATACTTACAAACAAGCATTACACATATCATTAACTTTGCAGGGTGTGCCCAAAACCAAGTCGTGAGGAGCAAGCTCAGCATTGACTGTTCTTCTGTGTGTTGGCAAAAGAATCGATGTTAGGCAGGTCTTACAACTGGGATCATGCAGAAGGGCCCCCGGGGCCCCAAATTTGTCAAATCAAGGTGGTCCACACGTGAACATGTTTCATTGTCCCAAATTGATTAAAAGGGCAGAAAGCTGCCCTGGGCTTACAGGGCACCATGATCAATCATGCCGCGCAATCCCAGACATTGCAACGAACAGCGGGCGACTGGGGCTACAATCGCCACCAACGACACTGCCTCAGCTAGGCAAAACGGGGGGGGCTACCTCTACGAGTCTGCAAAGGAAGGGAGAGCCGTCAGATGACGCACGGCCAGCCGCCCCTCCCGCCACCTGACACTGGCCCCTGGCACTCTCGGCTTGCAGGGAAGACGACAACACTCACTGCCTGGAACCAGGGGCCGCCACCACTGCTCAATTAACGCTCTTCCTGCACTCAGCGCAAGGCTCAGAACAAGCGGCACTCCAGCTGAACAGCAGCAGCTGCGCAAAAGACACTTGTGCATGCCCCACACGCCCACTGTCCTGCCCTCTGGCTAGGCGAGGAAAGCCAATACCATCCCGTCAAAACTCATGCAGCTCTCAGGCGAGCAGTAATCCTTTTTTTCTTTCGTTTCTTTCTTTTTTTTTTCTCCAAAGAAAGCTTCCACAACTTACGCTCCTAGCGAGTGCAGAGATGTGGGCAGTAATAAGGGCAACATCAAAACAAAATAAAATCATGACTGGTACTGTCACAGTTGCACACGTGACAGCCACTTGTACGTAAAGCAGAGCAAATAAGCACACTCAATTCACAAAACGTACAACAAGCAAAGTGTCTTAGCAAGGGAGACCTGAAAAAAAAACAGTGTTAGAGGCAGGTGAACAAACAACAATAAAACACTGCATTAACATAACCTGGATTCCTTACTGCACATATAATAGTGTAAACATTGTCAATGTTACCACCAAACACAGCCCCGGCAAGAAAGCGTGCACATTAATATAATACTGCTCCTACACGGGAGAGGGGCTGGGGGGCTTGAGTAAAAATAAGCACGTCCCTCGCAAAGGGTGAGGAAAGCACAGTTGGAAACACCTGACATGTTGCCTGGGCACACTCAGTCGGTGGTGACGATTACTCTGCCAGAGGAAAAACCGGCCACTGGTCCCCAGGAGTGCCCTTTCACTGGCCTCACGGCATGCCTTGCTAACCATCTGTGCTGAATGATGACGCAAGCTAGCATCAGCAGCGTGGCCCCATAGAGCGCTCGCCCAGCCCAGCACCATGCTCACTGATAGCACTTGAAAGTTTTGACCAGGAAGGAGAAAAGTGGGCAATAAAACTGGTTGAATTTTCAAGCGTCCTACTTTGAAAGGTTGGTAGAAAAGATGCGATTAGGGTTCCTCAGACCAATGCTGCCTGCATAACGTTGCCTGTCGTGCCAGCCAAAAATGGCCCAACAGCCACTTTCCTGGTACTTTCTCGTGCCCTTTCCCGCGTGCTAATCTTTGCCCGTGCTCCCGTTTCAGGCAGGGTCCTGCTTTACCACATTGCTTTGCGGGAACTATCGGAAACAATTTCAAGGGTTTGTCCAGCCTCCACAAGCTGCCATCCCGATGCCTCTATGTTTTCTCGGCACCTGCCTGTCCAGCTCGCGCAGTGACGTAAGGCATGCCACACATGTCGCTACTGTTCCCGCAACATTATGCAGCCGGCGTTGCTTGGGCCCTTTGGATGCCATTTCCCCACACAGCCTAAGTAATTTTGCCATTATATTAAATGATGATTAAGATTCAAATAAATCAGGATTGCAAAAGATGTCGCACACTAAGTCACAGGTTTGATAAGACAAAGGCGCAACCGTCATGCACTTTAATAAAAGAGAAAACACTTCAACACTGGGCAAAAAGAGAAATTGAAAAGATCTCTCAAAGCACAGAACTTAATCATGAATAGAGCTTAATGGGAATCAACAAAACAAAGAAAAACTTTTGAAAGCTCAGGTAGAAAGAAAAATGGCAAGGTTCTTGTCGGCAATTCATGTGATAACTGAAAATGACGCTTACGGTAAACCATCGAGCAAACTTCAGGCCATGCTACAAGCCCGCTGATGGCTACTGAAGCTTGCTTAAAGGGACCATGGCATGCCTCCCTCCCTTTTATGCACACTGTGATTAGTCAACAACTTTGGGCCCAAACAAGAGCACCGCAGAGTTAGCTTAGACAGCTTATGACGAGCCTTATGATGAAGTGCCAGACGCCATCTACCAGTCTGCTATGAAACCCAGCTTGGTTGCAGGCAAATCCTTGATGCCCTTTGCGGAAGTATTCAGGGGAAAATGTTTCAAACAACAAGCTCAATAAACTAGTAAGATCAGCCACGTGAATTGCTTTGCAATGAAAAAGTTGTTACTGGGTTACTGAGTGAGAAGTGCTGCAAGGGGTTTAAAAATTTGCTGCCATGGCCCCTCTAAGCCTTCAGAACTTTGAAAAATCCCTGCAGGTAACACAGTGTAAATATTTTGTTTGCCTACAACAACCATGCTTGGGGCAAACATTTCAAAGCACAGCACAACATTTTGATGGTGCCACAAAAAATTCAAGTAAATGTGCAGCTTGTTGGACTGAAGAAAACTGCAACCTTATAGACATGCGCTTACACTGAGGTAAACATTAAAACTACACACTTCTCACAGTCAGCATCACAGCACTGAGCTTGTATAGAAACTCACCTTCAATAAACCAAATACTTTTTGCTTTCTTATATAATTCATAGGTCTGACATGCATTCAAATTATTTTGCTATACACAGCGAGCAACTTTCTGCAGGCACTTCAGATTTCTTTTTCTCCTTTTTTTTGGAGTGGCTCACTCATTCATGCCCAAATTTTGCACCTGCAGTGATGTCACTGGCCCAAACGATTTTTAAGCAGTCTTTGGAGCAGTAGTAAGTAGGGGCGTGTGAACAGGGATTTTTTTTATTCGAAGCAAATATTTAGCTATCCGCAATAAAAAACAAACTTTCAATTTCTCTAGCATGCTTCCGTAACTAGCCTGTGGGCTCATTTAAAAGGGTTTGCAGAGTTTTTCCATGGCATAAGAGAAACCTACAGAAGCTATCCTGCTGCTTTTAGCTCAGTTGATGGTACTATTTATATGGTGCAACTATGGCCTCGTGCAAGCACCTCAACTACAAGTGCTTCAGTGTATTGGTGTGTAACTATACATACGGACAAGCTATATGATTAATAGTGATGAAAAATTGGTCATGAAAAGAAAATTTAAAGGAGTACTGACACGAAATTTCTCGCTTTCAGTTTTTATGCTGTAAAGAATACCTATGGTCCCAGTAATTACGAAAATCGAACCGAAAGGCGTCAGCCACCAACATATAATTAATTATAGCACGTTTATTGCAACCACTTTCAAATTCGGTCGCCGCGCGGGAAAATGGCCGTTCGAAGGAGAGCCTGCAAGCGGACTGCCTGACGTCACGGTCTCCGTGACGTCGGACCGTGACGTCATGGTCTCCGTGACGTCAGGGACGTTCGCTGCATCGTCTGCTACGGATTGCACGCGGTTCACACTAAAGCGCTGGACACATGTACGATTTGTACACTCGATTCGCATGCGACTGATCGTTACGACTGTCACCACGACTAGTCGTACGCGTGAATTTGAGACACATGACCCGATGCGTGCATGCGATGCGTCGTCGGCGTCGCTCCGCCCACCGTTTTTGCTCCATGGTCAACTACGACTATCGCTGAGCTGAATTTGTAGATCCCGCGCGTTTAATCGCAAAAAATGGATAAAGCAGGCAATCGTGAAGCGTTTCCTGCCTTCGGAAACAGTTCGCGCACACGCCGGCCGCGCCTGCCAGCTCGGACACTCAGCGGCTCGATCCGGCGCAGACCATGGTAGCAAGACGGTAGCAACCGCTTGTCGCTGCTCTTCTGAATCAATCTGATCGTTAAAATGAAGTTCCACATGCGAGAAAGTAGGTGTTAGTGTGGTGAAAAATTGTGCTTGGGATTGTTATCAGGGCTTATTTTAAAAGCGGCGATCAGATATCTGCCGCGATGCAAGCGTATACGCTGACCGGCCCCCCGCGGCGCGCGGCGGGCGGTGCGCCGACCGGTCGAGAGATGGCAATACCTGCGCGGAAACGTGAAGTGCGCACTTCGCAAGCCTTGCTCACAGCGGTACCGCAGCCAAGCCAAACCTCCTATCGAAGCGAGACCGCCCACAACAACAGCGCAGGCTATCGCTTCCGGTTCCGGAAACAACTGTATGACGTCATGCTGAATCGGCCGCAAAATCGCGGATAGCCTGACGTCACACCCTAAGCGATTTCGCTAGTGCTGCCGATTTGTAATAGTTCGCGGCCAGGGCAATTAAAATCGATTTTTGATGCGTTTCCAGCCTCGGATCGCTCCAAAAATTTCTGTGGGTAATCTGTACAAACTACTGAAGCCAATTATATCGTTATTTAGGCCTCTAAATTTGGTGTCAGTACTCCTTTAAATGCAGCAGTTCCACGAACCTTCCTGTCAGCTCTGGGGGAAAAAAAAAACTCAGAGTCTGGGGCAATGCAAGGCATGGCCTGATTTACACACCCTCTCAGGCATGCCCTGGTGGCATAATGGTGGCATTGTCCCTCTCCAGCCCTCTACTCCAGGCTTCCTCTCCCTGTACTCACCTAAATAAAACGCATGCATTTCCCTTTCAATACACACCTGTTCACGCATAATAATTCTAAAGATTGGTTCCGCGCTGGCCATTTTACACCTGCGCAAACGTATACAAGGAGTTGAGGAGACTGAATACTCCACCGTGGTTTTTAGGATTAGGAAGCTAGCAGAAAAGGTCACTATCTTTCCGATGTTTTATATATCAAGGAAAAGGAGCATTAGAGATGGTCCCACTCTGTGCATCGTTTGACCTTAGAACCACGAGCATGTGAGCACGCAGCCAGGCTTTCTCATCTAGAGCAGGCCAGCTGGAGGGCGAGCCCCTCGTCAGGACGGGCAGAAGAGCTGGCCACGGAGACGGCAACATCCCTCCCCCTGGCCCCCCCTCAGCAGCAGCCCGTCACCGGTGCATGGCGGGAGTGGGGGCAGCTTGCACATGTTTGCAGCAGTCGACCGCGGGTGCCCAAAGGGCGGTACGCTTGGGGGCCAACTAGTTCATGCTCAGTGTAAAGAATACATTTTCCCTGTGTTGTAGCAGGCATTTTACTTCATGTGTCTGAGTTCACTGAAACAACTGCCCATTTGCGTTTTCAAATAGTGCCATTTTATTCAAAGCCGAATCAAATATTACATTATGCCCTCTGACATTCAAAATGTTGGAATATTCGCACACCCTTAGTACTACAAGTCAGCTTGGGAGTAGTAGATTTTGCAGCAGCCAAAAATGGGGGTGTTTTCAATACGCAACATCACCCATGAAGGAAGGCTGCGTGTGTGCGCGATAAATGATGCCGCTTCTGATTACAGTGAATCACGAGTGCTGACAGTTAATTTAGTTCCTACAAATACCAAAAAATGTGTGGTGCACGTAAGGCAAAATGTTTTAAGATGAGCTAGATTTGCCATTTGGCACAGTTTTGCAAAACAGGCCCGAAATTCACATCACCACACTGCAGTCGGCATGAAAATGGCAATAGCTACTCTGCAATCCAGAAAAAGCCAGCTTTCACCCTTCTTCTCTGAATGGATGAGCCCTACGTCAGCCCAGGGCTGAAGAGAACCTTACGAGCTCACGCCATGCGTTTTTCACAGCCAGCAAATACTAGTCCATTCAGGGACAGGTGAGCAAGCTATTTCTATTTACAGTCGAACCCGACTACATCGAACCTGTTTACATTGAACTATCCTTCCTATCGAACTATTTCTGGACATGGTACATTTACAATGAGAATATATAGCAAAAAGTACGCTTACATTGAACAAAAACACCATTGACAACCGATATATTGAACGTGAAATGCTGCAGAAGTGCCCCCCCAGGTTGGCTTTCCCTCACGACGGAGGAAAGTTCTGCCGGCACACCCTCCAAAGTGGTCGAGCCCAGCTGCTCATGGCCACTAGCCTGGCGCTTATTCGTAAATGTGAAAGATTGCGGCCTCAGCTGCTCCAACCCTTTAGACAATGTGGAGAAGTGTATACTGTCTCGGGCAGCAATGTTGTTCAAGCAGACAGGATTATTTTGTGCGGAAGTAAGGCAGTTTCATCAATGAAGTGTTTTTATAAATGATATGTGCTCTTATGACGTCCAAATCCTTAACTTGCTTATATCAAATTATCCCCTATATCGAACCGATACGCATTTTTTTGTGCTTTCGATATAACCGGGTTTGACTGTAGTATGTGAGAGTTGGCTTTTGTGCAAATGTCAAATCACCAGGCATGTGGTGTTGCCATAATCGTGTTAAAAATAATTACTTCAAAATCTGATCTTTATGTAAAAGTGCCAATGGGTGAGTGATTAAAAAAAATTCTGAAGTGACTGCACAAAGTGCCCAGACTGTGGAGGACTCTTGTAAAAATAGATACCACAAAGCCTGTTCACTGCTAGGGAATCAAACTTTGATCATGAAGTTGAGAAATTCACAAGCTCGACTTTATTGGACCAAGATTGACATTTGCAAATTCCTTTGGCTGCCATATGAGAACTTGAACTGAGAAAACGTTAGACCACCCAACCTAACGGTAGTACTTGATTATTTCCCTGAATGAGCCAACTCTCTGAGACAAATGATTCTCGGGGACTTGCTTGCGGCTAAAACAGCCTTTCCTTGGGTGACTTGATTAATATGCAACTCACAAAAGTCATTACAAACAATCTTCTTGCATCTTACTAGGCACAGTTAAACAAAAGCTCATCTTATTTCAGGTACCATATGTCACTTTTAAGAAGGGTGGCACATATAGCTGTTGATGCTGAATGCAGATAGCCTGGAAGGAGAAATGCCACAGCTTGGTAGCACACTGAAGTTACTCGCACTGTTGCCCATTACTTGCACACTACACCTTCGAGGCCTCCCAATATGTACTGATTAAGTGAAAAGCTAGACTGCTCATCATGTTCATCAACCGCCAATGCAGTCCACTGCAGGACGAAGGTCTCTCCCATCGATCTCCGCCTGCCCCTGTCCTGCGCTGCTCAAATCCATTCTGTGCACCTGAATTTCCGTATTTCCTCTCTCCATAGAGTTATTGGCCTTCCCTTTCTTACAGACCCTTCTATCGGTATCCAGCCTGTTACCCGGGTGGTCCACCGCTTGTCGGTCTGCCTAACTACACGGCAAATTTCTTTTTCTTTACTTGAACTGTGATATCATCTACTCGAGTTTGCTCCCTGACCCGGGAAGCTCGTTTCCTCTCCCTTAGCATCACTCCTCTCATCCTTCTTTTTGCGGCCCACTGGGCTGACCCAAGTTTGCTTTCCAGTTGTCTAGTAAGGTGCCAAGTTTCTGCTCCATATATCATCACCTGCCGGACGCATCGGTTGTGTACCTTTCTTTTGAGTAATGGAGGTAGCTTACTTTTTGTCATTTGTGCCTGCTTTCCCAGTGCACCCCAGCCCTTTCCTATTCTGTACCAGATTCCTTTCTCATAGGTGGGATCCGCACTGACGACCTGTCCAAGGTGGTCACATTCTTGTACTTCTAGGGTTTCATTACGTACGCTGAATAATACTTTTTTATACATAGTAGTTTTTTGTGGGTACATATTCATCACATGAAAAGCCAGAAAAATGTTTATGCTTTTTTTTTTTGCAACCCTTTCCATGGTCTTGTTCCTTAGTTACTGGGGAGAAATTTTAGAAAAGCTGTTCTTCAAACTTTCCTTCTGCCTGCAAACTTTATGCAAACAAAGCTAACAATTTGCAGAATGGTGTCAAGCTCTCTGGTGACAATGTTTATATTGGCACCACCCGCATCACTCACGGGCAGTGAAAACGGCAAGAGTCACGTGGGAGCGGCCCGAGGACCCCCCCCCCTCCGAAACAGCTGGCAGACCCACCTTTTCTCTCTGGTTCAATCGTTCTTCCCGTTCCAACTTTCGAAGCTCCTGGATGTAGTCGTTGAACATGCTTTCCCGCTCTCGCATCTTCTCAATGTTCTTGAACCGCTCATCCTTACCATATTTTTGTGCAAAGTCACTGAACGTCGACCTGCAAGGAAGCAGGCAAGTCTGCACCCCGCAATGACAGCAGCCACAAAGGCCCTAGCAGCCGTGCGTGCTGCGTCCAGGAAGGCCAAGGGTGAGGAGGAGGAGAGCACTCACTTGCTCGAGAGGCCCGCCGACTCGAGCAGCTGCTGGAAGTGGTCCTTGCGCTCCCGCATCTTGTTGCGCTTCTCCCGCCGCTCCTCCTCGGCGCGCTCCTTGACGTACTTCTCAAATACCTGTTTGCGCTCCTTGGAGGTGAGCAGCAGGTAGCGGCTGTCGAACACGATCTTGTGCAGCTCCTTCTCCCAGGTGGAGAAGGCCGACACCTGCGAGAAGGCCGCTTGCGCTCAGCTCTCCCGGGGAGGAGGAGGGAGAGAGAGAGAGGGGGGGGGGGGCTCCCACCTCCTTCTCGACGAGCATGTCCCGGAAGCGCTGCATGCGCACTTCCAGGGGAATGGTGGCCCGCTCCTTGGCTGCCCGCAGCTCGGCCTCCATGGCCGACTCCTTGCCCTGGGCCGCCCGCGGTGCTGCCGGCTCCTCCTCGGCCGCCGCTGCCTTGGCCTCCGGGGCGGCAGCCCCGTTGGGGGTCTCCTCCTCCTCCTCCTCCTCTTCCACCCTGCGCGGGAAGCGGCGGGCATTTCAAAACAGCAGCACCTGCTCAAGAAGGTGGCCGTGCAAAAATCGGGCATTACTGAAAGATCCAGTGGCGGACCTTTAAGGTTGCAGCGTCAACACCTATATCATGTTCGGCCCCATGCAGCTTTTCAAGCCTGTGCCCCCCCGTGCTTTGCATTCTGTCCCAGTGGACCGACTGCTCACTTTAGCAGCGGCACTGGCTGCTTGTCACCCCTTTTGTTGCCCACCTGCAGCAGCGGCCCTTTGACGCCGTCCCTTCATTTTGCGAGAGCAACGGGACCCCGCGAGACAGCGCAAGAGAAGCGCGCTGGCACTGTTGCGACATCCCTCTAGCAACTGTAAGCGCAGAGTCACCACAGCCATACCACTCAGGGCTCGACCTTACGTCCCCCTTTTCACCCGCGTTTGTCATCATTTGTTATTCTTTTCACTCGGTGAGGACAGGTCGATGGTGTAAATTTTTGCCAATATGCCCCCGCAATAAGACATAGCCACAGCTCAGAAAATTCTCACCTACGATGGCTAAGATGCAAACCAATGTGGCCCTGCATGCCCGCTACCCGTATGTCTAACCACACGGCCCACCCATCCTTGCAGTCTAAACAAGTGTTCAGCCAAATGCACTTTGAGTGCATCACAGTGCTGAAGCAGAATGGCCGCTCTCTATGTGCAGAGCCTACCGCCACTGGCACAGCAATAATCGCAACGGTGGCAGTGTGGAAAAAATGCTTGTACATTTTGCTGTGGCAGTGGGGAAAAAATGCTTGTACAGCTCAAACCCCGGCCAGTGGGTGCTTCCAACTTCCAGCCTCAATTGTCACGGCTCCTCTCCCCTGTTGCTCAGCGAAAACTGCCTCCTACAAAGCACACTGCATTCACGTTTCTTTCCATGAGCCTAATGCAGACTGACTGCGAACTTGTAATGTTTCTCATTTGTCCACTCCTAGACGGAAGTTCACTTGAGGGTCATGGTACTTATGTCCCACAAAGCTTGCTTGCCGCATGTGGGACTCCCCTTTTCTAATACCACTGACAATGCACAGGTTCGTACCGCAGGTTCGAATGACCCAAGCTGCCAAGCAGGGCTGAACCTCTTCATACATGTCCTATCACTCCAAGGGGACAAGGTAGCACTGCCGAACTGCGTTCACTATGCGGAATGTCACAATGCAATAGCACCTCTGCATAACCAGGGTGTCTACTACGTTGACATTTTCAAGTTCCCGAGTGCTTTCGCTAAATTATTCTCCGAGTGACACAGAACTGTTTATATTAAGACGGGTTAACACCATGTTGCCGGATGCTGTCACTCTCTGACACAAAATTTCAAAGCTGAGATATCTATGTAGAAGGCTTCCTTTTTATCAGGAGATATCTCCCAGCAAGTTTCAACACTAACCGTTCGGTACAACATATTTTCAATCCATTTTAATCTTTGTGCACATGACAAAGCTGAAATGGGATGCCCTTTTGGCATCGGCATCAGCACGATGCCACCTGCTTCGGCCATGGCTCCTGGCCCCAAACTGCCTGGGTCAGGGTTCCTATGATGTGGCCAACGCGCTGGCTGCGGTTGGCGCGCGTTGCTTCGCCGTGTGTATACGTCACGGTTTTGGGACTGAAGTCATGCTGCCCGGGTGTGTGGAGATGGTGGAGACCGCAGCCACACTGGGCGCTCACGCACGCATCCACACCGGCAGTGGTGCAACAAGAACAGCAACATCACGAGCGCCCGCCTTCCTGCCATGGCAGCCGCCTCGGTGCTCCTTTTGTCGAAACAAACTGACACGAATAAATGAGGCTGGAAATATTCATTCACGCTGTGATCTATCGCCTGATGTGCCATTTTATTATTATTGGACTGGTAGGCAGCCATAGTAGCAAAAAAAGCGTAAAACAAAAATTTTGTGTCAGTACTCCTTTAAAAAATAAAAACAAACGACATAATACAGTTTGAATGGTAAGTAATGTTCATTCAAAGAGAAAATAGAAGGGAGAGGTTAGTAAAAGCACAATGAATAAAATTAGAATAAATTAAAATTAAAATTAGAATTAAAATTAGAATGAATAGAAGAAAACACTTCCACATGTGAGACAGTTATTTCGACCACATTGGTTTGGGTCAAAACTGGGGGCCTTTTGCTGGTATGGGACGTGATGGTGCAAGCGGTGCCGGCAAAGTGGGGACAGGTTGGCACGACACGCCATCAGCACATTATCACCCCCGCCATCACTGATTGGCCTTTGCGCTCTGCAGCACAGAAAAATGGGGTTCAGACGGTCAGACCCCATTTACCAATGTCAGCAAACAAGCCTTAAGGTACAAACCCATTAGCGACGCCATGCCATGCCGCGTGCCGTTTGGCGATATCTGCGGACACTGAAAACCTGTTTTTGCCAAGAACTGCACTTTTTGCTTGCCGCAGAGCAAATAGACCGGGCCCCATTTTTGCTGTGCTGCAGAGCGCAAAGGCCAATCAGTGATGGCGGGTGTGATAATGCGCTGATGGCGTGTCGTGCCAATCTGAACTGCACTTTTTCATAGCCGCTTCCACGATCATGCTTGGGTCTAGGCAAGAATGGATTTTAACAATGTTCCCCTGACACCTGCTCGAAAAAGCAGGAAGAGCTCTTACTGCAGGGTCGCGCGTGGACAGGCTCACCACGTGACTGCTGCTAGGGCAAGTCAGTGTGTGTGTGGGTGGCTGAACATCTGCGCTGCGGCGCCACTGGTGCCGCTGTTGACCAGCATCGCATCGGTATGGCAACTCGCTGCAAGTGTGTTTGTCCGCTGCCACAAAACTCTGTTGCAGAGTACAGTCTTGCGACACGTTTTCTGCTGCCTTCCCAGAGCTACACGAACAAAAGGGGAGGGTGAAGAGGTGGGGTGTGGCGGCCCCCAAAGAGCTCAAGTGCAAGCCATACAAAGCACCGTATTTGCATTCGGCTGGTTTTCTTCTTGCTCCAACGTGCTCCGTAACAGACGGAAGCCCGTCCCAGAGGCCAAATTCAGCTGAGGACCAAATTTCATGCTTTACATGGTGTCATCAGTAATGGGGCAGGGAAAGCGACGCTATTTCCTGCTCATGCGACGTTCTTTCGTTCTGGGACCTTTATTGATACGCTTCACGCTCCCAATGGAACCACGACAGAGGCGCTTTTAGGAGGTGGCACACTCGGCACTCTTATGCCAGACCACACGTTGCAATATATAGCCCTGCCACATGACCATGTAGACTGCCGCACTGACAGCAGGCTAGAAGGCCCTTCACTCGGACAGCTCAGAAAGCACGTCAGAGCTGGCACCAGCCCCGCTGGAGGGGCACTCACAAAGAATTGATGGCAGGTAATGGAGGCTCATACCATTGGTTCGTAACACTGAAACAAGGGGCCATAAATGAGAAGCTACTGGTACAATCTGTACAAAGATGATCTCTTTGCGCCATGCGTGGTCTTATGGGCCAGAGTTTCTGTTATCAGAGTCACCATTCCAGTAACTTTTGTTCTCTCTGAACAAAATCATGGCCAACTTTCTCTGATCGAAGCATATAATATCTCTGTTTCCCAGACTTTTCACACACCACGAAAATTATACATTGATTCCATGGAGCGGCGAATCTTGCTCAGTGCCAGATATTCCGTGGTTGGTGCAGCCACGGCCATTCCATCTCCCCCTTTTGGTGCGGCCTGCCAGTTCATTTCGCAAACAAACAAAAAAAAAAAAAAAGTGAGTGAACAGAGTTCACCAGTGGCCACGGTGGGAGGTGCCTTGCACCTCCTTGCACCGCCTCGTGCAACAGTATTGACACTTTTACCCTGCCATCGTCTGGTCAGCCTGCAACCTTGATTTTTTTTTTCATGACTGCTGTTAGGTTTACCAGTCTGTGAATGAATTAAACCACGTGCGATGCCTAAAACTTGTTCTGTGCCGCACTGCAAGTCGAATGCCTCACGAAACTTGGACCTGCGCTAGCATAAGCTGCTGTCCAAAGAAAACCTCCAGAGTGCCCCACTGCGGAGCATTACCCAACAAGGGAGTGACAAAGGCAGCCAGTTGGGCAGCCAAGCACCAAGACTGCTGTGTGTTCGCTTCACTTCACCACAGACGATTACAAGGTAGGAATGAAATGCAAGTTACTGCTTCCACAGCCAAGCCGACTCAGTTTCCATCCTATAAACAACCTACATGTTGCCGTCTCATTCCAAGGAGCGAAAAACTCTGCTTTGCGCACCACGTAACGCGTGCACGCAAGTCATAATTTCAGGGAAGCCGCCGTTAGTGGTGGAAAAGCAAAACATCCTCGTTTAGAAGAACCCGAGTCTGAACGCACAGATAGCGGATACCAGCAGCAAGAAAAACGTAGCTTCAGGCAATATGCCGATGATGAACATTTTGAAAGTGGATTGAAAACTTAAGAATGCCAGACGACATTTGAGTTGGTTTGATATACTGCAATGACGAAAAGAAATTTCTGCAGTTGAAATTTCTTCACCGTCTTCCAGTGAAATGCAGAGACTAAATGAGCGCTTGCAGAAACTTCAACAAACCTGTGATGAATTCAGAGAAAAAGTCCAGAAATATGACGACAACCGAGTTGTGCAAGCTCTAAACACCCTTTCGGAATCTGTGCAAGCAGAACATTGGAATGTGAAATTTGTCATGGAACAGATTATCAGATTATAAGATCATCAGATTATCAGATTATCAAGAAAAGATTCTCAACTTGGAGCCCACGTTGTGGGAATGTGTGTTGTGGAAGGCGACATCTTGTAAAGGTTACGATCATGTGCGGAGAAGAAAAGTTCTGAAGCTTGGGTGTCGAAGTTCGCTACAAAAGTTTGTCGGATCTTCGAGTAACACGCCTAATAAAGGAACGGCTTCAAGTGGAGAGACAAAGCTTGCAGTCAGAAAAAGAGCCATACTGCGACCTCATTACTGGAGAATGTCAATACAGCAAAAAGTAATTGACGATCACCAGGTTGATAGAATTTTCAGGCTTGTTGATATCGGCTGTGAACCTCGAACCGGTGGTGCCACTGAAATAGTCAACAGGCTCCTTTGCCTTACCCTGCGGGGGCTTTTTCATGGCTTACGTTATCCCCGTAGGGTATTTTTTTACTAGGAACCTGAAACATGACCGGCACTGCAACGTGACACTCAGTGTGCTGAAAGCTGTCAAAGAGGCTGGGTTCCTCATTATCCGTATCGTCACAGACAGCCACCAGACAAACACGGCCATGTTTCGAGGCATGTCTGATGATAACACACTGCAGCGATGTTGTGGCACATCCCGTGCAGTAAAATGACCCATTATTTCTCTCATTTACTCGAACCACCTGATCAAGAACTTTAGAATGAATCTGCTTTCGTTCCACCGCTGCTTTAGTTTCTGAGCGGGCGCTGCCGTAGAGTTGCCGATGGGGGAGGATATTTTAGAGTGGCACCCCATGCAGCGCCAACGTGAAACTGAATAGAGGGGAAACAAAGCAGATGACACAGGCTTTCTGACATGGGCAGCGAGATGAATAATATTGTTGGAGGCTGATATCTAGCTATTTACCCAATTCAAGAGAAAACGTTCGCATATAGGTTGTTCTGAAATAATTACTTCAACTGTACACATCGTGCGAGAAGACTTTGCTAGCTATTTTACAGCATTTAATTCGAACCAAAATGCCAAACCAAAATTACCCGTTTGAGTCAGTTTGGAATGCACATAACACTCAAATAACCTTCAGAGAAAGTGTTTTTAACCGAGTATCACAAGGTATGAACTGCACTACCCTCTTGCAAACTTCTTAAATTGTATTGACGCTGTTTCATAGACAACAGAAAATGTGGTAAAAAATTTTCAAATTGAAAATGCCGCAATTGCAAGGTGATTTTTTTTTACATTTGAATGCTGAAATTATCTTTGCAATCCCTGACTGCATTGTAAGAATGAGGGTAGAGCCACGACAAAAGTTGCACAAAGCGAGGTGGCGCTTGTTGCTCCACGTCAGTTACCGTGGCGACTACCTCCCATTCACACCGAAATTAATTTGAGCAACGTTGCTATGTTTGGCCACCTCGCTTTTGGCATTAAATTTCACTTCATATCAATTATTACTACTCACAAAAGCAGTTCAGCCATCAGGCGCACATGCCCGAACAAGTCGCAGCAATGCAGTACGCGCCGGAACTTGTGGCGTGTCGATTTTTCAATTCACGAGGGTCGCCAGCTCGCTGTCAAACACAGCAATCACTGACTGCTTTATAACACCGCAGTGAGTCGAGAGGTGCACTCCACGAACCCCGATAATAGACGCGCGCACTGCATTTCACATTCAAGTATGAGCCACTGCCACAGAGCAAGAATATATAGGAGGCGAAACGGCCCATCGCGATAAGTGCGGGCGAGCGACCCGATAATGTCACAACGAAAACCAAGGCGGACTGCAAAGCTTCGTCACTGCGACGACGAAGGAGAGGGTAGCGGCAGCCCCACTGTTTCTTCACCCGCGGCAGATGCCGCTAGCCTGACGTATGGCGAGCGCTTGTAGCCTTACCTGGCCACGCTAGGAAGCCTCGTTTCCCCTCCCACATTGTTCTTGCTCCGTGGATACTGCGAAGTAGTTGGCACCATGCTGTTTTCCGCGCAACTTCCCGTAATCTGGCCAACAGTATCCTCGCGTTAGCGACACTGTTAGTACCACAACAGACAAAATGACTAAACGGGATCCAATTGACTGCGTAACCTAAACCAGGGAAAAGACCCGCTCGGTGCAATGATCGCTTTAACTACGCAGCAGCTGCTTCGCATAGCGGTCACGCTTTTTGTTGCCATAGCGACCCCGATCGGGAAAACCGTTTCAGCGAACACAGCCGGAGAGCCAATCCCGCTTTCGAAGTTCTTGTTTACTTCGTTTCACAATATTTTTCCACAGTCCGTGCATTTACGAGTGAAAAATGATAAGAGCAGTGACCATAAGGCAAAAGACGAGGGTTCAGCTGACCTTGCGATACCAACTTGATCGCCACGTCCTTGCAAAAAACACCACCACTTGGGCTGCTTGGGAAACCATGCTGGAAATTCAGCCTTAAATTTTCCCCCACCGAAAGTGACGCGAGCATCAAAATTCCTACCTTTCACACCGTTTTGGAGCAGTTTGGTGCAATTTTAGCCATTTTCATGCTTTTGGAGTATCCTGATGCAGGAAAAGGGTCTTGTATCAAAACTACGTAATATATGCAGCTATCTAAGCTCTGCTACCGTCCCACCCCCCTCCATGGTTGGGCAGTGCTGCCACGGCAACTTGGGCACGCGTAACCAGGCTTCTAAGTCATTCAGGGGTGAAGGTGTAGACACCACAATGGGTTCCGCCATCAAAGGGCTTGATTTGGCTGCACTGCTTACGCATAGCCTATACAATAGGCTAGCCCGTTTAATTCAGAGGCTTTCCCCTACTATATAATATTTTTGCACGACTTCGTTGCAGTATGTAGCAGATATACACGCAATTAATGTTATAACACGTTTTTGCGAACTTGCGTTCACAGGTGTTGAAGGCGGTCGGCGCGGCTGGACCAACCCAGATTTTTGCGGGTTTGCCGCGGCTGGCGCAGCACTGCGCTTGCCCGGCAAACTCAACTGTCTGGAGCCTATACGTTGTGGGCTTGCTGGGTCTGGCTACGGGATAACAAACGACCCCGGCTAGCCTCGTTAGAGACGTTGAGCGACGATGTCAGCTCGACGCCCGGAAATGACCCATCCAAAATGCCCCAGAGAGGTACGCGGCGTCCACAAGGGAGACGCCGCGACGGGTTCGACTCACCGACACAGGCGACGACAGGCTCCAAGGGGCCGGGACGAACCAGGGGTTTATTGGCCGAGTCGTACAGTGCATAATAACGCCAAGACCGGGTTAAGAACTACACTGTACCGACACGCGTCCGATCGGGGCCAAACAGCGCCCGACCGGCCGGCGCGGCGGGGAGGAGACGAGCCGGCCGGGGGCATGGAGCGCCCCGGTATCCGACTCCCTTCTCCTGGACGTGGGGCGGCGAGGGTGCGATACGATCCGCGACCCCTCGCGTTCCCTATACTCCATCCTCCATCTCCTTCCCGAGCCCCTGGAGTCAGGGAGACATCCAGAGAGCTCGCGAGAGAGCCGACCGAGCCCAGAGAGCAGAGAGTCCTGAGAGAGACAGCGCGAAACGGGCGCGTCCGGTTTTAAGGCGCGAAGGAGAGGAGGCAGGTTCCCGGGCGAGGAGGAGCGACAGCGGCGGCGGGACAGTCGGTGCCCGCCGGCGCGTCGGCCCGCGAGGTGACGTCACGAGCGCGGGAAAGCGCGCTCGTTCGAACATCGCGCTCGCGGGAGGAGGAAAGGGGATCAAGCGGATCCCCACATCCCCCCCTCCTCAAGACCGAGCCCGGTCTGAAGGACCGGCTCGACCACTGCAGGCACAGCACATACCCTACGAGCTTACAACGGGTCCCCAGCCCAAGAAGTCCGCGAATGTCCGCAGAAAACCGGGCTGGGGACCGAGCCAGGTACGGTGCTGCAAAAGGGAGACGAAAGGCGAAACCCAAAACTACCTGCCGGGAACAGCGATAGGGGCGTGCAAAGGCTCGGGCCGAAAAAGCGGCCGTAACGCCGGTGCCGCGAGAAACTGGGGAGAGCTAACGGCTGCGTAGTGCGTAACAGCGGTCGCACGGAAGGTAGCCGGCATTCCCCGTTTCGCTTCGTCGGCGGCCATCCTCCCCCCCTTCCAAACCGTCGCTATCGGCGACGAAGGCATGGAGGGAAGAATACTGGAACGAAGGGCGTGAGGCCCGCGTCGTTCCCTAGGCCGCCGATTGAGTGGCGTGCCCTTCTCCCGCGGTGTCTCTCCGACATCCGCCAAGAGAGAGGGTCTACCTACCGTGTCACGTGGGCTTTTGGGCCAGTTGGTGGGCCGTCGCCTGACGTGACGCGCTTCCGCCCGCCACTGAGGAGAGGGGGCAAACTCAACCTCTCCGTGGCTGTGGCGTTGGCGCTCGCTGGCGCTCGGTAGGGTTGGTCATGGGGCGGAAACGTCGCCCCGCGCCAACGCTCCGCTCGGACGTGAGGACGCATGATCAGGCCCGCGGAAAAAGCCAAACGGGTGAATATCGCGGTCCTTTGTCCTCATCGCGCATGCCTAGCGCTTCCGCAGGGCGAAAATGTCGCCGATCCGCGAAGCAAACAGCGGCAGCCCGAAAGGAACCGACGACTACGGCTACCGGGGTGGAGTCCCCAAGTGTACGCCGCATTTTGCCGTGGTTGCGCCTCTCGATTGGGTGCATGAAGTGGGATAACTTGCGTGATCCGGACTTCGCGCTGTGGCATGCGCGGCATGAGCGAGAAGAGAAAAGCCTCCTCGCTGTGTGCGCGGCCGGACTATTTCGCAGAGTGACTCAACTTCGTAAAAGTCTTACGGTCGCTCGCTTATCCGGCCTGTCGCGAGTCGGGGAAGCCCAACGCGGCCTCCCTAGACTGCGGCAAATCGTCACCCTAGATGCGCCTCTCGGGACATTGTCGGGTGAGATTTTATCGGCAGAACTCCCATCCGCTCCTTGCAAGCACGGGTCCGAGACAAAAAATAAAAAACGCGCTTGCAGCAGCCTGGCTGCATAGCGCACGGGACCTACCGCAACACGAGCGGTCATCAGCCTCCGGCGACAGCGTCGCCCGCTCCATCTCGGAGCGCGACTCACACAGAGCCAAACGACGTACTATTTACATATTTACAAACGGACCTTACTGCTGCGTTCGGAGGAGGTTTGTTCTGCCAAAGGCGATGCCGGCGGACAACATGTGGTCCCCGGGTGCGCCTCTCGTCTGGGGATTGCCAAATTCGTGGCTGTGTTCCCTTCGACGATCGCACCGACGAACACATTCGAGCACGTGGTCGTATGTTCCGTCAAGTGCGGCGCGCGTCAGGAACTCCGGGTTAGCGACGGGGGCTAATATCCGCCGCCACGTTCGCGTTTCCCTTCCTTTAGCGCAACGGCAAGAGCGAGGATAGTGGAGATCAACTCGCTACATGCTTGGCCAGGTCGTGGAGCGGCACAACTTCGTAAAGTCTTGCGGCCACTCGCCCAGCCGCCCGCGAGTCACGGAAGTATCGTACACCTTCCTCAAACTGCGGGTGCTCACCACCGTGAAACTCTCAGGGGAATTTCCTTCGGTGGGATAAACTTCAGCGAGAGACATTGAGCATGTAGCAGATACGAATCCGAGAAATAAAAAAAAACGCGCCTGCAGCAGTACGAGCTGCAAAGCGCTCGAGGCTGACCACAATACCAGCGGTTAGTAGCCTCCGGCGACCGCGTCGCCCGCTCACACAGAGCACGACTCACACAGAGCCAGTTAAAATCATATTTACAACACGGATCGTTCTGATCACCGGGCACCTGCTCGTCTCTGCTGAATGCAATACCGGCTGACAATGGGTCTGCTCGGTATGCGATATCGCCCGGGAATTGCAACGTTTGCACGCTTAATGCATTCCCTTCGGGGCTCGCACCAACTGGCCGTCGTTCAGCGCGTGGCTACGGGGTCAGTCGGGCGCTAGGCGCGTTAGGAACATTCAAGCGGCCACGGGGGCTCACGTAATGTGTCCGCCACCACGTGGTGCTACCGCTCCCATTGCGCACGGTGACGTTTTCACGGGCGCAGCTTATATGGCCAGCACGCGTGGTTCGCGTATCCGCTTAAGCCAGCTGAATTCCACGTGGTCCGTCTCCACTACGAACGAACTTTTGTCGACGAAACGGTCAAACTCGTTCGGAACGTGTGGCCCGATCTCTAAGTAGTCCGTAGCACTACGCGGCGAGCGGGCCGCCGTGCTTTGGAAACACGAGATCGTAAGGCGAGCTATGCCTGGGAAACAGAGTGCTCCCCAGTGGGCCTAGCTGCGGACTCAGCGCACTGCATCTCACGCGCGCCGGGCAAGATCGACAACAAAGCGTCGTACAATGCCTGCGCGGGGATGTGCTATGCGGTCCCGGCCGTGTCGTGGAGGCAAAGTGCGCTCTTTTGCGACAGGGCCTTGGCGTCCGCGCGTGCGATGATGCACTCGGTAGGACGAATGCGCGTTATCGTCGTCGGAGCAGAATGCTCCCCGACGAGGCGCAAGGGGCTCCTTGGCGAAACGCAAACTTGGCCACAAAAGCCGTTTGTCGTCTGCACATGGAGATACATTGGCCGCAGGCTAACGTCGTCCGATCAAAAGGTGTTCTCGTTTCCGACGTAGCGAGCGTATGGCTCTGCTCCAGGTTCATATCGTACGTCAAGTTCGCAGGCTCAGGATCGCCACTACGTTGAGTCGTACAGAACACAGGAGGTGCTGGCGCGGGTCGGGCGATAACTGCCTCGATCCGCGGACAGCGGTGAGCGGCGGGAGCACGTTACGCCGAAGCGTCGTGCTCGGAAGCCGAACCGCTCACCTCACAGTAAATCGCACAGGGACTAAGGCCAGGGGCCTGCTCCGTCGCGCAGTGTCGATACCGTGTTGGGCGCCAATGTGGGCTTGCTGGGTCTGGCTACGGGATAACAAACGACCCCGGCTAGCCTCGTTAGAGACGTTGAGCGACGATGTCAGCTCGACGCCCGGAAATGACCCATCCAAAATGCCCCAGAGAGGTACGCGGCGTCCACAAGGGAGACGCCGCGACGGGTTCGACTCACCGACACAGGCGACGACAGGCTCCAAGGGGCCGGGACGAACCAGGGGTTTATTGGCCGAGTCGTACAGTGCATAATAACGCCAAGACCGGGTTAAGAACTACACTGTACCGACACGCGTCCGATCGGGGCCAAACAGCGCCCGACCGGCCGGCGCGGCGGGGAGGAGACGAGCCGGCCGGGGGCATGGAGCGCCCCGGTATCCGACTCCCTTCTCCTGGACGTGGGGCGGCGAGGGTGCGATACGATCCGCGACCCCTCGCGTTCCCTATACTCCATCCTCCATCTCCTTCCCGAGCCCCTGGAGTCAGGGAGACATCCAGAGAGCTCGCGAGAGAGCCGACCGAGCCCAGAGAGCAGAGAGTCCTGAGAGAGACAGCGCGAAACGGGCGCGTCCGGTTTTAAGGCGCGAAGGAGAGGAGGCAGGTTCCCGGGCGAGGAGGAGCGACAGCGGCGGCGGGACAGTCGGTGCCCGCCGGCGCGTCGGCCCGCGAGGTGACGTCACGAGCGCGGGAAAGCGCGCTCGTTCGAACATCGCGCTCGCGGGAGGAGGAAAGGGGATCAAGCGGATCCCCACAACGTCCGCCGGCATCTACCACACATCAGCAGCACGAGCGACCTGCAACGTCGGCATAATGTTAACTTCACCAAGCTGCATAAGTTTGCGTCCCACCGCTGTCCGCTACACTCCGCAGTAGCAACGAAAGCATGAACCGTCGCCGCTGGATTGTGTGTATGCCTTCAACGCAGGTTATCCTTTAATACAGGCTCTTAATTTCCTGATATCACATCTGTCGCTGCTGCCACGCTTCTTTCTCATTTCTTTCTTAGAGGAATGAAATTCAACTGAATTGAAGTGAAATTAAGTCATCCTAGGGAATGTGCGCTTTCTACAAACTATAGAATCTGGGGCATAAAACCCCCGAAAGTTTAAACTCTTCTACTTTATGACTAGGATATCGTTAGGCACCGGCTCTCTTTCCTTTTATTTTCTTACTGGAGGCACAGAAAGTCTCATCCTTTGAGCAGCTTCTCGTGGCGGACCAGGTAAAAGCTGGCCTGACGGAGGAGGCAGCCTTAAACTGCTTGAAGGCGATAATCGAGCCAGCCCCTTTGCCTCAAACGTTCGAGAAAGCGGCTGGAGAGAGCAGCGCGTATAGGAGGGTCGGGAGTTCCGACAAAGCCGAACTGCAAGCAGCAGACAGGGACGCAGAGCACGGCAAAGGCAAGCCACAGTAGAACATCCCCCCACCGACAGGGAGGTTGCTTTCGGTGACTCCGTCGGCCGCTGCCCTTACGCCAACGAAGAGGTGACAGACAAAGGAAAAGACCCATCCGCAGGCGAAAGGTTGGCGGCGCGAGTCTCCGTCCCTGGCAAAGTACCTCCGTCCACTGTCTCCGTCCCTTGCAAAGTACCAGCATTCTTTTCCTCCTTGAAGCTCCACACCTTTCGTCATGAGCAAATGCCTTGGCCCCCTCATGGCTGGGCTATGGCAACAGCCAGTTGGCGATGAGACACTGCTCCCTTTCCCTTTACGCTCGCTCAGAAACAAGTTTCAGAGGATATCTACGTTTAGGCCTGAAGACGGGAAACACGATACCATCACTTCGTCATGGGTGCGTTTTGAAACAAAGCTGCTGCGTTCACCATTCATGCTCTCTAAGAGCTGATGGTCAACTGGGTGAGCGAGACCAGCAGCAATGGCATATACACAGTGCACAACATGCGAGAACAAAGCTTACTGCGCAGCCACTGCGATCATGTCCTCTCTTTTCCATCGTACCACTATTGCGACCAAGCCCACTGGCATGCGGGTGAGCACTCGCCTCTCGCTGCCATCGTTTCCGGTTGATGATGATGGTGTCATTTCCCATGCAGAGCAAGGGGCCTGGTAACAAGCGACGCCCCCTCCTCAGAGGCCCTTTGGGACTGACCTCCACTGCCCGCCAGAGCAGAGAGAGAGATCTCACTGTCTAGTTATCGTAGCTTATCCAGCTCTACTTTGAGCTTTCATGAAGCAGTCACGGGTTTACTGTAGTTTGAAAAATTCCTAAAACCCTGTATACAGATTTCATTGTAAAGTACTACTAAAATGCTCCAGAAAAAAAAAATCCATGCAGCAGTTTTTTTTTTTTTCATATGAGCAGAAATCCCCTATGGTGCCCACAGGCAAAGCGGTTTTTAGATTTTAGATTACCCATTATGGATGACCATAAACAAAAAATTTTTGGACAACTTGTTTCTAAAAAAAAAATGCCCCAAGGCAATGGATTGAAATCCTCCATCAACAGAAATAATTTGAATACATGAAACAAGGAAGAAAATTAAATGTCCTTAAAAGTTTGCTTTTTGGCTCACAAGTGTACAAAAAAAAGTGCTAATTCAAACATTTTTGAGACTTGTTGAAATTTGTGTGGTACAGTAAGACCTCATTACAAGACACACTCAAGGGAGCCAGGAAATGTGTCTCTTGTAACCAAGGTTCCTTGCATGCAATCTTGCTAACATGATGAACATAGGAAAACTGACCAAACCGCCTTCATTCAAATGTCTCTTATAACCAAGTGTCTCTTGTAACAGTGAGATCTCTTGTAACGAGGCTTTACTGTATGACAATTCTGCAGCCGTGCAAACCATTTAAGTCAGCTCTCCTTGCTGTGCATAATATATTGAAAATGTTTTGTCACATCAATAGAAAAACAAGGGGAAAATTGAGGAATTTGAAAAATTTACTTTGCACTGCACATTTAGTCATTCATTAATAATTCTATACCATTATACTCCAAGTAAACATATAACAAAATATTTTATGCAATCTACTTTATATCTCAAAGTTTGATCACATTTTTTGTCTTCGGCCGGAGAAAAAAAAATGTCCATTGAACACTCAGCTTCCTATCTGCATCGCTTTCACCACACAACTCGCTGCCACCGCAGAGACCAGAAAAAATGCCTGGCACCAAGCGCACGTGACACACCCTTGCAGTCGAGTCAAGATACTGAATGATCATGCCCTCAGACACTCCTGGCTGCAGCATTCCAATGCTTAGCTTACTTGCACCAAGTCTAAAGACTGCAGTATGCTTCACCATACCGGGCCCCTTACGGCTCAGGCACAATAACAACGGTTCATCCAAAAAAAGGAAGGAAAGCTTGTGCCTACAATCATGAAGAAACAATTTAAAGACATCTTTGCATAAGCCTCAACACCGCAGTGCAAGTTCGCTGAACATCCTGGCTTGAACGCAGCAGCGTCACTGGTTCGAACGGAACTGCTGGCAATGACAGCCTGCCAACTGGATAGGGACAGCGACATGTTTAGCCAAGGTCAACCTCTCAATTGTGCCAGCTGACAACACCAGACGTGTGGGCCTGCACTATCGACATGGTTGAGGGTTTCTGGCTTTTATTTGAAACAGCACGAGGGGAAAACCAAATCTGAAACCGAAGCAATCGTGCCCAAGAGTTGCACAGAGAATGACACTTTTATAAATTGCTCCAGACACTCCGCAACCTACCCACTTAGTCGCATGTTGCACCCGTTCACCATTTAATTCTGTTCACAGGACCGCTGCACAGACAGGCTGATGAAATGCTGTTCCTTTTGGACTGCCCAGAGCACACCACTATTTCCATCGCTGCATCTCAAAGTGAAACTTCAGCTTTTGAAAAACATCTTGCAAAATTGGGGAAAACTACTGTTCCATTGGTACCGTGTAGTAGTACAGAAACAGGAACTCCATAAATGTGCGCCGCCTTGGAAAGAACTTTATTCTTCCTGGAAAGCGAACTTTCTCCCATCCCATGTCAAGGGTGCTCGGGATGGTGGTGATGGACGGTGAAACATTTGTGAGGGGCCAGTCTTCAAAGTCCTTAGCAAGGTCATATATCTGACCCTCCAACTTTTACCTGGGCAGAAAATAGCGTAAAAGAAGTTCTAGCGCTCTGGTTGCCAGAAACCTCTGCCAAAATAGAACAGCGTTGAACCGGGTCTAAAAACAGCTACCTTGCTCAAAGGAAGATGGACGGCATTTCATGGTTCCTATGTTGATCGGTGAGAGCACAAAATTGTGTTTCAAAATAAACAGTACTGTGCCAAGCTGCATGTTATCCCCATCAAGACGAAAACCCTCGTCTGAGGCACTGGTGATGCACATGCAGCACCACGAAAGGAAATGACGCGGGCACAACTTTTTTTTTTCTTTCCTCAAACAAACAAAATGTCCCCCGTGAACTGGCCCTGAAATAGTGCATTGTTCTTTAACATGCACACTGCCCCTTTTACGTGGAGCAAGCCAATGCAGAACTTTGAGAGACTAGGTATGAATATGCAGTACGAGGCAAATTTTTCAAATCTCAGAATATTCTCCCGCCCCTCCTTTTTTTCTGGCTTCTAGTGAGCCCAAATTTCTTCACTGGTTAATATACAAGCTCGACTAGAAAAATAGAAAAAATAGCCTCAATGATTGCAATTATGACTCGTAATTTCTTACAAAATTCTAAGAGCTGTATGAATTTGCACTTTTATCTGCACATGCAAACACAGGAAAAAAACATGCAGCTTTTGAAGACGCTGTACGATTAAAGGAGCCATGAAGAGAAAATGCAAGTTCGTTTTATTCGAAAGATTTCGTGTTTTATAGTGCCCCCAGCGCTTGTCCGGATACAAACGGTGCTTTATTCACTGAGAAATTAAACAATTTAGGTTAAAATTTTGATTTTCCCGCTCAATCGTGCGTTTTTGTGGTCCCAAGTGATATCACGGGAACCGACCGCTCTGCAGCCTAGAGTACCTTCATTCACACATCCGCCGTACAGGGTAGAGACACGTAACGCTGGCGCCGCCATGTTCGGTTGCTCGCTCGCCGCCGAAGCAAGTCAGTGTGTCAAAACCGCGCTAAAATTATCGCCGCAACGCGGTTTACTGAAGAAGTTTGAATCATATTGTTTGTTTCGCGTTGCTAGGTCTCGTGGGAAACGAAAAGAATAACGGGTTGAGCCCGTTGGCCCAATTGCGGCGGCACGAGACCGTTCAAAGGTTGTCTCCACCCTGTACAGCGGTGTTGGTTTGTTCCCGCGTTTCTTTACGTTCCGTAACCTAGATGGTGCCACCATACCGTGGCAAGCGTTTGGTTTGTTTTTGCCCGCATTTAAACCTGGCTTGTTTTTGTTCTGGGAGAAAATATTCGTTCCCTGAAACAGTGCTCGCTCGACAAATGGGGTCACGTAAGACACCGTTGCTTGCGTCAATCGGCCAGTGTCGTCTGAGACAACCCCAAGCCCTGTAGTGCTGTGCAGCTAAACCAAAGCATGCTGTGCGCAGTACGAACAGCAGAACGCATCAGTACTTCTATGTTTACATGTGCTTTCGTAACTTCCACTGTTTGTCCCATCATTCTTATTGCTTTGTAAAGAATGTGCCCTAAATTTAAGCGCAAATCGCTCGTTCGTCTAGTTTGTAAGCTCTACCTAATTTGCGTCTGCTTCTGCCAGCCTCCGCCAATCGCAGAGCTTAGCCCATGTGACATCACAGGTTCTGTTGCGGGAAATGAGCTGGTGGGTCGCATGACCATTCCCGTTTTTCCTAATTATGTAGCTTATTTGAGCGAAGTTTACGTTAAAAGTGGTGTCAGTATGATTCTAACGAGACAATCTTTTGAATGAACCAAACTTGTGTTTTCTCTTCATGGCTCCTTTAACCACAATGGTTCTGAACCCAGGGAAACAATCAGAACCAGGGAAATAATTTAAATGCTTTAACGGTACCTTTTCTAGATAATCTTCTTTTGTTACACTGCATTTTGCCCTCATTTGCCAACTTAAACGCAGCCACGGAATTGGAACAAACCTTTTCCAAACAATTCTGATTGGTAGATATTTCCTGCAGCACGCACCTCCCAGCACAACTGCACTCCGCCAGGGCCTGTTTATGCTTACATTGCCGAGTGCATGCCACCGGGCTAAACATCTTTCTCAGATGGGTCTGCTCCATTTTTGCGTGGATATCCTACAGCAGCAATAGAGTGAAACTTCACTTGAGTGAACATTTAAGATGGACAAACTGTTCCCGATTCCCCAGTGACCACTAAAAAGTGACCACTTGCCAGGTTCGGAATGCCAAAGGCAAAAAGTGCCTCTGGCGGCTGTGCCGCACGTGCATCAAGTGTCCCACCGCCTGAAAAAGCTTGGTGGGAAGTGCGGTGTGCAGGTGGTGTTTTCGGCACCTGAGAAGCCCTCAAAGATGCCGCAAAAGGTGAACAACCCTTGCACAAAGCCCAGCTGTGTCACGAAGCACACAAGTAGGTTTGTAGATTGTGCGACGGCCGTAGTCTACAGGATCCCCCTGTCGTGAAAAAAGTGCTACGCTGGTCAAACAGAGCGCCAAGCGGCTGTGAACGCGCAGATCGGGGCTGGCCACCAGGCTGATTATAGCCGCAGGTGCAAGGGTTGCACTCTAGATTTCTCTCAGGCGCGCATTTTGTACAGGTCTTCCTCGCAAACAGGACGATAAATTTTTTAAGCCTTCATGATAGGCAGAGAAGGGGAAAGATGCGCCAGTCCACCGTCCTTGGCACTGTCCTCAAAGGAAATCGTTTTTTTGGAGAGAGGGAGCAGGTTGTGCACAAGCAAGCGGTGATGGCTGCATTCACGTGTAGGTTTCATTTCACCGTGTGATATCTTGATTGATTGATTGTAGGGTTTAACGCGCCGACGCAACGCAGGCGATGAGGCGCGCCGTAGTGGAGGGCTCCGGATTAATTTTGACCACCTGGGGATCTTTAACGTGTGCCGAAATCTCGTACACACGGGCGTTTTTGCCTTTCGCCTCCATCAGAAAAGCGGCCGCCGCAGCCGGGAATCGAACCCGCGACCTCGTGCTCAGCAGCGCAACGCCTTAGCCACTGAGCCACCGCGGCGGGTCACCGTGTGATATCGGCCGGCACTGTGATGTGGCTTCGTGATGATATGAGCCAGTGTGACGTAGGCGATACTGCTTTGCTTTCGCTGTACTTTCGCCCTTTCCACGTTTCATGTACATATAGGCATTTTCCGTGTTTCTGCTGCATAAACTGAGTTGTTTTATTCAGAGTTGTTTTTTTCTATTCTGTGTTTCGTCTCCTCTTTACCTTTGTCTCTGTTAATGTTCGCTAGTACGATGAATTCCTTAGTAACCAACTCGTCCAACTCAGCGCCTTAATTCCCCAGTCACCACGTTATTTCCCCCAGTGCAAATAAGTTTCTGCATAGCAACGTCTTCTGCAGGAAATTTCCGTTCCACGAGCCATTTCTTGTCAACATGGCTATCCATCCTCCCAGATTTCTCCTTCCCCTGCCAGAAAGGGACACTAGCAAAATGGGGAGCACACCAAATTTTACAGCTTTATGGTAGCAAAGTATATGGTGAACAAGTTAGCCTGTACTGATCGATTACAGTGGCGAGAATACGAATATACCACTCGCGAAATCAGCAGAAATGTATTAAAATGTCAGCACAAGGCTGCAGGCAACTCCCAGAAGGGTGTGGACACACCAAGTCCCGCGACAAACAGCCGAGATGAAGGAGGTCCTCTCGCAGACGAGACAGGGTGAAAAGTGGCCAATGTCGCACGGGCCACTTTGCTTCCCCTCAACCAGCTGTGAAGCTGCCCTCGTCTCCTCCAGAGCCTTCATCAAAAGCACAGTGTCCGAGAGCCTCCACGTTGTCAGGGGATGTTCTCGCCTACCTATTTTGACAACATTCGTCCCAGTGACTTGCAGCTCCACCAGCTGAAGCACAAAAGATCGGATGGGCGTGTCTGGCCGACATCTACGATTTCGAATAATTTTATATACTATAGCGCTTTGTGGACATTGTGGAAAGGCAAAAACATATCTGAAGTTTTCTGGAAAAAAATTTTGCCTTCCAGAAAAAAATTCCCAAACCCGGCTCGGGTGGCAGGTGCATTGGACTAGTCGCGCGAAATTCTGAACTTTTACGGCTGTAAAACACAATCTATTGCAGCCACTGCAGCAGGATTTTTTCTCTGAAGACTTTGCATACTGTCAAATGAGTTCACATACTTATTTTTTGTTTTCAAGAAAAACTCTTTGTAATAAAAATTACAAACTTCACACTTTCTCCAAAATTGCCAAAATGTCAGGCCCTGTTTCTCTGCATTTAGACAAGCTAGGAAGTTCAATTTTTTAAGTATTATTCCTCCATCCATTTCCGTTGTTTGAGCTAATTTTAGTTTATGTAGAAGATCAGGTTCATTATGAAAAATGCGCTGCACTGCAAGCCAATCGCGCATTTTTGTCTACTTTGAAAACTTTCACAAACTGAAACCAGAATTGCTCTCTACCACAGGCTTAAAAAAAAAAAATGTTAGACCACTTTTGTGTTTTGTGGCTATAAAGCACTGAATATGACCTTGTAGCAGTATTGCGGGGCTGTACTACAGTGGTCTGTAGAAAACCTCACACAACAACACAAGGCGACAAATGGCCAGTACAGCTAAAAAATCATGAAACTAAAATGCAAGGGACCATGCTTTCTTGAAATTAACCATGAATGAAGTACTCAGCATTTTAACACGTTGTAGAAATGCTTTCTAAGTGCATTCCTCAAGCTAGAGCACTCACATTTTCTGAATGCATCTCTTAATGCACTTCTCACTGCTTTTGTGTGTGCCCCGTGTACGCACACTCAAACGAACTGAAAACCTCCAGACCTCTGGAAAGAGACTATGTACTATGTTTTGCACATGCACCAACGCAGTCCACCTTTAGAAGGTCGACAGTTGGACTAGCTGGAAGTGGTTCTTGAACATCTTGTAACTTGACATGGATACAAGAAATGAAATAGAAAAAAGTGCTGTCATATGTATGGCTTCTTTCTGTGCCCGTGTCGAGTCTGCACTACAAGATGTTCGAGTCCAGCTTGAATCTTCGATAAGTGTTCCGGTGGAAAACGACAAGTACTGAAGGGCAGTAACTGTTCTATCTGCTTTGTTTCAGCCAGATAGGACCCTTCTGTTCAGATATGATCAAAACCACCTTCCTGGTTTCCACTTCTCAAGCCAAATCAACTATTGTGTGATTGGACTCAATACTAGAAAGTTTCGAGTAATACATGCAAAGTGTTTCCCAAAAGCATCAAACTTTTGGTTGGCAGAAATATACTTATTAATTTGCAGCTACAAATCCTAATCCCCTTCTAAGCAGTCTTCCTGGAAATGCACATAGTCAAATCCTGCAACAATGAAAGTCGTGGGGCGCACAGAAAAATTTGTTGTCATGGAAACTCTGCTGTTTGTGAAAAAGACAAAATAGGGAAAGGGGACAAGTTTATTCATGGAAAATGCACACTAATGTAGGAAAATCCTCAGCCCATTTGATTTAGATGCGGTTCACGGCAACGCCTACTCCAGTTGACGGTGCGCTGCCCCAAGGGGCTCGATACACTACTGCAGGAATGGTGGCCTGCACCGCATCCCACTCATGAGATGCGGTGCTTGCTCATGGTGCCACCGCTGCTCACCTGCTTCGCAGGCGGTGTAGTAAGGCAGTGCGAGTTAGCAGACGGCACCAGTCATCGAACTCGAAGGTACAACACCCAATCCCGTCGTCGATGGGTTTAGCGAAACTGAGACTGTCGTCAGCATCAAGCTGTACAAGACGACAGACGAGGATGATCAGCAGACAACAACACCCGCACCTTGCCTGATGGTAAACACGTGCGGGGGCCGCTGCAGCTGCTGCAGGCACACTGCACGGCCCCACTGTTCACTGCACGAGCACCAGAAAAATTTCTGTCCACCGGTGGCAGGCCCCTCACCTGAACCAAACAGAGCTCCTGCCTTCCTCATGGTGGGAAAAGTAGTGCGACTTGTGGAAACCGTGGAAGCCCATGATCCCGGCACAGAAAACATGACGTTCGGTGGCACCGCTAGGGCAGCGGTGCCCCGAGGGATGGCTCCGCAAACGAGCGCACGAGAGACGGCTCAGATCAGAGATCAGGTCTGAGAGATTAATGCAAGATGGCAAGCTGAACGGACGCGATGCATCACAGACACCTCGGGTGGGCATAGTCTTCGTCGCAAGATGTCTGTGCCTTCCCTCCCAAACTTGACCAACCAATGGCTTGATTCGTTAACTATGTCGAGCCTCATGCCCGCATGCTTTTGGAGATCCCAAATAAACGGCTGTGCTTTGGCACTACTGTCTCTGTATTCTCGTATCGGCACGCCTCGCCAGAGAGAGCCAACTACAGTCTACACTCATTACAGCGGATCTGGCAACAATGGACTTCTGGTTACAACAGACCATTTCTGTTGGTTTGTTTGGTTCCCATGTACTTTAAGTGGAGTCCACTCCACTCATAATAGACCCGGCTATAGCAGACTATCCGCTACAATATACTAAATTTTAGGCGAAAATTGTTTTGACTGAACGTTAACAGCGGACTTCCACGGTGCCAGCACTCGATATGCTTTTTCTTTGTTTATTTGGGCGAGGAAATTACTGTCTGGCAACATTGTCGGCATAGGACAGGCCATTGGCGCAGTCAAGCCAAGCCAGTGGCTTTTTTTTTTGTGCGACCAGTGGAGGGGTAGCTGATTTCACTAAGCATAATTAAGCATAATTAAGGCTGTCAAACATAGCAAAAAACATGCCAACTTATTTCAGCATTTATCATTCCCACGCATGCATCGTTCCTGTTTCGTTTGATGAAAAGGGTAAGAAATGCCTCCAGCCGGTGGATGGTTCCCATTCATTCTGCGCAATCTGCCGCTGGCCATGCACAGCCCATTTGGTCTAAATTTCGATTTCACAGCTGTCCTCCATCAAATTATTTCGTATCAGCTGTTTTACTGACCAGAATAAGATCACTAAAAATGCGGAAGCTGCCTTAGGGGAAAGTCAAGCAGAGATCCAAATTGTTTAACGAACAGTTTCGAGTAAACCTGCCTCGTCACAAAGGGTTTAAAAAGAGCCAAGCTAATTCCGCTGGCCTTGACTGATTTTTATAGCTCGTTAGTAATTGCTCCTAGTTGCACTCTACGCACTCTAATGGCGAATTCCATTGGGAGAGCAGGGGCACTCAAAAGCACTGTGAAAGTGCTCTCTCCTGAGCAGGCGTGTTTCAGTGGTCGAACAGGAGTAGGAGCACTGTCATCCAGTGGTAGAGCGCGGTCACTTTCGCTGCTCCGAGAGCAGTCGGAAGCAGTCTGATCTGCTCCCGCTTGAAAAGCGGAGTAAGCACAATACGAAGGAAGTCACATGACCTTTAGCATCATATCCTCCCCTTTTTTGTTTTTCTCTTGCGAATTGTCGCGCGGGGAGCGCAGCAGTATCCATCGTGCATTTGCAACTTTGCGGAATGGGCAGCGAGCCCTACGAGCATGCGAGTGCTTCCTACCGTCACACGTGCTTTGCTTGGCTTTCCTCACACATGCTTTTCCGCAGAGATTGCTTACGTGGAGCGAACTTTCACGACGAAATCTCCTGCGGCAGGACGCCTTATGTTCGTCGGGCCGAGCTACATGGAGCGACGACACGGCGCGCGTCGCCGCTGGGTTGTTCTCAGTGACCTCCATGCTCAGAATCAACGGTGTCGTTCAGTAAACACATAGTAAACAGACCCAGTGAAGGAGCTTCCCACTTCAGATGTACGTCATTTAACGACTCTGTGTGTGGTGGGGGCGTTTCGTCTACTGAAATATTTGTTCTTAGTTCTCAAAAACGCTAGAGGCAGAAGGAAAAAAAAAACCGCGCCGGGGAGATTCGAACCAGCGACTCCAAGAACAAGCCGGCATTTTAACCTCTACTCCACCTCGGGAGATGGCGCATATGTGCAAAATACAGCCTCTTAATTAATACGGCTGGCTGTTACTTGTTTTTGCCGTATTTGAGAGGCCCTTGAGTGATACCGCCTGTTTCTCACTCGCCGATCTTGAAGACGAGCCTCATATTGCTACTACTACAAGTAATGTAGCCGGATCGCCCTTATTTAACCTGATAAATGCTATCATGCATGCCCATCTCAGCGACACAAGCCGTGATAGTCGGGTCGGGACTGTGTTTTCCCTCGTCGTTTTTTCCTCTCCCACCTGCTCTCCGGGTGCGTGCCGCATTCCGATGGCAGGTGCAGTGGCACTGCTCCCGCGTGCTCCTAAGTACTCTGTCCCCTATGGAATTCGCCACGAGCGCAACGTACTGGTGGTGGAAATCTTCGGCTTCGCGCCGCTCACTTGTTCGGAAAAGGAAAGATCGGTTGCTTGTCTGCACGTTCTAAAGCGTGTACCGCATGGAGCCATTTCTTCTTCAGTGGTGCCACTGATGAACGGTGATTTGGAGCAATTTTTGTATCAGGAAATTATTAATTTTGGAGCAATTTGGAGCACCTAAATGCCAGTTTTGGAGCACCTTGGAGCAACTAAATATCAATTGCTAGATGTGTCTAAAGCATCTCTCAACACTAAAAATTGACCAGTATCGTCCTGTAATTGATGTGGAGGTCGCCATGGAGTGTGCTTGAAGGTGCTTTTCACACATGCAATCACAAATGGACGGCACAGCTGAAGAATAATGGTCTTCTGGTCCCTACTAGGGGAAAACTTTTTCAAGGAGTCACTGAAAACGCTTCATAGTTGGCAGGCACTTACATGCATTAAACATAGCCTTCACAGTCAGCTCTCCCAATAGCCCAAGAATAGCCAAATCGCCAATAAAATATTCTGCCCACAAGAAAAAGTAGCCATATTTGGCTATTTATACCCCAACCTAGCATCCCTGGGGCAATGGGCTCTTTTTTTTTCACTTATTTCGAAACAGTCGCTAGAAGTCGCCAGAAGTTTGATGCAATTAAACCCCCTATGTATCCACGCAATAGCAAAAATGCAACAAAACATAATTTGCAAGGTATTTATAGTTCATATCACAAGCTAGCTGCAGCACTGTGGAGGCTACATTGTTATCAATAGTGCGCCCACTGAGGGCGCCTAATCCGCCGTTAAGGGGGTCCTGAAAGGACACTCCCTTCTCCCCTCTCGGCAAGTGGCACCGCACGGCCCCGGCGCCTTTTGTCGCTTCCTTCGCGGTGAGTTAGGCGCCCTGAGGGGGACAACAATGTAGCCTCCACAGTGCTGCAGCTAGCTTATGGTATGAACTATAGTTCCTTTCTGGTGCGGATAAAAGGCAACATGCAACACGATAATGAATACTGAAAGGCTTCGACAAACCTGCGTAGACAAAAACAACGGGTCTCTCGCGCCTCTTTTCTAGCTTATTAATTGTTGAGGCAAGCCCTCGTGTTTTACTTTTTTTTTTTTTTTCATTTTATTAGATGCAGGCGCTTGCTATCAGTCCTCGTGCGCATTTCCACGCTAGCTGGAAATGCGCACGAGAAATGCGCATGGGGCATTTTTGTATGCGATTCGTGCGCGTCGGCGTTGCGCGTGCAATTTTTTCACGCCCGCGTCGACGATTCCACGCATGCGACAGGTTCTGCATCGCTCAGAAAATGACGCGCATCGCGCACGGCAGTGGGAGGAGCCTGGCGACTTGCGCCAATGGAGATGCGCGCGCCTCATGGCGGCGGTTTTGAAGCGCTCGAGACAACCCGGTCACAGCTGGCTGGCTCCGCCGGAGGTGTTTAGGCTTACCATCTCGGCAGGTATTGCATGGACGATTTCACTAGTGACACGGATGATGTTTTATAGTACCGATTTTGCCCACATTATAAGCTCATTTACCGCACAAGGAAATTCGTGTGTACCTTGAGCGGTATTTTAGAGAGCGCTTAAAAGTGGTGACTCGGGCTCCCCACCACTTCGCTGCCGAAGCCACCGCCATGTTGCCGCGCCGCGCGCAGCGTGCGGGTGGTTACGCGGCAGAGTCAGCGCGCCTGTAGCGTGCGCGGCGCGTTTTCGCGAGCAGAAAACGCTCCATGAGATTCATGCTTCAGAGAGACTGGCCTTTTTCACGGCCCGCTTCACTTGCGACGGTTCACTCCGCGAACCCAACAAGCGAAGCGGGAGCTTGCAGCCGAGTGCGTCACGCATGCCGCGAAACGGCCCTCCCGCTGGCTCTCGGAGCAGAGGGCTGGCAATAAACGCCACCTAAAACTACCTATTGTTTATAGCAGCAACCATTGGAAACTACAGCAAGAAGGAAAGTTTTTAGCCGCGGTGCGCCAGCGCTGCAAGGACTTGCTAGACGAAAACACTGTATCGGCGGTACAGTGACGGCGCTAACACAACTCACCACGGCAAACACGAAGACGAGCGCAAGGGAGTTCAAGTTATCAAGCCGAATTAGTTATACATGTCTAGAGACCACTGTGAAGTAGCGCTTGTAACAGGCTGCACGCGATTTGCGCGACACAAATTTTGGCGCACTTGCTTGCAAAATCGTTTTTTTATCAGGATGGCGCAGGATACCTCATTTTGCGCAAATTGGCGCATTTGGCGCAGGAGTGGGAGCACTGCTTCTTGCAAAAACGTGCAGTGCACGCCGCAGGCGTGGCGACGCCGGTGCGGATACAGCTGGCGTGGTGTTTGCGGCGCGGTAAGAGGCGGCAACATGGCGTCGGTACTGGCCGTGAAGTGCGCAGGCAGCTCCAGCGAACCACTTCTAACCGCTCGCTGAAATGCCGCACGAGGCGTGAGCGAAGATGCTCATGCAAGAAAAGAGCTGATGATCTGTGCGAAAAGTGGAATATAAATTGCCATCCACGCTGCTTGTGAAAGCGCCCATTTAAAATACCGCGGTGGTAAGCCTAAACATCTCTGGCGCGGCCAGCCGGCTCGGAGCGCTTCGAATCTCCCGCCATGTACACGTCTCCACATTGGTGCAAGTCGTCAGGCTCCGCCCACTGCCACGCAAGGAAGCCACCGCGAGCGCGGAATCATTGACATGAGCATGAAAAAAATGCACACGCAACGCCGATATGCACGAATTGTGTGCGAAAACCCCTATTTTGTTCACAACTTCTTGGACCATGATCAAGCAGTCCTCCATGATTGAAGTCTGCGCTTGATCAATTACATTCTCATCTCCGCTTGTTGGGAGTCTGCCTGAACGTGGTTCGCTATCACTTATGTGGGGCCATCTTTGAAGTGGCTGTACCATTCCTCCAACTGTGAGTTGCACATGACATTGTCCCCGAAAACCCGTGGAACCTTGCGAATAGTTTGTACTTGGGTTTGCCAGGCATTTGGCAAAATTTGATGCAATCGCTGCTCGTGTTATTCTGTAATTTTACAACTTATTGGAATCCGACGAGTGCTCCCTACACATCTTCACACACAGGCCAATTACCAGGAACTAACGCTTTCTGACAGCAGAAAAAAGTGCGCGCATGCGCATGCATGGCCCCCCTTCCACATCTCCCCCAAAGGGCACTGGCACGCACTGTGTTGGTTTGCGCAGGAGAGAAGGTTCGGTACTTTGTGGAGGTTCCACACACACCTTGTGCAGGGTGCAATATTAATAGGGTCCCCTAGGAGTGTACTGTTCTGCTGTTAAATGCTGGACATCACAATACCAAGGTCGCTTTAAAGTATCAGTATAAAGCCGCACTGCTGCTCTTTCTGACTCTCTAGGAAGGCCAGCAGGCCGTGCGAGAAATTCACACGTCGGTCCGCACACGTGTGGTGTCGCCAGCGGTGGAGGCCCACCGTGTGGCCATGTGCATGGGCCCGCTTCCCAGAAGTGGCAATGCTGGGAAATGAGGTGCAAGATGCAGCTGTGGCCGAAGCACGCTCTGCACAGCACAGTGCAAACGCACAGGCCTCCCCGGTGGCCCAAGCCAGACTAGAACAGCAGTCGCCATTGCTGGCTAAAGATCACAGGCACTTACCTAGTCTTCTTCGCTGGTGGCTCTCCATCCTTAGTAGCCGCATCTGCACAAAACCACGAACCGATAAGGACTCTGGTCCAAACAAGTGTGGACGTGTGCGGAGGTTGTGCATGGTTTTCAAATAGTTTTAAGAGCACATTTAAAAGATTTGGAAGGTGTGCCAAGAGTGTTGCGTTCGCCAAATTAAATTTTTCATTGTAACCCTTTACTGCATCTCTAACACTATATTATTAAAAAGTGCATTTACTTACCTTCATGCTGATATGCCTAATAAATGTTCGAATCAAGCAGTTTTTGCGCAAGAAACTGCACTAGAACCCACAAAAAAAAAAAAAACCTAACCTAAACCATGAAAATTATAAATGAAACTAAAGATGCAAAAAAAAAATGGCTGACAGTTACTATACTCCTTAATAAGAAACTTGTGTGCACCGCGAACTGCAGTCTTCTCGGTCCCGGCGCATAGCTGCTGTGTCTCAGGAAGTAATCACGTAATCAGCGAACGCACAGCGGCATGCGCTACTTTACCATTATCTTGCAGCGTGTCGCCACCGCCGAGCATGTTGTATATCGTGTTTGAACCTCACATGCAAATGTCACGTGGTTCGGATGCACCACACAATGAGGAGAGCGTGGAAGGACCGATGTGCGTGCTTCACGCAGCGTGCACAGGGCTTATGCGGCGCGGCATCGGCATACTGCCCACCCGCTCCCACTTTCGCCCCGCTTTCCTCCTCCGTTTTCATTCTGTCCCCAGTGTTCCCTTAGTTCACTCTGTTACAAAGCCGGCGACAACGGCAAACCACAGTGCACTAAAAAAAAGCATTTTTCCCAAGGTATGAACCTTGAGTAGCTTGGAAATTTCAGACAACACTTTCAAACCTTCCCCGTGAGCTCCCATGGATTTGAGCCACATATGTACCCCTGCTCATCTTGCAGGATTCTGGGCGTCATCCCCAAATAACTGTCGGGCCTGACGGAATGGAGACTGGAGCTGAATGAAGGGTCTGCAAGCAGCCCCACTGACAGCTGGCTTCACTGTCCCTTGTACACTTCACTGGATTTGTGTTTAAATATCTGCCATTTGAACGTTGTCGTTTAAACGCATGTACGTCATTGATTCTCCCGTCAGCATCCCGAAGCAAAGATCCTGCTACTGGACAGCATTTTTCTCGCACTTCCAACGAAGAGAAGCATCGCCTACTCTGCCTCAGCGGGTTGCGGCGGCACCTTTAATTCGTGCTTCCTGCAGCACACTTGCACGCTATCGTGTTCGTCTGTATTTACCTGTTTTACTCTATTACCACGCTTCTCATTAAGGTGTGGTAACACTAGGCCAACAAGATGCCGCAGATCGCATTGTCACACTACGCCGACAGGGACACAAACACATCAGCCAACCAAAGATGCCGACAAAACCGATAGGCCAACCGGTTGGCTGACAGGTCGCTGAGAATCAATTGAGAAGCGAAAACGGCGGCCCAACAACAATCATGCCGTGATGAATGTGACTCAGTATTGTTCGTTTCTAGAGTGTAATAAACTCAGTAAGGTCCATGAATCCCATACAACTGAACAATAGCACGAGTGCGATCCATATTCTGGCTTATGTTTCGGCCATGCGCTTCAGCGGCTTCGCTTTCCTGGAGTTGCAAACTGCATATGCATGTGCAACTGGCATGCCTGTATAAAATATAGGGTCAGTTAGTGCAAAAGAAGAGTTATGAAAGGTAATTTAGGTCAACATCATCATCAACAACCACGGCCTACTTAGGTCCACTGCAGGACGAAGGCCTCTCCCATTGACCTCCACCCGCTTCTGCCCCGCATTGCCCACGTCCATTCTTTGCCTCCGAATTTTCTTACTTCGCCTCTCCATCGAGTTAATGGCCCTCCACTTCTTCCAGTCCCGCCTCTCGGTGTCCACTCTGCTGCCCTCGTGGTCCAGCTGTGGTCAGCTCATCCTACTGCATGGCCAGCCCGAGTCCATTTCTTTTTCTAAATAATCTCTTGTACCCGAGTTTGCTCCCGAATCCAGGTTGCTCGTTTTCTGTCCCTAAGCAATACTCCTACCATTATTCGCTTCACGGCACATTGGTCGGATCCAAGTTTGCTTTCTGTTGTTTAGTAAGGCGCCAAGTTTCCACTCTGTATGTCATCACCGGCAGGATGCATTGATTGAATACCTTTCTTGCTAGGGACAGAGGTCGCTTACTTTTCATAGGTTGCGAGAGCTTGCCGAGCGCACGCCAACCCATTCCTATTCTGCGCCGAATTTCTTTCTCGTAGTCGGGGTCAGCATTGGCTATATGGCCAAGGTAGTTATATTCTTCTACTTGTTGCAGTGTTACGTCACCTATGCTGAAAAGGATGCATTCAGCATGTTTATTTATCATTAATTTAGATTTATTCATATTTATTTTAAGCCCCCTGGCAAAACTCTCTGGGTGTAGTTCTCCAATCATTTTTTTGGAGTTGACCTGCAGATTCACTGAGCAAGACTATATCGTCTGCAAACCTCAAATGGCTCAAGTATTCCCCGTTCATCCGTAAACCTAAGTTTTCCCAGTCCAGCTTCCTGAATACTCCCTCCAGACATGCTGTGAACAATTTTGGCGAGATGGTATTTGCTTGTCGCACCCCCTTTCAGATTGGGACTTTGTCACTTCGCTTGTGAAGGGTAATTCTGTCTGTGCATGGCAGCAACGCATGGGCGATGTGCTCAAACAACTTCCTTCTGTTTCAACAGGTGATTCTCACCTGCGCTTCCTTCCATGGGAATGCATGGAGCATGCGCCTGGGCGACCCGGCTGCTGCGGTTGATTCTGCCAAATTGGAACTACACCCGTTTATCACCGACAACCTTGACATCAGGAACCAAGGTGGAACAATGCCTTGGCAAGACCGTATAAAGCAAGCACCCTCGCCGGCAACATTCAGTGGGCACGGCGGCAACGCATGGGCGATGTGCTCAAAAAACTTCCTTCTGTTTCAACAGGTTAGTTCATACTCGTCTTACAAGAGCGACAATCGCTTCCTCGTAGTGCTGCCGTGCCCACGGGTGGTATTTTCTGCTTTTGCATCACTGTGTTTGCTGTTGTCGGGTGACGTTGAGACGAACCCTGGACCCGATATAAAAGTACTTGTACAAGGGTTGTGTGATCGCCAAAAGGCAATTCAGGCCAACCTAAGCGGCCTTAGCGACAGACTTAAGGCCCTCGAAGACATTGTACAGCTTTGTAGGGACCAAGAGGCAAGTCTAGCTGAACTAGAAGACACAACCGAGAGGTTAAATTTAGCTTTGGAAAAGCAACAGGAAAAACGTGTTGCTTTAGAGGACAGAATGCGGCGAAACAATTTCATGGTGTTTGGTATACCGGAGACTGAAAATGAAACTTCAGAAGAACTTGAAAACAAGGTAGTTGTAGATCTATTGAAGAAAAAGCTCAGTGTTAATTTAAAAACGATAGAGTGGATGCACAGAGTCGGAAAGCCACATCACAACAAATCCGCAGAAGAACCCTTCAGGCCTCGGCCAGTAAGACTGAAGCTTTATGATTATAAGGAAAAAGAAAACATTTTCAATAGCTGCGGAAAATTAAAAGGAAGTGGTATTTCCGTTGGCGACGACTATTCAAAAGAGACACTGAATAAGCGCAAGCTGCTCTGGAAGTCTGCGTTGAAAGAAAAAGAAGAAGGCTCACGCGTGCGCTTGAACCAAGACAGGCTTACTGTAGATAACAACGTCCACGTGTGGGATTATTCTAAAAATAGCCGTGTCAGGCTACGGCAACTGCCGAAAACCAAAGATGCGCCACCAAAGACTACACCAAGAGATAGTGGCCAGTGAAATACCGTCATCCAGGAAACAGACTTTCGACTCATAAACCTTAATGCTCAAAGTCTCGCGAATAAAGGCGGTGATATAGAACATGTGCTAGCCAGTTATCACCCTCACGTGGTTATTGTTACTGAAACATGGCTGCGACCAGAAATACAAGATTGCGAGTTATTGCCTCCAGGTTTTAAGATAATACGTAATGATAGAGAAACTAGAGGAGGAGTTGCAATCATAATAAAGAAAAATATTGAATTCGTAAACATGAACGGTATCCCTAATCACGAGAGCACTTGGTGCCAAGTAAAATTAGGAACCAATTTAGTCATAATAGGAGCAATCTATAGATCCCTAACGCATCGATCGAATACTTAGAGGCGATTCAACACTATACAGAACAACAGAAGACGCGAAACCAGCGGTTAATAATTGCCGGTGATTTTAACTTGCCTGGGGTTGATTGGAATTCACTTACCATAGAGTCACGGAAACGAGCTGACTGCGAAGTGCTGCTTGACATTGCTTTCGCTAACGATTTAACACAATTGGTACAGGAAAGCACTCGAAAAACGGGAACAGCGCAGTCTATATTGGACCTAGTATTGCTTGATGGACAGTTTGAAGATTATCAGGTAACAGTACAAGATAGCATGTCGGACCATCAACTTGTATTTGTACAAATTAAAACCGACATTCCTACATCAAATGTTAAAGAATGCACTGCGCATGTCCCCAATTTTGCTAAAGCTGACGACACGAGCATCATTGACAACTTGTCGTTTCATCTAGACAGTCTGAGTCCTGATGATGACGTCAATTCTTTGTGGACAAGATTCAAAACCATTATCTTGCACTGCGTAAATTCATTCGTACCATTAAGAAAAAAGAGAAAAAGTAGGCGTAATCCCTGGATAACGAGAGAGATTGTTCGTCTGAAGCGAAAAATAGAAAGGCAAAGGAAAGTCAAAATCGTGAAAGATATCTAACTCATCTGCACAGTTACGTACAAGGCTTAGGCAAGAAAAACAGAAACATTACGAGGAAACACTTACAAACTTCATGATGTCTTCCCCACAAAGTTTTGGCGTCACTTGTCACAAACCCCTCAAAACCAATACAGCATTGTTGTTGACGACGAAATCATAACCAACTGTTCGAAAATTGCGTCTTACCATAATAAGTTCTTCCAGTCTGTCTTTTCAAATGATTCCAAATGTAGTGCTTCAACTACAGCAACATCATTCTCCCATACGTCTGACACGCCAGAAGTACGAATTAGCTATGAAGGAATACTATCGCTCCTGCTAAACATTAAAGAACATAAATCTGTGGGTCCGGATGGAATTCCAAATGCTTTCTTGCGTAGATACGCTGAATGGGTTGCCCGATACTTGGAAATAATCTTTAATGCCTCCTTGCAACAAAAACGGGTCCCAGACGACTGGCTTGTAGCAAAAGTGGTCCCGGTACACAAAACCGGAGACAAACAGAATATCGAAAATTACTGGCCAATCTCTTTAAACTGCGTCTGCTGCAAACTCCTCGATAATGTTATATCCAAAGCAATATATCAGTATCTAGAAAATACAAAATTACTACATCCTAACCAACACGGCTTCCGACAAAAGCTATCAACCGTAATGCAGCTTCTTGAGACCATCCAAGACTTTTCAAAAGCAATAGATAACGAAAAACAGGTTGATGCAATATGCTTGATTTCGCAAAAGCCTTTGATAGGGTTCCTCATAACGAATTAAGAAATTGAAGCAGATTGGTATAAATAACAATGTAGTAGAACGGGTCAGGTCATACCTGACATGTAGGACGCAGTATGTGGACATCTACAAGTCCGATCGTTTACTCGTAACTTCTGGAGTCCCTCAAGGGTCTGTCCTCGGACCGGTGTTATTTCTCGTTTACATCAACGATATTTGTTCTGACATTAATCAAAATATTACTGTTCGACTGTTCGCCGATTATTGTTTACTTTATCGAGAAATATGCAACCATAATGATCAAAAAATGCTCAGCGACGCATTGGCGTCTATTAAAAATGGTGCGAAACTTGAAAAATGCAAATAAATAAAGAAAAAAACGGTTGTTTTGCGAGTTACAAACGAAGTAAAGCACGTCAAAAATTTCGAGTATCACCTAGGTTCCACTGCGTTAGCTACCGTTAACAAATGTAAATACTTAGGAGTAACAATATCTGAAGACCTGAACTAGACCCAACATATCACTAATATCTGCCCTACTGCTGAAAAGAAGTTATGGTTCTTACGTCGCAAATTAAAACTCGCTCCAGCCCCCGTAAAGTTAACAGCGTACTTAAACAATAGTAAGGCCTACACTGGAATACGCAAGCATCACATGGGACCCTCATCAAAAAGGATTAAGAATATCGAGCGGGTACAAAGAAGGGCGGCTAGATTTATTCTTTCAAAATATTCTCATAATGATTCTGTAACACAGATGCTGCAAGAACTAAATTTACAACCCCTCCTAGACCGCCGTCGCACAGCCAGACTTAAATTCTTGTTTTTGCTCTCCAAAAATACATTTAACTTTGATGCAGAGCAGTACCTAATTCCCCGTCAAGTGAGGAGCCTACGAAGTGAACACCCCAGAAAACATCTAGTTCCTCAATGTCGTGTGAACACATATGCATACTCTTTTTTCCCTAGAACAATAAAAGACTGGAGTGTATTACCGGGTGCTATACGTGATTCTCAAACTGCAGAACATTTTGAAAACAATGTTACAAAATATTTTCAAAGTGAATCTTCGTAAACGGTGATTGCTTTTTTTGTGTGTGCGTGCCTGTGTTTTATTGTAATTTGAATGTATTTGCTGTAACTTGTCTCATGTACGTTGTAGGATGTAATATTGTGAAGTGTATTTTGTGATGTATGTGATGTAGCATGCAAGTTGTAGAATGTAGTATAGTGAAGTATTCTTTTTGAATCGGCTATGCATTTCTTCTTTACACTTGGCATGGCGGTTGTTATGTCAGTTTTCTACCCCACCTCTGTAACGGCCCAATCGGCCAACAGTACCTGGAAATAAAAGATAAAAATATATGACGTCTAGGAGCCATAGGTAGGTCTCCTCAATATCTTGGTCCTTTAACCCTTCACAGTCCTGAACTTTTACCCACTTTCTGGCCGTTCCGGTTCGTAACCATTTGGGCAGTTTCTGACGCACGAAGAAAATCACAAACAAATGCGCAAGAAAAACTCACAGGATGTTATTTTTTCTCTTGCATTCTGCTTGCAACTTCTTTACCGATATTTGTGCAGCGTATGAAACCGGTCGAAGCATTCTCCTGGGTGCAGGCCAGGGTTGTTACAGCAGGTTTTGCAGGAAATTAGTTTTTGTTTCTCCATCGCTACAGACTGCACAGTCCTTGCTGCTAGTGCCTGGGAGCTTGTCGATAAAATGGCTCGTCCCAAATAACCTTTCCTCCCACTCCGCACGCGCAGACGGGCCCCGCTTTCTGGCGTCAGCCTTAGGATCACCCACCAGCTGTTGGATGAGGTTGCGGCAGTACTGCAGGTTTTGCTGCTCTTTCTCTGCACGAATCTGCAGGTGTGTGCACCTCCAGATAAAACTATTGATGACGAAAACCCCTAGATGCCAAGAAAAAAGTCTTCCGTCACCTATTCATTGTCTTTCAACAGAATGCGAAGCTCACGGAGTAATGATCCGCCTTGTGCTGTTTCCACCGTCGCCGTAGTCTTAACCACTCGCTTGTGTCGAATCACTGTTATCACTCACTGATGGAGGCATACAATTCTCTTCCTCACCGAAGTAATCATAGTCTTCACTAAGTGCACTGCCGTAGAATGCACGTAACAAGAAAGTGGCCATGCTCCTCAGCGAACAGCGCGCACGTCAAAACACTCGAATCCAGAAGGCCTGTGCTAAACATTGTCTGTGCTGAACACTGTGCCGCACGCTCGTGCAAAAAGAAGGAAACTTCTGCAAACTAAGCTCACTTACCCCTCGCATGGTTGTTGGCGTAGTGTGACAAGAAAACATTTGCACAGAAAACATTTTCTGATCACATACAACGCCAGCACATTTACAGTAGGCGCCTGAAGGTAGTAAGACTTCGAAAAAATGTTTTTCTCACAATGGTTTTTTTTTTTTCTTTTTTTTGCGATTTTCAACTGTCACGCTCTCTTGGCCACGATTACTACATGTCCACGAGCCACAATTCATGATAGAATTGGCTTCGATAGGCCTTTCAAGCTACACGATTCAAAATATCTACAAATTCCTTTTAGCTTAATGCCACTTTGTGAACAGAAGGGCTGGGCTCACCCTTAGCCTCGGGCTGGACTGGGGGTGTCTGGACCATCTTGTCCACATCGGCCCGCTTCTTAAGCTCCGGGGGCCGTTCCCAGACAGAGGTGCGAGTACTGGGGTTGAAGAAAAACACGCGTCCATCTCCAGTCCACACCACACACCACGGAGTGCCCGGCACGGGTGTACTGGACACAGGCTTGGTTTTGTCCTGGGGCTTGGCTGGCGTCCGCTTCACGGGAGCCTGGCCACCCTCAGTTGCCTGTGGCACACGCGAGGGCAGAGGGGCAACAATGGGTAGCGTGTGAGGCCACAGGGGGTCACTTCAATCAGCCATGTAGGCAAGGAGGAAAGTTGGACTAGCTGGTTACTTTTCATCATAAAAACAACACACAAACTGAACAGGATGACAAAATTAAAAAAGACAGACGCTAAAAAAGACTGGCAACAGGTTTCTTATTAAACACTTCACGAGTTTATACAGTCAAACCCAAATATAACAAACTCAGATAGAGCGAATTATGCTTTATAGCCAACACTCAAAGTTCTTTTGCCATTACCGTATTTACTAGAATCTAGGCCGGCCTCGATCCTAGGCCAACCCTCGAAATTCGGAAGGTCAGAAAAAAAAAAAAGCCAACCTCGAATATAAGCTGAATGAAAAAGGGCACTGGACTAGGACTAGAAGATGCACTTCATTACACTTGCAGCGCTTGTTGTAGCATGTTGAATGCTCACTCTTCGTCGTCGTCGTCATCATGATCGCTGTCCTCTTCCCTGTCCTCAGTTCCGTCCAGCGCATTCGATTCTGCACTTATGGAAGGCTCGCACAATTAGCTCAGCCACAATTTCGTCACATGCCGTAGCGACCTAGTCAGCCATTTTGGCTGAGTGAAGCGTGCTTGACGCAACCAGTTGGTGTAAGTTTGTGGCCTTGCAGCGACAGCCAGTCGTCGCAATGCTTGCGCTTCCTGTCCTTAAATGGCTTGTAACTGGCTCATCATACCACCCGGTATTTCCACAATGTCCATACCGCCCTCCGAAAGCACGAACTTAAAGGGGCCCTAAACAGAGTTCCCAAGGTTGCGATTTTACATGCTCAATCGCTGCAGTACTATCCAAGGAATGTCCTGCCACAAACATGGATTAAAAGCATTGAATAGTCATTAGCCGAGTTATCGTTCATTAAAAAGGGCCAGCAATAAGGCCTGGAGCTTTTACCCTCTCACTGCGCCTCCAAAGCCCTGTGGAACCTGTGACGTCACCGACCAGGCACACCAAGAGAAACAGGGCCAAGAATTGAACCCGTGTCCTCGTGCTCAAGCAGCCCAACGAGAATAGAAGCAGGGGTGAGACAGCTGAATCAGATTTGGGAGCAGTTTTTGGAGCAGCGAAATCTCGATTTTGGAGCAGAAGAATCTTGATTTGGAGCAGAACAACGACATTTATTATGTCCCCTTAGGAGCCTAAAAAATCAAATTTTTGGCAACTCATGGGGGAAAAGAGCACTTTTTAATCTGTTTTAACACTGAAACAGCCTTTCAATAAAGTTTTTTTCTGCCGGAGTATAACAGGGTACGAACTGCACTACATTTTAGAAACCATTTTTAAATGCTTAGGCTCAATGTTTAGATAGCATGGAGTGCCGTTGAGAATATCGAATTGAAAAACTAAGATTGTAAGGCATTTTCATTGCCATGTAAATGCCGAAATTATTATTTTTGTATTCCCAGACGGGGCTTTACGCACAAATGCAGAGCCACGGCAAAACTTGTGCAAAGGGAGGTGACAGTCGTACCCCACCAGCCCTCCCATTTCAATCCCCAAGGTGCACATTCACTACGATCGTAATTTGAGAAACGTTGGTATGTTTAGCCTCCACCCTCTTGCATTAAGTTTCCCTTCAGATAGATGAATCATTGTTGCTGGCGTGCAATAATAGCCCGTCCCGTTTTCGGACAATGCTTGAACATTTTGCGGCAGTGTAGCCTTCGCCACCGCTTCTGCAGCAATGTCGATCATCCCATTCCCGCCGCTCACAAGCTCGCTGTCAAAGGCAGCCATAGCTCAGCGTTTTATAACACCGCAATGAGTGAGAAATTTCAAGCACGCACAGCGCCTCACACTCAAGGCCGAAACACGGCAAATTCGCGGGCATCCCTTTGTTTTTGATGAACTCCCGCCTTTCAAGTCGCGCAACTTCCCGCAACAGATCAAACGACTAAACGTAAGCCCAGTCACCCCCATAACCAAAACCACGGTAGAAATCGGCGAAGGGCCCTCTGCCTGAACCACGAACAACTGCTTCGCCCGGCGGCCATGTATTCCAATCTCCCCCACACCAAGATGGCGGCGCCCAACGATGTCGTTACCGTTTTTTCATCAACTTGCACAAGTACCTTGCGCATCAATACAAATAAGTATTTTTTACAAGACTTTTCAATGGTTTTCGATGAGAAAACTTTCACTTTAAAAAACTCTAGAATATAACATTGCTAACCCGACATTGCTACGTTCGAAAAAACTATCTCAGGGTCAATTTTATGCGGGCTTTTTTATTGCATTATCAATCAATACAAACCTTTACAAACAGCATCACCTTGGGGGTGCTGGAAAATTATGCCATCAGTAAGCATTTTTCTGCATTGAAACTGACGGGAGCACTAAAACCCTTGGCTCTCAGACTGTTTCGGAGCAGTTTGGCGCAATTTTTGCAATTTTCAAGCTTTTGGAGCAGTCTGGCGCACGAAAACAAATTTGTATCAAAACTGCGCAATACGCGCAGATGTCTCACCCCTGATAGAAGGCATTCGAAGGCCAGATAGGGGAGTCCCAAACACAACATGCTTATTAACAACAACTAGAGGCCCGCTAGCGTTTCAAACAGGTTGGCAGAAAAGGCTTAGCACCACCACAGTTATTCAGTCGCCGCTTTACGAAGCTGCGTCGACGATGATCACCGGCGCAATCTTTCACAGCACTATCACCCCGATTCATGCGTTTATAAACTGATTTTCGGCAATTTTCAGCAATTGTCCCACTCTGACGGGCAGTGACAAGTTTTAGCTGCTGCAGTGTGTGCCATATCGTGCATACATCGCACAGTGGGCTCCCTGTTGACCATGCAGGCAGATGCTTGCCGTGGTCACACGTGTAGCGGGGTTTCCGAATGCAGAGACGCTCCGTGTTTTTCAGCGCTATTCATATCTTGTAAACAACGAGCTATATCTACAAACTCAGCTAAGCTCATGTGATGGATAGCGACGATCGACATTCGTCCGTACTAAGAAACGCCGTGCCGCCGGTGCCGAAGCGCTGCTCGCCGGAACCACGCCTGTGTTTCCCCCAGAGCAGGGAACACTGATTGGCTACAGCATTTAAAGGGGGCCACCTATTGCAGCACCGAAATGTTCAATGTGTAACCGAGGCTGCGGCAGAGCATTATGCCGCACGTCAGAGTGCAGCAGTATGGCAACGAGGATCAAGGGGTAAACAAGGAAAGAAAGGAAGATTTTTTTTGCATTTTTGTGCGGCCCCTGCTTTACACTGTGGGGACCAGGGGTCGTGCAGCGACCTAGCTCGCACTCGCGCCTCAGCCTCAAGGCTAGCTCCCCTGATCCTCCCGCAGCGGGGAAACGCACAAGGGGGAAGATGGCGGACATCCGCAATTCCAACACCACAGAGGTGCAATATTTGGTATACATTGTCGTGAAGGGGTACTCGCAATTGCACAATTGGAAAGGCGACCTTCGGAAGACTATTTCATCATCATCATCACCACCACCAGCCTATCTACGCCCACTGCAGGGAGAAGGCCTCTACCATTACTCTCCAATTACCCCGGTCCTGTGCTGACTGCGACCAATTTATCCCCGCAAACTTCTTGATCTCATCTGCACCCCCCCCTTTTTAGGGCCCCTTTAACGGCATCTGTCAAGTGGCCGCGGTTGGAGTCGAGAACCTAGAGTGACTCCTTAGAACCGATACGGCGCTGCCAAACAGTCCCAGTCTTCGACAAGGGCACCACTCGTTCACCCATTCTCGCAGGCTTCAATGAAGACGTTTTTAGGAAAACTTCCGCTTAACAATAATGTACGGAGGCAGCTTCCACCCATCGGCCGTGCAACACAACGTCATGGTGGTGCGCTGCTTATCATAGCCTGCAGTTTGGACTCACTTTTTCGCTCCCTTCTCATTCACTATGCAGGCCACAAGCATGTCAAAAATACTTTGGTGTCTCATCGGCGTTACCGATCTGGCCAAGTCTATACTCCTTTTCCAGCCGCTTCTTTATGACAAAGCACTGGAATGCGACTAGCTTCTCCTCGAAGTCAGGAAGTAGCTTTTGGCATACGTATGTTTGCCGTCGCAGGCTGAACCTGAACTGCTTCATAAAACGAGTGACCCAGCCCCTGCTGGCCTTGAAGTGAGTCCGCGCAGCGCCTCGAATGTTTGCTATCTCCCTTGCCTTCACCTGCATTATCTCCGTTGTCACAGGCACTCCACCCTCTCTTTGCTGCCGGATAAAGTTGGCGACTACCTCCTTGACCTTGCGGCATGTGTTTTCCTGGGTCTTGTCAAAGCTGTTTGCTTGGCAGCATAGTTGAGACGTTTGTTCCGCTGCTTTCGCCATCGGCACACGTTCTTCTCATCTACGCCGAAGTTGTGCGGTGCTTGGAGGTTTGAAATTCTCTCGGCCTCCAAGACTACCTTCCACTTAAAAGCCGCGGTGTAGTGGCCCTGCTTGGTGAGAGTCCTCATGCCATGAACCCGGGCGCTTCTTGAGGTCATGCGGCGACGTAAGCAAGCAAGCACGGAACGCCAACAGCTGGGCTTACAACATTCGACAAGCAAAATGGGGCCTGCAGACCTGCAAGCTGCAAGCCTGTGGCCGCGAAATGGTGTTGAGTGTCCAGTGGTGACAGGAAAGCTGCATCCTCAAAACTAAGCCAACCCCCGACTTTCATAAAACTATCGGCCTAGATTCAAGTAAATACAGTATACATGTAAAATGCATTCTTTATAACGAACTAAACACTGGAGACATTGAACTCCGAGCACATGCGATCGGTCACCAAACGGCCGCCAAGGCGCTTCTGCGCTGGCTGCGCCCAGCCTCCGGGCTGTCGCACTGCACGCCCATGCTTCCTTGAAGCGCAGCAGTGGGAGCAATCCGCTGGTGAATGACGAATTGAAGAGTGTTATGCCGCCTGCACTTGAAATGATCAGTCATGCCTGGCAAGACGTCACTCGAGACGCACTTTGCAACAACTGCTTCCACCGGGCTTGTGCCAAGATGGCACGGAAGTTGCGAGTGCACAGGTGCAGCAGACAAAATTACATTTGGAGCCATTTTCGGAGCAAGAAAATCTCGGATTTGGAGCAGAAAAATCCAAATTTGGCGCAGGTTACGGCAACAATATACCTCTATTTTGGAGCACCAAATCCCAGATTTTGGGATCACATCACCCTTGCACACACAGCACACAGTATTCTCCAGCAGTCTCTTGATAGCCGACAAGTCAATTATGGTGTAAGTCGGCGCCGATGCACACGGCTCAGTGTATCACTACAGTAACACCTCGTTACACAAGAGACACTATTCCAAGAGACACTTGGTTATAAGAGACATTGGAATGAAAGCGGTTTGGTTGGTTTTCCTATGTTTGCCATGTTAGCAACATTGCATACAAGAGACCCGTTTTTTGGGTCCCTTGCGTGTCTCTTCTACGGAGAGTCCGTAGCTTGCGCTCTGTGCCGGATACAGATGATAAGCCGGCTGTTATTGCCTCCGCTCGCTCCTAAAGTTGCTGGCGATCGTCAGGAGTCACAAACATCGTGTCAAGCCGTGTTCGCTGCTGCCGTCCGCTTTCATAAGAATCAACCGAACAGCTGGCGGTCGCGTTGAGCCGCTGCTTCATCTGCCGTGGGTTGATGGTCAGTTACGACATCTGCTGAAGGTTCCCGAAGGCTTGCTTGCAGTGTACCTTTTTGCGTTTTTTGCCGAATTTGTGAGCGCTGCGGAACTTTCGGTACAGTTTTGCCATGCTTCGCGTCCGACGGCTTTTCCAAAATGGCCGTGCCCAAGTTGAAATAAATGGCCGCGCCTGATGAGTAAGGCCAATGAAAAGCGCCTGTTTCACCACGTGACGAGCAGTGAACAACAGTACAGGCACATTTGAAGTTTTGTTTTGTTCATTTTTCCAGCTAACAAAGCGAAGTCTAGTGCGCCGCCTGAGTAGAAAAAAAAAGAAGAAAGAACGCGCTTTCCAATGCTACCAACATGGCGGCTCTGCGATGCATCATTCAAGGATGACACGCCGCTCAAAATCAACGTTTTAGACGACGCTTCGCATCATTTTTCAGCCAGAAACGTACTGTTATTCATTGTTTTCTAAAAGAGGTAGAAAATGACTTCGCGAACACAAATATCATTAAATTGAAAAATGGGTTTTTCGCGTTTTTTCGGCTCCAAAGACCCGTGAGCCCCCTCAGGGTGTTCTATAAAACTTTGTGCTATAAGATGAAAAAAGGAGACTATTTATGGCAATAAAGAACGATGAATTTGACAAAGTTTGTGCAGCCGACTGCTGGGTGGTGAGCAGCAGCCACCGTAGGAGCTCCCCCCCCCACCAGAAGAACTTCTCATCGCAAAATGGACGCCACCGACCAGGCCCGGACAACACACCTCTCTCCTAGTACACCATAACTCGGCCACACTGTGCGCCCACTGCCCACTGTCCAAACGTGCTCTCGAGTGCAGCAACAAGGGGGGCCCAGTGCTTGCCACCGGAGCAGAGAGGCGCACCTTGGTCGCTGCGGGCTTGTCCACCTGCATGGGCTCAGAGTTGGCGGCTGCCGCCTCAGCACTCTGGGAGTTGGCAGAATCGGCGCCAGGCTTGGCAGGCTCCACCTTCCCGTCAGACGCCCCAGGCGCACTAGCAGCTGCCAGGGCCTCTGCAGAACCAAAGGTGCCATGAGCACTGCAGCCAGGCAGCTGCCAAGCAGAGCAGGCCTAGTGCCGCCCTGGACACACACCCTTCCCAAGGCTGCACACCTCCAGCGAGCCCTGAAGGCTGCCTGCAATCAAGGACACCTAGGCACAGCAGCTGCTTAGCAGATTTTTAACCCGTTTGTTTTGTTTCCGTCCATAGTATGTGCCACATGGTCTACAAGAATCTGAAATGACTGACATGTTTGATATTATATAAATGAAGCACCTAAAAAAATTCTACGCTTGTCTTGCCCAGCAATGTACATTTAGATAAGCCTTAAAAGCAACTGCGGCTTCAAACATGTTTTGTTACCATGCCAGGCTTTCCAATGCACCTACCCAATTTTCTCCTCTGACCCCCCCCCCACTAAGCCACTCTGAACGTTTTTTTGCGGGCGTTGATTTCTCATCTGAAATATGTACACATGACTTTACGCCCCAAATGCAACTGGTTAAACCAACTTTATTTTTTTCCGCGTACGCAGCTTTCTCTGCAACTTGAAGCACACTATTTAGTATGTGCATTTGGAAGAAATACATTGTGGAGACCGCGACATATACCCCCCCCCGTGATGAAGCCTTGTGAAAAGTTTGGGGACCAGGCAAAAGAAAGCCTCTTTTGGCCTCAAGAATCGATCTGTATGGATGCTCTCCCAGCGCTTTGTCTGCCGAGAACCCTTAACTGCAATCGTGATTGCACGTGTGGTGCTCCGCTGCCCGGCGTTCCATTGGCGAGTCAAACCACCTCCATGTCTACAGTGCTGTTTTATGCATCGCTCACAAGTTACCGTCTATGAGTGGTATGTATGTCTGTGAATGTAGATCTATGAATGGCCTATGAATGGTATGCCCGGTCATGTCTGGAGTACCACAAGGAAGCATATTGGGAACATTTTTGTTCAATTTCTACATTAATGATATAGTTACTGCTACCCCGCAGGCCAAGCCTATTATTTATGCCGACGACACCACTCTTCTATTCTCTGGACCAAACTACGCTAATTTAATAACTATTGCGAATCAAACATTGCTGGCACTGGAGAAATGGTCCGACGACAATAAATTAACAGTTGATGCGTCTAAAACAAAGGCTATGTTCTTTTTCGCTAAAAATAAGCAACCACCGGACAACAGTACCCTTTCCTATAAGTCACTAAATATTCAGGTCATGAGCGACTTTAAAATTTTAGGAGTACATTTCTCTAATTCACTTAACTGGAACATTCATGTAAACCATGTCATAAATAAGCCATCTTCCGTTGTGGGCGCGTTATCAAAACTGAGATTCGTAATACCAACTGGAGTAAAAAAATACTAATCTACCACTCTCTTTTTCTGTCTCATCTAAATTATTGTCAACTTGTCTGGGGCTTGACAACCCAGACAAATAAACAAAAAATATTTATTTTGCAAAAACGAGTGTTGAGAGCAATTTTCAATATTCAAATAGACCAATCCATGGAATCCGCATTGAATACGTTAAAAACATTCAGTATTCTAACTCTACACGAAATCCATTTATTTGCGGCCTATAGAAAAGCTTCCCGTTCCCACCAGCAAAACAGTTTTCTTCAATTAGCAAACCTTATCGAGCGAAATCTACCTTATCATACACGACAACCTGACAAATGGATTGTGATGTGCCCCAGAACAAATTATGGCTCACAGATGTCGTCTTTTATTCTACCCTCATTGCTAAACTGGTTGTGTAAACATAACGTGGATAGAATGTATTCCAAGCTACAAGATAATATTAGTTTGCTGAAAAGTTGACTACAGACTCAATAACATTTTTTTTTGGTTGTGCAGTAACGCAGCTTCTTTTTGTCTTTTGCTGATTTTTTTTGTCTCGTTTACTTGTCGTCTGAAGTGCTGACCACCTTGCCTTTGCTTTGTACCTGACGGGGCCAAGGGCTAGTCAAGCTGTCTAGTACAGCTTTATTTCCTTGGCCCGCCACTTTATACGAAAATATCTGTATATATAGATGTACATAAGTGGAAATAAAGAATTCATTCATTCATGTATGTGGCAAGACTGATTGCATGTGCAATGAACGCTGCCCGTGATGTTTAAAGGAGCCATGAGGACAAAACACAAGTTCGGTTCATTCGAAAGATTGCTTCGATAGAATCATACTGATACCACTTTTAACGCACACTTCGCTCAAATAAGCTACATAATTAGGAAAAAACAAAATGGCTATGCGACCCACTAGCTTCTTTGCCGCAACAGAACCTATGATGTCATATGAGCTCAGCTGTGCGATTGGCTGAGGCCGGAAAAAGCAAACGCAAATTAGGCACGGCTTATAGGCTTTCCGAACGAACTATTTGCGCTTAAGTGTAATGCATATTCATTTTACAGCAGTAAGAATGGTGCAGTAAACAATGAAAGTTACGAAAACGCACGAAAGCATAGAAGTACCGATGCGCACTGCTGTTGGTGATGGGCGCAATATGCTTGTTTTAGCTGTACAGCACTCCGCTGCCTTGAAGTTGTTTTACACGACACTGGCCAATTGGCGTAAGGGGCGTTGTCTGACGTGACCCTGTTTGTCGAGGATACCCCATGTTTCACGAGACGATCACTTTCTACAGTAACAAAAACAAGCGAGGTGAAAATACGCTCAAAAACAAAGCAACGGTGGACAACAGTTCGTGGATGACTATAGTAGCACCATCTGGGAGGGCTGATGGAAAGCAAGGCCACAAACCCGAATGACGCAGTGAAAGTTGGCTTGAATACACGCGCTTATGACTTCATTGCTGACATTACGAAAACCCACGATTTGGCGGGAAAATCAAAATTTCAAACCTAAATTGATTAATTTCTCAGTGAATACGGCATCATTTGCTGCTGGACAAGCGCTGGGGGCACTATAAAACGTGAAATCTTTCTAATAAAACAAACTTGTATTCTGTCTTCATGGCTCCTTTAACCCTCTCATCTCCTGTCTCTGTGAAAAACAGACCCACCACGGTCAGCACTTGCATGGCATGTTTGCCGAGCGTGGATCGCTGCAATGTGGGAATAAATGGTGTGAATATCCCCACAACAGCTACCAAATGGCAGTAAACCTCACACTAAACCTACTTTCAATGCTGAGGTTAAGTGTGCAGAAGTGCTAAACAACCAGAATTCCTGCTGGCATGAACCTGGCATGACATGCAGCTTGGAGCGCGGAGGTCCCCTTCCAGTGCAGCACTCACTGTCCAGGTCAACGAGGGCCTGTGGCCGGTCCCAGGTGGACTGCTGTGTGCGCGTGTTGTGGTAGTAGCTCTTGCCATCGGTCGTCTTGTGCTCCGTCCACTGGGAAGCCCGCTCGCGCAGCTCCGCATCTACCACGGGCGTGGCAGAGACGGGAGGAGCGGCCACGGGGGGGGCGGCCACGGGGGCCGAGGCTGCCACAGGGGCCGCCACGGGGGTCACCAGGGGGCTGGCGGCCGTGGTGGGGGCAGGCACTGTCCGCATGTCAGCCAGCACGCCCGCAGCCGGCACGGGGGCCACAAAGGGCGGCAGACCCAGCGGCGGCCCGAACGCAGGTGGCGGCAGGCCCAAGTTGGGGAACCCGGGCGGCATCACCCCTGGGCCCATTGTGGTCAGTCGCCATGCGCACGCTTCAGGCACCATTGTGTGCAAAACCTTCCGCTAGTACAGAACCGGCCGTGCTGGTTTCTTCCAAAGCAACAACCCCACCGTACAGTTAAACCCCGGTACAAAGCAAATTTCAACACACAGCAAAATCCTTGGTGCAACCAAGCAACAATAGTTGCGCAACTTCATGCCCATTATGCACGAAACAATATTCTTTGTGTGGTTTCAATATAGTGAAAAGCCTATCCCAGTACAGCTAACAAACTGACGTACAAGGCCAATGGCCCATTCGCAATACAGTGCCTGAGGCAAAATTACTGCTAGAACAAGAAACTTGGACCTTCTGACGCTGTGCTTCCGAACTTTCCACAAACCACACGGAGATTGGAGACCAGAAACAGCACATTCAGTTGCTGAAGGTGCTGGAATGCTGATTTGTGGATGCTTATTTTTATCGGTTGATTTCTTTTTCTTTCTTCCTGCAGACTTCATATGCGCTCGCCAGCCCTCCATGTAGCCGCACCACTTTACCACATCAACTCCCTTTATAGGGGATTCAAGATTTCTCCCTCTGCCTTTACCTCCCATATCCACACCTTGGGACCCCAATTCTATAAACATAAAAGAGACACAGTGCAAGAAAAAGTGAACAAGGAAAAGCCTGCTGTTTGTGCCAGTCCCTTTGCTGGCAGGATGGAGGCCTGCTGCCCGGCAGTGGCTGCCATTTTGCATCGGGAGCAGGGCAGCGGCACTCTTTTTATCTGCCAGGGGTTAATGACCCCTGATCCATGCAAAGATCGCGTGCACAGTTTTAGACTTTCCTGTAACCTTCACAACAACTGGCTCATGCAGACAAACAGCAAGACACAAGGGAACAGATTCTTGAATTCACAGTGCGTACAACAAACAAGGACAAGAGGGAGAACAAGACAGGCAGCGCGCTTTCCCTCTCATCCTTGTTTGTTGCTTGCTCAGTGAATTCAAGAATAGGAAAAACCAACTCATTCAAGCATCAACATTCACAAGGACACACACAGAGTAGCGGCAAGTGTAAAGAAATGCCCCGATACTAACAGCTTTGTCACGTCGAGGTCTAAGCATATGTGCTCATATCACCAAAATGTTTATAACATAGAAATAATAACAAACAGGCGTGCCACAGGAAAGCCTGTGTCACCTATCTTTGTCCCTCATTTCTTTTTTTTTTCACTGTAAATATTTTGTTACAATGGAGTACCAACTTGCCTAAGCTCTCCCGTTACTCACAAAACCGAAGTGACAGCTGCAACCTTGGCAGCTGTGACCTTGACAGCCAGTTACAAAGTAAGCCATGCCCACGAAATATCTACTCTAATGCCAACACCAAGCATCACCTATCCCCCAAAAACAACTCTTCAACACCTCTGAAGGGCCTGGTTTCATGACAACAACCGATGGCCCCTTTAAAAAAAACGTCTGAATTCACAAACCCTGCCGGTAAGTGAGCTCTGAACAAAATGCAATGTACTCGTCTTTCTCTGACTGGGTGGGGAGATGGGCACGAAGGAGAAGTGAAACTACCGAGAAGAGCCAGGCCACACCACAACCTTCCGAGCTGATGAGTGTGCACATACCGCAAGCGCGGCACACTCCACAGAGGGCAGGCGTGCTCACCTGGGGGCATGCCAAAGGGTGGCGGGGGCAGCCCGAACGGGGGTGGCAGGCTGAAGGAGGGTGGAACCAGGGCCGCCAGAGGGTTGGGAGGGGGCACCCCCTTGGGGGGCTCCTGCCGGGCCTCGCTGCCCAGGGGCGCCACGGGGGCCACTGTGCTCGGCACCACCACGGCCGTTGCCACTGCGCCACGCAAACGGCAGGCTGACGGCTTCCTTCTGCCGGGTAGCCAGAACCCGGACTGGCTACCGCAAACGAACTAGCTTGCTCAAAAAAACTTTGGCCTTTGTGCTCCGCCAGTCAGGTGGCCCCTTGGAGTAGCATGCATATTTTGGCTTTTTCTCTACTCTCCTTTGATGCAGATGAAAGAAGCTGTTTTCAATGGAACTTGGACAGCACTTGAAAGAATGCTGCAGGTCACTTAAAGTTATGCTTCCAGTGCCAAAGTCCGAATACCATCTTTACTCGAATCTGACGCGCCCTCAATTATTATGCGCATTTGATTTCCGTGACGGAAAAAAAGAAAACACGCAAAAGTTCTATTCTCAGGATAAGGAATTTATGGGTACAACTCCATGTATTATCGTACACAGACAGCTCTCGTCACAATTCATCCTAAACTTAAACATGCTGCGAAAGAGGTGCGTGGCAGAGGCCGACTGCACAGTCGGGCGGCGGCCATCCCAGTGTTGCTCATGTCTGCCGAAGGTGGCACTGATTATCACACCCCCTGGTGGCTCTCCAGCGCCCACAGCAGCTGCACAAAAGCTAAGGACGCTTGAAACATACCCGCTTGCTGCATCGGGGCGGCGGTGGGTGGCTTGTCCTGCAGGACCCCTTCTGTGCCACCACCCACAACGCTTGGCTGCACCTTGGGGGGGGCCAGGCTGCTGCTGCTGCTGCTCAACACAGGGGTCGCTGCGCTGGCGGCCGACGTGAGCGGTGTTGCTGCTGCAGCCGGTGTGGGCCCTAGCAGGGGTGAAACCAGTCACACTCATTCAAGCAGGGACAGCTGCAGGGCCACACAATTGGCCACACCTCTGGTTTTGTTTAGTATTTGCTATTTGCTGTAAGCGAATACTGGCAAGAGCGCAACCATTCAACGTTTCCCACCATTCCCCACCCCGACTGCTGGAACAGCATACAGCCATCATTTTCTGCGTTTCCGAATTGGAATCTGAGGAAAGGTCCTAATTTACTGATACTTTTGATTTCGCAGCATGGCACAGAGCCATAACCGATGGCTCAAACCTATTCCAACGACTGTACCCGTCTATTCACATGTTTCCAGGTGTTCAAGCTTAACTGAAATATAACCCTGCGTATAGGGAGAGTGCGGCACCTATAAAGGACGCGCTGCTCCACCGTGTCAGCGCCACCATTGTCCGCGCCAGCGTGCCATGGTTGGACAGGTGCGTCGCAGCCGCCCACTAGGCAGGCGTTTGCAATGGCGAACAATGTAATCCAGCGAGATGAACATCACCATACTGATAGCTCTGTATTTTTCATTGGCACAAATGAGGAACAGGGCATGAAATTATTCAAGAGCAAGCATGTTTTCGAGACGTCCAGGTAATGCGGTGCCGCACAGCATTGCACTGTCAACGGCCACCACCCTCGTCAAGCAAACGTAAGCCCCGTAAACAAGGAGTCTTAAGCCCTAACCACATGGACGCGAAATCACGCGTCGCACGAGCGTCGGCGTCGTTCGGCGGCAACGCCCAGACCCGCAGGAGAGGGCGAGTAACCGCATGAGACCAGCGAAGTCGCGCGCCAGTCGCTGCATCGGCGGGCGCTGCTGGACACGTATGCCATCCTGCTGAAGTCGTTTATGAGCATTCATTGTCGATTCTTCAACTGCAATTATCAAGACCCTAGCTTTAGCCAAAAAAAAAAATCACTTGGCGTCTTTATTCATTGCTACGACCGTGCAAACGACCGTGCACAAACGCCGCTGTTGCTCCGGCAGCTGCGGCGACCGTTATACCGTTCTCGCGCATGCGTGCCTGAAGTCGCGCCGGGAAGAGGCAGAGTGGGAAAAACAGTGAGAGGAGGAGGAGTGTTTTGCTTGCCCAGAGCCGCTGTGACTTGGAGCGGGTAAATCAAAGAGGAACTACAGTCGAATCCCGCTACAACGAAATTGATGGGACAGGCGAAAAATTTCGTTGAAGCGAAAATTCGTTGAGGCGAAATCTGCCCCCAACACACCACGGAAAGGCCAGAAAAATAGCCCCGTGCGTTTCCGCAACATTGACAGCATAATACAATGTTTAGAAAAAGGAGTGACGCGCAATAACTCATGTTTATTTGGATAACAAACATACCAATGGTTATCTGTTTTTTTACCACCCAAAGAACGCGTTACGGAGGGGGGTGAAGATATGCAGGGGCAAAACGTATCGCTGTACAACAAGGCGTGTCCACCGAGCTGATTACTTGCAGATAGCTGCTAGGCCGTGGGAAGCCTCCCTCTCGCTTGTGGCAGGAGCAGTGCCGTTATCTTATCCTCTGACAGGGCACGGCAGCTACTGACCTTGGCAGGCAAGACGCGCGCGCTTGCATTTAACAGGACCGCGCGCTCGCGACTAAGATAGGATGACTAGGGTTCAAGACCAAACGCGCAAACATAATTTTCGCTCTTGGCTATGAAGAATGGTAGAAGGAAAACGGCAAGGACAGCTGCTCACAACGCATACATGACGGCACCGCACCAGCAGCGGAGCACATTCATGCAATTTCAACTGGATACGGATTGGCTGTAGCTCTGGGGCTCCGCCTTGGCGAAGTGGGCCTGCGCCTCGTGTAAAGACGGCCAGCCACATCGTTATCACCATCAAGCAACGGCGTGCGCCTATGAGTTATTTTTTGTTTTGTTTTGGGTAGCGGTGTGGTTGCAACGCGCATTTTCGGTGAAACTAAGCGTCCTGAATGTCTAAAAAGTTACAGATAGCTGGCGCTATGCTTATTTTATTGTCAAATAATTGTTCAAACCCAGCCCAAATCATCGAAAATTTCGTTGAAGCGAAAGCAAGCCTGACAAATGGTTCGTTGTGGCGAGGACTTTGTTGCATTGACTTCTATGGCTAGCTGACGGGGAATTGGAAATATTTCGTTGAAGCGGAAATTTCGTTGAAGCGGCGTTCGTTGTAGCGGGGTTCGACTGTAGCAACAGGTCACCTCGGACTGACTATACGCACCAGCCACTTAGCGGCCACGCTTTTCTTGCCATAGCAACGCCCAATTGCGAAGGCCGTTTCAGCAAACGCAGCTGGGGAGCCATCCACACTTGAGAAGCCATCGTTTGCTTCATTTCTCGCTCTTTCTTTCCCTGTAGTTTTTGCATGTGCTAGTGAGCGATGATGAGAGCGGTGACAAGAAAGCAGAAGACGAGGGTTTATACCTATCGGTACCAAGATGACCACCCAGTTCCACGAAAACCAGCAACACTTCGGCTGCGTGGAAAACATGTCAACTTAGCTTTTTTCCCCACCGAAACTGTTGCAAGTGTCGAAATCTTTGCCTTTTGGAATGTTTTGGGGGAATTGGGCACAAGTTTTGCCATTTTCATGCTCTTGGAGCAGCCTGGCGCAGGAAAACAAAATTGTATCAAAACTGCGCAATATGCGCAACTGCCTCACCACTGCATGGTGCACGCATGCCTCCCCTCCTAAGCCCTTCCTCCCAGTTTCTTGGGGGAAAAAAACAGTGCTGCGATAACTTCATGACAGCTACTGAATACAAGGGTGTGCAAATATTCTAAACTATAGAACGTTGAAGGGAATAACACGATAGCACTATTCAAAAACTGAACATTTTCGGAGCACAGAAGATTGTTTTTAAGACAAACACACTTTCATTTTCTTGCAACATGCACAATGCAAAAAACATCTGCTGAAGGTGGATTTCTGATACAGTGGAACCCCGATAATACGACTTTCAAGGGACCACATGAAAGCATCGTATAACCAGGGTGTCGTATGGTACAGGTAAATGCCGCCCTAGTAGATAATCTCAAGCGGCAAATGGGCTAAGAACTTGTTTAAGGGGGGACACTCCTCTTAAAACTATTTCTTTTAATTTATGAGTAAACTCTGTGAAACTTGTCAGCCTTGCTGCTTTCCCTTCACTGATTTCAAATATGGAATTATTTTTTTTGTTGGTCAAATAGGTCTCGAGATAATTAGAGGTAATTAACCATTTTTGGAGGAACAATAGACAAAACTGTGTTGGTCAGAAAACTGTAATCTTTATATTTTCCAACACTATGAACACTGGTGAGTGCAATAAGACAATTAGTTTTTTGATGCGTCGCTTGGAACTAATTTTACAGCTCATTAAACCTTGGTGGCAACACTGGCAAGGAGCCATTTTGAGTGCCAACTTCAAACACTGAAGTTTAATGAGCTGTAAAATTAGTTCCAAGCGATGCATCAAAAAACTGATTGTCTTATAGCACTCACCAGGGTTCATAGTGTTGGAAAATGTAAAGATTACAGTTTTCTGACCAACACAGTTTTGTCTATTGTTCCTCCAAAAACGGTTAATTACCTCTAATTATCTCGGGACCTAATTGACCAACAAAAAAAATAATTCCATATTTGAAATCAGTGAAGCAAAAGCAGCAAGGCTGACAAGTTTCACAGAGTTTACTCATAAATTAAAAGAAATAGTTTTAAGAGGAGTGTCCCCCCTTAAATTAATTATTTACCGTATTCTCGTATAAATTGCGAACCCATCACTGAAATCCCAAATTTCTAAAAAAACAGCCGGCCCGTTACTTTGATCCCATCATCTATGTCTTCAACTTCAATCAATCTGCAGTGAACAACCTAACTGTCAGCAATCATGTTGGCGAACCTCGCGAATGGTAGAGCGCCTTATTTTCCAACTGGGTTCCATAATTCGCCCCAGCCACTGCATGCCTTGCTTCTTGGCCTGGCCAGTACTGCCCATCCTCCTTGGAAACACGCGCTGAACTGCTTTGGTCTGCTGCTGATCTTGGAGTCACCAGAAACACAGCAAAGCAGGAATACGGAACTAGCAGCCTCAGCGAGATTGCAAACAATGGCTACAGCGATAGGATGCTTGCACTCACCTCGTTGCCAGACTACGATCCGTCATACAAGACAAGGGGAGACTTATGCCTGCACTTTTTTAACCTTTACATTGTAAGCACCCTTTTCATTATCTTTTTTTTTACTCGTGCAAAAATGTGCAAACACAAAGCTTCAAATCACTGCTTCGGCACAGTGCCCTCAGAAAAGTCATTCGATTTCTTTCAAAACGTTCAAAAGGGCCCTGTTCTGCTTCACAGCTGAAACTACAGTGTGCTCGCATGGCCAAAAATTTCAGAAAAAATAGCTTATGTTAAAAAACAAACAGGAACAAAACATACTGTTGCACTCTTAGTTTAGCCTTTGAGCGTCATTACTATTGAAAGAATGCAGACACATGACCCCAAAATGGGCTTTGGCGAAACATTCGCCCTCGAACAAGAGGGGGGACACAATACCTGCTGAGGGCACTCCCCCGCCGCCAGGGGCCACTCCAGCAGCGGCAGCCATGCTCTCAATCTGCTCCTGGCTGAGCACCTTGATGCCAGGGCCTTCCGGCTTGTTCCACGCAGACTCGCGGGTGCGGGCATTGTAGTAGTACGCCTGCACCCACCACACCCCCCGCCTGGTTCAGCCACCCCCAACGCTGCCCGCAGAGCCTCTCTTGCAAGGCTTGTTTCAGCAGATCCCGCAACAGCAGACTTATGGTTACAACAGGCAATTTCTGCTGGCTTGTTTGGTCCCCACGCATTTAAAGTGGTAACATAAAGGACCTGGCTACAACACACTAAATTTTGGGTGAAAAATGTGACATAATGATAATAGCAGACTTCTTTCTGCTGTGCCAACACCCGATATGCTTTTTCTTTGTTTATTCTGGCGAGGAAACTACTTCGCTTGGCAAAATTTTCAGCATAGAACGGGTCGTTGGTGCAGCCAAGCCAAACTAAAGCCAGTGGCTTTTTTTTTTTTTTTTTTGTGTGCAACGAGTGGCAAGGTAGCTGATTTCACTGTCAGATAAAGCATAATTAACGCTGTCGAACATGGCGAAAAGCAGGCCGACATCGCCAGAAGTACGAGCCTGTCTAATCAGACAGTCCGCTCAACCGTCAAGAACAAAAGGTCATTGCCGAAAAATGCGACTTCGGTGAGATTGAAGAACAGCGCTACCGATTATGCAAAGTGGTGCACCCAGAGGTCGAGCGTGCCCTCATCAGTTTTTTATGTAATAAAGAACTCAGGTTCGGTGAAGTTTGGCATTTATTATTTCCATGCATGCATCATTCCTGTTCCATTCGATGGAAAAGGCACGAAATGCCTCAAAGCAGGGGGATGGTTCCCGCCCATTGTGTACAATCTGTCGCTGGCTGTATGGAGTTCGACTAATCTAACTTTTGATTTCACAGCTGTCAGATTATTTTGTATCAGCAGTTTTACTGACCAGACTAAGATAATTAAAAATGCAGAAGCTACCTCGGGGAAAAATATCCGGCAGCAATCCGAATTTTTAGACAGTTTTGGGTAAACCGGCCTCACCACGAAAGGTTTGAAAAGAGCCTGGCTAATTCTGCCGGCCATGACTAATTTTTATGGCTGATTAGTAACTGCTCCTAGTAAGTGTTTCTTTATTTGCTCAGCTTAGCGTGCATCTCTACGCACTCGACCGCATGTGCTAAGCCTTTTCCAAGTGCTGGTGTTAAGCTTAGAAAAAAACAGGCGATTCTTTTCCCCTGCAAGAACGCTGTGCAGAGATGCTGCAAGCGTGTACAAAGAACAAATTGTGTGCAACATTTATATGCAATACTGGTCAAAGTTTACACTCTACACTCACATCCCCGCCACCCCGGGTTCGATACTGCGTACTTCAGTTACAGCGACATTTTTTTTCTGGATTAAAGGGTCCATCATAACAGGCGTAGGCTGTAGTTGCAAAAAACAACCGGGACCACTGCTATGGCTTTATACCCTTCTGCCTAAAAACCGCACTTCCAGGTGAAGCTGAACAAGGAATTGTGCACAAGACACAGATTGCAATAGCAGAAATTGTCAAGGCTTGAGAAGGAACAGCAGGAAACACCAGATTTCTTTTTAATAGCGATCAAGTTGGTACATACTCAGCATCATCTTCCTGAAGCCTTTTTCAGCTTAGCAAGCCCTACAAATGCATCTACTCATGCATCCCACATTTGCCTAATTGGAAATTCAGTTCATCTTAGGTGTTTTGCGGTCGTCCTCGTGGACTTTGTATGAAAGGGAGTCGACTGTAGACCTTTCTGCTGGGTGAGTTGGTACAGAGTTCCCATGGTATTAGGCGCACCTAAAAACGCATGGACGATGAACACAAAGTAGACAGGACAAGCACTATAGTACCTACTACCTTTTGTTCATCACCTGTGCATTTTTCATGGCACTTCGTAACACAGGTAGCACACAGCCACACAAGCCTGTAACGAAACCTAAATAAATGGATGCCAAGCAAAGTGGGTCTGAAAGCCCGTTTCACCAGCCGACCCACCTTGCCCTGCGCATTCTTGGTCTCCACCCAGATCTCGCCCGAGAGGTCGAGGCCCGGCGGAGGAGCCTGCTGCTGGGGGGCGGGGGTGGCGGCCGAGAGCATGGAGGCCGGCATGCCTGGAGGGGGCGCCAGGGGAGGGGGCGCACTCATGGGGGGCGCACCGCCCATGGGCGGGGGAGCCCCCTGCTGCTGCGGCGGCGGGGGCCCCATGCCGAAGCCCGGGGGCGGCATCATGGGTGGCCGGCCGCCAAAGGCCTCGCCACCGTTCTGGAAGCTGGGGGGAGGCGGCCCACCCTGCAAGGGGCCACACAAGCACGCCCCGCTCAATCCGAGGCAGTGAGCTGCTCTGCTAGTCAACTGGACCCCAGCAATGCTACTTGCCACAGTGGCCAAGGCTGCTGGCGACCAAGAGGATGCAGGCTCAAGTGGAGGCACTGATAGCACCATCCACTTGTGTTTGTTATCTACAGCCCCCAAGGGCCTCTGCCACCAACCCTGTGAGCCAGGTAGGGTCCTGCACAGCCCAATTTCAGCCCTTCCACAAGGTTCTAGAGAACACGCATATTTCTACTTTTCCCTCCACAAACACTTGTACCACTGTGGAAGGAACCACTGCACTAGCTCAGGCCCATGCATAGCATAATTGTGCATGTGCCTTCCAGTAAAAAAAACAGGGTCATGAACAATACAACCACATGACTGCACAAGTTCACTGACCCTTTTTAAATCTATTAGCCAGGCATTCACCCAAATCCCTACTCGTACAAACCACACTGACACCAGCAAATTACTACCATTAAATCCCATGCTTCACATTCCACTGGACATTGCCTTGCTATCATCTCTATGAACAAGGAACTTGTAAGGCCATTGCAAAATTTCTGAACAAAACCACCCACTGAACGGCTCCCTAAGAGCAGGGGTCGCCCAGGCTGCACATGGGCTGCAAGTGACGTGGGCCTCCGCAATAAGCCTCCCCGCACGCCCCATCACAGGCTAAAGGCGCCGTCCCGAAAGAGGCGGATCTCCCCTCTCAGTGCCCCTAGTGCTGCAGGCGCAGCTGTCCCACCCTGGATTCCCCATTCAGTTCAAGTTCAGGATAAGGCCGGACCCCGTGCCTCTTGGAGAACACAACACGGGTACTCTTTGCAGGATTAACTTTCATCTGCCCAGCAAGCAAGTCTGCTGACCCCAAGCTGGACTTGTCATTTACATATGGACATGTTACATGATCTAAAAGATACTTGTACATTGTCCACATACACTAAACAGGAAATTGGTGGTGGCAATGCCTTCTGAAGCGAATTCATCTTCACTAAAACAACTTTCAGCTGAAGACTGCACCTTGTGAACATTTGACAGTGCTGACCCAACTCTGACGCAGAATGCTGTTTCCAACATGTAACATGCAAGGGTGTTCAACATGTTGCCAGAAACACTGAATGACTTCAGGTCGCTGAGTATCCCGTAATGCCATGTGGTGCCGCAAGCCTTCTTGAGGTCAAAAAACACCGTTACGCAAAACTGTTTATGGATGAAGGCATCCTTAATGTACATTTCCAGGACCACAAGTTCACCGTTCGTGGACCGCTCCGCCCTGAAGCCTGCGTGGCAGCTCTCGAGAAGATCATTTTACTCTAAAAATTACACGTCTCCTGTTTAGAAACGTCTCAGAGCTTCACAGGAAATTTGTCAGGGCAACAGGACGATAAATTGCCGGTGATATTGGGTCCTTTCCCTCTTTAAAAAAGGTCACTACTATTGCCACCCTCCAAGACGTCGGAAGGCACCCCAAAATCCATATTTTGTTGTATAAATGGGGGGGGGAGGGGGGGGAGGGGTGTTTCATTCAAGTGTGTCTGTGTGTGAATGTTGCATCATCTGTATGTAATGTTGTCAGCCCCTGGAGCCGAAGTCTTACAATTGCCCAGAGCTACCCTCAGCTCATGAAGCGAAAACGGGCAATTGTACCGAGCATTCGACTTGATTGATTTGATTGTAGGGTATAACGCGCCGACGCAACGCAGGCGATGAGGCGCGCCGTAGTGGAGGGCTCCGGATTAATTTTGACCACCTGGGGATCTTTAACGTGCGCCGAAATCTCGTACACACGGGCGTTTTTGCTTTTCGCCTCCATCAGAAAAGCGGCCGCTGCAGCCGGGAATCGAACCCGCGACCTCGTGCTCAGCAGCGCAACGCCTTAGCCACTGAGCCACCGCGGCGGGTCGAGCATTAGACTTACTGTTACCGTGTAAGGACTTCTTTTCATGGGATATTTTATGTTGCATCAATGTGTTCGTGTAGTGTAAAGAACTGGAAACATTCAAAGTGTATTGCTAGTGTATTAGCCTGGTCTTCAAGTGTGTCCCCTCTTGTGCTAACCAGGGGCAGGCTATGTGTCTGTTGTCCTTGAAGTTTACGTATTCGGGTGCAAACTTTGTGTCTGTGTACAAGTTTGTTTGTCAGAAAACCGCGCCAGCTACCCCTTTTTGTCGCACGGCACACACGCTTTGCATAAGCCTTTGCCCGTTTAAGGGGGGACACCCCTCTTAAAACTATTTCTTTTAATTTTTAAGTAAACTCTGTGAAACTTGTCAGTCTTGCTGCTTTCCCCCCACTGATTTCAAATATGGCATTATTTTTTTAGTTGGTCAATTAGGTCCTGAGATAATTAGTGGTAATTAACCATTTTTGGAGGAACAATAGACAAAACTGTGTTGGTCAGAAAACTGTAATCTTTAAATTTTCCAACACTATGAACCCTGGTGAGTGCAATAAGACAATCAGTTTTTTTATTCATCGCTTGGAACTGATTTTACCGCTCATTAGACTTCAGTGTTTGAAGTTGGCACTCAAAATGGCTCCTTGCCAGTGTTGCCACCAAGGTTTAATGAGCTGTAAAATTGGTTCCAAGCGACGCATCAAAAAACTAATTGTCTTATTGCACTCACCAGTGTTCATAGTATTAGAAAATGTAAAGATTTCAGTTTTCTTACCAACACAGTTTTGTCTATTGTTCCTCCAAAAATGGTTAATTACCTCTAATGCCATATTTGAAATCAGTGGAGGAAAAGCAGCAAGACTGACAAGTTTCACAGAGTTTACTTTTTTTTAAGGTTTTTTTTTTTAGTTTTTTTAAGAGCAGTGTCCCCCCTTAAAAGAAACGCGGTTGTGTACCGACGTGGGGTACCGACCAAGGATACCCCACGCCTTGTTCTGGGCCTGCCTACAGTCCTCGTTCCACCAGGGCCTCCTTAGGTTGCGCGGGGCACCAGAGACCTGCGAAATGGAATTTTAGGTAGCGTCGAGGACGTGCACCGTAACACGTGCGGTTGCCTCCTCCACGTGTAGATTTTTTATGGATGCGTAGTGTAGTTTAGATGTCTCTGTCAATGTATTCCAGTTCGCTCTGGCTTCACTGAACTTTTTGTGGGAAGGTGAACTGTTTCGGCCTTTCCCTATGCATGTTAGTGCAGTAGGAAAGTGGTCACTGCCATGTGAACTCGTGCCCACGTCCCACTCAAGAGATGGAAGGGGAACTGCAGAACCAATAGCTAAGCCAAGGTGTGAATAAGTATTGTGTACAATATTACGGTATGTAGGCTGTTTCATCTTGAAAGAGCATGCTCCCAAGGATGTTAGGAATTTTTCAATCAGGCGACCTCGGGCATCCGTGCAGGAAGAGCCCCAAAGATTTTTATTTCCGAGCCCACTGCTCCTTGGAGTGGATATAAACAAATTGAAATTGAAAGAGAATTGTGCGCATTCAGGTCGCCTATAAGGATGTAGTGTTCAGGCAGCTTATCTACTAGCGCCTCGAAATCAGAGCTCAAGAGCTGAAAATCAGGAGGAATGTAAATGGAGCATACCGTTAATAACCTATTAAATACTTTGTTCGAATTGCTATAGCCTCAAGGACAGTGTTCAAATTGATAGGTTGGCATGCTAAGGATTTCCGGACGACAATGGACATTGCCCAAAGACTGTGTGCAGCCGTCTCTATACCTGTTCTTTCCGTATACCATATAACTGTTCCATTAAATTGTTGTGTTTACTATTTAAATGTGTTTCTTGGAGATGCATCACGTTTGGCTGATTGGAAAGCAATATCTCATATATATCGTCTAGATTTTTTAGAAGGCCCCTGTAGTTTCATTGGATTACGTTTTCTTTTCCCATTGCGTACATTTAAGAGTGACTAGACTGTTTATGTTGTGGCTTTCAAGGCTGCGACTGTTTCTTGGGTTTTTTAGTGGGCTTGGACATCACAACCCGTTCCTTGCAGTGCAATGAAGGCAGGGGCGGTCTGACGCTCATGTCGTCGTCAGATGTCCTCCGAGTACCCGAAGGCTTCGGCTCCTTGGACTGCGCCCCCCTTTTGAGTGTTCTTTGCTGCAACGGAGCAGCTGTGGGCCCCTCCGTGTCCTTCTCCTCCGTGCCTTCAGCTATACTGGGGCCTGGTGAAGCGGTAACAATTGCAGCAACATAGCAACATCGCCACCGACAGAGGGGGTGGCCACTTCAACCAGCTCAGCAGAAGGTGCGGTGACAGGTTGGGCTGCCTAAGGCAACCCGGGGGGGTATCAATCTCGCTGACCTGTGTCGCCTCTAAAACCTAAAACCAGACACCCCTCTGCACCCCAGCGAGCTGTGTCGGCATACCTCCATACGAGGAAAGAGGCAAACCTCTTTCCCGCCTCTGGGAAGGAGATGTTTTCTGTGACCTTTACACTGATGATGTGTGGATTTTAAGGGCGCAAGGCCGATTGAGGGCAAAGAGCGCCATTAAAAGAGCGCCAAAGAGCGTCATTATGTTGTGTTTATGTTTACACTCATGTTATGTTGTTGCACAGGGATGTTTTGTATCACAGGTTTCGGTTGGATGCTCATGTTGGGCCCATTTGGTGCACATTGTTCTGCCGCGACAGGAGTTGGTACCGTGCCAGAACCGCTGGCACTTAAAACAGCAGCGCGGTTTAGGTATGTGTGGTCGGACAGAACAATGAATGAAGCCTGCAGTTATGTGTTCAGGAATTGTGGAGCGGTCGAAAGTCAAGATGATGTGCTTAATGGATATTTCCGTTATCCCAGCATATAGTGACGCACCTAACAGCCGTGATACCGTGATCTTTTTGTCCTTCCAAAAGGTCGGCATCCGTTTCAGTCATCAAACCTGGCTCAGAGGTCACACCCTGGGAGCTGTTGAGGCTGTGGTGAGGGTGACCCTGATGCCCAGACCTGCCATGCCGGTTTATTTCAGGAGGATTGTGGCTCACTGCTGACACTCAACCTTGACCAGAACTTCACCGGTTCTGAGCTTTTGAGCATCGTATGATTTGCCAAGGATGCCTTCAAGGAACTTAACAAGGTATGCAGACTGAGAGGAATGAGGCTTTGATTGATCCCCCGATTCAATTATCAGGAAATGGGGATAGTTATACGGCTTCCGGAAAGAAATGGTTGGCGGGGCGGAAATGAACTTCGATGCAGCCTCTCTTCAGGGGCCGATCATATTTGGGGGAAGGAAGGGGGGGGGGGGGCTACGATTTACTATATGGCATGTAATAAAAACAGGGAACCGGGGTACTTTCTTCACTGACTTTATCCTGATGGCCAGAGGTCTTGAAGCTGGCATACAGACAGGGAGCCTATCGGCCAGAGCCTATCGGCCAGAGGATGACCAAGGCTCTGACGGCCATCGTTTGAGCATGGCCTCCGAGATTCACCCGCGCGCGTTTTGCTCCAGCTGTCCCAATCACCGCGCGCCCCAGCCAAATTTTGTAAGCGCGCTGGTACTGCCGCGCACCGCCATGCGGCAGTGCGCACCTATGCATCGAATGCATCGTTCAGCCCGTTGGGCCGCTTTATGCGGCATTTAGCGGCATGTCAACGCTCCAGTTTTTCTGGTCTTGGCACGAGTGTGTTTGCGAGTTTATTGGCCACATTTCTGCTCAGCTCCTGCCGAAGATTCTTACACAGAACACGTGTAATGGATGTGTCCTTTATTGGAACAGGCGAGAACTCGACATCTTCGAGGCACAGGTCTCCGCCCTTGCAGGTCGAGCCCCCCGATCTTCATTGACCCCACCACTGTTCCCTCACGCTCTTCCGCGAAGCGAAAGCCAACATATAACTGTAATATACGTTTTATGCCACAAGGCATACAACCGCATTTAGAAAAAGAGCAGTCTATCGTTGTTGGATCATTCCAGAGCGAACGTATACATACCGAAGAGTACCCCACGTAAATGTTCAGCCCTGCATTTCCACAGAAATGTAAATTGGCGAAGTTAATGTAATTGATCACTACAAGGCGTGGATAAAGATAATTAGTCGAACGCAATTTAGAAAAAAACAAAAATACAGAAAGGAGAAAAATAAGAAATATAGAAGTGATATTAACAAATTCAAAAATATAAATCTTATAATACAGTTCCTCCACAAAGCAAACAAAAATAAAGGAGCAGCGAAAATAATGACAAAAATATGAATAAAAAAATCTCACAGACTGTTCATAACCTTGTAACGCCCTGCATTTGCACAGAAATGCATAATAGCGCGAATAGAGATCATTGATCGAACGGAATCTTAAAAACAAAAAATACAAAATCCAGAACAAAATTATAAAAGTGAACTTACGAATTCAAAAATATGAGTTTTAACATCTCTCGAGCAAAGCGAAGAAAATAATAAAAAGCTCTGACAAAAATTAATGACAGAAGCAAGAATAAAAGAATTATGAAAGCTGACCAAAGTGTAATGCCCTGCCTTTGTGCAAAAAATGTATAATTGGTGCAGTAAACATGTGTAATTAACAGTTATAATAGTGTGAACGGAGACAATTGGTCGTACGCAATCTTAAAAAACCAAAAGCAGAAAATTATTAATTATAAAAGCTAGCTTACAAAATAAAAAAAACGCGCATTTATACACCTCCAAAAGGGATGACAAAAATAAAAAAGCGCTGAAAAGAACTACGGAAACACATACAAAAATATCGTGAGAACGACCAACCGCGTAAACCCCTGCCTTTGCATAGAAGTGCATAATTCGCATTATAAGATGTTTAATATATTAAAAATAGCGTAAATGGAGCTTGAAAACATAAAAGACAGCAAAAATAAAAATAAATTTTCAAAGGGATCTTACAAAATAAAAAAAATAGCGGAGTTAGCACATTTAATTGTTGAATTTATATGGAACCACCAGTCTAGATGAGCCATCTGTGCGCACAGGTATACAAGCAATTGTAAACAGACAAATAATAAGTCGCACATCCGGCGATAATTATGCAGCTTTATATGCTACGATGTATCGTGTAGTTTTTACAGACCATGATTAGCTTTTCTTAACTGCCGTGCAAATGCACTATATTAGTTCACAAAGCACTTACTAAAACCTCGCAAATACTTACTGGCCCTGAATTGCAATGGACGGTGGTGTCTGAATGTATCACCGTTGGTTTGTGTCGGACTTGCATGCTTACGATTTTTTAAGCCTGCCTTAAAAGCCGCGGCAACAAATCTACCGTGACATGCATACCAATCAATTAATATTGCATTTATGCGACAGATGCTTATGCAAGTCACCACTCTTGTAAATACGGTTGGGTTAGGTCATGAGGGGGTTTTTCAAGGGCACTGCGTATAAACACATAGACAAATCTGAAAAAAAAAAAAAAATCAAAATAGGGACGCAAAACCACAGCACAGAGTGCCAGAACCGACTGCGCTTCACTCGTATGATTGCTGCTTAACTCTTTCGTTACCACGCCTATTCAAATCGATCACCGGTGATCGATGATTTATATTGCCTATTTCAACATGTTGTAGTCGTTTCTCGTACACCTAATGCAGGCAGTGATTAGTCTAGGCATTGCCCTTTTAGAATCAGTTTAAATTTTCCCGCTCCGGCGACATTGAGATTTTTGGCGGCGTTTTTTGCGAGCTGAGGTGCGCATGTTTTTGACGAAGGGGGCGTGGCTGCTGCACTTGAGAAAAAAGGATGCAGGTCGTGGTTAGGCTGCATTACCATAATATTTTTTTGTCAAAAGGCTCCTGGCAAGTCAAACACCAAATAATGGGGTCAGCTTTGTAATCCGACAGCGTTGAGAGGTGATAATTACTTGAAAATGGCCCCAGCTATTCACTAATGATCTTTGGTTCGGACAAAGGGCAGCTTTATTCTCCCAAAGCTTATTTCTGATGGTCCCCCGCATGTCTAACAAGTGTGCCTGACATTTTCAACCAGTTTCCAGCAGTTTCGGTTTCGTTTTCGCATTGCGAAATTCATATTTGGCGCTACTACGCAGTTACCCAACTACAAGCTCATTTGCCATGACGCCTCCGTTGCCCGCTACTGCTCCTCAAAACAAGCATGCCGCTCGCGCTTCCACTTTATCTACGCCTTGCTTCTGCGATAAGAGCTTCCGCTGAAAGTCAAACGCTGAAAGCCAAAGTGTCATTCGGGGAGCCAGCCCGAATGCACTCGGTTGAAGTGCACTTGAATAGGCACGTTTGACAGGGGTATGACAGCTAGTAGCATCTAGTGGGTAGTACAGACACTTCTGTCCCTCTTTTGCTCTTCAGTTTCGTTTTTCTGGTGGGTGCTGATTTTTAAAGTGCCTCCGAGTCATGTGACGGACGCTCGTCGACATTGAGTCTAGTTACTTGAATGAGTCTGCACACCCCTTTTTGGATTTCACCAGCACCAACTCTGAAGTCAACTTTGCGTCATCAGATTTTTCCTGACGGGCATCAAACCGCTTGAAACCTCGACATGCATTTGTCAAAAAGCTTCACTGTCTGCTCTGAACTTTTTGAACTTCTAAACTTTTGATCATGTTCTTAAGGTCGCATTCCTTATCTACAATGTGGCACCTTCCTTCAGGTGAGATCGTTTTCTGGCTGCAACACAGAGTTGACTTTTGCCCTCAAAGACCTCCATCCAGCAGCCTTCTTTGTGCGAGTCAAGAAATTCGACAGTAAGACTTGCGACATTGTCAGGACTTTTTTTACAGCAAGTGTGTATAAAAATGTATATTTTGAATTTTTGAAATGCATTTTTTGTGTTTGTTGTAAAACAATATGGCCACTTCTGTCTTTCTGTTCTTTCTTGGTCACAAAATTTTTGCATTCATTTTTTTTCTTTTTTCAAAATAAATGTTGTTTTGAACTGATACCGAGGCAAAGAAAATTTGCCCCTCTACAGTTCAATGCCATACATCTAAGTGTTGTGTATATTTTCGACCATGGAAAAGATTATTGACCACAGCAGCCGAAATTCCTGGTCTTCGAGAGGGCGAGAGAATGCTAATCGTGCACAAATGGCCAGACCGGCCCCGACAGCGAAGGCTCACCATGCCTGGCGGTGGGCCCATGCCCATGGGAGGGGGCGGCGCCACCATGTTGGGAGGAGGTGGGAAGCTGGGGTCGAAGGGCGGCCGATAGCCCGGCGGAGGCGGCCGTCCCATCATGGGCCGCATCATGGGAGGCGGCCCACGCCGCCCCATCATGCCTGGTGGAGGCCCCCGGAACCGTGGGGGGGGACCCCGGGGCCCGAAGCTGCACAGCACACGGGTTCACTGGTGAGACAAGCGTGCTTCCCCCCCTTTGAAAAATTACAATGCCTTCCGTGCAACTGGGGCTCTTAGAGCAGAAGAGGGCATCGCAACAATAATGGGTGCTTTAAAAGCCGCCTTCACATTTACCACACAAGTCACATTTTCTAGTCTATTTTGCTTCACATTGAGAATGGCAACGGCACTTACCCATTTACTTAAAAAATGAATAAAAATGATTTTGCCTCTGGGAGAGTTGGTGGCTAGCTTGGACGAGATGGCCACCTTGGAACCGCGGCACCACCAGGGGTATCCAGAACAGAGCAACACGTGTTTCTGATTCGCGAAGCATCACATGTTCCGTTCAGGATACCCCAGGTGACGCCACAGCTCCAAGGTGGTCATCTCACCACTTTTATTCATTTTTATATTATTACACTTTTATACATTTTCTAAGTAAATGGGTATGTGCCGTCGGTCGTCGTTCTCAATGCGAAACCAAATAGACCACAAAATGTGACCCTCGTATACAGTTTGTTGCTCAGAAAAAAAATTTACAGGCTCACTTATTGTAGTGCATAAATGATCCTGTACACGTTTATCATCATGTGAAAACAAGCAAGAACAAAAGCACCACATGAAAGGCTCAGGAATTAGTAGCAAGAAGTGCATACACAGAAAATACAAGTTCCTGACCCCACACCACTTCAGCCCAACCCCACCATTCTTTTTTCTTCAGCCCACTCACTATGAAACACTTCAGAACGCATAGCTTCTGTGTACACTGTTTAGCTCACCAACTCAGGCCACAAAGCTCGTGACTTTTCTTTGAACATGCTTAAGAAAGCAGGCAGGTACAGTCACTACACAGTCTGATAAAATTTCACAGTGCAGGCATGTGACACCTCCCGCTGAAGGCCTTGCCCAACTGTGCCATGCCATCACCGCTCACCCCCCAAGCTTTCGTCACCCCTGCATCGAGCTGTGTCTGCCCCACTCTGTATCCCGCACCATTCAGTTACTCGGCTGACTCCAACAGCTGTTGGCCCTCGACATCACTTGCCCGGGCCATGTGGTTCTTTTGTAACCTTTCCACGGCCTGCGCCGAAGACTGGGTTCCAGGTGGTTGGATAGGTCCAGTATTTCAAATATCCCCTGCAAGTTTTTTTTCGATAAATAGAAAGTGGCTTTGACTCCTGGAGTCGGCGGTAGCAAAGTGTCTCTGTTATGTATCCCATTTAGACTATGCACCATTTCATTTTTTCACAGTACAAGAATGACGAGTTGGTGAGAGAGGCTGATCATTGGCCCTACCAAACTTTCAGAATCTCTCAGCTTCGTAAGGCTACCCACTTTCTTAAAGGAGCCATGAAGAGAAAATGCAAGTTGGTTTTATTCGAAAGATTTCGTGTTTTATAGTGACCCCAGCGCTTGTCCGGATACAAACGGTGCTTTATTCACTGAGAAATTGAACAATTTAGGTTAAAATTTTGATTTCCCGCTCAATCGTGCGTTTTCGTGGTCCCAAATGACATCACAGGAACCGACCGCTCTGCAGCCTAGAGTACCTTCATTCACGCATCCGCCGTACAGGGTAGAGACACGTATACACTGGCGCCGCCATTTTCGGTTGCTCGCTCGCCGCCGAAGCAAGTCATTGTGTCAAAACCGCGCTAAAATTATCGCCGCAACGCGGTTTACTGAAGAAGTTTGAATCATATTGTCTCTTTCGCGTTGCTAGGTCTCGTGGGAAACGAAAAGAATAACGCGTTGAGCACGTTGGCCCAATTGCGGCGGCACGGGACCGTTCAAAGGTTGTCTCCACCCTGTACAGCGGTGTTGGTTTGTTCCCGCGTTTCTTTACGTTGCGTAACCTAGATGGCGCCACCATACCGTGGCAAGCGTTTGGTTTGTTTTTGGCTTGTTTTTGTTCTGGGAGAAAATATTCGTTCCCTGAAACAGTGCTCGCTCGACGAATGGGGTCACGTAATACACCGTTGCTTGCGACAATCGGCCAGTGTCGTCTGAGACAACCCCAAGCCCCATAGTGCTGTGCAGCTAAACCAAGCATGCTGTGCGCAGTACGAACAGCAGAACGCTTCAGTACTTCTATGTTTACATGTGCTTTCGTAACTTCCACTGTGTGTCCCATCATTCTTATTGCTTTGTAAAGAATGTGCCCTAAATTTAAGCGCAAATCGCTCGTTCGTCTAGTTTGTAAGCTCTACCTAATTTGCGTCTCCTTCTGCCAGCCTCCGCCAATCGCAGAGCTTAGCTCATGTGACATCACAGGTTCTGTTGCGGGAAATGAGCTGGTGGGTCGCATGACCATTCCCGTTTTTCCTAATTATGTAGCTTATTTGAGCGACGTTTACGTTAAAAGTGGTGTCAGTATGATTCTAACGAGACAATCTTTTGAATGAACCAAACTTGTGTTTTCTCTTCATGGCTCCTTTAAGACTGTTCTCACTACAGGAAGCATAATTATAGGAATTGCAAACTTAACAAAGTTACATGATATCATGTTTAAATGTCTTCCTAACTCCTCAGAACTTTAGGCCCCTAAAATATCAAATTGGTTTTTGCATTTTAACATTTCTCATCCAATAGCTAAACGCAAATTTCAGAATTTTTTAGAACTTTCCCCTCACCGACGCTACTTTTTGTCTGTTTGGGTTTGATTTCCAAGCTCCTAATTGTAGCGGCCCTGGGGAAACCAAATGCTCCCTTTTTCCCCCTCCAAAGCCTTATAGGCACGCCACCGCCGCTACACTACGGCCGGCTGGCTGATCTGGCTGGGATGGCTGCCCACCAATCTCAGCAGGGCAGCCAGAGCCACAAGTGATGGTGCCCTCCTCCTCCTCCCCACTTCTCGCATTGTTGCCATGACAACAAGAGGAATCAGTTCGGTTGATTCGAAAGATTGAGTGTTTTATAGTGGCCTGAGCGCTTGTCCGGCAGCAAACAATGCTTTATTCACTGAGAAATTAAACATGTTAAGCCAAAATTTCAATTCTCCCGCTCAATCGTGTGTTTTCGCGACGTCGACAACGACATATCCAGAGCAGGACCTTAAAGGGGCCCTAAATAGGCTGCCAAATGTTACGATTTTGCGTGCGCAGTCACTGGAGTACTATCCAAGGAACGTCACCCCGCAAAAATTGTTTAAATTTGTTAAGTATTAGCCGAGTTATCGCTCATTAAAAGGGGACACCTATAAGGCCTGGGGCTCTCCTCCTCTAGTAGTTCCTCCGAAGCACTGTGGAAGCCGCGACGTCATCGACCCGGCGCAAGACCACCGAGAGAAACAGGGCAATCCATCACCCTCCTTGATGTACGTGCAGTCATTGGCTGCGCCAAGCCCTGCGCGCGCTTTTTTTTTTAACACTCGACGCGCATGCTCCGCCCACCAGATTCCGGTTGCACGGTGAGCGCTGTCGCTGTGGTTCGCGTTCGCGGCGCCGCACTGGGCAGTGTCTCGTGCGTCATAGAGGCGCGTCAGAGCCGGAAAGAACTGCGTCAGAGCGCGCAAGTGTGGCGGCAAGGTATGGTTGGTGAGCCAGGAGAGAAACTGAAATCTTTTTTTCGTGTTTGTGCGGCCCCTGCTTTACGCAGAGGTGTAATATTTGGTACACGTTGTCGTGAAGGGGTACTCTAGCGATTGCGCGATTGAAATGACGACCTTCGGAAGCCTATTTAGGGCCCCTTTAAGACTGTTGACCAGGGCTGCTACCATCTCATAAACAACTGTTTGGTTATCTTTTTTATTGCACACTTTCATAGATGGCACTGCAATACCACCGAAGTGCCAGTGTTCGCACTTTGCTTCTGGCCGGACTTCTTTACCTGTCGTATTTTTACTACGGTTCATACTAATCATTTCCTAAAACGTAAGCTATGGCTCAACAAACCTGGTCATGTAAGTGACCGTGACACTTACGTCAGTTGGTCAGTGTGGTGTCAAACAAACCCAATGCGTCTGACGACTGTAATAGGCCGTGCCGGCCGGTAAGCTGCCGCACTAATTTCTTAAGTGTTTACGTGTTTGTTCATAACTTTAATTGTTCACCCCAATATAAAATGAATATGCATTACATTTAACCACAAATAGCTCATTTGGCAAGCTTAAAAGCCCTGCCTAATTTGCGCTTGCTTTTGCCGGCCCCTTGCACAGCTGGGCATGACATCATGGGTTCTGTTGCGGGAAATGAGCTAGTGGGTCGCACTGCCATCCCCTTTTTTCCTGATTTTATAGCTTATTTGCGCAAAGTTCGCTCAATCTTTCGAATGAACCAAACTTGTGTTTTGTCTCCATGGCCTCTTTAAAGGGGTTATGCAAATCAAACTTTTGGCTTGAATTGTTCAATTTATCCGTGCATAAAGCATCGTTTGCTGCCAGACAAGTGCTGGGGGCACTACAAAACACCAAATGTTTCAAATAAAACACTTGTATTTTGTCTGCATGGCCCCTTTAACACGGCAGCAGTGTAACTTTCACTTCCTTGGGAGGGGAGGATGTGACGCTAGTCCCAAAATCAGGGGCTAACAGGGCACCTCCTGCTTTCACCATGACCAAGATTAAAAACAACTGGCTTAAATCCTCAACATCGTATGTCTGCAAAGTTATTGAATCAGCTCTACCATCCTAGACTGGCCACGGAAATGCCTAAAAGCCTCAAGATTCCTAAAAATTTCCACACGGATTAAATGTTTTTTTCAGAAAAGACTCACTCTCAGGCCTGCGGGTTGTCAAACTCGCTATAGTGTCTAAAAATCACTTGACGAAATTTCCAAAAGCAAATAGACGGTTAAATGACTAAGGTTGAGTTTTAGAGAGTCATGGCACAGCTCGTACTCAGCCCAGGGACTAAGTTAGGAGAGCACATTCCTCCCATGACAAAGGCATTGAATAATGCAAAATTTCTTCATGCTTTGAGGTATGAATTCAGTTTAAATGTGTTTTCACAGATGAACTGGTTATTGTGTCTAAAGATTCTCATACAAATGACCAAAAAGTAAGCATGATAGTTCTGATTAAGCAAAAAAAAAAAAAGCAGTAGCAGTTCGGAGGTTTTAGTACAAAAAGAGGAAGCTATACATGTTGCATTCAAAGGGGCCTTGAAATCACCATGCCATTGCACAAATTGCATGTTTTTCTATCTCGTCCTTGCAGTTTCATGTGCACTTAGAATTGAGCTAATTAAAGGTGCAGAGAATTTTAATTTTTTTCTCATTAAGAAATACAGACAAAGTGAGGTAAAAGTAAACAGACCATGATGCATTTCTGACACCAAGCAAAGCACATCAACCACAGCTGTCCTTTTGTGACTCTGGTAAATTAACTTGAGTCGATAATGCGTTAGCCCCTGCCTAGGCGAGAGATGACCTGCTTCAAGAGCACGAGTAGCAGGACAACGTGCCGCCAGCCAGTGGTGGAACAGTGCACCCTTCCAAAGGGGCTGGGACAGTGATCGTCCACGTGAACAAGGGGATTCTGGTGGAACAGTTAACTGTCCACTCCAGGATGCAGCCACGCCACACCTGTTGCCGACGCAAAATCTGGCTTTTGTCATTTTTGCCTCAGGCTTCACAAGTGCTTCTCATTGGCAGTGTCACCACAAATGATAAACCTTGTCTTAAACAATGCACTAACTAGCACTGCATAATGAGGGGCTTCCAAACTGCAACTGCCTTTAGCTGATAATCTATCTGGTCTCCTTTGCCGTTGTTTTCCTAACACTCTAGCTAGCAGTGTACAAAGTGTCTCAAACATCGGTTGCCGTGGCAACCAGGCACTGGTTGCTGTGGCAACCAGGTGAGCCTAGCTAAGCTCGAGGGGGGGGGGGGTGAGAAACAGGCCCTCCACTCACTCCCGTGGTGAAGCAAGCAGTGTGTTTGGCATCGAAAAAATGAAGGAGGCGAGGCCATCACCATGAGCAAATTGAGAATGTGTGCCCATGCTCCCGTGAGTGTGCATGATCACGCACTGATCCCCTTCCACCGTATTTCATAAACTAACCAGCTCATAATTGCTTTCTCCTAATTTGAGCCAGGATGTCTTCGACATGAGCTTGCTCTGTAATTCACAATGCTTGCTTCCCACACCCAAGCGTTACACCTATAATATATCTTTCAACGGCTTTTTGAATTGACCGGTTTTCTTTTCAGGTGCTCAAATTTCCCACGCAGCTGGTACAATAATATACAAAAGGCCACTAGTGCCAGACTTGAGAAGTAAAAGAGCTGTCGCACAGCGCACCTTTACTATGAGTTAAAACTGAACAGCCACAATACCTGTTACATTGCGGTAACGAACAACCAGCACAGTGCACAAACAACAGAATTGCCATAACTGATGCTAGCTAGCATAGTTCTCATCTATCTACCACTGCCACCATACAGCATCTCTTGACATCCATAACATAACATGGAGCCTCCCAAGCATAAAAGGCAGTTTACACAACATGCTCATCTCACCTAAAGTGATCTGAACTTGTGCCTTCTTGTGCACTTTTGTGCTGCAGGTCTCTTTGCTTCCCTAAGCTCACTCGACAGATCTCTTGATGGTGCGATACCACAACACACACAATTCCATACCCCCGCCTTCTTAGAGGCCTCACTCCACACAATCACATCACTCTCAGTAGCCTCCTACACCCTTAGCCCCACTTTTCCGGAACTCCGAATGTACAAAATTCTCGTAGAACGCGTTGCATACCATAGCCAGGCCCAACTCAAGCGCCTGTAGACTTCTGCCCAAGGTCAAGCTATTCTTAAAGGAGCCATGAAGACAAAATACAAGTTGGGTTTATTAGAAAGACTGCTTAGTCCCGATAACAATGATACCAATATCATCGCAATCTTCGTACAAATAACGGAGATATCAAAGAAAACGTGTGAAGCAGTCGCGACCCCCTAGCCAATTTCCCGCAACTTTTCTACGATGTCACGGAACCTTGTTTGTGCGATTGGCGGCCGCCTAACTGACCTGTCGCGACGACATGACTGGACGTCTGTAATGGGGCCTCTAGTTCCATTTGACCGCATCACTTCAATGCTAACGTGCAGTTAACGTACTGAAAATTATGTTTTATTGTTGGCCCGTATGACATCATTCTTGCTCATAACACGTCACTGTGGCGCAAAATTTGAAAGGTTTTAAATACTTCTTGCTTTTTTTCAATAAAAAAACATCTTTTGTGGCTGTAATGGAGCTGAGGGAGATACTGAATCCTAGTTCTTTCAAATTAAACGAAGTTGTATTTTCTCTTCATGGCTCCTTTAAAGCGCTCCACTACCCCATGCCCTGCGCTTCAGGGTCTCTCCAAATGACCTGTTTTCGACTTTCTCAAGCAACACTCCCTCAAACTCAGCCGGCACAGCTTCCTCCCTTCTTCAGTCTCACCCTCCCTACCACCACGCCAGCATTCATTTTCCCCGACTGCCACACAACCCTTCCCAATTTCGCTCACCATGAGAGCCACCCACACATGGCTGACCCCATCACTACCACACGAGCTTCGAATCCTCGTCCACGTTGTACGGGCTCCTGGCAACGGTGGCATGGGCCGAGCAAACGCGCTAGCCCAAGTACTTTGCCCGGCTTCACCCACATCCTGGCCAATCCTGTAGCACAACACCAATGGTTTGCCCCCAGCACCGCGCTTCCCTCCACTCTCACGCACCCAGCACCTGTCACGCACCCTGTTCACACTCGTGAGGCTCCTTCGACAGGCGCAAATATCTTCGCTCCCTTCCCACCACATTCATCACTGCATTTATCAGCACCCTGGCCACCCCTCCTGTTCCACCTGTTCCTCCTACCTATCCATCCCTCATTCTTATTGTGAATGCACCCCGCCCTCTCTTGCCAAATCCCTCACCTCCACCACTCCCTGGAAGTTCTGGCTGTCTGTCCTGCCAATCGTGAACATCCAGGCTGACCAGGAAGTGATAACATTCTTCAGCAGTACATGGACCCAGTAAATTGAAGGCCACAATTGGGACCTAGACCTAGGTCCTCTGGACAACACTGTTCTCTCTCTCGCCCACTATGATAAGCAATGAAGTGGATTTTGTCCTTGGCTTCGGTCCTTCAAATGCCAATTTTCTCTATGGGTCCTGCGGACAATTCCCCTGCACATATTTTTGCAAATCTCACGCCACAGCCATTGAACAGGGCAGCACAATGCCCACGCAACTAGTGCTGCACCCATCGGTCTCAGTGCAATTCAAGCCGCACGTCCCTTCCCCACCAGGCAACATCAGTAGCCGCTTTAAAGATGCAGCCTTCTGGTGCTGGCACAGCTGCAGTGGTAACAGGTCAGCTTGTGACTCGTGGGCTTCTCAGATCGGTCCTGGCTAGGGGATCTACCACAGAGTTCGTTTTAAACCATGAGGGCGCGGGCCATCTTACCTCGTAGATTGCCGTTTCCCGATAAAATATTTTTAAGAAAGGACGAAGCTTGATGGCATCTATGAAGCTTGCTATTGCCAAAGATGAATGCATAAGACATAACATCACGTACAACGCAGATGAGAAGAGAAAAGTAGCCAGACGGTTCTATACTAAACCATATGACGTTAGGCTAGGGGGACAGTATGAAATCTACCAACTTGGTTCGCGAGCTCCCACTAGCAACTAAAATAAGAGGTGGAATAGGCATTCAAGGAGATGGAAAGAAAAAAGGCCACAGGAAAAAATGTGTTAACCATAGATCACCTAAAGAGCAAAGAAACACGGCACTAGAAATGCTGCCAAATCATTTTCAGAATACGTTCCCACAACTTTACGGGCGCCTCTGCTTAGAATAATACCAGCATAATTCTGATTCACAGGAAGTGCAATGCACCGAGAAGCATGCTTTAAAGCTTGTAAAACAGACAAATACAACAAGAAGCACCTCCTGATGTAGCTAAAAATGTAATCACAAAGTACTATTTGCATGCTATGAAAAAATTTGGATACAATTTAGATAGCAAATTCACACATGAATGTATTTTGACATGTGCCTAAAAACCAGTAATGTGGCATAAAACCCCATAAAGAACAATCAAAAGCAACTATAGAATTACTTTTATCTTAACGCGACTTGTTACAGAACATAAACAAGAAAAGAAAGAAAACACCCTGATCAGCATATTGAACAAATGCATATTGAAGATAGCAGGTTTAGAGATCTCAACAGTAGATACACATTAGGATTAAAGGGACCCTGCAACACTTCCGATAAACGCTTTCACGCTTTCTTTCGCAACTGGAAGCACTGTGAAAGTATCATCGGCAGCACGGAGTGGCACTGCACGATTTGCTCGTGACAGGAGATCCACCTTCCCAGGCGTTTGGTTCTTGCAGTGCCGTGTGGCAGTGCATTAACCAACTGCCTTGTGGCCTTGTACCCGTCAGGCACACGGGCTCCAGCCCCAACTTGACAGGCTCATCATTGTGCCAAAGAGGACGATCATGAGGAGCAGGATCCCACCCAGCAGCTCCTCACAGGGACGATGATGGGTATGCCGTGGCCGTCATACATATACTTTTTTCTTGGAGCCAGGCACACACTAGATTCCGTGATGCCACCATTGTAGCGGAGCTGGAAGCATGTACTGGTAGCTCAGATGAGTCCTTAAAACCTACTACACAGCGCTCCGGACTTGGCATGAAGCAAAACTGGCCCCCAAGTAAAACATCCGGGTGCTCTCCGCTTGTGTGATGCAAATTTTGGGGAGCAAAGCGTCGCTGCAGTGGGCACAAAAGTTCTGCAACATTTTGTTGCCATGAGTTGCTCATTGCAGTGCGCAGAAATTATGCAACATTGTGTGTCCATGACCTGACATTCCTTGCACACGCCATTTAGAGAAAAATGCATGGAGTCAATCTGGTAACAACAGGCCAGTCGTAAACAGGTACTGCTGCCCTACGCTGCAACCCCACTTTCAACGCAGTGCACCCACGAGCCCGATCGATTAAAAATTACGCGCTTACGACTAAACGGCTTTCACTTGAAATTAACGACACTCCAGTGGATGCTGCCGCAATAGATGCCATACATCCACAGCACTGCGCTCCGTCGTTTCATGGTGAAAGCTTCCTTTGCAACACAGGAGAACGTGACACGTCCACTGATTAACAATGGCAACGATTGCTAGCTCATTACGTTACTAACATAGGACAAAATGAACACGCATATTTTAACATATTTATCACACAATCTGGCAAAACGAACAAAGAAAGAAATGAAGAAAACCACACTATTTGATCGAGGCATCACCATAGTTCTAAACTGCCGCCATTGCGCGTCCAACAGATCGCAAGTACCCAAACAATACGCGTGCACTTAGTGGAATAACGTACAAGACATACACAAAGGACCACTTCTGTGGATCACAAGCACATAAGAATCGAACAGCCCTGTCGGCACTATAATGCCGGGCGGCATTCCGCCATTACTAAAGATCAGCAGACATCAAGAGAACGTTCCGGCGCAGACATTACCTTGGTGGGCCTCTTGGGGGAAAACCATCGGTTCCCCGGTTGCGGTGCATAAAACCACCTTTACCGACGTCGTTTGGCCCATCGCCATCACCCATCTCAAAATTACTATCCCCCATTATTAGTAAACACGCTTTCCAAGCGACACACAAAGCATCGAACGCCGAGCCGACGCGGGCTGGGCCTGTTAACACTAGCCCGAATCTTGAGCACGCTAACAGTTTCTCGCAAACGTAGGGGGCGCTAAAAATTAGTAAAAAAAAAAAGAGAAGTCATATATCTAGGCAATGCCGCATCTAGGACTAGATTTTAGCACAGAAAAGTCGGGAGGCATGGTTAGCATGGTAAAAATTTGGTATCGGTTCAACAACTAATAGTACCGCAGGGAGAATTCTAGACAGGGACGTCTAGCCACCATACCGCAGGTAACGAAATACAAATATTGAAATGCAAATAACCATAGAGTTAATATACTGGCTAGTATACAAATAACTGTCTATACGCCACGCCTATCTAAAAACCATAAACACGCTTTTTCATAGAGTTATGAAACACAATAGTGCGAGCGTGAGAGTTATCTGGAAAGGGAGTAATGCAAGACGTGATCTTTTGTACAACTTTAGCTAATCTAAAAACGTTGACTTTAGCTACGCATAAAAACTAGACCCTGCTGGTGCCCTAGGGCAGGTGAAGGTCTTTTTCAAATGCAGTACTGCGTCAAATAAAAAATTCATTAGAAGGGCGGTAGTTGGTATCATGAGGAGCGCACAGCAGCAGGGAGACAAGTTGTTGCTGCTGAAGAACTTAATTTTATTTTGAGCCTGGTGATGATGTGGGAGTGGTCCCGTTCGAGGAGAAGTGGCAGGGTGGCTGTCTCAGCCCTGGAAACAATTCGAGCACAACTTAGGCCTCTTGAAGGTGGAAGGCGTCACGGGACTTCTCTCTAAAAGCTTTGGAGCAGCTGCATGAAGAATTGAAGTACTTTTCCGACTTTTTGAGGAGATTCCAAGATAAAGAAACGGCTGCTGACGAGCAGGAAGAGTGCGGATTGTCCAAGAAGACAGTTCTGTCCAACGTTTTTAAAAAGTATCTATGAATGTTGGTTCTGTCCGCATCTAGTCCCAGATTACGCAAAACGTCCTGAGGATGTCCTCCAATGGTCTAAACGTCCTGGATCCTATACTCGGCGTCCAGGGGACATCCACAGGATTACACATTGTAAATGATCTCAATGGTCCATCCTAGAGCTTATTTTGGATCTCAATGGATTGCGAATGATCCCTAAATGATCCATTGTGTTACTTCTTTTGGATCACAATCGGTATGGACGTCTGACGCTGCTGTTACAGTGGAGGAAAGGCTATTACACTCGTATGATACGGCAATAAAAGAAAAACAGCCAAGAAAGTTTCTATCGTTTTTTTTTTTAATTAGCAAAGTCCACTTTGGGTGGCACCGAAAAAAACGTTTTTTGCCACCAAAATAATGGTGGGAACTGCTGAAATAATTTTTTGCCATGGTGTAGAAGGGAGGAAAGGATCTTATTTGAGCACTGAAATAGAAATGTGGCTGCATTACTTCCCTTAATGGTAAATACTTCTGGCAAACATTGTGGCAAGTTCTGGCAAGTTCTGGCAAGTTCGGTTCTGGCAAACATTGATGTGACACACAGGATTTGACCCATTTTGGATAAAAAGTGACCCATCTTGGATAAAAAGTTGTTTATTGCACAGGTCTTTGCTAGTGAAAAACGGCTGGAAAAGTGTCACTTCAGGACTTTTTTACAGTAACCTGCATAAAAGTAGTAATATGACTGTCATTTTTCAGCTGCAATCCCTTGCTGCACCGGAACAGAGGTCACAGGGTGGCGAGAGCACGACGTCTTAAGCTTTCAGCCTCCCCCTGATGTATCTGTAGTCCACCCAAAATGCGCTGCAGGAAAGCCAACTTTTTCTGATGATGACGATCATGGGTGAAGCGAAAAAACATTAAAACGCTTCCCGTGATCTGAACTAAACCTGGGTCCCTCATGTTATGAAGCTGACGTCTATCCCATTGCGCCATTCCAGCACAGTTGAAGCAATTTGGATTTGCATGGACATGGAGAATTACACAGAAAATGCACACCTCCATCTAACGACAATGGTAGTACACTACGGAAGGTCATTGATTGCCTGCATCGGTAAAGGTCTAGAGAGCACAACTGCAGTGCAGCAGACTGTTCCGATAAGAAACAGGTGCTCAGTACTGGGCTGGTTAATTTGGTGTTGGACTTGGTTTTGGAAAGCTTCACATCTCCCGTTTTTGTCGTTTCAACAGATGGGCAGTTGATTTTTGTTAAGTCTTCCCATCAGTAACTAGGACATAGCTACATATTTGGATGTCATACTACCAGGGTGGTCTGCGAGCAGACGCAGTCTGTCTGCGGCTAATTTAGAGTGTACCACAAAATGACCCACTTGTGGAGGCATTCACCTGCTTTCCATGGGTACCCAGAAAGGATGTAGACCAAGCCTTGCTCTCCAGGCCCTGCACCAACATCGTAGGGGCCAAGTCCAAGCACTTCTTTTTTTCCACTGGAAGCCCTCCTATGCAGATGCTGCAGGAACAGGATTAAATGCTGTGCCAGCACAACTGAAAGTTGGGTAGGCTAATAATCTTGAAAGAAACACACACAGCGCGCAAACAAAACAACAGGACGAAAGACGGAGGGATGTACAACACAAGCGCGCAAAACAACAGGACGAAAGACGGAGGGATGTACAACACAAGCGCTTGTGTTGTACATCCCTCCGTCTTTCGTCCTGTTGTTTTGCGCGCTGTGTGTGTTTCTTTCAAGATGATTTACCAACTCGCCCAACTTTCGGTGTTACTTTAGGCTAATAATACATCTTGAAAAACAAAATGCGTAAAAAATGGCGACGTGGAATAAGACCACACAGGACAACCCACTACAAGAAAAAGAACACACGTACAGCGCATTGTCCGGCGATGTTTTCTGCAAAAGCAAAAGTGGGTAATCTCTGCCGCATTGTTAATAACAAGGATCATCCAAGGAAAGGGAGGAAGGAGTGCAGTGTTAACCATGCACAGTCTTTAGTTCGTTGTACGACTGGCATGGTTTACAGAATTCCGTTGTACAGAATGTAAGTCCGTGTATGTGGGCAAGACAGGATGCTGTCTAAGCGTCCATCTCGGAGAGCATTTGTTTACGATAACGAATTCAACGGGCACAAATCTTCCTGCGCATTATAAAAAGTGTGGGTGTCACCCTTTGTTTGACGAGACTGTGGTGTGTCCCTCCTGCCTGTATGTGTTATTTGTGTGCTTTCACAAATGTTTATTCATACACAATAGGAATGGCAGCAAGTGAGGAGTGCAAAACGTGTGGCACGCCGGAGACAATACGGCACGTTTTATGCGAGTGTCCACGCTACTCGCCTGAAAGAAAGAAGCTGTCGTCAGCACTGAGGAACTGGACTCTCTGCGGCCATCTTCGGAAGAAAAGATTCTGTGCCACTGACCCTCTTTGTCATCCGCTCAGGAGGCGACTAAGGAACTCTTACAATTTCTACGGGCAACAAACTTAAACACCAGACTATAGACTGAACACCTCCAGTGTCAATCAGCGTCAGTGCTTCAGCGCTGGACATACGTGTCTGCTCCAACTTTTCTTCAGTCTTTCTTTTCTCTTTTTTGCCTATTTTCCCTTTCCCACGTGCAGGATAGCAAACTAGCCTCTAGCCAGGTTAACTTTCCTGCCTTCCTTCTACACCCTTCCTTCCTTCCTTCAAATTTTCAGTGGCTTTAGGCCCTGCGACATACTATTTGTCCCATACGCGGCTTCTTCCATTCACCTTCAATGTGCGCTTTAGTCGGATGCAGCGGGCCGGCAACTCCCGCGCCTGCTTTCGAAACGGGCCGCTAGGGGGATTTCAGTGGCGCCCCTACAGGCAGCGCTCGAGGCGGATAGGGAATTCCCTAGGAGGCGACGGGCGAGACCACAAAGAAGCCAGCCTGCTCGCTGCAACAACTAATTCCCTAAATGTCCCCAACTGACAGTGGTTTTAGGAGCCAATGAAAACGTGAAATTTTTTTCTTCTTTTAGCCGCATGCGCTAGAACCGAGTGCGCGCGCTTGTGCTCATTGTTTGGCGTCACGTTGCTTCATTGTGTGCGAACTGTAAGCGCACTGTAGTGCAATCCGTGCCGTAACGGGCTATTACTCGCTCAGAAGCACACTTTTGCTGTTCAACCTAGACATCACGCGAGATGGCAGAGCGACCTGAAGACCTCAACTTGCCTCTTTCTGTTGTGACCCGCATCGTTAGAGATGCACTCCCAGATGGCGTGAACGTTTCTAAGGATGCCCGAGCAGCGTTGGCCAAAGCAGCGAGCGTCTTCGTGCTCTACGCTACATCTTGCGCCAACAACTTTGCTGTGAAGAACAAAAGGAAAACGGTGACGGGAGCAGACATCATATCTGCCATGGAGGAAATGGAGTTCGAAAGCTTTGTCGATGTACTCACTGGTAGCTTGGAACAGTTCCGACAAGGAAAGACGAGAAAGGAGGCTAACCGAGCAAGAAAACTCGAAGTCGTAAGTGAGATGCTCTCGTCCGGCGATGCTGAGATGGCAGATGACGGCGAAGCTGATTTTGTTGATGAAGCCCAATGAGCGAGCTAAGCCGTTGTTCCAGCAACAAAGGCCAGTCGCTGGCCCCGAACCCACCATGCCACGACGCGTCTTTGCTAGGACTCGTTTTATTCGCAGAATTGTGCAACTGATTTGTATGCGCGCTGAACTCTCCTGCGCTACGGCGTTCTGGCACTGTTGAACGCCTTTTGGTTTGATGGTGGCAGCCGAGCGTTACTATAGAGCACACGCATTGCGAGTGACTTGGCGTGCAACTTTGCGATTAAATACCGTACTCGCATATCTGTTTGCACTAGTTTGCCGTGGAAATACTGTCAAATAACATTGTCAGTGTTATTTAGCCGTACGATCGTTGTATTGCTTTATTGTGTGAACTAAACGGGATTGGAAAGTTGGCAAGAATGAAGCAGTCACCATTGCCTACACGTGCGTGTTCGTCTTTCCTGCTCTCGGTTCTGCAAAAGAAAAGGTCAGCCTGCTGTTCGAAGTTGTGCAGGGGGCATACAAAGCCTATGATACATGTCACTTCACGTGGCTACCAGGTTTGAAAGCTCTGCGCATGCACTGAATGGATGCTGTGTAGTTGTGTATTTCAAGACCACTACACAGCTGAGCAAGAAGGAAGTTAGAGCTCAACTTCCTCATCTGACAAGGTCTACTTTGCTTGGGGAATTTGACAGAACTGGCTTGTTACCAACAGCTGTGCATGCATGCCTCCTTTATGCAAAGAACACAAGGCTATGGGTGGCGTTTTTTCCCTCGTAAAACGAATGTCGACCGAAATTTGCTTGACGGGTATTGTTGAAAGGTGCAACGAAATGAATACACAGCGTCAGCCCATTGGGCAGGCATTCGATTTAGCAGTAGGCTGTATTCTCAAAACACCCTGAGAGACCACCGTGTGTGCTACACTTGTAAATGCGGCAGCCAGATAGAGCCGCATGTATTGAATTCCATGCGCTCTGTTGTTTGTATTTCTTTGTACTCGCCCTCTGCAGCCTGCAACGTAACAAGCATGCACTTAACTGAACTGCCATGCAAGCATGTGGGGTGCTGCCTTCATTACATGCAATACAATCTAACAGCCCAATCACAGCACATGCACCATATCTGGTTGGCTTTACAGTGGTGGTTGCGTTTCTTTAGAGGCGGCCACCCATTTGCTCTGTTCCACAGTAGCACTTGACTCCAAGTTGGACTTTCATTGCTTTTGGCAGCCGCTTGGGAAGCTTTTGCTGCGTCCAAGTGCCGGCAACCCTTGCAGGCTTGTGGGCCTGAACTGTTCCTGTGGAGCATAGTGTGCCTGCCAACCATGAGTGTGCTAGCACGCCGTTAGTATGAGGTGATGTTTTGCAGTAATTTTCCCAGTTTCCAGTCATCGAGAAGAAAATCCGTTGCACTGTAACTAAGAGTCGTGGTGCTGTAAGGTTTTGCTTTTGCACTTTCCATCAGCAGGTCTACATATTTTAACTTGAATTTAAATGCTTTTTCATTGTAAGGGTTGGGTGCAGAGGCTTCTTGTGTTCCACACATTTATCATTCCTAAATCCGCCTTGTTCACAGTATCAATGGCAGTCCAGTGTATCGCTCACCATTGCCTCGGTAAACTGGGGTAGAATAAACAGCAGTAATTCGCTCTTTGCCTTCTTGCAGACTAGAATTTGTTGGCGTCTTTTCGTTTTGCTGTTATCTTCACCCTCCTGAAGCATTTGGTCTTTAGTTTTGTAAGCCTTTCTAGCACAGGTATCCCCTTCTCCATTTTCTGGTAGATCCACCATCATCGGCTTATTGCGTTTCCCGCACTCAATTGTGCCTTTTAAACTACCTCTTCGGTTATTACTGAACCTTTAGTTCCTACTAAGTCAGTCCTACAAGAACTGTTCCCTGGCCTAAGTCTGCAATCTCTCAACTTTTTTGATCTCATTCTAATTGTTAGTGCACATCTGTTCCTTCACATTGACCAGATTGAATTGTCTCTGGAGCTTGACACTCCTAAATTTTTGCACTTGACCCCTCTCTCTTCAGAGAGTTCCCCAGTTTTTAGGCCTCCGTAGAGTGTTGACACCCTAAATGATAACCTAACAACAACAATCACTGAGTCACAGCGGCTAATGGAGAAGCAGCATGTAGGAAACCAACTGGAAAAACTAACTCAGCAAACAAAGGAACTTACTTCGAAGCGCCAGAAGATGAAATTGTCAAGTACGGTGGGTGAAACTGAACTAGCGGAGCTGTCAAATTGATAAACAGAAGTAAAACAAATGACATTTGTGCGTACAACATGGTGGTCATCGAGGAAACGTTAGAAAAAGGAGGAAGCTTGAAGGTAACGAGGAGGAAGCTGGCTATCGGCAGAGGCAGAATGTACACACTTAGAGATGAACAGGGTGACATTATATAAGCACAATATGGAAGAGATAATAAAAATCGCAGAACAATTTTACACCAGGCTATACACCAGCGACGGTGGAGCGGGGGAAACTACCGAGTCTACAAGCTTTGCTGGCGATGTTCCACCAGTAACGAAAAAGGAAGTAGAAAAGGCACTTTAAAGGCATGAAAAAAGGGAAAGCTGCAGGCGATGACGGCATAACCATAGACCTAAAAGAGGGTGGAGATATAATCCTAGAAAAGCTTGCTAAACTATTCTCTGAATGTTTAAGGTCTCTAAAGGTACCGAAAGCCTGAAAAAACACTAGGTAGTTTTAATTCACAAGGAGGGAGATAACAACAATCTGAAGACCTACAGACCCATCAGCCTTGTGTCGATTGTATACAAGCTGCTTACCAAGATAGTAGTTAGCCGCATAACCGCCAGCCTAGACTTCCAACAACCCAGAGAACAGGCTGGGTTCAGAAAGGGATACTCTACAATAGATCACATCCATGTCGTCAACCAAGTAACAGAAAAATGCACAGAGTCTATAGTAAACCACTTTCCATGATATTTACAGACTATGAAAAAGCGTTCGATTCAGTAAGCACCGCGCCGCAGTGATGGACGCCTTAAAGGACCAAGGAACAAGGAAGACCTACCTAAGACTCCTAGACGACATATATGAGGAATGCACTGGCAGAATTACCCTTCACAGGCAAAGTGGTAAATTCCCGATCGGAAAGGAAGTGCGACAAGGAGATACCATCTCACCAAAATTGTTCACAGCATGCGGTGGCTCAGTGGCTAAGGCGTTGCGCTGATGAGCACGAGGTTGCGGGTTCGATTCTCGGCTGCGGCGACCACTTTTCTGATGGAGACGAAAAGCAAAAACGCTCGTGTGTACGAGATTTCGGCGTATGTTAAAGAACCCCAGGTGGTCAAATTTAATCCGGAGCCTTCCACTACGGCGCGCCTCATCGCCTGCGTTGCATCGGCACGTTAAACCCTGCAATCAATCAATTGTTCACAGTATGTATGGAGAGTGTATTCAGGAGGCTTGACTGGGAAAACTTCGGCTTACGGATAAACGGCGAACGCTTTAGCCATTTAAGGTTTGCAGACGGCATTGTCTTGCTCAGTGAATCTGCAGAGCAACTCCAAAACATGATTTAGGAACTACAATTAGAGAGCTTTGGTGTGGGGTTAAAGATAAATATAAATAAAATTAGAGTGATGATAAGCATGCTGAACGCTTTTTTTTTTTTTTTAGCGTAGGGGACAAAAAACTGGAACAAGTACAAGAATACAACTATCTTGGCCAGATGGTCAGTGCTGACCCAAACCACGAGAGAGAAATCAGGCGCAGAATAGGACTGGGATGGGGTGCATTCGGCAAGCACTCGCAAATAATGAAAAGTAAGATACCTCTATCCCTAAAAAGAAAGGTATTCAACCAATGCGTCCATTTTTTTGCTTTTGATACTATTACGATATTCTGTTCCACAAACTTGAATCCTATGGTTTAAAGGAGCCATGAAGAGAAAATACAAGTTGGGTTTATTAGAAAGACTGCTTAGTCCCGATAACAATGATACCAATATCATCGCAATCTTCGAAAAAATAACGGAGATATTAACGAAAACGTGTGAAGCCGTGGCGACCCCCTAGCCAATTTCCCGCAACTTTTCTATGACGTCACGGAACCTTGTTTGTGCAATTGGCGCCCCCCTAACTGACCTGTCGCGACGACACATGACTGGACGTCTGTAATGGGGCCTCTAGTTCCATTTTACCGCATCACTTGAATGCTAACGTGCAGTTAACGGACTGAAAATTATGTTTTATTGTTGGCCCGTATGACGTCAGTCTCGCTCATAACACGTCACTGTGGCGCAAAATTTGAAAGTTATTAAATACTTCTTGCTTTTTTTTCGTTAAAAACGCATCTTTTGGGGCTGCAATGGAGCTGAGTGAGATACTGTATCCTAGTTCTTTCAAATTAAACGAAGTTGTATTTTCTCTTCATGGCTCCTTTAACCAAACCAGCTTTAAATTTCTTTAAAAAAAAAGAATTTTCTTATAAACAGGGAAGGTAGTGTTCGTGTTAATGATGCATATTCTAAGACTAAAATAATTAAGGTGTGCTGCAAGGTTCTATTTTAAGTCCTTTGCTGTTTATTATCTATATTAATGACCTTGCTCACTCTTAATGCCTCGCACTGTGTTCTATATGGTGACGACACCACAGTATCTCCGGCTGATAAATCTTTGTTCATTCTTACGTCTAACCTAAATATTGTTTTGATTAAAGTAACTAAATGGTGCCTCATCAACCACCTAAGAATCAATCCGTCAAAAACTAAATTCATGATTTTTAGACCATCCCAGAAACGCGTATCATATGTTCTAACCATTTCACTGTGTTCGAACACCATAACCCCATGTGACAGTGTCCTTTTTCTTGGAGTGTTCATCGACTCGCATCTGAAATTTCGTAAACACATTTATCACAAAAATAAGACGGCTTTTGTCATCCGAGTTCTCATAAAATCCCGTGAATTTTTTTTCACGCCAAGCCCTTCTATCTCTTTATTTTGCTTTCAATCACACATAGTATTGTTGCATGGGGTAACACTTATGATTGCCATCTAGCACCGTTACAACATATTCAAGATCAAGCTATTTGTATCATTACTAACAGCTCATTCCATGCTAACGCTTGTGTTTTGCTTCAACAGAATAATGTTAATGGTTAAAAATTTATTCTATTATACCATAGCCATGTTTTTGTTTCAACTGCATGTTAATAATTTATCGTACCAATTTATTGACAGACAACTATCACAAAATAACTCCACCAGATTCGCAGCCAAGAAAAATTGCTTATTACCCATAGTCCGTACTAACTATGGTCAGATGACATCCGCTTTTTCAGCTATCCCATTCTGGAATAGTCTTTCGGCAGAACTAAAATCATCATCATTCTTTTCCTTCAAACATATGCTAAAAATGTTTTTGTTGGTGGTGGTGGTAGTGATGATGTTTATTGACGGGTGGACCTAGCCTTGCGTGGTATGCCGGCAATTGCTCACCCGATCAGCACCTTTTTACCGCTATGCGCGGGAATTCACCATGACTCGCTGAGGCTTGTGACACGTGAAAATTGCAGGATTAAACGAAAGATGTCCCTCCTCGTTATCCAATGGCCTTCCGGGAAAATTAAATCGTTCAAAGAGGCATGCAGAGCGGCCATCCTTCGCAGTTCTTGTTGAATCGATGAATGTATTGTTTTTATAATCTGTATTGCTTTGTTACTGTTTATTTCATTGCCTAAGTTTCCCGAGTTGAGCTAGATTGTATGTATAGTGCAAGTGTCTAGTTCATATATTGTTTTTGGTGCCAACCTTTTTTGTCTTGTTTGAATTAGTATTCTGCTAATAATGTCCAACACTTATTCTTGCTCTCCATTTTGTTAAACCGAGTTCTTTGCTTTTTCTTCTTGTACTTTAGAGCTCCCTAAGCTGTGTTCATTCCTTTTAGTTGCTTGTTTTTAGTTACTGTTTGTTTGGTTTTGCTGCTTTCTGTCTATTCTTTATTTTGTAATTAATCAAGGGTCCCGTTGCAGTCTGTTGACAATGGGACCCTTGCCTGTATATTTACTTGAATGTTGGAAATTGGAAACCATTGGAAATAATAAAGTATTAAAAAAATGTTCTGTCCAGCCCCTCGTAAGACCCCATTCCTGCCGCGTAAGTGAGCACCAGACGTACATCCTGCTTTACTACCATCGTTCATACAGTAATGGAGGTTTTAACAAACTGTTTTACTTGAGGTTGCATTTCAAATGAACCCAATCCAATGTCTGAGTTTTTTCTGGTGGTTTCCATGATATTCGTATTCATTGCTTGAACCCAACCACCATTTTTAGGGCACTGCTGACATCTGTCTGCACATTGCTCAAGATGAGATAATTAGATACGTTCGCAGCCTTTCAATACGCTTTCATGGCAGCTACACTGACGTCAGTGCAAGCTATCTGTTCACCTCTTCAAGTATGGATGGCTGCCTTGCTGCTTTGTAAATTTTTCAAATTCAAATATATGCAATTTGATTCTAATTTTGAGCTATTCGATTTCCTGAGCAATTCAATTGAAGTTTGAATTTACAGCATTTGATTTTAAGAATAATTTGAAGATTAAATTTGAACACAAACCTGGTTATTTCTCGAAGCCAATGCTGCTGACCCGGAGCCTAATCCACTAGATCTCAGTCAAATTGACTTGCACTAGCCGTCTTTGGAAGAAATATCGTGTCTTCGAATTTTTATTTTACCCATTATGCACCGTCCCATGGAAAGAAGGCAGTTTCTGCACACATAACCGCAGCTGCACGCACGCTTGTTATCTTCAACGAGTTAATGATTACCTCGACCAGGGCAGGCAACCTTTGCTCCAGGCACAAGTGATGAGAGAGCCCCCTGCAGGAAGTTCCAGTGGGGCTGAGGTTGCGTAAGGGACAGCCATAAGCTGTGCAAGGGATAATGCTGCCTGAAAGGTGCCTTTGTGCAGCATTCACTCGGGGCCATCCGTCAGCATGCCCAACACACTAACTAAACTCGTGTCCACATCCAAGGAACCACCAAGAAGCTTCTTCTAAAAGTCCGCCGTAAGGGTTTTACGCTGCTTTTACCCGATTTAACTTCTCTCTCCGTTGTTCTGTCCATTCCGGAGCTGAAACCTTGTGTATAGACAGCAGGGCATATGAGCAGGGCCATTTCCCAGGCCGTGCGCCAGGCCCCACGCTGCTTGTGCAGTGGTGCACACCGTATTTCGCACAAAAAGTTTGCTGGTCCCAAACAGTTTACTATCTTTGTCAGCTTCCAAAATACATTGCTCTGCAGAGTGAGCGGTACCACAACTCCTAATTTGCAGGCAACTTCGCCACATGCAGCGCTGTCATTTTCATTTGTGTTTTTGTAGAAGTGACAACTGGGCTAGTTGGCACTGCATTTGGAACATCTTGATGGTAGCACACTTACACACGGACACTAAGAAAGGAGACGACAACCCACAGTGCTGACTCGCAACTGATCTTTTTATTAGAACAGACACACATTTAAATACTGAAACCTAAAACCCAAGTGATCACACATGCGTCACAGTTTATTGTGTTATTTCCAAAACGTGACAGGCACAAACAAACTGTGCGGATGAATGCGCGTTTTACCTTTACGCTAGAGAGCGATTCAAAAATTCAACCTCACTTCAAATTCAAATTCAAAAAAGCACCCCACTCCCTTTTTTCCTATATTATATGCCTCAATAATCTCGCGTGTTAACTTGTCCCTGCGCACAGATAGTATCACTGTTTCCTGGAACGAAGGCTTGCATTTGCACTTTGAAACGTGTTGAGCCGCGTGTGAGTAGGTGTTTCCTCCTAAAGACCGTTTATGTTCTAACAACCTAACATTAACACACCTACTTGTCTGTACTATATACACATGATCCCATGGAAATGGCATAAGGTAGACAACACACTTTTTGCGCGGTACAAAAGGAGACCCATGCTTCACCCCGTAACCCTTTCCAATGCCACACGACAAGCCTTTGAGCTTTCTGTCCACAGGTCCACAAATTTTGCTCAGTCTGTTGGGTGCTGGAAAACAGCCCTTACACCAAAGCGACCCGGAACATACCTCAAACCGTGGGACAATCTATGGGCATATGGAAGTACTGTGGGAAATTTCTTCTCCGCCGGTGCTCTATCGTCATGCACTGCGCATGTGCCCATCTTTTAAGACGAATGATGTCACCTGGGAAACCGGCATCTTTTAACCTTTGTAGCTGATCAGAAAAAGCAAAATTAAAGTTGAGGAGCGGCTTCTCAGAATGAGGACTGCACATCCAACAACACATGTGGTCAGGTTTCACTTCCAACCTAATGACAAAGAACTGTAGCTGATTCTCTTGGGGTAACTGATGTGTGAGCTGTAATCCTAGACCACAATCCGTGAACACTTGAACAATATCTCCAACAAGTTTTTCCATATCACAGGGTTGAACGAAAACATGAAATTTAAATCATCTAAATATCTGAACACTTTTGTGATTGAACTGCTGACATTACTGTGGATGCGTTTGGCTACTCTTCTTAGGATAATGTCGCTCAGAACACGTGCAACTTTCGACCCAGTACACACACCACAGCGTTGAAGGAACAACCTTCCTTTCCAGTCCACAAACGTAGAGTTTGTGGACTCCATCGCGGCGAACGATCGCAGCGCCAGATTCCTCGCTATTATTATTGTATGAAACTCTATGGTTAAAGCACGAGTGATTATGCAATTGGTGCAAGCCGCTCAGGGAACTGGGTTTACCTAAAAAATCTTAGCTAGTTAGCATAAAGAGATATTGGTCACACCGTAAGTAAAGCTGGCTAGTATTATGATACAAAGGCCAAAGCCAATATACCATCCATCTTTTGATCGATACTGCAGGCATTGAATATTTGAAACGGAAGGTCACCTTGTAAAATTCTTGATACGAAGGCCTTTCAACTATATGTCTGCTGAGGATGGGGAAAGTCGAAATCACTATTTCTTTTTAGAATTTGGGGGAATTTATACAGGCGAAAAATTCTCAATTAGTGACCAGCACCACTGGGATTTCAAATCAGCATTTTGCCGTCTGCAAAGTACCTTCCTGGAGCCGTCTGGGGCTCAGCGGCAGCCTTCAGGTGCCCCTTGATGGGGGGGCCGTGCTACGTTATCTCTAAGAGAGGGGGAGCCTCCCTCTGTTCCCACACCCCTGCCCCACTACAGCAATAAAAGCACCGAGGTGGACTAGCCGGTTTTCTGATAACACACTGCAAGGTGGACATAGTAGACAGGATTTCGCTATTCTGTGGCAAAGGCTACATTGGCCAAATGTGCTTGTACACCCTAAATTGGGAGAATGCTGAGTGCGAGTTTAATCGGTCACGGGGATTGGGCATTTGGCAGATCACTGCCGCTGCAGCTGCATGTGCACATACGAATTCGACAAACCAGTATCGTGCAGTCGCGTTGCATGAGCTGTGACAAAAATGTTTGAATCTAATCAGCAAATAAGCTGGAGGCACGTAAGCACCGTTTCCCTGGCTCTTTCCACGAAGAAATTTGATTCAAATAAATTTTGCAATCAAATCTGGTGTGTGCTACTTTGATCACGGCGACTCTATGTATTATTGTTTTGTTTTATAAAATATCACTTCATGTCTAATGCCTGTCCCATTCATGTCCTTTTATTAGCCCCCCTCATTTTTCGTGCTAAGAAATTATGAATCTGTTAAGACACCACAGGACTTCTTTCATGTATGGCTGCAGGGACCATTGTTTATCCATGCCTTCGAGGTTATGTGCTCACTGAGCTCATCACTTGCTATTGCTCTTATATGCTAGCAAGTCATCCTCCCAAGCCAAAGAATGCTTCACATGTAAAGACAATCATCAAAGATAAGTTTGCCCATAAAATAATGGTGGCTCGTGGGCCTGCTGAAGAACCATGGGAGAAGAACTCCTGAAAGCTCGTGGCTACAGCACTGCCACCTTGTTTTGTTGGAATTCGGTGCACTAGCACTCTCTTACCACTGTGAAAAAGATCAAAGGTATAATTCTTGCTTATTACAGCAACCTTATTCTGCCGTGCAGAAAGATGGAAGGTCACCTGCCCCAGTTTTCACACCCTCTTATGGGTACCCCAGCCAAGTCCTCAAATGAGCCCCTGCACGCTTGGGTGCATGCAGGTGCTGCTTCGCCATGTCCCTTTGCCAGCCACTAATGCCCAGCCTAATGGGGGCCAGCTGAGAGGCGGGTGGAGACACGGGGGAATTGTTGCGACTGCACCAGTGGCAAGGCTTTTGTGCAGAAGCCGGGAAGAAGGGACAGGGCTACCAGTGCTGCTTGAATTAGTGTTATTCCGCAGGATCGCAGCGACAAACTGAACGGCCCTTGGCTGTGTGGTAGCAGAGCGCCGTTCACCAGTCCGCACTGTTGTTGGCCAGGTAGTCTCTGCGGCCAATGTTGGACGCCTGCTTGCTCTGCATGGCCTCCAGCTTGGGGCAGTCCGTGATGCGATGCCCCAGGCCACCACAGTAGGAGCAGCCACGTTCCTCTGCAACGACACCCCAAGGGCCGACGTTGACACGGCTGGCCAAATGCCTCCACACAAGCACGCCACCTGTGAGGCTTCCCTCGAGACATTCGAATAATGACCAAGTTTTTGAACGAGGAGTACTTACAATTAGATCACCCGCCTTAATTGAAGTAAAAAGTGAAAGCTACAAGTACCACGGCAAACCTCGTTACTGCTAAGGCTGGACTGGCTCTGCATAATAATTTGTAGTCTGATCGCTAGCAATACGTATAAATGTACAAGTTCTCTAACTACATTGCACTTTTATAAAACCTAATCACTTTTACTTTGGTTTCATAAGTCAATCCCTAACTTAGTACCAATGTTTGGTCATGCAAACCTCAAAACTTAGAAGTGTCCACATGCATTTTATTCCACCAAAAATTGCTGGATTTTTGTTCCACTCACTGGGCAGTTTTCCTTTCTGCTAGAGTTGCAAAAAGGAAGCATGAAACATTTTCAGACCCATGTACTGCACTGTTGCTGCAACAGACGCTGTGGTACACAGCACTGCAAGCACGTTTGGGGCGCACAAACACGGTGTGTGCACTGGGTCGTGCAAAGCTCAACAAGGCCACTGCAGACAGGCACCTGGGCGCCCAATGGCTTGGCACACCGCTGTGGCGCCAGAAGGACGAGGGAACAGCTCGTGCGCAACACGCAGCTCAGCAGGTGCTCACCTCCAAGCTCCAGGTACTTCTCGTTTTCCGACTGGAGGGCCAGGAGAAATGGGGGCACATTCTGCTTGGCTTCCAGCAGCAAATGCTTCATGTCCAGGAGCACTGACTCATCTGCAAAGACATGGGCACGCAACTCTCACCCATTGGGACAGGAGTACCAGGTGCGCTCCCTCCCAACTTAGCCAGCAACAGAAGAAAACCCACCGATGTGCACTTTGGTTAGAAATAGATACCAGCGTGGTGCTCGCCTCTGGTCCCAAACCATTGTTGCATGGAAACAACAGACGCATACTGCCACTGCCCCAAGAAAGCAGAAATGTAAACAGAAGGAGGGAACAAATACTGAGCTGGGTGAAAGAAGATTGGTTGATTGATTGTGGGGTTTAATGCGCTGATGAGGCGCACCGTAGAAGAGGGCTCCGGATAAATTTTGACTACCTGGGGATCTTTAACGTGCGCCGAAATCTTGAACACAAGGGCATTTTTGGTTTCCGCCTCCATCAGAAAAGCGGCCACCGCGGCCGGGAATCTAACCCACGTCCTTCGACTCAGCAGCACGCCTTAGCCACTGCGGCAGGTCGGGTGAAAGAAGAACTAATGAGATGAAAGCACAGCTTTTCAATTAAAGCGCATGACTGTATGGTGTGAATGAAACTGAGAAGGTATCAGCAGTGTTCTACAAATGGTATGCAACACTCTCTTCTCCACTATGCCGCTAATGACTGGTGCAGGGAGGTTCAAACACCGCCAGGTGACAGTGATCGTACCACAAGACTTGTTGATGAAGGTTGTTGCAATTCCAACTCGACCCGAACGCCCCGTACGGCCGATGCGGTGCACTGAAAGCAGAAGGTCACCCACACAGGTTAGGACTGGCCTTTCACCATGCATGTGCAACAGATGCACCCCAAGCAACATGCGCACCATAGTTTTCGATGTCCTCTGGCATGTCATAGTTGATTACGTGCTGTATGTTCTCAAAGTCCAGGCCCTTGGAGGCCACGTCTGTTGCCACAAGGACGTCCTTCTCAGCCCGCCGGAATGCGTCCACTGCTCGGGATCGCTCCTCCTGGTCTGCCAAGAGAGAGAGAAAGAGGGAGGGGAACAAGCTAGCCAGTCAGCTACGGCTACCTACTGAAACCTGTGGGATACCCTGATGCATTTCCAAGTTCAGCAAAGGCACTTGTTAGCATTTTAGCTTGGCTAAGTAACCATTTGCACTGGCTGTGAAAAATAATACATTGTCCCACAAGTACAAAGTACAGCACTCAATATGCTCTTGCAGGCAGTGATTCAAGCTCTGCACCAACTGGACCACACAATTTACCACAGAGTAAGAACACCAGAAGTACCTTCTCCAAGCTAATCAATGTATTTTCTCTGTGACCTTGATGCACGATTCAGTTAGTCCATAGAGTTTACGGTGTCCTTTGCCTGCACGGGAAAAGGTGAAACTACAAAATCAGAATCGCTAATTGTGAAGCTTAATACTGATTGTAATAGTTTAGCTACATGGTGCCGGGTCAAAACGCATCAAAATCTCTATTATTTTTAGATCTCAACACAAAATAATCCCGGAAAACTCTTCCATTTGCCTAAATAGGACTCAACTTCTTTGCTCTGATTACGGCACATTTTTAGGCATTGAGCTTGATAAAAATCTCAAATATCAAAAACACATCTCTTTGTATGTTTAACATAAAAAAGTAGCATATGAAATACCAATATTAATTAGGTTCATCCTTATTTTGGGTTGAAGACTAATTTCATTGTACTATGCCTTCATTCATAGTCACATTAGTTATTGCACATCGTCTTGGGGCAATACATACCCAATGCACCTGTCCCCCTTGAAACGTTTATTTTGTTGGTTTCTAATTTGGTGAAGTATTCTCTTTGCATCGTCGCATTCAAATTCTTCAGCAGAAGGCTCCCTATTGAAATTATTACTGCTAACCGGCTCCCACTTCAGAGCTGCACTTGTTTTGCCTTTCATAACAATCCTAAAGCTCAAACTAATTACGGTAAACAAGCTGTGCATTTTTTCGCTGCTTACGAGTAGAACTGTTTGTCTCATTTGACAAAAAGTGCTTCGAATATTCATTTTTTTAAGGAATAGCTTACGCGCACACCTTCAGTCCATCTGAGTTCATTTTGTTTACTTTTATCCCCTGTTCTGTTAGCTTTTTTTTTTACTGTACTAGTGCAAGCTCAGTTCTGTAATATCTGCATTAGTCTGTTTCAACATAATAATGTAACCACTGTTTGCTAAAACATTTCCTTGTTTATGCTTGTATTATAGGAGGCCCCCCTGCAGTCTTTGACTTGAGACCTCCTCCTGTACATAAACACGGTATATTGTTTCTCCATTGAACAATAAAGCACCATCGAATCGAAGGGTTCCGGCCTGCGCTTGTCAGCACCACTGTTCCGGAGACCCCAGAGCAACAATGTGGCTCAAACACCACATTGTCCATGCAAAACTATCCTCGCCTCAATTTTGTTTACTTCAGGAGTAATTAAGACAAACGTGGGGCATTGTACTGAAGTGCGCTACACTGTTGAAGTTTAATTGACCGCACTACAAAAATTCTGATGATGTTCAAATAATGCAACACTTGGCTCAGTGTTCAACACTGCAGAAGATATCCCACTGTCAGGCAGTGTTCCAGGATCTTCTGGGCAATAGCCAAAGTTGCTGTTTTCCTCCCTTTCCGTCAGCCTAAAATGGACACTCAGCATAGCCCACAGCATACAGGTTGACGCACAAGGATGTTTGGCAACGGTCTTAAGTGAACTTTGAATAGAAATGACTCAAAGTGTGAGCAATAAAATGTTCAGTATAATACTGTGTGTGCGTGCGTGCCTGTCTGCCTGCCTTCTCCCTACCTATCTGCGTGCACGCGTGCGTGCGTGTTGTTACATGGCGACAGGAAATGCGAGACAGAGACCACGCAGGTGAAGCAATGTATCCACAAGCATACACAGTTTCGTCTTTGGCCTACGATGGGGAAGCGGAGCACTATGCCCGACTGTCGATTGTCCACCTCATCTGCAATAAAACACACGCACATGCGCACGCAAATGTGCATGCACACATAAATTAGGTTTAGTAGACTGCTTTTCATTCAATTCTGAAGAACTCCATAAGCTGTGGCAGTGCCCAATCGTTACAAATTATACGTACAACTTTGAAGTGAAAATACCCATACTGTCGAGAGTATCAGTTAAAAAGGAGAAAAACTGAACATCTGAAAAAGTACAGCTCTTTATCAAGGCTGTCTTTCCCTTTGGCAAGCTAATGAGCTGCTTAACATGACAGACTAAGGGAAGTGTTTATAAAGCAGACGAAAATGGCGTATAACCACTGTAAAAGCTGTTTTAATTATAGTATCAGGCAGTGTAGATTTTGTAAACATTGTGGGATTACTTGTGCAAATTGAAGTCTGGAGTCCCTAGGCCACGTTTCGACCACTTTGGGTGCGTTTATACGATTTAATTCTGTAGAAAAATAAATTCAGAAGTGCTCTCCTCCTCTCCGCATCCTCCTTGCTGATTTCCTATGATGTTTCGTGTGACGACTCCTCTTGCAGGCTTGGCTAGGCTGCGCCTACTGCGCAGCTCGCAGACCCCGACAGAGTTAGTCGGCTGGCCACTGGTGGGTCTTCGCATTTTATTTGCAAATATAATACTAAGCCACGACAAGATGTGTGCCCGGAAGAGTGTGGCTTTAGTTAGTTTGTAGACTGTACGAAGCTTAGTGAAGTCGATGAGGTCAAAGCATCTCCACACAAGAGCACATGCAACGCTTCGCTTACTTTGCTTCACTAAAGCTGTAAGCTGCATATGCCTGCGCAACTAGTAGGCTAGTAGAAAATCTAGTTCCAACTAAAGGCAAGGGAAGAGTCAGTGAAGTTCATATAGGTAATGAGGAGTTAAAATCAACCGAAACTTTTATTGCAAAGTGTAAAACCAAGGTACGCGAAGCACTTTTTGTGCAGGGTGAAGTAGCACCGCAGTCCGCAGCACGACCTCACCTTGCTATGCTTTTCCTGCCTAAAGAACGAGCCGCTAGCAATAAGACATTCCTGGGGATTTGGGGGATGCTTCTGCACAAACGTTATTCAAGAAACACTCATCATCTAAGCTGCCGGGAATGCCGAAACTAAAAAAGAATGAACAGCCCATGCGATACCCCCGCCAACCTTCGGACTACAAAGTCCTGGCTCAATGACTCCAGGCAGCCCTTAGTACAGTGGTAGGCCCACACCAGACTAGCGGTTTTAAAGGCCAAACAATAAACTTCAACTTCCGAGAAGACCGTATTACCCGGCTAGCAAGCCAGAACACGAGAACCAAAGCCGCAATCCCCACCGCGGCTGCACGAGGACGCCGGCGAGGGTTCATTCGACTCACCAGAGGTGCCGAGGATGCGCTTGGAGCCAGGCGATGTCGACAAACCACGCTTTATTGCTCGGTCGTAAAATGGAACACGCACTGGACAGGCTGTCCCGAGCTTAGGTGGGGGACAGAGCCCCACGAGCACGGTAAGCCGTCCGTGGCCGCCGACTCGGGGTCGAGGAGCACCAGCTCCGTGGTCTGACCCGCACGGTTCCAGACCTCTCAGGAAAAAGCCCTAATCAGAGCAGTCCTGCCCTCAACGTAACCTCGGTTGGAGAGAAGGGTCTCCAGAGGGGAAGGAGGGTGCCACAGGGGAAGCCTGCCACTAGAGGGCCAGCGCTCCGTACGCTGATATCGCTGATGGGGAAGTGTGCACTGCACATGCATGAAGGCGCGCACGCTCGCGCGCATGGAGTATTCTTTCCTCAATGCTCGCGCGGCTTTGCCGCCAAGGCACCTCCCCGTCTTGGCGGCGCCAGGCAGCTTGCCCTAATGGCACCGCGCGGCCGGCATGGGGACCCATGTGGTCCCCACACACTGTACGAGGACCACTTGTGAGGCAGGAGAATTACAGTTAGCTCCATTGGTTGCAATTCAACTTGAGCACATGAAAGCATTCAGCAGGGTACAACAGTCTTTTCTGTTCACACTACTAAGGCACTATGGAATAGAAGACAACCTGATGGAGTGGATTCAGATATGCTAGTCAAACCACAATAAGCATAATCTTAGATGGGCAAATAGGAACCCCCATCATGGTACAAAACTCTGTGCGCCAAGGATGTCCCATGTCTCCCACTGTTTTTCGCCCTTTATCTGGAGCCACTGTGCCGCATGGTGGCTGCTTCCAACAGAATCGAAGATCTCATTATGGGTGGACGGGAGCTCCAGGTGCTTGCATAATGCCAACGGCGCCACCTTTGTTAGCTCAACGGCTACCCAAGCTGGAAAAGTGCTCCTACTGGCACACCAGTTTTATTAACATGTGCTATTTATTGTTTATTGTTTCTGTGGTGCCGAGCTGAACCTAGAAAATGCAGAGAGGGCCTGGTTGTGGAGGTGGTTGGACCGTGATGAATCATATCTAGGTGTAAAGATCGGCTTAGGCAAAGCGGTGGTGCCTCAGTGGAAACCAAAAGTTGACGCGGCAGAATGGAAGCTTCACCCATCGAGAAAGCTTCACCCATCGGGATATATCAATTTACACAAGGTCCCTTTGGGCAATATGGTGGCTTACACCATGATTCTTTATGCAGCGCGCATTACCACCATTGGTGCTGGCTTGGTACTGAGGCTGCACCTCTTGTGAGGAGTATTTGTTTGGCGGTCTCAATAGAAGCCCATGTGCCACACTAACCTCTTCTGGAGTGTGGAGGGGAGAAGCATTAAACTGATAAACGCTGAACTCAAGCTTCTAGTCCAGTGCTTCTTTTATTTCCCCCACCAGGCTGATCCGTTCCTTCAAGCGGCCATTCTAGGCTCCCGTCACTTGCCTCCGTGGCTTGCCACATCAGTTCCCGTAGATTACGGCTCCCGCATCACCGGGTTCTACAAGTGAAGGCTTCACTGCAGACGCTGTTTTCGTGGCAGTACCTGCTTGCCATCAAGCTGCGAAAGCTATGCTGGGACTTGGCAGCACAGACACTGCTACCGCCTCTTTACCATGAGCCTTTTGTCCCTCAGGGTGGAGACAACGTGCTCCAGTGAGTTAGGCAGTGGCCAATCCCAGTCAGCACTGAAGACTTAGTCACGGCTCGTCAGCAGAAGCGGGGCTTCTTGCTTCCCCAGCCTCCTGTGTGGAAAGCAGGAGGCTGTCGAACACGTTTTGCTCGACTGCAACAGGACAATGTGTTTTTGGGGTTAAATCCAATCATGCACCCGAACCTCGTGGCGCGTCACCTCGTCGGGCCTCAAGTTTTTATGCCAGGTGGTGGACCATCCCATTGTTTGTCACTGTGTCCTCGCCAAAGGCCTCTATCCCCTTTAGAAAGCTATGGGGTAAATGTAGTAGTGTGCAACCTCCACCCACAGCCCACATGGCGGCATTTTCCGTGGAGACTAGGATGGATGATTAGTGCACTTGGAAAACTAGGCTCAGACATGGAGCTGCGAAGAACGCTCACCCGAGGCAGCGACACACTTAATAAAAATACAAGACAAGCAAGGAGAAGTGTAAATATGAAACCTTCTAGGCCCACGCAAAATGGTGATAGCTTAACAGGTCAGTGCATCCCTGCCTTCTTTGATCAATCCATCCCTTCGGTTGTATATATATTATAAGAAAGATAAGCACCAGCAAATAAGGACCATAGAATTCTTTTCATTATGACATATATAGTCTTTGTTGTTGTTGTCAGTGTTCCTTTTTTTTGTCTCGTGTTTTTCAAGACCAAACGAGTCACTTTAAGTACCACAGAACAGTGTATGCTTCCTTGGTTTGTGGTCACTTTCTTCATTGTTTTGTGTAGTTCACTGTCATTTCATTACCAAAATTTTTAACCTATTATGTCTGCTGCCCTAGCTACTACTGATTAACGTGTAACCTTCTACATACCTTCTATATTTTTGTGTAAATCAAAATTAAGTTATCGTTACAAAAAGGAAAAGAAATACCCTTGGGGCTTTGGCCGAGTAGTCTGAAGCATTGGATGCAATGCATTGCAACGAGCAAGTTTGAATACCGATTGGATTTATCAATATTTTTTCAAGTTGATTTCCTTTTATGTAGGCAATGTTTTCTATACTGAATTCACCATTTTGCGCTGCAACCTTTATTTTTCCATGAGCGAGCTCGCAGAATGCGTGCTGACTGACACTGACGCACTGGCGAGTTCTCGTTGGTGGGGTGTTGACATAAGCACAGGCTGCTTGCGGGCGCAGTGCCGAATCAGCCCACTGTCGGCCTGGTGCGAACACGCCTCTTACGACACAGGGGCAAGACAGGAAAGCTCCGAAGGTGGGGGCGAAGCACCCTTCAGTTGTGCATCTCCGATGACGTAGAGGGTGTTCAGCCACTGCGTACGCCTAGGCTAATAAACGTTACGGTTCTGAGTGGTGCTGGCAGACTGCTCTGACGCATTCTACGACATACAACACTAGGCTACAAAGCGTTGTGGTTCTAAGTGGTGCTGGCAGGCTTATCTGACGCATTCTACGACATACAACATGGCAGAAACGTGGTGTGCCGATTCCTGCGATATCGAAAATGCCCAACCAACAATAATGTCGGGATGGCAAGCGTGTTGTTGCAAGCAACCGAAACCGAAACTGGTCTGAATTCCAATCTTGGACATCGTCCAGTCACGTCGCAAGATGAATTTGAGTCACTGCTGTTAGTTGCAGCGGCCCTCGCAAATGTCACATGGTATTTTGTCTTATTTCAGACTTTATAAAAAAATACTGCTTTACTGACTGCATAAACGATGAAAAGTGTGTTTATTTGAGCCAGTCTGTGCTATGTAATCAAAAACAGAAGTTTGAAAAATTCACTTTAGTGTCCCTTTACTTACAGTTGAAGTTGCTTGCAGATGTTCTGCTAATACACCCCAGTTTCTCTGATTGTGAAATATTCAGGTAGATGTGTGACTTGCCTTTCCCGCCATGGATGGCCACTGCCTCCACACCTTTAAGGAGCAAATACTCATGGATGGCATCGACATCCTGTTTCTTTTCTGCAAAAATAAGAACCTGCAAAAAAAAAAATCAAACAACGAGTAAGGTTTAACACTTGTAAACCTAGTTATCACGAATGAAAGGTCTGTTTGGCTTAGTTTTGCAAAGACAATGCACACAGTGTTTCGTGAAAAACAGGCTGCTGGATGACTGGATTCAGCCTGCAGGGGTGGCAGTGGGTTTGAACCTTTTGGAGCAGCTCAGGCAAAAGAAATACGGTAATGCTGTTTTTGAGCAGCTTTGGAGCAGCAAAAGGGGAACTTTGGAGCAGCTTTGGAGCACCACAATCTAAATTTTGGCGCAACTTGCAATTTCTCATTCGGGAAACACACACAAAAAAATTCAAATGGCTTTTTTTCAACATTCAATCAATACTGAGTGGACCATTTTTTCTACAAATTATAAAAATATTTGTTCCCACAATGAAAGGGACACTAAAGTGTAAAAGCAAGTTTGCCTAGATTAGAGCGTTGTGAATACTAATAAACCACTCGCAGCGGCAGCGGTTTCTTATTAACACAGAAAATTCCAGAAACGTAAATCAAGTATCGATGCCACATCCACAATCACGCACTACACTTTGTGACATCACAAACTGTGAATGTGTGGCGAAACGGGATTGGTGGAGTTTGCCTAAGTGTTTTCGGAAACAAACACAGATGCAGCAGGGATGTGCAAATGTAAAATAAATTTTTGCTTCTGATGATCATGCGCTTTTAAAAAGACACAAACCACAGCAAGCCCACACCATAAAATATGATGCCACATCCCAGGTGGTAGACTGTGCTTCAGTTTCACTTTCATTGAAATGTTTCGCCTTGCATGCAAGCGCAGTCAAAAGATGCATGCATGCGGGTGAACACGACAACCTACCGCGCCTACTGACCACTAGTGCATGTATACTTGACACAGACGGCAGCAATCGAGTATTACCAGGCCCAGCTAGCTCTGCTCGCTTCGGGACATGCTCGGAAACATCACGAAAAAATGAAAGGAAAACAGGAGAGACACATGCCATCTCTAATTATTTCTTTCTGAGCAAACAACGCATCGTTGGCTGTCGAACAAAAACTGAGAGGGCTATGGAACATGCGATCTTTCAGTAGAAACAAAAAGGTACTCAGCCTTTAGTGTTCCTTTAAAGCACACAGCTGGCAGAGCAGGTAGAAAAAAATCTAGATATACGCAATCAAGTGAAAAATAAATTTTCCTCTTATTAACACCATTAAAGCTGTGAGAAGCAACCAAGAGAAGACTGGAAGTGGGCAAAACGGTCTTTCTTGCACCCAAGAATTAAAGGTTTAGTACCTTTATTCTACATATAACGAGACTGTAGGCAAATGAAAAAAACTGTGGTTGATTCCTCTGTCATAGGAATCAGTAAAACACGAAAGTGAAATGTGCGGCGAAATCCGCAGCTGAGCATGATTTGCAGTCAGCGGCTGTCTTGTGAGTGTGCTTGGCGAGCGACGTCTTGCTGGCGGGTTGATTCGGCAAAGGTGTGCTGGCATTATTTCTATGACTAATATGACGCCAGAAAAAATCTTGGGGTATTGCGGCATAAAACACTTTCGTTAAAATATAAAACCCGAAAATGAACAACCCTAAGTATAAGGTACTCTTTAGTACTAAAGGTTGCTTCCCTGCAAGAAGACTCTGTGTGCAGGGATGCACCCTTTACAGGCCGCTTACTTTGTTGTACTGGCGTCACCTCCGTGATGGATATGACTTCAGCGAAATCTTCGTGTATCCGGGAATAAAACACTTTCATGTTAAAAAAAAAGAAATTAAGGGAGGAAGGAATTAAAGGGACACTTAAGTGATCTGTAAACGTTGCGGGATTACTTGCGTAAATTGTAGTCTCGGGTCTCTAGGCCATGTTTCGACCACTCTCGCAGCATTTACGCAACTTTAGTAACAACTAACAAAATCTATCCAAAAGTGCTGTCCTCCTCTCTGTATCGACTCTCCAATAGAATCAGTCGGCCCAGCGGTTAGTTGGCTGGCCGCCGGTGGGCCGTCGCAATTCGTTCGCTCGATTGAAACTAAGCCACAACACGATTTGTGCCTGGAAGAATGTGCCTTCGTTTGTTAGTTTGTATACTGTATCAAGCTCCAAGTCCAAGTGGATCCACACAAGCGCGCATGTGATGCTTCACTGACTGCTACGTTAGTAGGAAAATCTAAGGCCAATTAAAGGCGGGAGAAGAGTCAGTGAAGTTAGTATAGGTAGTAGGGAATTAAAATCAACCGCAACTTTTTTATAAAGTGTAAAGCCAAGGTGCAGGAAACACTTTTTCGCGCTGGGTGAACTAGCACAGTGGTCAGCAGCGCGACCACAGATTTGCGATTGCTTTTCTGCCTAAGGAATGCAGTCGCTAGAGATGAGGTATTTGTGGGAATCTGGGGGACGCTTACTGCACGAGCGTTATTCAAGAAATTGTCATCTACGCTGCTTGGAATGCTAAAACTACATAGAAATGTAAACAGGCTATACAATATATGCTTTATATTTCCATTTCTGACAGTGCTCGCTTATGGCCGAATGGCCTGGAGCATTAGGTGCATAGTTCTGCAATTTGCAAGTTCGAATCCCCAATAGCAATATGTTTCTTAAGTTGATTTATTTAAGTTTGGCACTGTTTTCTATACTAAATTAACCATTTTTGCGCTGTAAGATTCATTGCTCCACGAGCGAGCTCGCAGAACGCGTGCAGACTGACACTGATGCGCTGACGAGTTCTCATTGGCGCGGTGTTGCCACAAGCACCGACTGCTTGAGGGCACAGTGCTGCATCAGCCGACTCTCGGCCTTGGGCGAACACGCCTCTTACAATACAGGCACGAGCCAGGAAAGCTCCAAAGGTGGGGGTAGAGCACGTCGCATTTGAGCGTCTCCGGTGATGCGGAGGGCGTTCATCCACTTTGCACGCCTTGGCTAGTGATAGTTATGATTCCAAGCCATGCTGGCAGGCTTATCTGATGCATTTTACAGCCGACAACAAGGCAGGGGGTATGCCGATAATTGAGATATCGAAAAAGTCCAGCCAACGATAACATCGGATGCCAAGCATGTTGTTTCACAGAACTGACTCGGGTGTGAACCCTAATCTTGGACATCATCCAATCAACATTGCATTGCATATGAGCGTCACTGCTGTTAGTTGTGACCACCACAAGTGTCACACGGTATTATTTCTTTCGGGCTTTATAAATCGAATAATGCTTTATCAACTGGATAAATGATGAAAAGTGTGTTCATTTGAGCCAGTCTATGCAATCCAAACATAAACAGAAGTTTGGCAAATTGACTTCAGTGTCCCTTTAACAGGAACTAAATATAATTTGAACTAAACCTGACTAAACTCTAGAGGAATTCAAAATAAATGTTCACGTTCAAAAACAAAAGAAAAAACAACAACATCCTAGCGTATTACCTGCACTATTGACCAAGTATCAACGCATGCTTCTACTGACGCAAAAAACACCGTGCAACTGCCTCATGTTTACCCAAATAACGAATGCACTAGTGTTTATCTACTTTTTTTTCAGCGTATATGGTGGGCTTAGTGGAGGAAAAAAAGCGGTGCTGTATGGCTCGACATACCTACCAAGCTGATTACTTGCAGACAGCTGCTGGCTTAACAGAATCTCCCCTCTGGCTTGTGCCAGGGCTGCGCCTGTTATTTCATCCTATTCCACACCCTCCGGCGGCATCTAACCTTTGGAATGGCAAGGGCACTAGGGATAAGATAAAACGGCAAGGGTCCGACTGAATGGTAAAACTATTTTATTTTTTTGCTTTTGACAATAAGCAGGAGGATTGCAATGACACTACTAGAGACGAAGCACCCATCACGGTGCAGCGTGCTGTGCAAGCAAGCTCCATTTAGGGGCAAAGTCTGTGCACTGCCCGCAGCCGAAGTTTGATCTCAAGTCTTGTGAAACTGTGCTGCATCTTGGAGACCAGGAAATTTTGACGAGTGACTCGGAGCTTTGGTCCTTTAGGAAGTCCACTGCAGTGCGCCAAGTTGTAAATGACAGCCGAACAAATGAGTGCGAGTAAACATCGTCTCATGGTTGTCTCACATTTTGCGGCACCACTTGGGAGCAGTATTGGCGCAATATCTGCCTTTTGGGGCAGCGTGGCACAAACGGCACGACCCTTCCACTCCACAGCCTGTCTCTCGGGCTCAGACCAAGCGCTGGAAAGGCAGCCGTTGCCCCCTCATCACGCAGTACCGCACAAGGCTCGGGGCAAGCGCAGCAGATCGCGTGGCGCGATGTCCCACCTGCCACACCTGTGCTCTGGAGCCTGCAGGTCGTTTTAACGCGACAAATGATGTTGCGAAACAAGGGCTTTCGCTCTAATAACATTTACCATGACTGCCATTAAGCGAAGTCATATTGCAAACCTTTCATAAGCATTGAGTGCTGTCGTTTTTCGGTAAAGTGGGCTTTCAAAGATAAAGCCCTAATTTCTCTTTGGCACACAGTGAAGGTACTTGGCAGTGATGCCCACCTTCGGTGGCAACTGGTGGCGCTAGAATGCAAGCTAGACAAATGTGAGTGCCCCCATTCCTACTAGCTGCAGGGCCTGCACCGACCCAATCACCGCACACTACATGCCAGCGGACAACTGACCGGCGGCGCCGTCTTCTGCAGGGTGTCCAGCAGGTGCACAATCTTGGCCTCCTGCTTGACGTACTCGACCTCCTGGATGACATCCAGGCTGGCGGCCCCCGCCCGGCCCACGTTCACCGTGATGGGCTTCACCAGGGCGCTGCGGGCAAAGTTCTGGATCTTCTTGGGCATGGTGGCTGAGAAGAGCAGCGTCTGCCGCTGGCCCTGCACACACCAGCAAGGAGGCTGCTCACTCACCCACAAGCTGCGCTTGGGGGCGCTACCTTCGTTCATGTTGTGCAAGCTGAAAGAAAATGTACTCGCTCTATGCTGGTGTTTTTCGGTTAAAGACAGGTTCTTCATGCTCATGCAGTCTGTCGGACCCAGGCTGATATTTAAAAACAGTCTGGCGGGCTCGGAATTACTTTATTATATTCTGTCGGGCTCGGGCTCAAAATTTCAAAAATTGTCAAGGTCGGGCTTTTATCTAAATTTTTATCAGGCGTGGGCAGGGCTCGTGCCTCTACCGAGCCGGCTCAAGCTGGGCCTAGAAATTGCGGCTCGTGCAGTGCTCTAGGGGGGAGAGGAAATGTTTCTATATGCCGGCCTGGCTAAAGCATGATGCTATTTGCTCGGTTTGCACAACCTAATTGAAAAATCAGCAAACAACTAAAGAAGGGAAAGAAAAAAAAAAAAAAAAAAAAACCCACGCTGGCCCGCCTAAAGCCCGCCACTGTTTTCTCAGTTGACGCAACACGATAGAAAAATCAGCAAACCACGAAGAAAAAAGTATCCACATGCTAGCTTCAATCCCTAAAGCACGGTGCGTGCAGTCTGCTCGGCTGGCCAAATGTGATGGAAAAATGAGCAAATAGTAAATATGCATGCCATAGCGACCCTTTCCATAAGACCCTTGCTATATTAATAGCATTCTCAACGTTATAACAGTGCCCATTCGCTGCACCGGTAATAAATTTACATGGGAAAAAAAAAAAAAAAAAAAGAACAGCAGCCCTTCGAAGACTGCCCATGACGCATGCTTGCCCACCGCTTCCTGAGGTGTAAAAGTGCTTGGGCATGGCACACGAGCGCCACCTCATGTGGTTGACACTAAGTGCCTCACTCAGAGATGGATACTTTTTCCACTACCCAAATATTCTAGTTCGCTGTAGTTAGGCTACGGGCAATGAATGCAGCGCAAGGAACACGTGGGCGATGAGCACAGGGAGACAGCTGCACTCCCAGCACTGAGAAACGGCCGCCTCATGGCAAGCGCCCGACAGCTGTTCCAGTGGCCAGCCAGGCCAGACCGCAGTGTGGCCCTTGCCTTGAAGAAGGAAAAGATGGTGCGCACGTCCTCTTCAAAGCCCATGTCAATCATGCGGTCGGCCTCGTCGAGGCACAGGTAGCGGCACATGTCCAGATTCACCATCTTCTTGTCCAGCATGTCCATCAGCCGGCCAGGTGTCGCCACCATCACGTGCACACCCCTGCAGTGTCAGCAGCACGGCTCAGGCAGGATCGCACTACGCACAACAGCAGCACCTGCCTACCTCACTGCCATCCATGCAAGCTGGCAACGCTGAGCAGTACAATTTTGCTCTCTCCCTTCAGAAGCTAGCACTGTACTCCTTTGTCGTTTCAGGCATGGCTCACACGCAGGGTAGCACATGGCTGCGATTCTCGGTCCACAAAAAACTACCACACAACTTCCCTGAGATCAATGACAATTTCCGGGACGGACAAGAAGAAAGAACCCCTGGTTCTTCAGTAATGAGATCAGTCTACATCTTCCGCAGACAAGGTGGCAAGCAACGAGTCCCTGCAGGTACAGTGTACTAGCAGAGAGAGGTGTGTCATTCGGAGCCGATTAGGGGGCTCCCTTTTGTGATGAAAATTTCTGCTGAGGAACTCCTGCTGTAAGCAGCGCCCCTGGCAGCCGCTGCTTACCAGTTGGCTTCAGAAGCTTTAACTGTCAAATTATTCCTTATCTATCACCCTAAATAGTCTCCTTTCTTTATTTCTCGATATAAAGTTTTATAAAACCCCTCCAATAACTGTTTAGGTTGATCGCTGGCTACAACAGGGGTTCTCTGGGGAACGCCTGCGCTCCATACAATTTTTTTCATTGCAAAAGGGACCCTCGCTCTGAATTGGTTTTTCCCCCGCACGACACACCACTGTACTGGAGGAGCCACGTATGGGCCACCAAGAGCTTCGCACAAGCTGTAAGCAGACACCTTCCCCGTCCCGTTCGAGTGCCCACTCTCAGATCGGTGATGTTACTAGGCACACAATCGGAGCTTGACTACTTCCAGCTGTTCTCCCAAATGAACCAGTGAAGGAGCGTGTGCATGCAACTAGCACACATGACAGAATCCAGCTCCTCAGACCCTCTCCAAGCAGTCTGTGCAGAGGAGCATAAAAGTCTTGAGACTACTAAAATTTATAACGTTTTTAGCAGGGGCGCACAAATAGTGAAACCTTCAAACTAAACCAAACACTTGAAAAAAGCTAGCTTCCCGACAGAATGAGAAAAGGAGCCTTTTTTGTAGCCAACCACCAATGAAACATTCCATTCGAAGGATCTGCAACACGCAGGCACTATGCACATTCGCATGAAACAAGTGATGCCTTGAAAGGTGGCTTACAATAAATGTAGGAGCAGAGGGGGGTGAAAGGTAGAGGAGGGGAAAAAGACACACACACACACACTTATACACGGGGCATGTAAAGGGCTAAGCAGCAAAAAGCTACAAACAGAATGCAGCCAAAAGGATAAGCGCTTCTATTAACTGGAAAGATTAGGTCATATAAGCCACTATGCCACAAGGGTTGCATTGTGACCACTAGGTGAATAAAGTACAGGGGACTTCTGGATGGTTTAGGTAGATATCCACACCACGGATTCTATTATGTGGTACAAACCATACCACCATGCTGGGCAAGCTAACTATGTCGGGGTCACGGTATATGGCAACAGTACATAAAAACATGAGAACCTCAATCAAGCGAAAAGCGTGTCAGTTTTCCTGAACTCCCAATTATACCAAGATAGGATTTGCGCATTTCGCAGTTGCAATGAGTTTGAAGAGCGGGTTTCCAAGTTGTGGCCTGAGATGTTCAAATGAACCACTAGGCATGTTGCCATGCTTTTGAAAGAGGTAATGTAGGAAGGCTTTTTTGCATGACAGTGGTGACTATTAAACCAAACTAGAAAGGACGCTACAGCAGTCAACATTTAGACAATTCACAGGTCAGCCTGAAGGCATGTTGTGGCGGCAATCGTCGGCATAGTGACAATTTGTGGCCATTCAGTGGAACATGGCTTATTGCGGCAAGGCTTGTAACCAGCTGTTTGCAGGGGAGTCAGAATAGAATACGTATTGCCCAGATCCTTCTGTTTTCTTAGCGTGGTTAACTGTTTTGGAGCAGAGGCTGAATGGGTTGGAAGAAGGCTTGACAGTGGATTTGGGTGGGACACTGACACGGCATTATTGATTATGTAACATTTTAAATAAAAAATGCCGTTCTCTAAGGTTAGAGTAAAAATCTGCCTTATTTGTACTATTTGGCCTAAAAAGTACTACACCTAAAGTACTACTTCTAATGCACAAGTGCCCAACCCACTCCTTGTCCTTTGTCCACCTTTATGCATTGGTACTGCTAAGCCAAGCTGCCACGCTCACTTTATTGCTGTGCAATGTCCAATATGCATTGCTGCCTAACTCGTGCCAACATGGAAACCAGCAGCAATATCGCCACCCTATCACTTTTGCAATGAACCTGAGCCAATGCACTGTACCAATGCAGGGCCCAGCAGGAAGCGCTGCCGCCTGTAAGTGTGTGTGCACGCGCTCCCCTGACTATTTTGCGTCTTTCGCGCACTTTCAGCATGAACAAATACACAGCAGCAGCTGCGATAGAAGTGCCCAATATGCGATCAAAAGTTTCCCGGTGCTCTGCCCCCCATGTCTGTGGGATGCCGACAGAGTGAAGAGCGCGCAGCAAAACTGACCTGAAATGAGTCCGAACAGGACTTGTGCGCCCTGCCTGCTCTTCACGCCATGTTTCCTGGGCAGGCTCGCCACAGATGTCTTAATTCATGTTCGTAACTTTCATTTGTATGATTTCCATTTTTGGAATATATGTGCTTTAACCTCAGCTGAAAGCCTAGTTGGCCACGTTAAAAGAGAACAAGTTACACTTATGTGAACTGCATTAGTAGCACATTCTCTCGAGCCTTTTTTTCTGGGTAGCGACAGCTATCAATGTTTGTATCTAATGCGTGATATAGGAATACTGGTGAAGCCTGCCATAGTTAGAGCCTGGGTCACTTGGTCCATGCTCCAGCGAAAACATTAAAAAATTTTGAAACACAATCTTATTTTTTAATGCCATGCTTAGAACAGCCGCGCTTCACATCAACAAAAATAAAGCGAAATTTAGCAAAAATAAAGCGAAATTCCAATCCTGATAGAATTCCTCTTCCATCTTAAAAGCAAATATTCTGACAAAAAACAAAACAAAAACATAAAACCAGAGCACGACATTAGTCACTGCAAAGCAAAAGTATCCACGCTAGGCGAGACAATCCTTGTTTGAAATGGGCCAATACAGGTCTGAACCTCCACACTAACAAAACACCTACTAAACCACCATAATATACAAGGTTGTAAACAAATCGCCTAATCATACGACAAATAACAAAGCACGGTTATGCGGGACACACAACTGCAAACATGCTGCCATGAGGCACCAATCCTTTTCCGATCTCGGTCCCCGACAGTGCCCGGCCACAGGTGCCCACCTGCGCACCACGTCCAGCTGCTCCCTGACCGAGGTGCCCCCGATGCAGAGGCAGCCCCGCAGGCCCGGGTAGCCGGCCTCCTCCAGGGCCTTCACGAAGAAGCTCACGATCTCAAACGTCTGCTTGGCCAGCTCGCGCTGCACACAAGGGGGTGGGGTTACGCCAAGGCAGGTTCCACGAGCAGAACAACAAACATCACGCTGTCACTGGCAGCACGCTCCCGGCTGAGCGCGCACAAAGTTAGCCTCACTCTACCCCAGCGGATGCGGAATTCCCACCGGTTAAACCCTGCCTACTGCGCGCGTATGAAGAAGAAAACTTTCTCAAGCTCAATTCTGGCGCATTCGCAGCACTTCCCCAGCTTGCGGTGTGTACCGAGACCACTTCTCAATTGCTGTCAGAGCTGGCCATGCAATGGTGGCAGATCTCCGCAGCATGTAACGTTCTGGAAATACTACAAGGTGCTGCAACACTGTTATAAACACTTTGAACATTGATTATGCCTACACTGCTGGCTCTTTTGCAGTCAAATTCCACACAAAGCTCGCATTTTATGGCCTAATACTTTGCTTACCACCATTATTGGGTGCCAAGCACACACACACAAAAAAGTAAGAGTGACATGTAACGGGGCACTGATGCGGCGCAGCGGCACGAACACTGCTGCTCCACGACAGCCTCACCGATGGGCACACCACGAGGCCGTACGGCCCTTCGTTCTGAATGAAGGGGAGCCGCTTCTCCTGCTCCAGGCAGAACATCAGCAGGGGCAGCACAAACACCAGGGTCTTGCCAGAGCCTGTGAAGGCTATGCCGATCATGTCTCGTCCCGAGAGCCTGCACAAACACAGAGCGCAGTTTGTTTCAAAAGCACCGTATTATCGCGCGTATAACCCGCACCAAAAATGCAAAAATTTAAGTGGCAAAGTAGGGGCGCGGATAATACGCATATTTTTCTTCTTTAGTGCAGCTTCACGGCAATGCGCGCTCTGCCGTGAAGCTCCTACGCAGTAACACTGACAAAGAAAATTCAGTTGTTAGAGTGCACTTGTCCTTGTTTTTTAAACATACAAAGACAAGGAAGAAAAAAAACAAGGATGAGCACACTCTAACAACTGAATTTTATTCGTTTGACGAAAGACCTATAAACCCATGAATGTATGTGATGGGTTGCTTGAGCAGTAGCTTTGGTGCAGACTTCCCTGTATCAAATATGGGGGCAATATGAGAGGTTTTTTTTTTCTTTTCGGGCGGGCTGAAAGTGGGGGTGTGGATTATATGCAGGGGCGGGTTGTATGCAGCACGAAAATACGGTACGACAGTATGTGCTACATACAAGAGGAGGTCCCAAGGTCAGAAACCGGAGGCAGGACCTCCTGGTCACCCGTACCAAAAGAGCTGGCATTTGTTAGGGTGGGAGTGCACACAGCAGCGGAGACCGGAGTTAGACTCGTGTTGTGCTTGTCCCACTTTCCTAAAACCCAGGGCAGAGGACCACAATGGGCCCGTAAAACAAATGCCTCTTGTAGAGTCGCAAAGACTGCGTTTCCAACTGACCACCCAGGTGACTTTGTGCGCAATGGAACAGTGCAGACACAAAGCTTGACGACGAGCATGACCCGTACCATGGAAAACTCTTGCAGGCTGTGAATGCAGTGTTGGTGGGCCATAGCAGAAGCAATGTGGGTGTCCAGGCTGGGGTGCAAGCACAGCATACGAAGTGCTACATGCAAACACTGAAGCCCGACAAGGCATCCTGATAACGTGCTACGGGCCTAGCAGTGCGCGAGGGTTCTCTCAAATAATGATGGCCAGTGCTGCTATAGGTAAACCAAGTACTGTAAAGTGAACCTTCTGCAGACTGAGAGAGCAGCACATTCTCTGTGCAGTCTTCGTAGCCTTTGCCTCGACGCCAACAACACGTGGCCCTTGTTGTCATCCTTGTCGTTTACTCTCAGCACTTGCACAGCGTGTGCTGCCATGCTGTCGGTAACTGGGTGCTGTCTTTTTAAGAACACACACGGCCTTTCCAGTGCCTGCACTTTCCAGGTGATAAGTGAACGTCCCCACATATCTCTCGGCAGTGCACTCCAGCATTAGGCGCTCCAATTCTTGTACTCTAGTAGTAGTAGTATGTGGGTGTTTATGGCGCAAGGGCAGCCAAGGCCAAAGAGCGCCAAGATAATATTTAGTGGTCCTTTACTGTCATTTTAGTGTCTAAAATGTGTATGGTACGAGTATGATCCTGTTTACTAAAAGAGCTTAATATATGGGTGTAAGATATTAAAAATATGAAGATGGCCATAATGGTGGATGAAGGTGACCATGATGGGTGCGTAACCCTTGGTAGCTCTCTTAATGCTGAGAGATCCGAAAGTTACATGTGGTACGAGATGACATTTAAAAAATCGGATTCAACGAGATATGATAATACATGTTTGTTCGTGACCGCTGGTTCGTCTCCTAAAAATAAAGAGGGATGAAGTAGAATTCTGTACCTGTATAAATCAGGGAAGTGTCACTGTCTCACATCGTTTAAGGATTTGCATTCGATTAATATATGTAGTACTGAAAGCCGCTCGGCACATCTGCTGCACTGAACCAGTTAGGAGATACGAATGTGTGCCATGTGTATGGCCTATTCGAAGCCTGCACACGGATGTTTCATTGAACCTATTTTGTTTGTCTGTCATGTATTTGCCTATCTGTGGTTTTATTGTGTGTAGTTTATTGTGTGCTTGTTCATCCCAGTGTTGTTGCCAGTGTTCGCGGAGACGTCTTCGTATTACTGGTTTCATGTCCTCGTATGGTACCTGTGAGATTTCGACATCATTGCGCAAAGTGGCCAGCGCAGCATTTTTGTCAGCGATCTCATTTCCTCGTATACCACAATGCACTGGAACCCAGCATACTATTATCTTCAGCCCTAGAGCATGTGCTGTCACCATTTCCTGACTAACTCGGTTCATGACAACATTGCGACTATGTTTTCGTGAGTGTAGCGACCTGACAATGCTCAGAGAATCTGTAAAAATAATTGATTGCTCTGTTTTTGTTCGTCTAATGTGCTGTAGTGTTAGAAGAATTCCATGTGCTTCTGCCGTGAAAATTCCAGAATTTACATTCATCTAGGGCCATGTGCAGCACATGAAACAGCAGTAGCACTTTTCGAGCCATCTGTATAGAAAGCATTGTATTGGTGGTACTTGTGTTGTATGTGTAGAAAATGTTGTACAATGAGCTCTCTTGGTGCATTCCTCTTAACGATTTCCCTAAAGGAAAAGTCGCAGGCAAATGATGACACATCCCAGGGTGCAGTAAGGTCTGTTACACTGGTTTCATCGAGTTCATTGAAGGATACCCCTAGTTCTTCAGCTTGTCTTCTCACTCGCAAAGCGAAAGGCGGAGAAAGTGAAGGACGGTTGGAAAACAGGCTCATAGTGGATGTGTCTTTGATAATAGTGTTACACCGATTCCTTATATTTGAAGACATCTTAAGAGCATACGTTAGGGCCGTAAACATGCGCTGGTACTCCAAACACCACCGGTCACACTCTACATACAAACTCTCAGCGGGGCTTGTACGGAAAGCGCCACACGCAAGACAGAGCCCGAGGTGTAGAACTGGGTGTAGCATTTTTAAAGCAGTTTTGCTGGCTGAGCCATATGCCACGCTTCCATAGTCCATGCGGGACCTAACCAAGCTGGTAAAAAGATGCAAGAGGCACTCCTTATCTGCACCATAGGACTGATGAGACAGGACTTTCAGTATGTTTAATGTTTTTAAGCATTTTAATTTGGTTTTCTTTATATGTAATATAAACGTCAGTCTTTCATCAAGGACAAGGCCCAGAAACTTGTGTTCTTTTGTGACAGCTAACGGTAGTCTAGTGACAGCTAACGGTAGTGACGGTAGTTTTGTGACAGCTAACGGTAGTAAGTAAGGTCAGGTTCAAGACAGAGCCCACGACGTTTTGAGAACAGGATACAGGTACTTTTCTGTGGGTTTAATTTAAAGCCATTCTCTTCTGTCCATTTAGAGAGTTTATTTATACCTAGTTGAACCTGCCTTTCACACACTGAGAGGTTGCACGACTTGTAACTAATCTGTACATCGTCAACGTACGTGCAGCATGATATTGGAGGTGGCAACGACTTTGTGAGCGTGTTCATTTTGATAATAAAGTACAGCTCAATACTCCACCCTGAGGAACCCCATTTTCTTGTACAGACACTCTGGAGAGTGCCGTCCCAACCCTTACACGAAATGTCCGTTCTGACAAGTATCCTTCTATTGTGTTAAGCATATTTCCTGATATACCAATAGATTTGAGGTCATGAAGAATGCCGTAGCGCCAAGTAGTGTCGTATGCCTTCTCAAGGTAAAAAAATAGAGACAATATTATTTATGGATGAAGGCATCTTTGACATAAGACCCAAACGATACCAGATGGTCTGTTGTGCATCTACCTGAACGAAATCCTGCCTGGCAGTTATCCAGGATGCCATTATACTCAAGGAAATATGTCAGTCTTCTAGTTATCATTTTCTCAAATACCTTACTTAGACAACTGGTGAGGGCAATTGGCCAGTAGCTTGTTGGGAGCGAGGCATCTTTCCCTTCCTTCAGTATAGCCACTACCATTGCCTCTCTCCAAGAGGTAGGGAAGCGTCCTGCTAGCCATATTTTGTTGTAAAGGTAAAGGAGTGTTTCGAGGGTGTCTGGGTGAAGATTCTGGATCATGGTGTACGTGATGCTGTATGGCCCAGGTCAAGAAGCCTTACACGTGCCGAGAGCAAACATCAGCTCCTGCATAGTGAGTTCAGAGTTGTACCGCTCTCCTAATTGTCTGTTATCCCGAATCGGCTTGCGTTCCACAGATTTCTTGTATTGGATGAATGTATTTGTGTAATGGGCAGAACTCGATATGTATTCAAAATGTTGTGCAAGCGCATTTGCTTGGTCACCAGTAGCACACACCAAAGGTACATTGTGCGTTTTCTGTCCTTTGAACTTTCGAATTCTATGCCATACTTTCCGCGCATCTGTATACGAATTTATTGAAGTTAAAAAAGACTGCCAGCTATCTCTTTTGGCCTGCCGGCGAGTGCGCCTACCCAGTGCCTTTGATCGCTTGAAGGCTACTAAGTTTTCAGCCATTGGATATCTGCATAAGACACCCCACGCCTTATTTTGGGCCTTTCGCACAAGTCTGCATTCTTCATTCCACCAAGGCCTCCGAAGATTACGAGCACAGCTCGAGCTCTGCGGAATGGCGCTTTCAGCAGATTCAAGAATGTGCGATGTGAGGAAGCTACAAGATTCATCAATGCCTAAATGGCTGATGGTAGTGTAGGGGAGTTTTGATTTTTTCCCTAAACTTTCCCCAGTCGGCATCACATTCTCTGAATTTTTTATGTGGAATTGAACTGTGGGGGCCAGATTCTCAACATCTTAGGGTGACTGGGAAGTGGTCATTTCTGTGTGGGTTAGTGTCCATTCCCCATTCAACAAGTGGAAAAAGAATAGAAGAGCCTATAGCCAGATCGATGTGCGAGTATGTGTGGTGTGTTGTACTGTAATATGTGGGCTGTTTTTTATTGAATAGGCAGGCTCCGGATGATAAAAGAAACTTTTCCAGCAAGCGACCTCGGGCATCTGTGCGTTCCGACCCCCAGAGTTCACAGTGAGCATTAAGGTAGCCTACTATTAGAAAAGGTTCCGGAAGCTCGTCAAAGAGGGATTCGAATTCTGAACGTGACAGGTGGTAGTCAGGAGGAATGTATAAGCAGCAGACTGTAACTAACCTATTAAAAATTATTGCCCGGACAGCCACTGCTTTGAGGGAAGTAAGTAGCTGAAGAGATTGACAGGGAACAGATTTTTGCACGACAATTGCTACACCACCAGACGAGTGAGTGCAGCTGTCTCTGTCTGTCCTGAATATCACGTATTGATTGAGTGAGGAAGTTGGTTTGTGTGGGTTTTAAATGTGTTTCTTGTAGGCACATGATATTTGGCTGGTGTTTGTGCAGGATTTCATAGATGTCATCGAGGTTTCTCATTAGGCTCCTACAGTTCCATTGGACAATGTTGTGAACTGCCATAAAAGTCCACAAAGAAAATTGATGCTGCTAGTAGAGTAGTTCCATTATTCAAGGGGTCTTTTATGTGCGTATTATGTGTTCTGTGTAGGAGCTGTTACCCTGCAGGTGGCTTTTTTTGGCGCTCAACAGAGTGCCGTCTCTCCTTGGAAGTCTGTGATTGCCGGTGAGGATGGCGTTAAATCCAGTTCATCATCTGATGCCCTTGGAGTAGCCATTGGGTCACGTTCCTTTGGGGCGCTTGGTGGCCGAGGACCATGTGCAGGCCGTGGCAGGGCGGATGACGCAGCGGCAGCCGCTGCTCCCATGTCAGTGTTCGCAGTACCCCCAGAGCCACAGAGGGGCATTGGAACAGGCACAGGAGAGGCGACACCACCTCTGAGTGTGTTTGTCGCCACTGTGACTGCGGAGTCCGCAGGCACTGTGGCGGCGTGGACTGCCGAGGGCAGCACGGTGGGAGGCGGTGGCGGGACCAAGTCAGCAGTGCTGTACTGAGTTCCCACCGAAACCTGACGGCGCCCCACCCCCCGGTGAGCAGCGTCGGCATAGCTTCCTGAAGGAAGCATTGCGTATCTTTTTCGAGCCTCTGGGTATGAGATGTTTTCAATTACTTTGAGATTTATTATGTCCTTCTCGTCTTTGAACTTCTGACATGATGGAGAGTAAGCAGCGTGAGGCCCATCACAGTTGCAACATTTGAACTGTGTGGTGCGGCAATCATCCGTCTTGTGATCGTGCTCTGAGCATTTTGCACATCTTTCTTGGCCTCGACAGTTGTTAATACCATGCCCGTACCGTTGACACTTAAAGCAGCGTCGCAGATTCGGGATGTATGGTCTCGTCTGGCAGTGGAGGAAACCTGCTTTTACAGACTCTGGTAGGGTGCTACGGTCAAACGTCAGGATTATATGTTTGGTTCTTATCTCTTTTCCATTGCGCCTCATTGTGATACGTCTGACTGCCGTAACACCTTGTTCACGCAGGCCTTCGAGGATATCAGCATCACTTTAATTGAGAAGTTCAACTGACGAGATAACTCCTTGGCAGCTATTGAGAGTACGGTGGGGTGCCACAGTGATCGGTAGATCTCCAATGCTTGTTTGCTTCAGTAAGTTACAAGACTGTTCTTTACTCTTGACTTCAATCAGCATGTCACCAGAGGTTAGCTTTTTTGCCTCGTAGTTTTTTCCAACAACACTTTCGATAAATTTTGCGATCAGGAACACGGACTTGGTGGTGATTGGTGTTTCTTTGTCCACTGATTGCATGACCAAAAATCGTGGGAAGTTCTCCGGGTTTGCGAACACAAGGTTTGAAACTGGCTTGAAGATGGCTTCGGAGCGGGTCATCTTCGGGGCCTGATCAGGTTTAGAAAATACCATGCGAAATAGTATAGAGCAGGGAACAGGGGTGCTTTCTTCTCTAGCCTTACCCTGATAACTAGAGAGGTCCCAGAGCTCCCCGCCCGCTAAACGGACAGGGAGCCCATCGGCCGGAGCTTGACCAAGGCTTCGACGGCCACCGTTAGAGGCTTCTATCCTTCCACCTTTCGACTCATTGCCATGGTTGGTCACAGCGTGAGTGTGAGGGCTCGGGGTCCACGGTGTCGCCAGTACCGTCACCAAGATTGCTCAAGGTGCCCCGTGCGGGGAATTCTTGCACTCTGCTACAGTGCTATGACAGCTTGGCATGATAAAGTAGTTATTTCTTGCGATGTGATTACGCATGCATATTAACTTCCGCAACCAAGACAGCACAGGACTGACAGTTATTGGTCTCTCCCTGTCACCTTCGCACAGGCCAAACTTTTTTGAATGGCCACATGCCCTACGCTTGGATGACAGCAGTGCTCTCTAAATACACCAACACACCCACGATGTATCAGTGCCGCTACACATCACTGCCGAAAAGACACTCGATAGCATGGTTCTCTCCCATGAACATGGATGGCAGGAAGGCAGACACAGGCCCAAAGGGGACTATCATCATCATAAGCAGCAGCCTATTGAAATCCACTGCAGGATGAAGGCCTCTCTTATTGACCTCCAACTGCTCCTGTCCTGCGCTGCTCGAGTTCGCAGTTTACCCCTGAATTTGCTTATTTCATCCCTCCATCGGGTCAATGGCCTTCCCCTTCTTCTAGACCCATCTCTTGGAGTCCACTCTGTTGCCCTAACTGTCCACCGGTTGCCGGTTCGTCTCACCACACGGCCCGCCCAAGTCCATCTCTTTCTCTTTATTTGCACTAGACCTTCCACTCTAGTTTGTTCCCTGATCCAGGTAGCTCGTTTCCTGCCCCTGCGTGTTACTCCTAACATTATCCGTTCCATGGCCTGTTGAGACGACACAAGTTTGCTTTCTAGTTGTTTAGTAAGGTGCCAAGTTTCAGCTCCGTATGTCATCACGGGCAGTATGCACTGGTCGTAGAGTTTTCTTTTGAGCGACAGAGGTAGCTTACATTTCATTACCTGGGAGTGCTTGTCAAGTGTACCCCAGCCCATACCTATTCTGCAGCGGATTTCTCTCTCGTGGTTGGGGTCAGCACTAACCATCTGTCCGAGGTAGTTATATTCTTTTACTCCTTCCAGTATTTCATATCCTAAGCTGAAGAGGATGTTTTTGGCATGCTTATTCATTACTTTTAGATTTATTCGTATTTATTTTTAACCACACGGCCGTGCTTTCTGATTGTAGTTCCTCAAGCATGGTTTGCATGTGTTCTGCGGTCTCACTCAGCAAGACTATGTTGTCCAAAAACCTCAGATGGCTTAAGTATTCCCTGTTTATTCTTAATCTCATGTTTTCACAGTCAAGCTTTCTAAGTAACCCTTCCAGACATGCTGTGAAAAGTTTTGGCTAGATGGCATCTCCCTGTCTTACTCCCTTTAGCATTGGAAATTAATCGCTTTTCTTTCCCGAGGGTTATCCTGCCCGCGCATTCCTTATACTTGTTTTCGAGAAGTCTTATGTACTAGTAGGTTTCCCATATTCCGTGGTCTTTTATTGCCTCTAGCATGGCTGCGGTGAGTATGGAATCAAATGCTTTCTCATAGTCTATAAATGCCATGCAAAGGGGTTTAGTGTACTCGGCGGATTTTTCTATCACTTGTTTGATAACAAGGATTTGATCTGTGGTTGAGTACCCTTTCCTAAACCCAGCCTGCTCTATGGGTTTCTGGGAATCCAGGCTGTCACCTATGGGGCTAACTATAACTTTGGTAAACGGCTTGTAAACAACTGAAAACATGCCAAGCCGTTTATAAACTGCATTGAAGGTGTTGTGTACGAGATACCGGTGGATTGTGCCGAAGTATACATTGCCCAAACTGGTCGATGTGTAAGTGACCGACTACATGAGCATGCTCTCTCCATAAAAAACAGGAACAGATCACACTTGCCGTCCTACTGTAAAGAATGTCACTGTGTACCCGAATTGGACAAAACAAAAATTACGAAATGAAGTCGGGACGTCACAGCACATGAAGTAGCGGAAGCCCTCTACATCAAGCGAAAGGGAGATAATTGCGGGAGTGTGCCATCGCTGCTAATCTAAGCGAAAGAGTGTACGTTCCTTGATAATTTTCTTGATGTTTGCTGATGTGTGCTTTCACCAAATGCTTGTTAGTTTTTTGTACACATGTGTGATTATGCCAAAAGTATATATACATGCCGTTTTTTCAATAAAAATCCAGTTGCGAGTTAGCACCCATCTTGTCCTTTCACCACCCGTGTCTTTCGCTGCACTAAATCTTTTTTTGTAACTGAAAGTAGGCTGATGGGTCTGTAATTCTTGAGGTCCTTGGGATCTCCTTTCTTATGGACCAGAATTATGTTGGCGCTTTTCCAGGCTATGGGCACTATTTGAGCCTTCAAGCATTCCGAAAATAGTACAGCAAGCTTTTCCACTACAATATCTCATCCCTTCTTCAAAAAATCCATGTTTATGCCATCGTCACATGCAGCTTTTCCTATTTTCAAGTGTTTAAGAGCCTTTCCAACTTACTCTTTAGTTACTAGTGGGACATCGCAAGTTGAGCCTGTACTCTCCGTAGTTTCCCCTGATCTAACGTCGCTGCCACACAGCCTGATGTAGAATCGTTCTGCTACCTTTATTATCTTGCCCAAGTTGTGCATAACGTTACCCTGCTCATCTCTGAGTGTGTACATCGTGTCTTTGCCAATGGCTAGCTTCCTTGATCCCTGCCACATTATATGCATGAACGTAATTTGTTTTACTTCTGTTATAGCTCATCTACACAGCCGTTTCAAAGGCCTTCCGAAGGCCGTTAAACCAATTGTCTATCGAGGGCCCCACTGCAAATACATGGGCGCACTTTTGGGCCAGCGTTCAATTGTCAATTGAAAGTTGCCGTGTAGCACAGGCATTAATCAGTTTCGACAGCTCTGCTAATTTAATCCAATCCGCCGTACTTGACACTGTCATGTTCTTACGTTTGGCAATTAGTTCCTTCGTTTTCTTAGTCTTCCGGTTTTTTTTTTTTTTCCTACCTGTTGCTTCTCTCACAGCTGCTGCTGATTCACTGAGTGCTGATGTTAGGTTGTCATCTAGCCTGTCTTCACTGACCTCGTTCTGCTCGTTCAGAAGCGCGAATTTGTTTTGAAGAGTTATTTTAAACTCCTGCGATCTGGCTCTGACTGACTCCATGCAAGGTTTCTTAGTTTTCACGAGTTTCCTTCTTTCTCTTTTGAGATTCAGCCTTAGCTTGCATCTAACCATCCTCTGATCGCTGCTCCGAATCTTACTTAGCACCTCTACGTCATGCACGATACCTGGGTTGTCACTTAAAATGATGTGATTTTCGTTTTTTGTTGTACCATCGGGACTTTTCCATGCCTATTTCCTATTCTTTACTTTATAGAAGAATGTCTTCATTAAGCGCAAGTGTTTTCTCTCTGCAAATGCCCCCAGTGTATCTCCTCGACTGTTGCGATTGTGTATTCCGAAGTTTTCCACTGACCTTTCTCCCATTGCTTCCTACCGCCCTTTGCATTAAAGTCTCCCATCACAATCGTGAACTGCGTTGTTGCCTTTTTCAATGCTGATTCGACGTCCTCGTAGAAGCTGTCTACGGCTTCATCTTGGTAGCTGGTTGTTGGCGCATAGGCCTGTACTATCTTTAACCTGTATCGCTTGCTTAGGTTGATCACAAGAGCCGTGACACTCTCGCTAATGCTGAAAAACTCCTCCACGTTTCCTGCTATTTCTCTCTGGATTAAAAATCTCACCGCGCATTCTTTCTTCTCCTAGGGTCCACTCTAGCACAGAATATGCCCGCTAGTGAGCTCCATGAAGCCTTCTCCTGTCCTTCTAAAACTTCGCTTAACCCTATAATATCTGAGAGCTCCTCTAGTAATACAGCTAAGCTTCCCTTGCTGGACAGAGTGCATGCTTTGAACGTTGCCAGGGTCAAGTTCCAATGGCGGCCTGTCCGGACCCAGAGATTCTTAGCACCCTCTGTGGTATCGCTGTTCTGACCGCCGCCGTGGACGGGTGCTCTCCAGCTGCTAGGGACTAAGGGTCGAGAGTTGAGTTGGTCAGTCATAGGAGGTGGCGGCAACCTACTACACCAGGGTGGCCAGGTCCTTCTCTGGTGAGGGAGTGCGGTTTGTGTCCCTAAGAGCGTTCCTAGCGTAGTTGAACCTTTCTAGTTCTAGTTCGGCATGACGGCTAGTTCCAGAGCAGGCTGAACTCCATACCTGCATGGGTACGGAACAGACAGCCAGATGAAAAAGAGAGAGAGAGAAGAGAAGTTTCCCGCGGATGATGCTGCCGCGCACACCTGCAGTGATATTGAGCCAGCGTTTCTCGGTTTTGCTTTTTTTATACACGCAGTTCTGAAGAAATAAGCTGAGGCTGATGAGAGATCCACTGACGTTTCGCCGTTGGAAGAGCGAGCCAATGCTGTTCTCAAGTGTATAGCTACGATAAATGGCTAGTTTGAAGCTCAGCTGGCCAAAAGGGCCACTGAAGGAACATTAGCATCCTTCCTCACCTTTTTAATAGTATTCTAAACCGAAAAATCAGTTTATCATGTGCTGCGCTAGCAACAGTGACCTTTCGACAGGGATGTGCGAAAGCTGGGCAAGCCTGTGCTCTCTAAAGTCTGGAAGCCTTGGGACTGCCACAGGGGTTCAAGAACTCGATTTCCATATTTTTTTTTTTACATAAAAGCCGATTACATATGTAAGCGGACAATATCCTGCAGATTTCTACTGCTTAGAAAGCAGCGGGTGCCACCGCCTATACTCTTTCCATTGTGGTGCTAACTTTGTGGGGACTTTGTGTGGCCAGTCATGTGCACGCGACCAACCTGAGCACATGGTGGCATGACCATCTTAACACGGTGGCTTAGTGGCTAAGGCGTTGCGCTGCTGAGCGCTGGTCGCGGGTTCGATTCCCGGCTGCGGCGGCCGCTTTTCTGATGGAGGCGAAAAGCAAAAACGCCCGTGTGTACGAGATTTCGGCACACATTAAAGATCCCCAGGTGGTCGAAGTTAATCCGTAGCCCTCCACTACGGCACGCCTCATCGCCTGCGTTGCGTCGGCGCGTTAAACCCTACAAACAACAACCATCTTAACAAAGCCTCACACCTCACACCGTGGATTGGTATTTAGTTCAGCACATGTGCACGGCACACCACCCGTGATTCATGCCATGTGTCTGAACATCTGAGACTCCTGCTGCTCTCTTGCGGGCGTTCCCACTCATATTTGGTCCCTTCTCGAAATCTACAGTCCCCACAACCACAAAGTACCAGTGGCGTTCCTGGCTAACCTTGCACCCGGGACCCCAGCAAATTTGTCACCCCCCTCTCATACAACATGTCAGCAATAATCAGAACAATTTCCTTTATTTTATTTCCTTTATTTTATTTTCCAGAAATTTTCTAAATTAAGTTTACCCACTTATTTTGTATTGTTAAAATAAAGTGTTGAAATAACAACAAAAGACGTATCTATTTTTGTATAGAAATGAACAAAAACTTTGCAGGTTTTATTTAAAGCGAGGGCTTTGGAATACGAGTGTTCGATACAGTTTACGAGCGTTCGATACCGTTAACCACGATGCATAACTTTTGGGGATATTTTGGCAATAATGAAGGAAGAGTGATGCTAAAGTAAGCATGTCAACCAAACGATTTTCAAAAATTTTCATACATTTATTTATGAATCGGGTTGTCAATAGCAGCAAAAGTGGCTTTTCCATAGTCGCAAATTCTTTTTGGTTTGTTGGACGAATGATGAGATGGCACATTCAGCGGGACAAAGGCCATACAAACAATACAGAAATCGCTAATGTCAGGCATGTGGCTAATATTTGAAACAATGTCTGGGACACTTAGTATTAGGTCGAACATACGGATGAAGATGTTCTGTTTAGCTGGGTAGTTGCTTGTGTTAAGTAAAAGTAGGCGCATAATGATTGGAAAGTAGAGGATTCCGATAGCATTGTCACAGTTGTAGAGGATTTCCAGGTAATGTGGAGGAAATTAAAACTGGCATAAACAAACATGGCACGATTAGGAAATTTTGTAATAAAATACATATAGTGTGTCGAGGTCATTAGAAAATCCCGTGTCAGCGGATGGTGTAAAATAGCAGCAAAAGAAATATTCTTCTGATAGCCTGCAGTTATGCAAAAGGAAACAAGATCGAGCTTTGTAAAAAGATTCATTTAGAGAATTCAATAATTTTGGCAACATCATTTAGAACACCACCTGAATGTCTCTTCTCTTTTTTTAAGTTGGGGCAATGCGTACAATTATTTTAACTCTTCTGACGTAATAAGATGTTCTTTGACATCGTGAAAACTGAAGCGTGGCTGTTTTGTTTTGCCTTCACTTCAGTTATTAGCAAACAAAAATATTTGGTGGTTGTGGTTGGTCTTCGTTGGAGTGGAAACTTGCAGAACACTAGTGAAGCATTACTATTGCTTTTACGTTACAAAAACAGTTTCGTTTCACTGAACTGTAGTCGTATAGGGGGATATTAAGGCGAATATAAACATTTCTGGGAATTAGGGGTAATTGAGCGTCAGGCCTTGTAGCCTAAATACATTCGGTGCAGATTTAAAATCTTTCAGACGCCTGCTACAGTGCAAACAACGCTTTATCGGATTCTTAGAAGTTCCACAGAAGGGTTCTTAGAAGTTCCACATGCGAGAAAGTAGGTATTAGTGTGGTGAAAAATGGTGCTAGGGATTGTTGTCAGGGCTTATTTTAAAAGCGGCGATCAGATATCTGCCACGATGCAAGCCTACACTGACTGGTCGCCGCGGTGCGCCGACCGGCCGAGAGATGGCAATACCTGCACGGAAGCATCGAAACAGGCTACGCAGATGTCTTGGTCACCGATCGCTCAAACGGCAGTTATAGCTTAAATAAAGTTCAGCGGGGCTCAGCGGGGCTCTCAATGGCTGTGGCCTCACAAGGATCGCAACGATGGCACGACTGCATCTGGCTTGCCAGTCGCACGTCGTGAGCCTCCTCCGACCAGCGAACGACGCCAAAACAGGTCCTAACGATCAATCGTAACGATCAGTGGCATGCGAATCGCGTGAACCAGTCGTACATGTGTGACGGAAGGAAGCACCAGCCAGCCAGCAAACCCCGACTTTACGACAGGAAGCGAGCCTTAAACCCGATGGCAGAGTTCCTGTGCCGCTGTGACGTGGCCCCCTCGGCTGGCCGTGTTTCCTTCCGCTAGCGAGGCCGACGTGCAGACCGGACCCTGAGGATTGGCCTGCGGAACTAGCCACAGGCAGCCCCTTCACCAGCAACCTTCACAGTTGCAAAGCGCATTGTTCTGCGCAGCACTTTGGCCAGCAGCCTACTCATAAGACCGCATTGCCAAGTGGAAACAAAAAATTCATGCAATTCTAGGTGCAACATTCAATCCCACAGCAGGACAAGGCAAGCGAGAGCTCTTACACTGCCGGCAACCCCTGCATCTGGATGGGAGTGGGCTTGGTGATGCCTTTTCGGCGCAGGCTATTCAGTATTGCCCGAGGAAACTTCATCTCCTGCAAAGAAGATTTAGATGACCACAGTAAGGCCACTTTAGTCTACATAAATTGACCACTGTGCACTGCCAGATTTGCACAACATAAACAGCACAGGTACACAACACCCCTTTCACAAAACCACTTTCTTTCATGGCCGGTTTGTAATGACAAGAGAAATTATTGCTGCGCAGGTTATATGTTTGACAGTGTACTGCTTGGTGCTGAAACAGCCATTTTCATGGCTCCCATGCAGCCCACCATGCCGCTTAGTGGGTGAAACATTTCTCAGTCGTTCCGACAATAAGAGCCGTCCAAATATGGGCTGCACTAAGTTTGTCCTTATGCCATGGTCAATGTCCAGAAGTGTGAAATGAAAATTACAGAGGCTTACAAATCCGGTCCTGCCATGTCAACTGCCCAGCAGCTCAAAGTGGACAAAAGAAAAACGCACAATGAGCAGCTTATCGGGGAATTCATCATCTAGAGCCAGAAACTTCCCATGGCTGTGGAAGTTTCTCCAAACATACTACCCCAGAGTGTGACTACAGCCCTTGCCATGTCCACTTTGCCACCGGTGAGAACGACTGCACTGGCAGGATTTGCATTTTTTCAGCTATACTGCATGCGCACTGTAGTACCCTCTGTTTCTAGTTTTGCACTGATCTGCGTACTAGACAGATAAAAGGAAATGACTAGGGTTAGATGCCCAAAACATAAAATTGATACAATGCTGGTTGCAAACGGGAGCCAGTAGGTATGATCTGAAGGCGACCTTCTAAAAGTCTGGCCCAATTCCTTGTGCGCTGCATGCATATCCCATACCCTGACACTTGTGATTTTGTGCTGTTGCTCAAGGGGAAAGTGATGATTATAGTTCACCAGAGCATAACTAAAAACACGAATAGTAGTAACAGTCTTCGACTTACAGTCAATCCGTATATGTCAGAGATGAAACTTCCCAGGTAAGCTAAGAGTCCACCTATGTTTGTTGCCTTGCTTGTTTTAAGCCATAGAAAAGTTTCTACAAAGCTCACAGCTCGGCCGAATTTCTTTTTTTGCCAGTCATTGTACCCGTGCTAGTTGGCCAGAGCTGCTGATGGGGCCACAACCTTTGGCAGCAAGGGCATGCCAAGCCTCACAGGCTCTCGCACAGACTGCCCTATCGGCCTGCTGCTCCAGACCGAGGCAGTGTTGGGGCAGATCTTCTCTTTCTAACACTCTCCTGTGAGGGTCGGACTAAGAATGCTCTGTTCCTCAACCTCAAGATGAGGCGACTCCCCACCAAGGGGATCAGCGGCCACAGACGGTTGAACGAGATCGCAGCATAGGCGGAAAGTTTTCCTTTTCTTGGGGGGGGGGGTCAACGCGCCAACACACCGACGAACGTGAGAATACATACGCAATACCCCACGGCATAACTGAACTCCCGCTTTCCTGATCTATGTTTCTCCCCCTCTTTATGATGTTCGTTGTTTCAACTACCGCTCTCACCAACTGATCTCTTCTTAGCAGTGTCTTTCAAAGCCCCGTTATTCCTTTCGTTCCTGCCATCGCCGCCTTGTACTGCAGTTCGTTTTGCACGCCCTTTCATTGCCACTAGGTTGTGGCCTTGGCAGCTTCACACTCCTGCCTTTTCCCCTCTCAATTTGCTTACCTCTCCCAGCTTATCTCATGCGAGTGAGGCACAGGGCTGGCAGGCTAGCGCAGACGCCGCAGAGGGGAGAGAGCCACAATATCGTTGTTTTTTCGGAACTTGGGAATTCAGCTAGCAGTTTGCAAATTACGCGAGAACGCGCTACATATAGTAATTTAAAGGAGTACTGACACCAAATTTTGATACCTAAAAAATGATATAATTGGCTTCAGTAGTTTGTACAGATGCCTCACAGAAATTTTTGCAGCGATCCGAGGCCGGAATCACATCTAAAATCGATTTTGATTGTCCAGGTCGCGAGCTTCCACAAATCGGCAGCACTAGCGCAATCACTTTCGGCATGACGAAACATTGGCCTGCGTGTCTGGCCGGTTCAGGGTGACGTCATATAGTCGTTTTCAGAACCGGAAACGATATCCTGCGCTGCTGTTGTCGGTGGTATTCGTTTGGGCAGGAGACGTGGGCGTAGCTGTGTGAGCAATGCTTGTAAATGTTGCGTGTTCGACGTCTTTGCTCTTCAGTTCGTTGCCGGCGCATGGTGTTCGGCACTGGTGCCGAAAACTGCGCGATGTCGACGGGCACCGCGGCGACGCGGCGGTGTGTGTCGCCGAGCTCGCCCAAGTTGTGCTATGGCAAGCTCGCGGTATGCGACGTACTGCTCATGGAAGCCTGTCCGAGCAAATCGACGACGATGCCAAGATGCATTATTTTCCACGCGACGACATGCAGCGCTAAATGTGGACTGAGTTCGTGCGCGCCGGCGGCCGCAAGAACTGTCGCCCAAGCCAGCGGGCTCGGGGTTACACGGGTCACCTTGGGTGTTGGGAACTTAGTATCGTGGCGACTATTTGATCGCTGGTATCTGTACAACTGCGAATGACCATTCCTTACACAACTTTTCACCACACTATCATCCCCTTTTTCGCATATGAAGCTTTATTTTGGCAATAATTTCCGTTCCAGCGATCGGTGACCAAGACATCTGCCGCGGCCTGTTTTGATTCTAACGCGCAGGTGGCGCCATCTTTCGGCCGCTCGCTGCACCGCTGTGCCAGCAGTGCTGGGTCGGAGCGCCGAACCTTCGCTTCCGGTCAGCGTAGGCTTACCATCGCGGCAAATATCTGAACGCCACTTTTAAATTCAGCGCTGACAACAACTCCTAGCACAATTTTCAACACACTAAAATTTACTTTCTCGCATGTGGAGCTTCTTTTTCGTGATCAGATTGATTAGAAGAGTGGCGACAAGCTGTTGCTATCACGGTCTGCGCCGGTTCGAGCCGCAGTGATATTAAAAAACTGACGACGGCGAAGACATCGCCGGCCTAATCGCCTGGCCAAATAAAGTTGTTCTGTCTGTCGGGTGGCAGTGACTCATCCGAGTCTGACGATTCAGACGACATGTCGACTGCGCGGGCGAGTCGCGGACCATGTGAAATCGTAGCAGACGATGCGGCGAACGCATGGAGGAAAGAAAAACGTCCCTGACGTCACGGGTGAGACCGTGATGTAAGGCTGGCCCGCTTGCAGGCTGGCCTTCGAACGGCCATTTTCCCGCGCGGCGACCAAATTTGAAATTGGTTGCAATAAATGTGCTATAATTAATTCTGTGTTGGCGGCTGACGGCTTTCGGTTTGATTTTCGTAATTACTGGGCCAATAGGTATTCTTTACAGCATAAAAGCTGAAAGCGAGAAATTTCGTGTCAGTACTCCTTTAAATAAGTTCTTAGCCCAGCTGTGGCGTGAGACCATCTACTAGTGCGGCATTTACCCGCACCTCGATCATATGGCACCCTGGTCATGATGTTTTCATGTGGTCCCTTGAAAGTCATATTATAGAGGTTCCACTGTACTATCTTTAGCCTGTATCGCTTGTTTAGCGTGATCACCACTACTACAACTCTTTCGTTAATGCTAAAAAATTCCTCCATGTTCCTGCTATTTCTCTGTGGATTAAGAATCGCACCCTGTCCTCTCTCTTTCACTGATGTCGTTGGTAGCACAGAATATGTCTGAAGTTCCGTGATGCCTACTCCTGTTCTTCTAGCTTTGCTTAACCCTATATCATCCCACTTAATCTCCGATAGCTCCTCTAACAGTACAGCTAAGCTTCCCACACTAGACAGGGTTCGTGCGTTGAACGATGCCAGGTCCAAGTTCCAAAGGTGGCCTGTCCGCACTCAGAGATTCCCAGCACCCTCTGTTGTATCGCTGGCCTGCCGCTGCCATAGTCAGGTGCTCCACAGCTGCTGGGCACTGACGGCCGAGAGTTGAGTTGGTCAGTCACGGGAGGTGGTGGCCAGATCCTTCTCTGGTGAGGGAGTGCTGTTTGTGTCCCTGAGAGCCTTCCTAGCGTGGTTGCGCCTATCGAGTGTAGCCTCTTAGGTATTGGGATGAGGGCTACTTACTTCCGGAGCAGGCAGCACTCCATACCTGTGTGGGTTGTGTTAAAAAAAAAAACTACATATTGTTACGTACTAAGGGCCGTATTCTGAGTCCCTCCTCCACTCGATTCGCTCCCTCCACTCGGCTAAGGGGATGATTCCGCAATGCTTATGCATGGGGAAATCGATTTCAAGGATCTCCTCCACTAGAGGCTCACGTGGAGGAAGGATTCAGAATACCAGGGTAAATCTATTCCTAATCCGAATAGGCCGTTAATTCTTTTAACTCTAGGTGCTAGCCCTCCATTACTAGAAATAAGTGACTACAACAAGGCCGTTTTGAAAGCGACGGCATTGCTTCACTTTGGCTGTGAAGGAAAGACAGAAAAAGAGAACATGAAAGTCGCAGATGAACAAGGTTACTGTCACAATGCGAAGCTCTGTTGATGTGCCATGCGGGCATCGAAAAAACTTGGCACCTACACGTCCTGCAAAGAACGCACTGCTCACTGCTTGGAAACGATCACGCACTGTAGTAACTTTTGACTATGAACGTCACGTACACACAAAATACATTTAAATATACCCACAGAAATAACTATGTTATATTTTTAAACGAGAAAGATATATAGAACGACAAAATAATAATTTTATAATGTTAGGGAGAGCCTTCAAATTGCTTTGCATGCTTTTTTGACCTTGAAAAAAGCTGCAGTCTTCGGTGACCCCTTCGGCAGAGTTTTTTTATCAGTGGCTTGTCAAATACATGAGTATTCTGTGTCACAGTATTGCTACTCTTTCCAGCAGGGAATCCTAACGACTAATAGAAAAAACAAAGCTCCCCTGATAATTTACAACGTTCCTTAGGGATGGAGACATCGTCACTTCCACGCAGAGGTCATAAACATACACAATTCATTCAGTAACCAAACTGAGGCCAAGCCGGATTCACCTGAAGTCAGATTATGGGTTTTAATGTCAATGAAGGCAGCCGTTGCCTTCCATTTTTTTTAGCGGCTGAGCGGCTCTTGGCAAAAATGTTCACCTGCTGGTCATTGCTTTTCACATGGCATTTGCATGTATCTTTATCCGCGCATCTATGGAACGTGGTTAGCTACCACCGGGCCGCGCACCGACGATGGCAGCAAAAAGAAAGCTAGAAGAAAGCCAGAAAGCCACAGCACGACGGCATCTAACTCTGAAATGGTTAGCATCGATAAGACAAAAGAGCGAGAGCCCGACTAAGCATTAGAACTACTTTATTCTTTGCTCCTGACAGTAAGCGGGAAGATTGCAACGACTGCTAATGACGACGCATGCTTCATGGCACAGCGGGCTGTGCGGTGAAGCCGCATTTAGGGCTAAAGTTTCCGCGCTGCCCGCACCCCAAGTCCCGTAAAACTGCGCCGCCACTTGAACAGCAGGAAATTGTGATGAGTGACTCAGTGCTTTAGTCCATTAAGAAGTCTGCCGAAGCGAGCTACATCGTGAATGACAGCTGAACGAATGAGTCCCTACTGTTCCCTGCACAATGATACTGGCATTGAACATCATTTCACTGTTGCCTCACATTTTGCAGCACCCTACTCCAATGCTGTTTTTTGGAGAAGGGTGGCGCAGGAAACCAAACTGGTGCATCATCATCATCATCATCATCATCATCACCACCACCACCACCACCACCACCACCACCACCACCAGCCTATCTACCCCCACTGCAGGGCAAAGGCCTCTCCCATTAATCTCCAATTACCCCGGTCCTGTGCTAACTGTGACCAATTTATCCCCGCAAACTTCTTGATCTCATCTGCCCATCTAACTTTCTTCCGCCCCCTGCCACGCTTGCCTTGTCTAGATATCCACTCTATTACCCTCAATGATCAACGGTTATCCTGCCTTCGCATTACGTGCCCCGCCCACTTCCATTTCTTCTTCCTAATCTCTACTAATATGTCCTTAACACGCGTTTGTTCCCTGACCCACTCCGCTGTCTTTTTGTCCCTTAATGTTACACCTATTATCTTCCGTTCCATTTTGCGCCGAGTCGTACTCAATTTAAGTCGAACCCTCTTAGTGAGCCTCCACGTTTCTGCCCCGTACGTGAGTGCCGGTAAGACTGGTGCAGCGTGGCACAAATGGCGCAGCGGTTCCACCTCTAAAAACAGAAAAGCCTACTTGATGATCAATGTCCCACTTTATCTGTGCTACACGTGTGTGAACAAGCAAGCGCACTGCAGCATGGTTTTGCGAGGGTGAGCAAGTCGCAGCAGGGAAAGAGCGGGGCCAAAATAGTCACTAAATGGGCCAAAAACACTCCACCAATATCGCCCCTCATGCACAACAGCAAAAGAAATCGGATTAGCCGTGGTTCAGGCAACCGCAAAAAAAGCGCCCACAGGCAGCCCAGGTGAGGGGGGGGCGGGACCCGACACTCTTCTCTCGCAAAACCCGTCTCTCCCAAGATGGCGGCTGTGGAAGCGCCGCCTTGCACGGGCACGGCTCATTATTAGGCACCCCTCTCGGCCGCAGTGCAGGCGGTACCTTGAAGGTGGTGATGGGTGCCGGAATGCCCTCCCCCTCGACCAGAATGCGGTACTTGTGGCGCACTTCTTCCTGCCGCTCCGGGGTCATGCTGGCCACGTAGCCAGGGGGCCGCCAGCTGTGCAGAGAGGAGAAACCTGCTCAGCTGCTGTGGCACGATGGCAGGCCACTTGGCCGCCGCTGCAATGAAGGCTGCCTACTCACCCTGTCTGTATGGGTTGGTCATACTGGATGCCTTTGGCCAATTCAGCCACACCCATGAGAGCTGGGAGCACAACGAGAACCCCAGCATCAAGCTGTGACCAAAGTGTGTCTGCACAATCAGCGGCCTCAATCAAGCATTCCGTGTAGTACTAACCGGAGGCTGTGTTAGGCCTCCAATGCTGCAGAAAAACAGGCATTACCTATTTCCTGGAACATTGGGCGCTTCCCAATTATCCCCACACTGCACCGCTGATACCACATCATTTTGCTCTGTTAGTGCAACAGAAGTCAAGTGGCTTCTTCAAGTATTCAGGGAGTTCTGGTATATTATAATTACAGTGAAAACAATATGGGCTATTACAGCAGCATTAAATTTAAGGTTTTTCCATGCCTCAAAGTATCAAAGTACAGTTAAACCTGGATATAACGAAGTTGACAAAAATTCCCAATTTTTCGTTACATGCAGGTTTCAAGTTAAGGCTCGCGTCAATTGAGCAGAAACGAAAGCAAACCGCTTGACATCAGTGATGGTGAGCTGACCCTTAATTAGGACTTATTTCAAAGTGAAAAACTGCGTGATTTGCGCCTGCTGCTTTCCCACGAACTTAGTCGCTACTTGGCACTCCAAAGATGCAAAGTCAATCACCGTCGTATTCACAAACGTAAATGAAGTACCACTTCTGCCTTTTGGCAATTTTTGTTGCCTTACCCATTGACCAAACTTGTGCTGAAAGGGCGCCTTTAGCGAACTTGATGCTCTTTGCCGCACTGAAAATTGTGCAGAGGGTGCTAGCTGGTGACGCTTTTCTTTCTCGCCGGCGGAGAGGGCATTTAAAACTGGGAGCTAGTCTTGCAAAGACAAAACATCTCACACTCTGGCAGCAGGACCCACTCCCGACCGACACCACAGATGGCAGTGGAGACGCGTGGCCATACGCATACGGGCAGCCCTGGGGCACCTTTACCGACACAGCACTCGCACTGGAAACGCACGGTAGATTGCAGTGCAGGCGAAGTTCGCTAAATCAGCGCATTTGTCTGGCCGATTTTTCAGAAAAAGTGCAAAAAACAATAGCTCATCAGCGTAGCGAATTAGTTGCATCAAGGTTAACCACCGCGATGCCTTCGTTACATAGAAATCGCGAACACATGGGTTTCAATGGGGCCGTCAATGGGGAAATGAAAAGCTTCGCTAAATCGAGGAATTCATTACATAGAGGCTGCATCCAGGTTTAACTGTAATTGCATTCGAGGCTTTTGATTCATGAAGGTACCCTGACTTTTGGTCTGGATGAATTCAAATTTGCAAAAAAAATGTTTACTTGCAATAACTTTTAGAGATATTGCATTTATCTGGAAATGCAGAATTATGCCATTGAACAGAGATGGCCAAGATGTACCTAAGCTCTACAGTGGCATGAATTGGCTGTGAAATATTCGCTGAAGGAAAGATGCAACTGAGCTCATAAGAAACCATTTAGGATGCATAAAGGCAGAACTAACCCATATTTAAAACTGGCAGAAAAAAAAAAAAAAATGGGGAAAGAGGGGTAAGGATGTGAAGCCACAACGTACCTCTTCGTTCAGCCACGCTCTCCAAGATTTTCTCCTCCTCCTTAAGCTGTTTCTCCAATGCACTTTCCTTGCGAGCTGCGGGCCATATCTCAAATCAATCATGGTGAATGAAAAGGAACTCTGCGCATTAGTGCATGCAGACACAGGCGTGCATACACACAACACTAATGACTAATGGTGAGACACAAACTATCAGCACCTAATATATTTTAACAGTAGCAACACAGAAAACCTCCAAATCCCAAATAAGTGTTTATTAATTAGGATGCACGCATCTTGGACAGTAGAAAAGATGTAGTCGGAATGCAACAAGGCCCCACAGCAAAAATGGTGCCTTTTATACCTGTCTACCTTCTTGTTCGATGGGGAATGATCCAGCCATTGTTGGGCAGCTTGCAACGAACAGGGTGGATCTCAAATTCCCCGCTACATGTAAAGCGCAAAACAAGGACAGAAAGGTGGAACGGAACAACGCAAGCTTTTCTGCCCTGTAAACATCTGTCAAGTATTACCCAGCTGGTTCTTAGAGAGACCCAAGCCACAGCGGGCACTGCGCCAAAAGGCAGGGTGCAGTGGGAAACAACACGTAGACAGACAAAACCTGATAGGGCCTGATGGTGCATGGCTGCCGCTCTCGGGTGCGGCAAAAAAAGGTGAGAACATTAGTTTTGGCAACTTGGGTCTTAAACAGCACCGCCTGCAACACCACCACGGAATGGCCACGGAAGAAATGTGTTCTTACAGGAGCCACACAGAGATGACGCCATCTGCTTGTACAATTATTGCAGGTCAGGCATAAATTTTTCTCCGGCCACTTACAATAAATTTGGCCACTTACAAAAAGACCCCGAGGACACATTAGCACTTCTTATGAGTTGTGAATGAGAAAGCATTAATGTACAGTTGAATGCCACTGAGTAACATCTTTGAGCTTTCCTAAGTGCTATTTTTTGCAGGCTTGTCACGGAATTAGTGCGGGCTACTTTTCACTGTTTATGGTGGCACGACGGCTGTAGACTGGATGATTTCAATGGTACTGCTTAGAGTTCACGTGCATTCATTCTCCAGCAGTGTGTTTGGTAATGTCTGCAGAGAGATGCACTCCTCTGATGTCCTATTTTGTGCCCACGATGACTTCACTGTCTGACAGATAGCGGTTCCAATTCCGTAGCAGTATGACACGTACGCTCTGCACAGCAGCCTGGCTAGCTGGCCACTTTTGGCCACCCCACTGCCCAGTACTGCGTGGCCCTTCGCGTTGCCTGTTGGCATGTGCCAAGCCTCGTGGCTAAAGGTACGCAAGGTTTTCACTTGGCTGCATTTACGCCCAAGCTAAATAGGAATTGGCAAATCGGCCTCTCATGGCAGTGTCACCATCATAGGCAAATCCTCTTGAACGTCTAGGTGAGAATGGCTGGTTGCAAGCAAATGGGAATCTGTGAAACGGCAGCAATTGTCACCAGCTAATCCGCCCGAGAAGGTATGTGTCATGCCTACATGCAGCTTCAATGTGTGGCTACCTTAACTTTTGACCTACCGAGTAATGTGGAACTCGTTGCATGTCGAGCTGTGTGTGCCATTTGTCAATGTTTTCTAAATCAAAGTCAACAACAAATCAAGGTTCACTTTTAGTAAACTGAGACATGGAGTCAAACTGCTGGGGTGGGATGCAGAGGTCTGGGTTGGATTGCTGTCCGGAGCCAAGCTTATTTAATTTTTGTTTCTTTGCTTACGTTCTCCGTGCACCCTCAGCCATTTTAAGAGACATTTTGCTGCTACAGATGCTCGTTTCCCAGCCCAATGAGCCATTTAATGCTTTCACATTAACAACCAACCATACAGCTGGCAAGTTCAATTTTCACGCCCAAAGTCCCGTTGTATTTGTGGCTGCTTTTACTGCACCAACCAACGATAATCTGAGTATATAGCATCACTGGGAAAAGTGGGAGAAAATCGCTAGGGGGTCACCAACATTCCTTCTCTTTCATAATTTCGTAGCTTCATTAAATGTGTTTTGTAATAAAATTAGCCCATTTGTTACCTTGAAATTGCAAAATTTTGAACAAGGCAAAGTTATATGTTGTCATCATGGTCCCTTCCCACATTCGAAGAGTTTAGCCTCAAACTTGACAAAAAAAAGTATGAGCTGACCTACAGCTACACATTTGTTACTATCATTCATTTGCATTTACTTGTGCAGACTCCCAGTTTAAATCAAATACCCACCAGCAATGAATCGCACGGGTGTTAAAACAAACCCCTTCGAGCGGTTCCTTCAGCTGCCAACCACAACCTGAGGGAGCAGCGAGCCGGTCGATGCCCCCATCTGGGCCTGCCCGGCAGTGCACAAGCGACGGCCTGACGGGAGGCACGGCTGCTCAGGGCAATTCGCTCGCTCCCTCCCTGCAAGGCTGAGCAGTGCGCAAACGGTGCCTTGTGGCAGCAGGTGTGCATGGAGGTAGGTGTGCACCGCCGCCAAGGGTGGGGACACCAATGGGCCAGCTTGATCAAGCGCACCGCCCGGCCCATTACAAAGAGCACACTGAAATTGCTGCACATTCTGATCGCAGCTAGCACAAGCCAGGAACCGTGCACCAAGCGCCACCTACTGGTTTGCTGGGAACGTCCCTTCTGTGCTTCCACTGTTGGGCCTCAGCAGGCTTGGGCCAGAGCCGTGGGTTTTAGAGCGAACATTCTGGATTCGAGCCGCAGCAGTGCCAACATTTTTTCCAGAAGTCGTGACTATTTTTTACTGCAAAATGTTCTCTTAGCTCAATTCTGCACATTATTATCGTAAATAGGGGTGGCTTGCCATCTTTTAGGCCGGTGTAGAGGTGGGGCGCGGCATAGTATCGCACCAGATGTGCGGCGGAATATTGCGATATCATTGCTCCTTCAGCGCAGCTTCCAAGCAACCCTGCTTACCTTCAGCCTTTTTTTTGAGCTCAGTGTGCTGGTCCAACAAGCTGATGTTGGATTTCCGGCCATACTCATCGCGCTGGTCATCGTCGTCATCCGTTGCTGTGCTTGATTTATCCCGCTTTTCTTCCAGCAGGATGGCATGCAGGCGGCCCAGCCTCCCTAGCTGCACATATTCATTACAGAACCATAAGTGGCGGCAAGTCCACATGTCTCCTCACTCATTTTTGCAAGGCTCGATCGCAGATCATCATGAAAAATTAAATTACCTTTCTTTTGAGAAGTTAGTATGAGCTACTTAACTCTATACTTTTGAATGTCAACCGTAATCCCAAACTAAAAGGGGAAAAAAAGCCTCAGAAACTTGCAAGACAATACTGCAAGGCTATTCTTTCATTAAAATTCACATTACAACACTGGCAGTAAATACAAGTTGCTTCAAGGTGTTTCTGACACGCCTGTGCTCTCTATTTCGCTGAACAAAAAGCAAACAAAAGTGAAACATGCCTGCTGTTTACGTCGCTCTTTGAGGGGCACATATGGAGTGTAGTCACTATCGGAGTCACTGCTGCTTTTGCTTTCTTCCCTGCGGAACCTCTGAAAACAACAAAAACACCATCTCAGGCTCCCTGGTGCAAGTCATTTCCATTTGCACTGTGAATACGCACTACTTAAGTGCTTGAAGCCTAAGCCAGTAGATAGGTTAGTGACACAGTGACAAAGTCTATCCGAAGGTCAGTTGGCTTCCTCCACTCGCCACTGCAGCGGCTCAGTACTGGGCATCACACTACTGAACACAAGGAGAAGGTTGAAGGTCAGGGGTGCAGTGGCAGTTTTTCTGACAGATTTCATACACCACGTCGTAGGTCACTAGCTGGTTCTTAAGGTTCTTAAGGAACACGATTATGCACAGAGCATGCAGTGCGAAGACAAGGTAAAATTTGTTCCTCTGTTTGCTTTTGGCTGTTGTACCCTGCACAAGGTCGGGCAGATGAGGGTAGGCAATGGCCATGTTCAACGCCAATTACAGAACACAGTGAAAGTGCTTAAGAGGAGCAATGGACACCCTGATGGCATAGAGTAGTGTTCAAACTGTGGTTTCAAGAACTGCATACTGACCGCAAAGACCATTACCCAGTTTATACCAAAACAAATAATTGGGCGCATTGGTATACCTTGTTCGACACAATAACAACATGAAAGAAGAAATACTTAATCACACCATGGATAGCGATTGTACTCAAACCTCGTTATAAGGAAGTTGAAGGGGAGCTGTAATTATTTCGTTATAATAATAACAGCTTACAGCAATGTATGCTCAGTTGGGTGCACAACTGTAAGCATGCACAGGAGAAAATATCCTGGTGGCCAACTGTACCGCTACGCAACCATGCATGCAACGGAAATTAAATGGCAGACAACTATTTTGCTTGCTCAATGTGCACAGTGCCTATTTTATTGTCTGCTAGACATAGCTGGAAAAAGGTCCGCAATGCTCCTTTGTTTCGGACATCGTCAGCGAAGGACTTCCTCTTCAGTGCTGGCCACCACATTGAGGCCATCTCCGCTGGCATCACGGGTGCTGAAGAAACGATGCAGACGGTCAACTGCATCGAGTGCCTGCGACGACATTGGCATGTCAGACGCGAGTGCATGGGAGACCACGGTGTCTTTGTCGTCGCTTGCGTCGGTTTGTCCGGTGACACCTGCGACAATAGCATCGTCGCTCAGCTCCTCCGTTGGCATCAGCGTTGAAGCTTGAGGGAAACCACCTTGCGTCATTCTTCATTGCCGTCATGTGGCTTGCCTCCCTGCTCGCTCCGCCATGCTGGCTGAGCAAAAAGGATGGCTTGCTCAGCCGCACGTGGTGTGGCTGCACATGACAATCTGGTCGATGCAGGAGTTTTGAAACAGCTACACCAAACAAGTGTCCAACTCCGCGGAATATTTCATGCACCATGGTGTTTTTTTTCAGGAGGGGGGGGGGGGGGGGGGGGTAAAATAATATAGTTTTTTATATCCATTGACAGGTCAATTTTACTTTGTTACAACGAAGTTTTAAAAGTATGATTCCCTATGAAGATATCAAGGGGAATTTCATTTACTTCGTTACATCCATTATTTCGTTATACCCAATTATGTTATAACAAAGTTTGAGTGCAATCCGGACTTAGCTTTTCTTTGATGTTGATGTATAAGATCTCGTGACCCAAAGTGGCCTCATAAGTTATGTAAACATATGCACCACTGATAAATAATTGGAATTCAGTTCATGTTGCAGAATATCAACTGAGGCGTTCTCAATTTCAACTTGCAACTGAAATATATAGCTTGCACATGACATCATCCCAACCCTTTCTTGTGACCCACTTCCAGCTTTTTCATCGCTCCCAGAGATACGAGCAGCAGGCAAGCGTGCAGCCTTCCACAGTGCTTGTGGGTCCCAAACATGGCAGCTACGCCGACGTCAGTGAAAGCCATCTATACACTGGCTGCAGTAACAGGTCATAACTTCAAAAAATGGGAGCTTGTGTACAATAAAGCATAGAATTGAGTTCAACTTCCACCCTACGCATTTTCCAACTGAGCTATTGCCAAGAGCCAACATAGCATTGACTCAAGCAGTATTGTTTTGAGCAGAACCTATGCAAGAAGCTGGCAGGTTTAATTACTGTCATCTCCAGCTACATAGACGATCATTTAGTGTTTACAGAGCTGCAGTCCAACCAGCAGGTGGTAAACACTGCAACCCTGTCCAAAGAGAGCGGCTCGCACTTACTGGTGAGACGCCTGAGAGTGCACAGTTATAGCAATCTACAGACCTTAAGCAGGTGATGATGAAGTGGGGCCCCATTTTTTCGTTATTGTTGAAAAGGGCACTACTTCGGACACTCACAAGTGGTTAAAAGCGGCACTGTTAAGAATTGCCAGTTTTCAGTGCTGCCCAGCACAGCGCGATAGCCTAAGGGCAGGTTGCCAGGTTACAAGCTACAGGATACTTGAGTCGTGTGTTGATGCACTACGGTGAAATTCTTAAAGGCTAAGTAAAACAGCAACACGTCACAAACTGGGAAAGAATGGCTCGAAACATTAGGTTTACAGTTGTGTTGTATATACAGACTTACGCACAACTTGAACAATGGTAGTATAAAAAGTGGCGTCAACGTCTTGCCTTCAGATAAAGAAAAGCTTAGCTGAGTATGTGCAGTGACGCAAAGGAAAGTCGGCCATACAACGCATAAGGGCGGAGGTTGCCAGGTTAATCACAAGAAAGGATCTGCCGACTCGACTGCCAAAACATAAGTGGTACACTGCACTCGGTTACCTTATCGGTCCTCACGGGCTGTTTGAACGTGCGCGTACCAGGGCACATCTACGGGCTAAAAAACGATGTCTTGCTCGCCCGCCAGCGTAATGTTGTAAGTGTTGCCTGTTTGTGCTTCACGGCACCCGGGCAACACTTACGCCGGGCCAGAGCAAATGTTAGGCATCCGTCGGTGGCGTTGACGGGTGGCAAATCGGCATACCTTGAGACACACGGGTACCGGTTCCTTTTCACGTTGGGTTTCCTCTCGAGCACTTAGCACGAACGAAGTGTTGCAGATCTTGTTTACATACATGTCTCGTTTTTTGTACCAATGTTGCAGCGCAGTATGGATAATAGTGAGTCAGCGCCTGTGGTGTGATAACGTGTTTCACCTGTCATTATGCTGAACTCGGCCATTACATCAAGCGGTGTTGCGGAAAGCACGCTAGAACGTTTCATTTTTTAGATACGATCAAAAATTAGGCAGAAAAAAATACCATTTCCTAAATGATGCTCGGAATATGCACGGCACTTGATGTTACAGCAGTTAGGGCACCAATCCTTTGAAGAAGAGTTTTGTACTCTACTGAAGTTCATCTGGTCAACACAGACAGCACCAGTACACTTCACGTCAGACACGTTCACGGCGGCTTTCGAGAAAGTGTCAACGCCATCACCACAGACACTCTTCGGAATTCATGACCGAATCAAAACCGCAACTGTAGTAACATAATTAGGCCCTGACGCAGCTTACTTTTTTCGCAGGCGGCTGACTATTTTCGCTCTTCGAATCTGCAGGCTTTTTATCGTCCATTTTACAACGTGATGCCAATGACGTTGACGAGTTGGCTAGTGGTTGCAAAGTTCACAACACCAGATACGAACGCATTGATTTACAAAATAGTAGCACATTTAGAGTACTTTCGAAAAAAACTACGCAGAAACAACTTTTTTAATTATTACATTGTTGGTGTCGAGGCATCGAGGTGTCGAAGGCATGACGTCATGGTGAATACTTGATGACGCAAGGCCCGCTTCCGGCGCTTCTGGCTTCCGGCACCAGAGCGCGACTTTCGTTCCTCGAAAATATCGTTAGAACTAAAATCTCCCTGACAATTCCAAGAGAACTGCTTTACTTTTTAAGGCTAGAGCAGGTTGCTTCAGAACAAAGAGCTTTTCTGTGAAAATATGGTGACAGTGGGGAGGCATGTGTGGTTTGCGAAAATGCGCGCGAGAGTTACCGCGACCGGTAACTTATGCCCGTCCGTCCTCGATAAACCGGGGCGCACCGTCGCGGGGCAATTTTTGGTTGCACCGCCGCACACCATGGATAGGGTCCCTAGAAATTGTGCTGGGGCGAGTTCACCGCCGCCTCAGAGCCCATCAACGCCGAAGCATCTGTACAGGAAGAACTGCAGCGGCATTGTTCTTTGTAGCCACGTTCAGCAGACAGTTTTGAACGTCTACATGAAGCTGCGAGGGGAGCACCAGCACGTTGGCGGGAAAGAGACTTTCCGCAAGACAAGTGAGTACATCGGTGTCAGTTTTCGGAAGGTTTTGGACATCAAATCCAAAGCGAAGGCGACGGACGGGAAGCTGACAACACCTTCGCGGAAAAGGCCCGGAAGCGAGAACCGCAAATGCCGCACTGCAATGTATGACAGCTTCACTTTGTGCGCGCTGAGAAACATTGTGCACGACCTCTTCCGGCGCAACGAGCCTCCTACTGCACAGAAGATTGCGGAAGAATTTCGGAGGAGTGAGCATCTTCCCAGCCTTCGAACGTGGACCATCCGCCGCCTCCTGAATGACATCGGCTTCGTCTTCGAGAAACGCGAACGAAACTCGATGATGATCGAGCGTCAGGACGTGCTGATTTGGCGGCAGCGGTACCTTCGTCAGGTCGCTGAGTACAGGCAGCAGCACCGCAAGGTGTTCTACACAGACGAAACTTGGGTAAACGCTGGCCACACCGTGACGAAGGCTTGGAGGGACGATACAGTGAAAACGTCTGAGGACGCTTTCCTGCGTGGTTTGACGACTGGGCTCAAACAGCCACCCGGAAGAGGAGCGCGGCTGATAGTCACCCACATCGGCAACGAGGACGGCTTTGTTGACGGCTGTCTGTCCGTCTTCAAAGGAACGAAGTCGGGAGACTATCACGAGGAAATGGACGGCGAGCATTTCGAGGCTTGGTTTGACTCTGTTCTCCCTAAGCTGCCCCAGGGTAGTGTTGTCGTCATGGACAACGCGTCCTACCATTCCAGGCGGCTGGAGACTGTCCCGACCATGTCCTCACGCAAGCCTGACATACTAGCCTGGCTGACATCAAAAGGTATCCCGTGTGATGCAACGATGACAAAGAAGCAGCTTCTTGAACTGGTGGCGCCAGTGAAAGACCAGTTTGTGAAGTTCAGGGTTGATGTCGAGGCAGAAAAGGCTGGGTGCGTCGTTCTGAGGTTGCCACCATACCGCTGCGAGTTTAACCCCATCGAGCTGATCTGGGCGCAGATGAAAGGTGAAGTTGCTAGGCTGAACACTGACTTCAAGATTGACAGTGTGCGGAAGCTCCTCATCACAGCAGCTGAGAATGTTTCTCCAAGCAACTGGGCCAAGGCTGTTGAGCACGTCATTGGCATTGAGGACTAGTGCCGAGAGGCGCGTGGGTTCAGTGACCATGTGGAGCCAATCATCATCAGCCTTGGGGAGGAGGAAGACGACGACAGCTGTGGGAGTGCAGATGACGACCTCTCCGGCATCGAGCAAATGGAGTGAGGCTTACCATGCTGCAGTCTTCAGCTCCGAAGCTCCAAACGGCTCTTTTAAAGGAGCCATGAAGACAAAATACAAGTTGGGTTTATTAGAAAGACTGCTTAGTCCCGATAACAATGATACCAATATCATCACAATCTTCGAACAAATAATGGAGATATTAAAGAAAACGTGTGAAGCCGTGGCGACCCCCTAGGCAATTTCCCGCAACTTTTCTATGACGTCACGGAACCTTGTTTGTGCGATTGGCGGCCGCCTAACTGACCTGTCGCGACGACACATGACTGGACGTCCGTAATGGGGCCTCTAGTTCCATTTGACCGCATCACTTGAATGCTAACGTGCAGTTAACGCACTAAAAATTATATTTTATTGTTGGCCCGTATGACGTAATTCTTGCTCATAACACGTCACTGTGGCGCAAAATTTGAAAGTTTTTAAATACTTCTTGCTTTTTTTTTCGTTAAAAAACATCTTTTGTCGCTGTAACGGAGCTGAGTGAGATACTGAGTCCTAGTGCTTTCAAATTAAACGAACTTGTATTTTCTCTTCATGGCTCCTTTAAGAGCCCACCAAATGTTGAATGTCTGGCCTACAGCGAGCTTGCCACCTGTGTATCCTCCCACTATGTTTGCTTTATGCAGCAGAATTCAACTTCTTTTCTGGAACAATACCAAGGTTGTTTACATGGCTGGTCAACAATGTAGGGCTGAGTAACATGAAACATAAAACTAAGGGGGATGGTGACACAATCTTGCATTATTGAAAAGACAATCTTGTATTATTGAGGCAACGCTCTGTAACTTTATGCTCGGCTGCCTTCGCCTACCTATCTTTGTGGCCTCACGCTCAAATCTTTCCTTAAAATATTTTCATGCGGCCACGTCTGCAGTGTTGGTTTCAAGGTTTCCAGTGGTCTTGTTTACCTTTTCAACGAGTTGGGGTTTGTGAACAGCGTCAGGATTCGTTATTTGGCGATTGCTGGTCTTTCTTTCCACACGAGCCAAACTGATTAATATGGAGAAAGACATTAGTGCATGGTCAGAAAAGACGTGTGACACCGCATCTAGCCACCCACTGCAAGAAGTCCCTGGTAACGCAGAAGCGGTCCAGGTGAGCTTGAGACGTGCCATGCCGCCATGTGTTGCGGGGCGGCACCCCACTGACGTCCCGGGTCCGCATGGATCCTATCACTGTCCCACAAAACGAACATTAGTGTACAAGCTGAGAGTGTCTGGCTCTGCTCTCTCTTGTCACTGACACTTTATGCAGTTAATATCCCCTCACAAAGAAGAAATAAATTTCCCGTTACATTATGTGGTACTGTTTGTGGGGAAGCAAACAGGTCAGTACGAGCTTGCGCCTTGTCGGGGGAATGCACGCAAAGAAAACAGAAAAACTTCCCGCTCATTTTTACATCGACCAGGGCGAAACCACCATCTGCCCAAGCTTGCAGTCAACAATTTTAAGGAAGTCTCTTTTTTTATAAGAATGGCTGTTCTGCCTGCACGACTACATTTAGCAGGCTAATTTACTATCGAACCAACAAATTTGTTGACGTTGCTACCATGTGTGCCCTACCTTTCCACAATACACTCTTCTGCCCTTGGAACGAATGCCAACATATTGCAACAATGCACAAGATAAGCTGAATACCACCAGGGCAAGGCTGTCAGATTAAGTTATCGGACTGCCTGAAACTTTCAGCGACAAACTTCAACGAGAGGACTGTGCCTCGCGGCAGTACAGAAAATTTTTTTAAATGGCTGCTACGATAAGTGGCTGCTGTACAAAATGTGCTCATGTTGTTTTGTTCTCTTTGCATCTAATTTGTGGCGTTGTGCCTGATGAATAGGAACCTTCTGCGCATAAGCTTGAAATTGTCTTGCAGCATTATGTGACCTGCAACCATATTTCTCGTTGTTTGCTGATTTTATTTCATTTGAAACTGCTGGCAATGAAGAGTTGCCGAGGTACTGAGGCAAAAAACGACTTGTATAACAATCTCACTAAGCCCCTTTGCACCGGAAGCATTTGGAAGTCCGGTATAAGGGAAATCACTGCAGTGTTCTAAGTGGCATCATATGCTACTTATGTGCTTGAATGGACTTCTCATGGCAGCGCCACGTATGGGATGTTGTGTTTTCACTGAGGATGTGTACTTTTAACTCTGACTACAGGTGTGCTTTTATGTGATTTCAAGTCAAAGCTTGCAGTGTAATTCAATGTATGTAATATGTAATTAAAAAATTACAATTTACGGTGCAGTTGCAATTTTTCAACACATCCCTGGCTTGGTGTCGTGTTGAATGGTATCAAAAAAGCAGCCGTTGCTATTTTTGTGCGTGTAGAGTACACTGCTTATAACGAAAGCATGTATAATAATCTCAGGCTCATTGTAAGACACGATAAAATGTGACTCATATTACGGGCATGGGGAGGTCATTGAATGCAACTTTGTTTTAATGTGATAAAGAGGACCGAGTTTCAAGTTTCAACATCTGGACTGTAAAGCATACTTCACAGAGAAATGTCAGATATTGAGGTTCTTAGCAGTGCGTTATTGTGATAATGTGGAGGAAACATTGAACAAAACTGTGTACGGGCACTGTTAATGTCTTCATACACCTGTGGTAGTGCCCTAGTGGTAAATCCAGATGGAAGGCCTGCAGGGAATCACCTGTCGCACTCTGCATTCTGTTGTTCAGTGAAGCTCCATGTCAAAACCACACAACACGTTTTAGCCCAATTTAGTTTGGGGGGGCGGGGAGGAGGAGGAAGCGCCTGCTAAGGTTTCTGGGTTCTAACCTTTTCATATTTGTAAATTGGTACCTCAAGCTCGTGTCCATGATACCTCAAGCTCGTACGCATGAGTATGCCTGCCAGTGAGACTGTCTGCATCATGCCCTTGTTTTGGCACTTGAATTTGCGTAGAAGACACTACAACTTTTCATTCATAAACATTTCAGCGCAAAAGGGAATAAAAACAAATGCTGTTTATAAGTGGCGGCTCTCTAGCCAAATTATAAGTGTGAATAATTCACTCCCACATATAATTAAGAGAAAAGCAAACTTGTTTGCTATTTGGCCTGCGATTTCTTTGAGCTTGCCCCAGCAGATGTAAATTCAAGCAAATGGGCATAAAAGGGTGAGCTGTAACTATGACGCCAAAAAATTTTCCCTGTACAGGCATTTTCCCCAGTTTCGTAAAATGATACTCCAAATGCCGTGTGTTAGGGCGTATAAAAATCTGAAAGAAGTGATCGAAATAGCCTGTTATAACCTACATTGGCGTTGTCAAAATCGCAATTACCATGGCAGCTGCGAAAGAGCATTTTTCAGGAATGGAGAATTTACCATCCATTTCGAGACTCGATCAGAATCGCAAAAGCGCTTTTTCCCAAAAATGTGCAGCACCGTGAAGCACGGTTTTTACGCGCAGACACTTCATGGTCGCTTCCTGTAAACCGCAGGCTTTCTTGTCAAGACTGCGTAAAAAAACGCGTAACAGTGCTATATTAAGGACAGTCGTAGAAATGACGGCAGTGCTTAGACAATGCACATGTAAGGAGCAATAACCAGGAAGAGACAGTAATAAACTCACGCGTAATAATGAAGCAGAAGCAAAGCTATTTTTCACGCGTGATCTGAAAGGAGCAAGTCTGTTATTTTTTTTTCCTTTTTACAAACAACGCGCTACCTATGTGCACCTCCGATTGGCATGGCTTTTGTGCACACATTACTAAACACAAGAGTGTTTGATGCAATTGTTATTAACCATCAGCATAATCTAAAAATCTGAAATCGTTCTCCACGTCGTCGTCAAACACGCATAATGTTGCGTACCTCGCGAAATTAATGCTTCAGCACATCGAGTACTTCACGTACGCATAACTGCATCGATCTTTGTAACATAGTGAGTCATATAAATTAATGACGCACTCGCTCTTTTACGTCCTATATTAAAACTTATTTGTTCATTCGTATGTCATAATTACGAAATCTCGCGCCGTTCACGAATAGGTGGGGTGAGGTGTGGACAATCGATCAGTTCTGAAATGAGAGACGCAAGATAAACAACCGATAGCAATCACCGCCAGCGCACGCACACATTAACCACACCGGACACGAGTCGTTTCCATGACTTTTAGGACTTAATCTGCCTATAAATTACTGCAGTGACGACAAACAAACTCGGTGAGAAAAGCAGATGATGTCACGAATTTAAGCCCCAACCACATCACAGACCACATGGAGCGATTCTGCGAGAGACTTGGGGCGCGACGCGACTAGCGACGAACTACTTTTCGCCGCGCACCTAAGTCGCTCATCGAATCGCTCGGTTCTGGGTCGCCAGAAACAGCGACTAGCCAATAGGAGAGCCCCTACGTAAGCACGCAACCTCCGGTTTAAAGAGAACGGGGGGAAGATCCACGCAGACGACGTTATTTGCGGTGCAGCGGCAAAGAAAGCTTTGCGTGGCAAAGCTTGAGTACACGCTGAAGCAGAAGCAAGATCTCCCGCTCACACTGGGTGAGACCCGTGTGGGAAAAACGACGTCAAGAAAGCGAATTCTTCACGGCGTTCATGTTGGAGCCGAGAAACGAGGCGCAGAAGGAAAAGCGTGCGCTATTGGCGCGCTATCGCTAACCCAAACCAGTTTTAGAGATGCAATGAAGTGCAAAAAGCAAGGTAGAAAGGCGTAATACTTTTTAGTCGTGCTTTTTATGACAAATGAACAAAAAAATGTTTGCAAACATCCAGCGTACCAAGCGCGTTACTATGCGCAGTGCGGAAACATTGAAATCGCCATCCTCAGTCGCATGCTCAGTCGCTCGAGCCGTCGCTGTCATGTGGTTGCCTCGGCGAGCGACTTCGGTTCGGCGACTGCGGATCCCAGTCGCGTCGCTCGTCGCGTCGCTGGAAAAATCGCTCCATGTGGTTAGCGCTTTAGCGCGATCCTCTTTCAAAACGCGCGCGCACTGACGTCACGGGTCCGGCGCTTCGGCGGAGTGATACACTACATGAGGTGGGCACGGCAACAGCATGCTGAAACCGCTGCTGCTTGTTTTGCAGGTTAGTTCCCGGTATGGCACTGTTACGTACCGTAGTGATAATCGATTTTTGTTGGTTCTGCCGTGCCCTCGAACGTGCTGTTCTATCAGGGGCCGGACACTTCGGCTAGTTTCGGTATCGCAAAATAAAGTGCCGCCACGACGCTGGCATATATGTGGCTTCATCTTTTCAACATAAGCAGAAATAAATTAAAGGGATACCATTATGCGTAGAAATAAAATGTGTTCTTGGCTATTTCCTTATTTGGCCGTTGGTTATTCCTCTTGGCTATTTCCTTATTTATTCGTTGTGCCGACGGGCGGCGCTTTCGGGGCCCTATTCTCGACTGCACAAATTGCCGGCAATTCAGGCAATTTTCCAGAAGTCTTTTCTGATTGGCTTTCAATTTTGGTCATGTGCTTCCGGTTGACAAAGCGTTTGTGTGCATAGAGTTAATACTACTGACTCTAGAGCAAAAGCTGCCCGGCCAGCCCGTGCATTGAAACCGTGCTACACCCGGGCGCTGACATGATGCCACCCTCACAGCGTTGCCCGCTGCCTTTTTGCCTACTAGAGTTGGCGGCAGTAGTCGGTATTCACCTAGTAACCAACGCATTCTATCATGGCAGCCACCGTTGCTGTGAGTGCGCCGTGAAAACTTTGCTGTGCAGAAACGTTGTGTGAAGCTTTTCCTGTGGTAGGTAGCGAACTTTTGTGCCATGCTGCCGCGTTAGATGCAGTTTTGCATTCTCCGCAACTGAGAAGGGTAGCGCCTAGATTAGCGAGTACTTCGTACGCTCGGAGAGGTAGCTTTTGCGGGTGCGTCAGGGGAGTTCGGTCGTCGCTTCGGAGTTGAGCGGACGTGTTTTTTCGTGCTCCTGTGCTTCGGAGGGGCTTCATTTCGGCGGCCCGCGCTCGCGGGCCGTTGGACGTCGCCTGGCCTTCGCACTCTGCTGGTGTGGGTGGTCGAGTGCCAGCTCCCCCCCCGTACCCGTCTCCAAAGCGCTCGGGACCGCCGCAGACTTCGCTCGTCGTCGCACCATGCTCGCCTCCGCGCTTCACTGTTCCCTTCGAGGTTTCTCGTCTCCCGGACGCAGCATTACGCCAGCCAACAGTGTTCGTGGTGTGTTGTGTGCGACGGAATCGACCACAGTGGAACTACTCTTCTCTACTCTTTCCTCACCTTTCTAATCTTTACTTTTCTTTCTCCTATCCTATTTCCCCAACTATTCCCGCTTGCGGACTGTGTTAAATGTAGGTGAGCTCCCATCAGAGCTTAACAATATCCCCAGTCCATTTATTTTCCTGCTTCCTTTAACGAGAAATCCCTTCCCCTTGATTGCTTTTTTCCCCTGATTTTTTTCCTGGTGGCTTCCCCTGTATTCGCGCATGCGCTGTTTCTGTATATGTCATTTTGTGTGTGCTAAAAGAGTTCAGTTGATATGCAGCGCTAGTCCTGTGTAGTCTTTTCTTTGTTGTCCCGTCTGTACAGCGCTATTTTAACATGTTTCACACGCCTCCCCCCCCCCCTGTATGCGTCAGCTGATTGTTTTTGCAATCTATTGAGGTGCTCTTTACAACTACTTGCTTTTCTAGCGAATGGAAGTTCGAACTGGACAATGCTTCCAAGAAATGCATGTAAATGGAAATCGTATTTGTGACTGCACTTTATGCTAAACAAACATGCTTTCTGTGCCTGTTCCTGTGCCTGTCTATGAGGCCCCTCCAGCACGTGTGTCAACTTTTTTCTCCAGTTGAAATGCTTTTAGGTAGTGGCCCTTGCATTAGCTTAGATTCAATAACCGTGAAATACCCAAGCCTAATATTACTAAGTTATGTGCATCAAGAAACTCTCTCAAGAGATTTTCCGTTTTTCTAGGTATACGCTTAGAGGATTTGTCATTGATTATATGCTTGGAGACGTCACACAAGGTGCATGATTAATGTTGTCAGGTTACATTAGGTCGCAATAATTCTATTTAATAGCAGCTTAAACAAAATCTCGACAAAAGCAAACCAGAGACTAGAAGATATCATGTAGAACGCGCATTTCCATTCTGGGTTTGTGGAACTATAGCTTTCAGTACTTCCAACTACAAAGAAAGTAGTGCAAGTGTTCATTAGTCGCTGCAGGGCTCTTTACCTTTTAAAATTTCATGCCCCCTCTCCCAGAATAAAGAAAGAGGAAAATTGTGTGAGGAACTAACTATTTCCAGCAAAGCTATGGCAGGTTTAAAGCCAATAAACAGACAGGGTTAAAAGCCAAAAAACCTTTTTGAAGAAAAAACAATTTCATGATAAAAAACCTAAGCACTGGAGAAGAGGAGAACAAAATAAATGCAAGCAGAGGCAGCATAAAAGAGCAAAAAATCAACAAAGCAAAGGCAGTTAGTCACGAAAGCTTCCACGATGGAGCAGACACTTCAGGAGAAATTTTTAAAAATTAGAAATTATGTACCCTATTTACATTATGTACACAGAAAATCAGACATATTTCAGTGGTTTTAGACAAGATGGAGCTGAAGTAGCCAAATCAGGTCTTGCCTTGAAGAAGCAGATTGCAGTGATTAAGAGAGAAAAACAGTCACAGGTGCAGTAGGGGTGTTACCAGCATGCAGCATCCTTCGTTTGCCCATTTTGTCATTTTGCCTGCTTCTTTTATGCCTATCTTTTTTTCGCCCATGGTGCTGTCTTTGTACTGGCCATTTCCTCGCCATGTTTTTTTTTCTCCCGAATTTTTTATTCTTTATTTTATGCCAGTCCTTTCCTTTTCTTTCAAGTTTGCTGTTCTCATTTCCACATGTAGCACAGCCAGCTGGACAGTTCTTCTTCTTCTTTCCTTGGTTAACCTCCCTAGCTTTCTTCTACAGTTTCTTCCTTTCTTTGAAGTCGCACATTAGGTCATCTTAGCCTTGCTCTTACCATCACAAACTTCCCTAGAAGTCTGGTGGTATTACTGGTGGTGAAATAAAATTTGTTGGATAAGAATTGCTTGTACATATGACCCTCTTGCTTTTTCTGTGTTTATTTTTGCTTCTGATACACGGACTGATGACATTGCGATGGCCCACTATTTTTGATGAAAATAAGAATGCTGATGACCACAATCTGAATGAGCATTAGCCAGAACTTTCATAATCAGCTACAGCATTACTGGAACCCAGCTTCGGTAATGCAACTTCGTCATCATCCTTGTTGTTATGAGCACGCTGGAATGGAAGCGTGGAAATTCTACAAGGTCTGGTGTGGCACCTTTGTGGCCACCGGTTTGATGTTGGCATAAATGAGAAGGCTGTGCTAACATATCGAATTCCTTCGTTCTATCGCATTCGCATATTGCATTCCTTCCTTTTATCTAGTGTATACAGCTGAAGAACGTCTCCAGATGGCCCTGGCTGAACCGATACGTGCAGATGTAACTGTCGCAAATAATAAAATTGAGAGTTCAATTTATTGTCGGCTATCTTAATGACTGCCACATGCAATGCACATTGTCTGAATACTCTATATTAGCGATTGATAGTCTCATGCTAGGCAGTCTGATTCACCTGCCATAGTTATGTTTGGCAGCTGTTTCAAAATTAAACACTATGATTGAACTAATGAGCGGCAATAACAATTTATAGGTGCACTCAAATTAATTTACTTTTCAAGGGAGACGTATATCCTTCGTCGACTTCGCCTTGCACAAAATACATGACGGTCCCATCGCGACCCAAGAAAGTGCATATGTGTGTTACCCATAGCCTCCTCAACATGCTTCCTCAACATGCTTCCTAGGCGGTCTCTGTTGACAGACAGATTTCCGGCCGAACCCGCAGGCATTTCAGGCAAAACCGCCTGCAGGCGGGGTGGTCCTGATAATTGGGCGTGAACAGAAGTGGCCGTTTCCGTTCATTGGCGAAGGCACCCAGGGAAGGACAGAATAATTTTTCTTAACGCCCCACCACACGGGTGCCCATCTCACATGAACGAAGTTTACTCCTCCCCCACCTCCTCTGTGCAGGTATATACATGGGCCATATGAGAGCAGAGGTGCAAGTATACGTAATTAAACAACGTCGCTGATCCGCCGAATTTAAGAAATGTGTCATGCAAAGCATCAAATATATTCTCGAAAATTTCAGATTGCGTGTTTTAGCGATCGAAGGAGCATGCACCAATCGCACACACCCATACAGGAGATTTCTGCACCTACATTCGGGATGACCTTTCGGCTTCGCCTTGTCCTCCTCTAGAAAACCACCTTATCGTGCAAATAAAGTTACCATTATTATTATTAGTTGGCGGTTGTTTTATCTCTGACTCGAGTAAAAAACCGTTCAGTGAAAGTATAACAGCACCCGTAAACAAGAGCCTAGTTATACGCTAGGCCTGGTAAAATGGTTCGTACATTTGTTTGTTTTTAATTTGTGAATCATATACGATTAAAAGGAGCCGATCTGCCCAGACATGTTTCGCGTAACATGATATGACCGGCTGACGGCGAGTTCAAATCGGCAGCAGCCACTACAGACATGTAGAGAAGGTGTCCTTGAAGATAGGCGGCGGTGGCTTTATTCCGTATCATCGGCAGTCTTCGCAAGCGTGTCTTCGCAAGCAACGAAGTGACACAGCAGACACTAAGGCGTGTTAGAGTGAACCTTTGTAAATTAGCCCCACACGACTGACGCTCCTCACTATATACCGAAACTGAATTTGGCGCCTCAGACCGACGTCTTCTTTTTGCTTATAATTTCATTTATTTTTGTTCGTCAAGCATAAATACTTTAAGAAAACTAATAAAAAGCATACAAAATCGTACAAAAACTCAGTTATTGCCATTAAAGTTGCCTAATTTTAGCTTAGGGCCCTAAATTAAGTGCCTCATTTTTAAGAAAAATTGTTAGCCATATCTTCAACTACTGATCTGGCAACTACAGCGTGGCATCATGGCGGCATTCGTGTTTAGACACATTTTTGAGCCAGCTTTACCCGCCTGTTTGTGTGTGCTGTCGTCATTTTGACGTTTCATGTCGTCTGCGGACACCAGTTCTAAAGTTTGACTTATTTCTCGTTACTAAAGGCGCATAATTCTTGGCCGGCAATGAAAAACCAGACTAAATGCAGTGGACATGACAACGTAAGCCTGTATTTGCTATTCAACAACAATACTGCTTGTAATACACACCCCCTCTGTGATTGGCTGAGAAGGCCTGACGTAATTTAAACACTTGGCGGGAAGGATTACGTCATGCATTGGCAACTTCAAGGAGCCATGAAGAGAAAACACAAGTTTGGTTCATTCAAAAGATTGTCTCGTTAGAATCATACTGACACCACTTTTAACGTAAACTTCGCTCAAATAAGCTACATAATTAGGAAAAACGGGAATGGTCGTGCGACCCACCAGCCAGTGGCGTAGCCAGGGGGGGGCTGACCGGGCTTCAGCCCCCCCCGAAATTTTTCCGGCCGTCGCCGTGCTGCCTGTATGCCTGGTACGTCACCTGTGAACAAAGCTGCATATTCTTCGAAAGTGCCGCTAATGGCACTTTCCACGAAATGCTACGAAAATGCCACGAAAGTGCATGTCTGCCCTTCGCATGGGTGTTTACACAAAAGCACGGCCGGACTCGACTCTTTTTCCGCGCTGCGGAAAGGGAGTCGAGTCCGGCCGTGACAAAACAAAGCGCCTGAGGGGTGCGAATCGCTGAGGGATGATTTCGGAGGGGTGCAGCCCCAAAAGCGACGGTGCCTTCGGGTAAGCTCAGCGCACGGGACGCCAAAGGCGTGCGTTGTGTCCCTTTGTGCGAGACATGTGGCAACACAGAGAATAATTGGCCGGCTGAGTCGTTCTCAGCAGAGGAGATTGACTCGGCCGGGGAAGCAAGGAGTGGACCGCACTAACTCACGGCGGAAAAAAGAGGTACCGCCGGCCATTGATGGTTGAAGACTGGTACAATGCAGACCCGAAAGGGAACAGACGATCTTTGTATGTTAAGCAGAACAACTATCTTTGTATGTTAAGCAGAACAACGTGCAAGCCGCGGTGGCTGACCACGGCCGCCCCATCTCCTAGAAAGGGGGAGATCAAGCGGCCGTGGGCAGACATATATAATGGTTGAAACGTGCAGTTTAGCTGGATGAATGCCGTGCGCGGGCAGAGGGCCTTTGCGAATGAGACACACAGCAAGGTACGCCCCTCTCCCTCGCGTCAGCCCTCCATTCTTCCTTTTCACGTTTCTGTCGAGCCCGGGAGGGTTTTGTTGGAGTGGGCTCAGATTGCGCGCACTGAGTGTTGTCCCCTTCCTACGGCGATGTTGCGACAATCAATTTCACCCCCGCGATTAGGCAGATTTTTTCGGCGGTATTTTCCCCTAACCTAGGAAACTGTAGAACAGCGGGTCAACAAAAAGGGCGCGCTGCGGCTCCCCGAGCCAGTCCCAGACTTTATCCTAAATGTAAAGGCACGACGGCCACCAGCCCTGCCACAGGCAGGCGGCGTCGCGACAGTAACAACGATCAGATGGCCATGTTCGACCTCTATCACAACTAAAGCCCTCCGTTGCGTCCACGACCGCTTTTTTCCTGGACGGCGGCTGCCCAGAGCAGTGTATATTCAGGGGCCGGAGTCACAACGGCGATATCGAATTGTAAGTCATTCTCTTCCAGTGACTAATCCTTACATGATCACTGATGTCTTTTGACGATGGAGGTTGCATTGTACGTTAAGTTGTGCGGTGCAGATCAATTATGCATTCTTTGATATTTAACTTCCTAATATTTACACGATACCACAGTACCTTGTTTCTGCGAGCTAAAAAAAATGTCTATCTCGTTTTATTTCGAATGCAGTATTTGCGTTTGAATTGGTAATTGAAAGCGCCCACGGTGGAGTGGATAGGCAACTTTTAATGAGGGAAAACGTAAATTCAACTCCTGTAAACGCCCAAATATTTTATTATGCACGAAGTTGGAGAGGATTACTCAGAGTGTATCGGGACAGCGTTAGTATCAGTACATGAAGAGTGAAAAATATGTTTGTTCTGGCTGCAGTTTTCATAATTTGCTTTTACTGGGACGAAACTCCGGGACTTTTGTTACCGCGTTTCATATCGACGTGTGCATCCACTGCCACACCCAATTTTAAAACCATAGCAGCGTGCACAGTGCAAGTGAAGGACCTTCGTACTGGTGGCGAAGAAACGAACGTGCCTTTTTGGAAAAATTTTCTTTAACACTTCCTGGCCTTCTTTGAAGTTCTGTGGGCGCAGGAGTATCGTTCTTTCAAGGCTCAATCGGTCGTGCATGACAACAGAATTTTCTAATGAAATAAACGGGCCACATGCAACAGGCCCTCTCAAGAGCACCAGCACACCTCCTCCCGCCTCCTCCCCTCTACCCCCCCCCCCCCCCCCCCCACACACACACACACACGTACGGGTGCGCCCTGATGTGATTCTTCCTGGATCCACAACTGCTACGTACACATTCTAAAATGTTGCATGAAGGACATTTTGAGCAATCGTCAGCATTTCTTAAGTAACCGAAATAACCGAGGAATTATCACGTAGGTAAACAACTTTGCAATTTTTAGCCAATCTATCCTGTCGTAGCCTGAAACAATGCTTTAGTTTGAACATCACGGTCGCTGTCAACCAAGGAAATAGTTTAACTGTGCCATTACTGTCCGCTTCATGCTAAAGCATGGTAGTCTTTGGTCTTTCTGTATGCGGGACCATGCCAATACGCATGTTTTCTTGGTGCACTCCGGGAAACGAATTGCTGACTTGTTTAGGGCATCGCACCATGCCCGAAGGTCATGCTGGCTCTGCACAGCTGCCCAATACTCCGTTTTCTGGTGGACCGAGGAGATTTCAAACATAATTTCCATTTCCCGCGTCTGCAACGAAAACTACAAAATTTCTGTGCGCCCTATACATTCCAGAGCCGCCCATGCTCATGAACTGCAAATACTTTTTTATCGTTAGCTTTAAAACCGGCAGTGTGTACTCGGCTGAAAAATGGCAACGCACGCGTAAGCTAAAAAAGTATGTCCTTTCATTAAAGTTTGAAACCAAAATGGTAGGACCGCATTATAACTCTTTCCTCAGATCTCACGACAAAATTCAAAACGCAGCAATATTTTGCTCAGCTTGCACAGAACATGCCTAACCGCAAGAGTATGGTCAGACATCGCCGTATTTGCGTTATTATTTTTTCTTGCTAAATATAAAGTTCGATACAGCATTGAATGGCGAACTTTGCAGTGACTTGCTCTACCTCATCTGGGAGTGGTAACTAAAGGGGGTGGCTGCTCCAGTAAAGGTATAACTTGATAGTACACGCATTCAGGCAGGTTATAGGGCATTTATGCAGGAAGCATTGAAAACTTGACCGGTAGTAATGCAACTATTTGAGAACACCAAGCTCATTACAGCAGATTCTACATTTGGGCTGTGCGGAAATGTCAGCCAGATTCATTATGTTACAAAGCACAAGCTTCTCATGTCCGCCCCGAGTCCTGATAGAAACTATAGTATACGAAATGGACTGCGTTGAGACTCAAAACAGAAGCACAAATTTAAACTGGCATGACTTAACAAATGCCGATGGCTGAATTATTCCGCTTTGCGTGTGGACTAATACTGCCAGGTTCGTGTAATTTTCGCCCTTGCGCGTGATGTCTGTCTGTTTAGGGTTGATATTTGTTGAAATTATTGCTAGTGATATAACGCTTATTGCATGCATAATTCATAGCCCATCGTTTTTTGGAGATAAGACCTGCGCTACACATAACGCAAGGGCAAAGATTCGATGTATAAGGCACAGAATGAGCTCCACTGGCTTTACACTGGCAGCGGACGTTGAATGCAAAAACATTTTACTTTGCATTTTGGGCAAGAACAACCAAATAAAAAATCTAATTCTTACGGCCTACGTCATTTTATTGCGTATGTCACACTTATCATACTCCACACGTTGAAATAAAGCAAGTAATTGCATGAAACTATGGCCGTTTAGTGCAATGCCTGCACAAGGATCCCGTGCGTGCAATGTACGTCCTGTATAACGGGCACAGATTTGTACCACGCGGTCTGCGGAATTTCGCCCAGTTTACAACTTAACCTGGCACAAATACAATCATAATCAACACCAACATCATGAGAGAACCTTAAAGGGCCTATTTGAAGACAAAACACAACCTTCTTCAATTTAATAGCACTAGCCTTTGGTAACTCGCACAGCTCCATTCCAATTACAGACGTTTTTTCAACCGAAGCAATGCAACAAATATCATAAATTTTCAAATTTACCGCTGCAGTGAAGTAACATCGGCAGGAGTGGTATATATATATAGGCTAGCACTAAAACGTAGTTGGGAGTGTGTTAACTGCACGTTGGAATTCTAATGATAAGCTCGATGGAGGCCCCTCTACAATCGCGCAATCATGTTCCTTGGCGGTGACTTAGGTCGTTGGGCACCACTCGTCCAACAAGATCCTGTGCTGTCATAGTGAAATCGCTGACGGAAAGTGGGCGGGGATTCGCCATTGCTTCAAATGTTTAATTTAAGATATCGATAATTCCTTTGAAGTTTGGTGTAAAACTGATATCATTGTTATCGGGACAAGGCAGTCTTTTTAATGAACCAAACATGTATCTTCATAGCCTTTAAGGGCGCTTGCAAACTACCGCGCTTTTTTTTCTTTCGGGGGGGGGGGGGGGGGAGGCGGCAAAGTATAACCTTAGCCCCCCCCCCGAACAAAAATCCTGGCTACGCGCCTGCCACCAGCTCATTTCCCGCAACAGAACCTGTGATGTCACATGGGCTAAGCTCTGCGATTGGCGGAGGCTGGCAGAAGCAGACGCAAATTAGGTAGAGCTTACAAACTAGACGAACGAGCGATTTGCGCTTAAATTTAGGGCACATTCTTTACAAAGCAATAGGAATGATGGGACAAACAGTGGAAGTTACGAAAGCACATGTAAACATAGAAGTACTGATGCGTTCTGCTGTTCGTACTGCGCACAGCATGCTTTGGTTTAGCTGCACAGCACTATGGGGCTTGGGGTTGTCTCAGAATCTCCATGGTCTCAGACTCCATGGTCTCAGACGACACTGGCCGATTGACGCAAGCAACGGTGTCTTACGTGACCCCATTTGTCGAGCGAGCACTGTTTCAGGGAACGAATATTTTCTCCCAGAACAAAAACAAGCCAGGTTTAAATGCGGGCAAAAACAAACCAAACGCTTGCCACGGTATGGTGGCGCCATCTAGGTTACGGAACGTAAAGAAACGCGGGAACAAACCAACACTGCTACAGGGTGGAGACAACCTTTGAACGGTCCCGTGCCGCCGCAATTGGGCCAACGGGCTCAACGCGTTATTCTTTTCGTTTCCCACGAGACCTAGCAACGCGAAACAGACAATAGAGAGTTTTAGCAGTACGTTCGTTACGTTCGTTCCGTTGCTACCGGGTTTACCGGGACCCGACTGCGCATGCGCGCGTACGTACCGGGTTCTTTCCGTAGAGTGAGACGGAAAACGTGTTTTAGCACTCCGTAGCGTCGTACCGTTCGTTCCGTGTGACGGCTGATTAGCCGAGTAGTTGCAAAAATCCGCACGCTAAAAATACGTAAATAAACAACGCAGTTTCCCCTAAAGCATTGCAAATCTAAAATAAATCGCGCTCGGCCGGACGCATTATGAGGCAGGGGCTGCGGTGGCGGCGACGGCACCAGAGCGAGCGCAGGTGACGACATGGTCGCGCGCCGTTCACGTGGAGGAATGGCCTTGGCCTTGCCCGATTGAAGCGCTAGACACATGTACAATTGGTACACGCGATTCGTATGCGACTGATCGTTACGACTGTCACCACGACTAGTCGTACGCGTGAATTTGAGACACATGGCCCGATGCGGGTGTGCGATGCCTCGTCGGCGCCGCTCCGCCCACTGTTTTTGCACCATGGTCAACTACGACGATCGCTGAGCTGAATTTGTAGATTCCGCGGGTTTGTACGCAAGAAATGGATAAAGCAGGCAATCGTGAAGCGTTTTCTGCATCGGAAACAGTCCGCGCACACGCCGGTCGCGCCTGCCAGCTCGGCACACTCAGCGGCTCGAACCGGCGCAGCAACCGCTTGTCGCTGTTCTTCCAAATCAATCTGATCACTAAAACAAAGTTCCACCTGCGAGAAAGTAGGTGTTAGTGTGGTGAAAAATTGTGCTAGGGATTGTTCTCGGGGCTTATTTTAAAAGCGGCGATCAGATATATCTGCCGCGATGCAAGCATATGCTGACCGGCCATGGATGCCGCGGCGCGCGGTGCGGCGAGTGGCCGAGAGATGGCAATACCTGCCTCGGAAGCATCGAAACAGGCTACGCAGATGTCTCGGTCACCGGTCGCTCACGGCAGTTGTAGCTCAAATAAAGTTTCACATGCGAGAAAGGGGATGATAGTGAGGTGAAACGTTGTGTTACGGAGTGCATTCGCAGTTTCACAGATAGCGGCGATCAAATATTCGCCAGGACGCTAAGCCTAAAGTTTCTAACACCCGAGCAAGCCGGTTGCGGGCTCCGGATACGGTAACACGGAAGCAGAGCGCCGGGAGAGACGCCGGTCGCGTACGGAACAAATGGCGCATGCGCAGTCGGGTCCCGGTGAACCCGGTAGCAACGTAACGAACGTAACGAACGGAGCATACGTACTGCTAAAACTCTCTAATATGATTCAAACTTCTTCAGTAAACCGCGTTGCGGCGATAATTTTAGCGCGGTTTTGACACAATGACTTGCTTCGGCGGCGAGCGAGCAACCGAACATGGCGGCGCCAGCGTTACGTGTCTCTACCCTGTACGGCGGATGCGTGAATGAAGGTACTCTAGGCTGCAGAGCGGTCGGTTCCCGTGATGTCACTTGGGACCACGAAAACGCACGATTGAGCGGGAAAATCAAAATTTTAACCTAAATTGTTTAATTTCTCAGTGAATAAAGCACCGTTCGTATCCGGACAAGCGCTGGGGGCACTATAAAACACGAAATCTTTCGAATAAAACCAACTTGCATTTTCTCTTCATGGCTCCTTTCAGGCTGCGTAAAAGTGACGTAATGCTACGTAACAGCTTGAAAATGGCGTCTGTTTTTGTCGCAAAATACAAGCAAAAGAGGGCAAACTATTGCCCCGGCTTACGGCGCCGCGAAATGTGCGGCAATTTGCAGCAGGCGCAGTTTCGCATGCGCGCTGTTTAAAGCCTGTTTCCTACCGAAACAAATTATAGTTTCAACTACTTCCAAGTCAGCGACCATGGAACATACAAATAACATGCAGTACTTTGCTTTTATGTTTGGCAATGAAATAAAAATTATTTGTTTGGCGTAACCGCAACATAAGAGGGCAGTACAAGCCTCTCCATGACAAAGAGAACCCAATGCATGGAATTTGTCCATACTTGTCCTAGTAAGCTGTTGGGTCACATGATCGAACTCAAGAGAAAAATAACAATGAAAAGTGACTATTTAGGGCCCTATTCTCGACTGCACAAATTGCCGGCAATTCAGGCAATTTTCCGGAAGTCTTTTCTGATTGGCTTTCAATTTTGGTCACGTGCTTCCGGTTGACAAAGCGGTTGTGTGTGTTGTCGTCATTTTGACGTTTCATGTCGTCTACGGACACCAGTTCTAAAGTTCGCCTTGTTTCTCGTTACTAAAGGCGCATAATTCTTGACCGGCAATGAAAAACCAGACTAAATGCAGCGGACATGACAACGTAAGCCTGTCTTTGATATTCAACAACAATACTGCTTGTAATACACACCCCCTCTGTGATTGGCTGAGAAGGCGTGACGTAATTTAAACAGTTAGCGGGAACGATTACGTCATGCATTGGCAACTTCAGCCTGCGTAAAAGTGACGTAGTGCTACGTAACAGCTTGAAAATGGCGGCTGTTTTTGTCGCAAAATACAAGCAAAATAGGGCACAATATTGCCGCGGCTTACGGCGCCGCGAAATGTGCGGCAATTTGCAGCAGGCGCAGTTTCGCATGCGCGCTGTTTAAAGCATGTTTCCTACCGAAAGAAATTATAGTTTCAACTGCTTCCAAGTCAGCGATCATGGAACATACATGCATTATTTTGCTTTTATGTTTGGCAATGAAATAAAAATTATTTGTTTGGCGTAACCGCAACATAAGAGGGCAGTACAAGCCTCGCCATGACAAAGAGAACCCAATGCATGGCATTTGTCCATACTTGTCCTAGTAAGCTGTTGGGTCACATGATCGAAATCAAGAGAAAAATAACAATGGAAAGTGACTATTTAGTTCATTACAGCGCTGATTGCAGTCGAGCTTGACGAATGAGTGAATCAGCGACATCGGTGCGCTCCGCGGTTATCAGGCGTAGCGCTTCGCTGCTCTTATGTGTCATGGAAGCGATGGGCGCGGCCGTCTTTTTCTGTGATCACGCCATAAACTTGTAACATAGCAGCAGACGATGGCGTGGCGGCGGTGGCGGCAGGGAAGGTGATAACGCAACAAAGCTTGCATTGAAGCAGAGAGCCCAGCTATGTTAATAAAAGCGATTGAAATAAATAAATAGATACCGTAAAAAAATTGTGTGATGTTCTTTAGCCCGACATCCGCCTTTCGCATAGAGTTATGAAACTCTATGGCCTTTCGCTCGCTTTTGGATCAACGTTACTCGATCGCCTTGTGGTGTTGGCGCCAAATGTGACCTCCAGAAATGTGTTTTTCTTGTCAGCCTCAGCTACCGTCTTAATTTTTATAGTACATGCCAAGTGTTTTTATATCTTTCTTGCACAATATTTGATACCTTGGTAGCGATCTTTATGAGTGACTCGTCATATTACACTGCATGTCGTCATAGCTATAGGTGCAGCACGTCACTGATTGTTTACGTCATGCTTACGCAAAAAAACATGGGCGAAATGCCGGCAATTTGTGCAGTCGAGAATAGGGCCCTTAGTTCATTACAGCGCTGATTGCAGTCGAGCTTGACGAATGAGTCAATCGGCGACATCGGTGCGCTCCGCGGTTATCAGGCGTAGCGCTTCGCTGCTCTTATGTGTCATAGAAGCGATGGTCGCGGCCGTCTTTTTCTGTGATCACGCCATAAACTTGTAACATAGCAGCAGACGATGGCGTGGCGGCGGTGGCGGCAGGGAAGGTGATAACGCAACAAAGCTTGCATTGAAGCAGAGAGCCCAGCTATGTTAATAAAAGCGATTGAAAGAAATAAATAGATACGGTAAAAAAATTGTGTGATGTTCTTTAGCTCGACATCCGCCTTTCGCTCGCTTTTCGATCAACGTTACTCGATCGCCTTGTGGTGTTGGCGCCAAATTTGACCTCCAGAAATGTGTTTTTCTTGTCAGCCTCAGCTACCGTCTTAATTTTTATAGTACATGCCAAGTGTTTTTATAACTTTCTTGCACAATATTTGATACCTTGGTAGCGATCTTTATGGGTGACTCGTCAAATTACGCTGCATGTCGTCATAGCTATAGGTGCAGCACGTCACTGATTGCTTACGTCGTGCTTACGCAAAAAAACATGGGCGAAATGCCGGCAATTTGTGCAGTCGAGAATAGGGCCCTCGCTCTTATCTCTTCTGCTGCCATCCTGTTGGTCTATTCCTGCCGCTTTCACTGTGGGCACGTGTAAAAGTTTTGTAGTATGCCTTGAAGGTGAAAATTTCGGTGTCTGTGAGTGCGAACGGGCTCAAAATATCAGAGAAACAGAGGAAAGGACACAACGCGTGCTTCGACGCTGTGCGGTGCGACAACTCGGCAAAGAATTGCACAGGGAAATTTTTCCGCTTCCCAGCGGACGGCAGGTCACCCCACTTTTTATTCAGTCAGTTATCAAGGAGCAAGCGCTATCCTTCCCTAGCAAAAATTCTGATACAAATTCTAATACACGTATATGCTTATTGCCACTAATAGACCTATCAGTCTGTATTAGTCTATTAGGTCTATCAGTTTGTATCAGCCTATTAGTCCTATCAGTCTGTATTAGTCTATTAGGTCTATTAGTCTGTATTAGTCTATTAGGTCTATCAGTGTGTATTAGTCTGGTAGGTCTATCAGACTGTATTAGTCTGATAGGTCGACCAGAGTGTACTAGTTCTATCAGAACCAGTGCAAGTTCGAACAAAGCAATGAAACATGGCAACACATTTTATTATCAGGGTACACAGGCAAATTCCTCTGGCTGACAGAAATCTGGCTGAATAATTTAATGTTACATAAGTTCGTAACCTGATTAAGAACGAATGAATAAATTGCAATGCGAATCCACAAAATAGCTCCAGCATGCAATCAGAAAAGCTCGTCAAACCTGTACGGTCCAGCCGTAGGTACATATCGAGCGCATTAATGGCCGATTGAACACCATTCCCATTTAGATGCAACTTCAAAACGGCATTCACCCTTCCGCAACACGCGATTAGAATGGAGTCTCTTCTTCGTGAGGCATTCCGTTGAGAATGAACAAAGGAGTCCGAAGCGGCGAGGTGACGGGTCAAAGATGGGTCGGGCGGCGGCCCGGATCACATTTGTCAATGTTCGGCGGGCGCTAGACACAGCGCCAACACTTCTGGATGACGTGATGCACACGCTTTCTTCGATGTCAGGCGTTCGTTAAACAGCATAGCAGACAGAGCAAAGATGTCCGGAGCCGCGAGGTGACGGGTCCATGATGGATCGCGCTGCGGCCTGGTTCATACTTGCCAAAGTTATACGGGCGTTAGACACATCTCCAACACTTCTAGATGACGCGATGCACACGCGTCTGATGTGAAATAACGCTAGAAGCCGCTTCCTTCTAACAGTCTTCTTCCCGAACGTACACACACGCCAGCCGCACTTTGATACCGTCGCGAAGACCATTGGCATGGCTTGGCTTGACTTCGTTGCAGTTTTTTCGGCTTCGTTAGATTTCTTGCTGCTCTTCTTGCAGCCTCGCAGTCGCAGGTACGGTCAGGTTAAAGTCCCATCATCTGCTTTAAACGCCGATCAAGGGCCTTTAGGTCAGGTTAGCGTCACTAAATAAAGGCGTAGCTTATTTAGTGACGCTAGGTCAGGTAAGGTGGCTTATCGTTGGCGCAGCACTCTTAATCAGCGCTCTTAATGTAGCGCTCTTAATGCGCTCTTAATGTAGCGTCAGCGCTCTTAATGTAGCGCATTTTTAGGAGCGAAAATGAAAAAAAAAAGTTGACCTATTTTGCATAAAAATTTGATTGGAGATTTACGGAGATTTGTTAGTGAACAAAACGCTTCATAATAATATACCAAATAAACATTATTGCTCAAGGGTGATCATTTCAACCTTTTTTGGCTTGTGATTTTCCAGAAAAAATAAAAATTCAGGAAATCGCACTTTGCGGGTCCATTTGTATTAGTTTTTATTAAAACCAATACGTCTCTATTAGTTCGTATTAGACTCAGGTCTATCAGATCTATTAGTATTTGTAAACTAATACAAACTAATAGGTGTATTTGTATTAGACTAATACAACTTGTATATGAAACTTATAAAACTGATACAAGTTTGTATAAGACTAATACATGTCTTATACACCTAATACAAAAATGTATAAGACTAATACAAGTTTCTATCAGAATTTTTGCTAGGGTTATCAAAAAGTTGCAGGGCGAGGCGAGCAATCTTCTGCTGTGGCTTTACAGTGAATTTTTTTGTTTGGTACAACACATTTGTCAGCAATGTTGTAAGCATGCGAATTAAGCTACTTGTCGACAGTTTTTCATGAGCCGATTGATGCCAGCGGACACGCAGACGGAAATTTCGCTTCGGTATCGGTTTGGTAAGTGGTTGCTCTTCATTTTCATTCCACCAGAGAAAAGCTTGGAAATTATGTTCGCCAATGTGCTTAAATGCTTGTTCGAGGAACTGGTTTGACTTTAAAGCGCTCCTACGATCAGTTTCTTATAGTGACATTGCCACCTTTGAATGCTTATTAATACGAAAGAAGCCCCCAAAATTATTTACGTGGCAGCTGACCGCTTGCATTCCGTGTTACGAGAAGTTCGAGTTACCTGCGCGACGGCCCAGCTGCGCTTTGCTTTTCAAGCAGTGCTACGACACATTTTTTGTACTTTCTTTGCACTCTCAATGTTTGTTTCGCTTTTACGTGTTGTTTATTGATATCCATTGTGGTATTTTTTCCAATTAATAGGTCTGGCGTATGGCTAAATTACGCAGAAAATGCGCTAGCCATAAAAGGTTTTTTGGGATAGCAAGTTTACGAGAATAAGAATATGGAGCGGTTGCTAATGGTGGCGAAATGAGCTGGTCATCTCACTTCATAATCATTTTATTATTCACAAACGTGTTTTTATGAAACCTTTTCTTTAGAATTGTATTGTGCACAGCAAATGAACGTGGTGACCTCTGTAGCAATTTTCTGTATACGAGGAATTGTACGAATATGTCTCTTATGTTTGTGTAACCGACACAGAATGCGGACATTTGGTCTTATTATACGAGATACACAGCTCTGTGCATATGTGGCATGTATTGAAGCTTCGCTTGCGATACGTTGCTAATAAAATCATTGAATAAACCACATTTTCTGCCTACTACTTTTTCTGCCCCAAACAAAATTGTCACGCTTCAGGGCGTGCTGACTCGCGCGTATTCAACTAAGAAAGATATCCAAACAAATGTTTTGTGCACGTGCTGAGAGTCCAAGCAAATTAGCAGCTGTTAGCTGTCGAAAACAATATGTGCAGCAGCAACACAATCTGAAAAGCAAAATGGAAGCGCTGTTCACGCTTGCGGCACGCAGATAGTCGCGCTCGTTGAGCCCATACCATACGATAAGCGGCACGGCGTTTCCTCGTCACACATCAGCGAAAGCGTTGCCATAGCAGCATCAGTGATTTTTTTTTGTTTTTTGGTTTGACAGTTTGGCCTACCAAGCACCAGGGGACAAATTGGCGCTGGTGGCGCAATTATCGGTTACCTGGGGGGTATACCAGCTGACCTAGCCGTGGTTCTATTGCGGATGATTGTTGGTCTGTAATTTTGTGCCTGTTGATGTCAGGTGATATAGAGGAAAACCACGGACTAGATATTAAGGAGATGCTGGAGCAAATCCTAAAAAAATGAAGAGGAAGCCAGCCACGCGACCAAAACAATTAAGGCAGATATAGTAGCTCTAAACGCCAAGACCGACAAACTTACACAATCTCTTGCGCAAATTCAAGAAATGAACGTCCGGATTGAGTACCTTGAGTCTGTCGTGTAGCGGCAGGTAGAACAACTCGTTGAATATGAAAACCGCAGTCGAAGAAATAACCTTAGTTTTCGGCATCCCTGAGCGAAAATCGGAATCTGAGGCAGACCTAATGGTTTCTGTTGTAGAAAACGTGTTTCACGAAATACTCGGCGTCGAGGCCACAACAATAGAGAGAATCCATTGAATTGCAGATAATAATCAGGAAAATGTAGGCCGGTCTTAATGAAATTTTATGATTTCAAAGAGAAAGAATGCGTAATGAAGAACTGTGGCAAACTGAAAGGCAGTTCGATCAGCGTGAGCAACGATTACGCCCAAGAAACCGTACAAGTACGGAATAAACGGTGGGATAGTGCGGCAGCAGATAGGGCTCAGGAAAAAAAAAAAACACTGGTTCACGATAAACAAAGTAGATAGCAGGCTTTATGGTTGGTACCATAAACTGAAAAAAAAAAAAAAAATCGCGCCAATCCACACTGCGAATGTGGTTGGAAAGCGAAGCTGTGAACGGCACCCACAACGATTACCCATACGACGTCACCTAAATTCACTCACGCGGCTCTACAAATAGTGAAACCAGAGGAAAGTGAAATGTCTCGACTGCTGCTCCTTGAATGATGGGGCGACGGGATGCTGCACGAACGCCGTCTAGTAGAGCGCACGCGAAACCGGCCTAACGACAGTGTGGTGGCGTTTGAGAGATGGCGCAAGGCTGCCATGCTCCTGGCGCGCCTGGATGCACCGCGCGCATCATGTGGGTTTTGCCAGCAGACGACTTTCACCGCTGCAGTTTTGGGGGTGCGAGGATTATGCAAGGAAACAAAAAGTCTATATTTAGCAGCTCGCTTTAGGGGTGCGAGCATTACTGCGAGTGCGAGGATTACGTGAGGAAATACGGTATTCTTTGAAAATCTACAGGCTACCATTTAACAGACATTATGAGGGTCCATGTTTACATTAAAGTGAAACATAAGCAGTAACTTAATAGCGAGTGAAAGCGAGAGACATACACGCTCGGAGTTCGCAACAGTGTAAAAACGCCAGTTTGAATCTATCATTTTTCTGCCTGTGCAAGCCGCCATTTTCGGAATCGTTGGTCTTTCAGTCCGCGAGCTCTCGTTTTACGGAGCATTTTCTCAAATAAAGTCCTCGTTTCTGTAAAGACAAACCGTTAAAACAGAAGAAGCGTGTGTCTTCCATTGCAGCTCTTGACAACTGCAAATTCAATCCAGTTTTTATTCGGTCAGGATCAAGGGTTAACTTCGACTGTTGACAGTCATGAATGGAGCACCAGTTTTGCGCGACGGTGTCGGAGAAAGAGCTATGAAAGGTGGAGCTTACCTCACTCTCAGTCGAGATTAAGCCAAGTGGCATATTATAAAAAAACACAGCTGAAACCAACGAAACACGCGAAAGAGAATACCCAGAGAGAGAGAGAGAGAGAGAGAGAGAGAGAGAGAGAGAGAGAGAGAGAGAGAGAGAGAGAGAGAGAGAGAGAGAGAGAGAGAGAGAGAGAGAGAGAGAGAGAGAGAGAGAGAGAGAGAGAGAGCTTGCAGAATATCACAGAACCATCCTTGAAGAAATCTCGGCGCAGAAACATCCTTCTTCAGCGCCGAGGTATTGGCTTCATCAATGGGAAGTTTGATGTAAACTGAGTGAGTGAGTACAATTTTATTGAAGTGAGAAAACTGCATATCGATGGGCACTAAAAGAGGCGCAAAATACACCATCCGCAGGATATGTTTCTGCTTGTATTCTCCTGTAAGTGTGTGCCAGGCGTAGGCGTGTGGTAGCGCTACCTAGCTCGTATTCGCATAAGAACGCGCATTACGCCAAAATCGCTTGTGGCCTGAATGTCCAACGAGACGAAAGAATCCAACAAGTCGAAAGGTCCAATTCGTCACGTGATCGGCGAGCCTGAATGTCCAACGAGACAAAAGATCCAATCGAGCCTGAATGTCCAATGATACGAAAGATCCACCGAGACGAAAGGTCCAATCGAGCCTGAATGTTCAACGAGACGAAAGATCCACCGAGTCTGAAGGCCCCACTGTTTTACTCACGGCACGCATTTTTCGTGAAGATTAAGCCGATAGCGATAGGTTCAAGTGTGTTGTGCCAAACGTTTCACTGCGTTAATAAAATGACCGTTGTGACAGTGCAGGTAGTCGTGTACAGGCCTCACTTTTGCGTCAGTATAAAGCGTTGCACATGAACGTGCCGTACCGGATGGCTTTCGTCAACCTCCTCAAAATAGTTCCACTACAAAACAAACAAGAACGGCGGCTGGCGCTCTCTCTTGTTCGCTCCTTCGTTTGAAGTATAGTAGTCTATCCCTGGGGAGTATCGGAACTGACCAACCGGGTGGCGGACTAACCATTCGTCCGCTCACATTTAGACCCTAAAGGGTGTAATCATTGGGTCAAAGTGAAGTAGTCCCCCCGAAGACGAACTTTTAGTTCTTTTCGCGTAAGCAGGCATGCCGTCTTTTTAGACCGACTATGCGGAAATAACCTTTTCAGGAGGTTGAAATTTTGAGTGCAGTTGGCCTTTGAAGCTAACTGGACTCACCCTCCCACAGGACGGACCAGGCTCCCATGCAGTACTACAACTTCAACGCACCATGACTCATGCTAACCAAATTCATTCACCGCATCAAGCACAAACGGGCAGGAATGAAGGAACCAGACGTCATCCGACTAAAGCTTTTCTCATTAGGCACGTATGCACGGCACACCTTACCTGTCTCTCAAGCCAGCTGAACGGCGAACATTCTGGGCTTGTGACATGACGCCATGATATCATTCACTGCACGTGAATAGGATATGCCTTTTCGTATGCGGTGAATAATCTCATGACGCCATGTCACAAGCACAGACACGTACTCACAGAATACTAATAGAAGTAAAACAAGAACAAAGCAACAAACGTGAACAAAGAATCGTAAGACTTATTTCGGAAAGTGGGGTAACCTGGCACAGCAGACGACAGTTGATCTGAAACCAGATGACTGGCATCAACAACGATGAACGGCAGGAATGCAGTATTATGATTTGTACTAGCTGCTATGTAATTATTTGTGGCCATCCTAAGCTATCGACAAAAGAGGTTTTCTGATCGTCTGCTACCTCATTCGGCTGCTTCCTACCGTGAATCGTCATCGCTCGTTTCGTTTTGCATATCCCAGGTGGCACCGCCGATCCAAGATCAGCTTGCCCGTCCATAATGACCGCCATTTTGCCATAGTCGAAAATGGATATTATATATTTGCAGAATAAACACGTATCTGCTGTCGTTGTTACCAGTTCCAAAGAAAATAGACCACAAAATGCGACCATCGTGTGAAGTCTGAGCACGAACGGAGCAGCGATACGTTCAGGAAAATGTTTTAGAGCGTTCCATTTATCAATGTAACACCCTGTATGTCCTGGTGCTGAGTCTATGCTGCGGAGGGCACCGCCAGATTTCTAGTGTTGCGGATAGATGAGGAAAGGGAATCGATGAAAAGACGGTTTTTGAAAAGTTTCCAGATTTGAAAAGTGAATACTATCATCATTCCAAGTCTTGAAGTTCGTATTTGGGCTTGCTCTTGTGACATCATGAAGCACAATAACGTCGTTTTTAGAAGTGGGCGCGAAATTTAAACGAAATATCAGAAGGGAAGATATTCAGATTGAATGACTTTCAACAACTTATTAATATGTGAAATCTTGGATGACAAATGACACATCAAACTGACGCCTTGATGAGACCGAACTGAGAATATACAACCCTCATCCGCATTGACCGCTTCTTATGGGCTGCGAGCAGTCGCCGGACACTCACGCGCGTGCGCGGTGAGTGTCCGGCGACTGTCGTCGCCCCCTCCTTTGGATGGAAAAGCACGTGACTGTTTGCTTGTTTGCTTAGCGCTCACGTGCCTGCCATGCGCATGAAGCTCGGGAACATTATTTTTTCGCTGATATTAGTGCACAACAACAGCAACAAAAAAAACGAGAAAAACCCTTACAGTTTTCCCGAATGATAAAACAGGTCCGAATGAAAAAAACAGAAGTCCTAGTTCAGCACGAGTCTCAGCGACGTACTCGCGACCAAGCTTGCTTTCGTCAATAGCGTTGCAGGCAGATTCAAATTTTACGACGTAAATCGGGGGTGCCAGGCGTACATTTCACTTCAAATTATCGTGTAAAAGTTATTGCATGTGAAAATGCAGAAGCTCGCACAACTATATCGCGGTAGAGGGCTTTGAGGGTAACTTTAGAGTGCTCCGGACATTCATTTAATAGTGAGATTCATGATTGTAAAAGCGCTACTTGAAAACGACGACGAAGGAAGAAACACAACACAACGTCGTCGTTTTCAAGTAGCGCTTTTACAATCATGAATCTGTACCAACAAGCCCAACTGGCAGTTCTTCTAATAGTGAGAGCCTAAATGTCCAACGAGACGAAAGATCCACCGAGACGAAAGGTCCAATCGAGCCTGAATGTCCAACGAGATGAAAAGTCCACTGAGATGGCATATCCACTGTTGGACCTTTAGTCTCGTTGGATCTTTCGTCTCGGTGGGCCTTTAGACGCTGAATCCGCCAAAATACGGGCAGCGTTTTTTATTACATTACATCCAAGCAACCACCGGATGTCCGTCGGCCGTTCAGCGTACGTCCATTCCGGCTCCAGTGGATGACCGCAGACGTCCGTTTCAGAGCTGGTGGACATACCATGTACGTCTGTGGGACGTCCGGTATTAACACATCTGTACGTCCATTCGGACGTCCTAAATTGGATGTATTTTGGATGTTCAGTAACAATTCACAGAATCACAAATGTTTTATTAAAGGGAAGAATATGTTCCGACCCCGCACAACACCAACGCACTACCGGCCGACAAGTATACACGAACAAGGTGAACTTGTTTCCCAAATTTAGTTCACGGTTCTCAATTCTTATATACCCTTCCCAACCGAGGTCATTGTTGGAGTCGGTGAGCTGCTCCGAATAGTTAAAAAATTAGGCTTAATTTTATTAATGTACCGACGAAGCTTGCAATATATATATCACGGTATTGATTACAAAATCTTAACTGAAAATCAGAGTAGCTTTTCTGTTTTGCTATGACATTCAATTCACGTCAATATTTGATGCTTCATGGTAACTTCGTGCGTCCACGGGCAGATGTCCTTTGGACATACGGAAGTGTAGCCTATATCCTTTGTACATCCGCTGCTGGATATCCACTGTGCGTCCGGAAATGTAGATCTAATCATGGAAGTATAGTGCATGCACACTGGCCGTCGAAATTTGGCATTGGATGTTCGACTGTTTTTCGGACGTTCAACGGACGTCCGTGATTACTTGGAATACAGGCGTGCTATGACCTTAAAAATTCGTGCCATAGTTTTCAAAGCAGTGCACTGCGCCTTTACGCACATATCTTCGAGTCTTACCGCGATCAATACAGAGCTTCGCCTGTTGGATTGGTGGCCTACTGACAGTAGAGGCCCTGCTCAAGTGGCACTGCACGGCAGGACCGACTTTGGGGTAGTACTTTCGAGTATTACAAAGGTGCGGGGCTCCATAGGATCCCGTGTTGATAGAAGCGACATGAGCTCGGTACTCACAATTGTTTTGCGACATGGTCTCCAGCCCATCACCGGCGCGTCCGATCTCTTTTGGCGATCAACTTGGCACAAGGGAAAAAGTTTTCAGCGCTAAGTACGTTTGGAGCGTCGAGGAAACTGCTGGGACGGTGACGGGGCGCTCTGTCACTCGCAGGTGTCACCGATGGTCCTAAGAAGTGAAACTTAAGGCGAGAGCTTCTTGTTTAAACTAACCCACTTGGTTACAAGAACCTTGTAAGCACCCGTCCATAAAAAAAGCTGGCGCAGCTTGTACTAAGTCGTGCAAGGCTTAAACCAGTGTTGTACACCTTCCTCTAAAACAGGAACGAAAGCTCGTTCCTCGCTCCTCCCTAATTTTGAAACGAGTTCCTGTTACAAATTCCTTTATTTCGAAAGGAACGCGTTCCAGTTCCACTTCCAACATTGGAACGTGTCTTTACATTAACGTTACATCTCATTTTTTAAATTAAAATATAGTGTAGGATTACTGAGGTGAAATAAAGTGAGAAATTTAAAGCTCACATGGAGCTACGTATCTTACAAGAATATGAACATCGCCGGCAGCAGTTTATCTGGGGATAAAAAGAATCCGAAGAAACGCTCCTAGACGATTTTTTTCCGGGATCACCGGACTAACTCCAGACATGTCTAAGTGCGATTTTGGTGCCCGTCTATTATACGTGCAACACATATGTCACGTCTCACTACGGTCTTACGAATGCGCACTAAGGTTACTGCGCTTCAGATATGCGAATAGAAAGTTGCTCACATGCAGGAACGTAATTAAATGTCTTGCATTAGAAACCGCGTCGAAAGGAACAATACATAGGCCTTTAATGAATGCTTATTTAATATTGCAGTTTATTTAAAAAACACTGTATTTAAAAAACTGTATTTAAACTGTATTTATTTAAAATTTGCGAGTAACAAAACACAGCAGAACAAGTAACCACTACGAGGCTCGCAATACAAAATTTGTCGGAAGACGACAACAAGACAAAAAAAGCCAACAGCGTAGTCACACCCTAAATCTACGCACAAGAATTACAAAGTATGCCGAACCCAATCAGGGTAGTAGATAAAGGAAACAACCGAAGATAGCCAAATATGTGGACGCGACGCACAAATCAGTTGCGGTGGTTAGAAATACCCACAAAGGAAAAGCACAGAAAATGGAGCCTAATCACGTGCGTAAATAGCATTTACACTATAAAAAATATAGTCTGACACAAATTACAAAATTAAAAGCAACAACCCCAAATAAATAAAAAGTAATGAGAAAACAAGAAAACACGTGCCGTGGTACAGAAACGACAGATTCTTTGCTTCTTCAAGCAGAAAAAAAGTTAAGTACATAACAGCTAGCGTTACAAGATATGACAGAAGAAAAAAAAAAGTAGAATGAATGAAAAAGATGTGAAAACAATTAGTGGGAAAAAATGCCCGAATGCATAGTCGAAACTAAGTAGAGTCCCCTTTTTCAACTCAGCAAGAGTTGCATCTCGATGTTGGAGTCGACAGGCGAACCCGTTTTTTCGTCAACACTTCGTTGGCAATGTTGAAGAGCCGTTCCACAGTAGCGCTTGAGGGTACTTACGTTGTACTTGAAGAAAAGTTGGTCCAGTCCCTCGAAGTTCTTCATATGCGACAGCGGGTAGTCAACTGGTACCAGCAGGTACCGCGACAGCTCATTCTGTGCCTCGGCTGGAAGGGTTTGCAGCCCAAAGGAAAAGAAATCCTCGGGCGCGGATGAGCTGGCAAATTCTGCGCTCGATGGCTCGGTCACCGCAGCCAGTTCTGTCTATGTCGTTGGCCGCCTTGTCTCGCATAGAACTGTCTGGGATCCATGATAGCTTAAACCTTGGGATTAAGCAACTGGCGACAACGAGCTCGCGCTTTCTTTTGAGGGGTCCAAACCTGCAATCCTGAACAATTCCCCGTCATCGGGTGACCCTGCGATCCCAGTGACCCTTCGAATGACCTCGCAGCGGGAGAAACTCCCTGCACCCGCGGCTCGCGCGCCCAATTCGGTAATTACGCCTGACAATATACGGTGGTTTCACAAGGTACCTGCAGCGCCGATCGGACTTGGAAACCTTTCCCGGGCAGGGAACAATTCTATCGGCTAGACGCGCATCCTGGCCCCCTCAGACAAACGATGAAAGGTGAAAAGAATTCCCGCGGCTGCGCTATTCACCCGTCGAACGCCGCGTAAGCTCAACCGGCATGAAAGCAAGCACAAGCTGCGGCCCGTTGCGTGGCCATTCTTCCGCCTTTGACCTTCGAGGAAGCATGTTCCACTGAAGGGCGGGCGATTCGCCCAGCTTATAGGAAGAGAAACACAGTAGTGACTTGTGCATTTTCGTACTGGAGCCTTGGCATCAAAAACAGCCAATTTCAAGGGATGTAACGTTTGCAGAACGAACGCCGTTCCTGCCGTTCCTCATAAATCTCACAAGTTACCGTTACAGCTCCACCGACCCTTAATGAAACGGTGGCGTTCCTTCGTTCCTCCAAAAAGGAACTAGTTCCAGGAACGCCGTTACTTGGAACGCCGTTAAGTACAACACTGGCTTGAACCATAGCAAGCTGCAAGATTTTTTTTTGCATGAACACTGAAGGACACATCATGACGCATTTGTACAAGTTTAGAATTCTTTATTTACATGTTCTGTCGGCGCTTCGCACATGGTAGTCATCGATATCGTCGCGTTCCTCATCCCAAGCATCACTTGCGCGAAAGCGCTTGATGACAGCTGGGGCGTAGCGGCGGCGCGTATGTGCACGACGCATGAGTGGTGGTCCTAGAGTCGCTTCGAGGTTCTGTAGAGCAGGTGTTGCTCCATCTGTGGCGTTGTTGGTTGCTAGGCAACTCGAGGCGCTCCACGGGGTTTTCGCCAGTTACTTTTTTCTTTTTGTTAAAGGCACTGCGCGAGCCGGGGACGACCGGTGGTCGCCGCGAGACACGCGCTCACGTGCGCTCTGCATTTTCTTGGTATTTTTAACGCGTTACGCGCCACACGGGCCAGCTACAACAGTAAGTGGCCGTAGCCCTAGCAATTGCTCAAACCCCTGCAGAGATCATCATTACAGACTGCCAACAAGCATGCAGAACATTCTCGAGCGGCTTCCTCTCACCCTGCGCCACACGAATTCTACTGCAGCATCCGCCACAACACCGTGTAAGGATTATTTGGGCTCCCGCCCATGCCGACGTCCCCGGCAACGAAGCTGCCCACCAGCATGCCCGAGATTTGACACACCGGGCTAGTCAGGAGTTCGGCGAGCAGTGGCGTGTCTGTCCCCTTTTGTCATACACAGAAATCACGCAGCACTACCGTCTGCAGCGAACAATGTACCCTCCTCCACACAAAAACCTCACAAAAGAGCAAGAACACCACCTTCGATGCATCCAAACCAACACCTTTCCCCACCCAACTAGAGCCCACATTCTGGCCCCACCCTCTACTCCTCGAAATGCCGCTTCTGTGAGGCTCCGGGCACGCTTTACCACACTGTGTGGGGCTGCGAGAAGAACCCCAACCTACACACCCTGCCCTTCCCCTCCCCTGAGCACTGGGAGAGAGCACTGACCAGCTCGGACCCTGATGACCAGCTTTGGCTGGTGAAGAGGGCTCAAGAAGCCGGACGGTCTCAAGGGGTCCTGGAATAAGGACTCTTCCCCAAGGCGAACTGCTTTATAGGGACGTTTATTCCTCCTCCTCCTCCTCCGAAAAAAGCCGCTAGGAGGCGTCACCTGAAAAACGCCGCAACACGGAGCTCTGCAATATATGCTCATCACACCAGGCTACCGACTCTGTGACCTGAACCACCAGTTCTACGCTATTCAGCAAGTCTCTATGATTATTCTGATCCATAATTTGTCGTATTTGATCGCTTGTACGTTGCGAACCGCGCCTCCGAAGGCATGGTCATGCCCGGGACTCGCCAAGCCTAACCAAGGAGGTCGAATCTGGTGCCATGGTAACGGCGTGATCGCCGCCGTCGCCACGTGTCGCCGGTGCATCTCCGGCCGAACCACGTGCACTCGCCGCCAAAGAAACCCCTCGTGCCACTGAAGAAGCTCACCTTCGAGGAACCGGCGTGACCAGTGAATGAGCAAGTTTGCCCAGTCGCAGCCTGCCTGAGGTACGTGCCTGAGATACGTGTCGCAGCGTGTCTGAGGTACGCCGTCAAGTTCCGCAACACCGCCGAGCCAGCAGCATCGACTGAGCACGCAGCCTACACCTCCTCGTAGCCAGGCCAGTGATATTCTGGCCAGCCAGGCATGCGCCACTGAGCTGCTTCAAGCTCGGGGCAAGAGACCTGACCCGCTTGGTGCTGTGTCGGCCACTGCCGCGACCTTCCTGGCCATGGCTGGCGGCCACTGTGAAAGCATCGACATGCAGCATAGCCCTCCCAGCGCCGATGCTGATGACCAGTTGGTCAGCATGGACTCTGCACCACCAAAAAAAAAACGCGGCCGAGACCCCGCAGATGGTTGTGGAGACGAGCGAGATTGCGGCTAGGATGGAGCCGGTAACATTTTGACGGTGAACCCCGAGATGGCGGCCAATGCACCCGACCCCAAGGGCCGTAACCACACCAGCGATGCTGTGCCAGGGGTGGCAACGCCCCAGGCTATGCAGATCGGCAAAACACGAAGGTCCAAGTCGCGCTCCCACGTGATGTCCCCTGCGCATTACCGGCCCCTTGCTGCCTCCACTGAACAGGTTGCGATGGCCGCTGCTGCGGGGAAGCTTCCTCAGCACCCCGCTGCCTCGTCGGATGGGGCCGCTCCTACCGCCGGATGGTGCCGCGCTCGCGAACGAGCTCGTGCGCCTTGCCAAGCGCGCCGCTGAGCTGCGTGACAGAGTGGCGGCTGCGTCCGCTCTTCTGGTCGAGGAAGATGATACGGCGCAGTGTGTGGTCACACCAATGGACCTTGCAGCCACTGGGGTCCCCACAGAAGGGCTATCCAACTCCGGACCTTCTTCGGACGACGTGAAGGGCCAGTGGACCCAACAGATCTCGAAGTCGCACCGCCGCAAAACACTGAACCTTGCTGCCAAGCGACCGATACAGCAGCCTGCTGTCGGTACCTGCCTGTTTCGCCCCACTAACCGTTCTGCCTCCTTACTTGCGGTATCAAGGGAGGCAGTCTCCCGTGAGTTGGCCGCTGTCGCCGGTGTCTCCCAAATGAGGGTGGACACTCGCTTAAACGTTGTTGCCGCCGACGCCGAAACTGACGAGTGCCTGTCTTCATTGCTGGCAACACAGAAAATATGTGGTGTATCCGTACGCAACTACCGACCCGTCGAACGCGGCACGAGTCGTGGCTTGATCTTTGGCGTGGGCCCGCAACTCCCGTCGGCTGAGATATTGGCTAATATTAACTCGGGTGTGCCTCTAAGTGAAGTGTCCCGGTAGCGCGGTGGTGCAGTGGTGGTACACTTTGCGGGACCTGTCCCACCCCTCTTCGTGGATGTGTACAAGCTGCTCATTCCCGTGAGAGCCTGCCGTCCCAGGCCTACCAAGTGCGGCCGATGTGGCAGACCCGACCTGGTGACGGCCGGATGCAAGGGAACCGCGAGATTCGCGCGTTGTGTGGGAGGACACAACTCACAACAGTGCACTGCAGCTGTTGCCCTCTGCTCTAACTGTAGTGGCCGCGACAGTGTCGCGGACCCCCGTTGCCCACGCTGGCAGCACTAGTGCCGAGTGGCCACGGCCATGGCCCAGGCGCTGCAGCCAGTGCCACGTGCTGAGGTCGAGGTATCAGTTCGACCAGCGCAGCCCAGCTTCGCCGAGATGGTCAACCGGCGCAGCACCCAGCAGAAGTCACGGCTCGGTCCACAGACGCAGCAGCCTGCCCCCCCGGGACGCCAGCAGCCCCGGCCTGCAGTCCAGCGGAAGCAGCCAGGCGCGCCACTGCCCAGCAGTCCGCCGTTCCGATCGTTCCTCTTGGAGCTCCCGGCCCGGAGCAACTGATGCCCGTCCTTCTGTCCTTGCGCACAGCTTGGTGCGCAGACTTCCCGCCGACGACCCTGCACGGATGGTGGCTACGGACGCCCTGGCCCTCCTGAGTCCCCCCGCCCACCTCCACCATGGCTAGCAGACCCTGTGCGAGAGGTCAGCGGCCACGCGTCCTCCAGTGGAACTGCAATGGCGTCGGCAGACGCAGTGCGGAGCTCATCGAGCACTTGTTGCGGGACTCTTTCGACGTGCTGGCACTGCAGGAGGTGTACCTCTACGACGATACCCCGCACCTGCCGGGATACGTGTGTCACCTCAGCTCCACCAGCTGCCGCCTCAGGTCTTGCAGCAGCACACAGTGCCGCGACGCCACCCATACACCAGGAAAGTTGCGGGCAGCGGTCTATGTGCGGGCCACCTTCAACATCGCTCCTATTGACCTGGCCCCAGTTGCTGACGGCCCCATGGAGTGTGCCGCCGGGACGGTACGCTAGAGGACAACGGACACCACCGTGGCCAGCGTCTACACCCGGCCGAAGAAACCATGGGACGCCGTGGCGCTGTGCCGGCTGCGCGCAAACCTGGGCTCGGACGCTGTAGTGTGCAGTGACTTCAATGCACCTTACCGGCCTGGGGGAGTCACCGAGCCACCCGCAGGAACGAGAGCTGTTGGACGCCGGCACCTCCTGTGGACTGCACGTGGCCAACACCGGCAGCCCTACTTTCGTTAGCCTTTGTCGTCGTCATGGTATGGTCCAGCAGTCATGCATCGACCTAACCCTGGTGACGCAGCGGTGCGCCTATTCCTGGGAGACCGTCGCCAGCACGTGGGGTTCTGACCCCTACCCCATACTTGTAAACCCCGGGAACCACCGCAAGCGAGCCGACACAAAGGCTTACGCGGTCACTAGCTGGGTCGACTTCCGCAAGAAAACTACCAAATGCACTAAGGACCCGGAAGTCGACTTCCTCACAGCAGTCATGCGGAGCGCCGACAAGGCAACGGTACGAGGAGAGGTACCTCTCTACACGTCACTCCCTGCCATGGAGCTGCTTCGGCTTCGGGCCCGCCGCAACCAGCTAGCTACAGAGGAAGGCTATGCGAAGCAAGCGCCCAGAGGACTGGGCGCTGTACCGGCGGGCAGACGCCCAATGCCACCGACGGGCACGGCAGTGTCTAAGGCAGGGCTGGGAGTCGCTGTGTTCGTCCATGGACTCTCGCAGGGACGAGGGCAGAGTCTGGCGTATCTTTAAAGCTCTGCTGGGGCCTATCACCACCAGCCGGCATCCCCTGCTCGCGTTCGCCATCTCCCTGGGCATCAAAGAAGGCCTGGTGGAGCTGTTCGCCGACCAGTTTGCCAGGGCCGCTGAAACCCCGCCTCCAATTCCTGCAACCTAACCGGACGCGGCGCCAGCCGCTCCACACGACCAGAGAGCGGTGTCCCTCTGCTCCACGGACATCACGCTTCGTGAGCTGCAAGCCGCCCTGAATCGCTGCCCCTAGCGGCGGAGCGCTCCTGGTATCGACGGGGTGACGTACCAGATGCTGCGGAACCTGGACGTGACTCAGCTGGAGCCGCTTCTGCGACTGTTTAATCTGGTCTGGCAGACTGGTGTCCTTCCGCCACTTTGGCTCGTAGGGCTCATCTCGCCAATTCTCAAGGTCGGCAAGCTCCGACGGAGCCAGAGTACTACCGGTCGGTGTCCCTGACGTTGGCTGCTGGGAAGATCATGGAAAGTGCAGCCCTGGCCCGTCTTCAGTGGATCGCGAAACACAGCTGCGTCTTCTGGGAGCAGAAAAGCGGCTTCAGGCGGCACCACTGCACGGCTTACTCCACGGGTGACGTCATCTCCATGCTGGAACATGCTCGTCACGACAAGGTGTCGTTCCTGCTCCTGCTGGACATGCGGTCTGCATTCGACACGGTCGCCCACGGGGCCATCCTGGAGGCCCTGGACGGCATGAGCGTTGTGGGGCGCCTTGGAGGCTACATCCGGGCGTTCCTGTGTGACTGGAAACTGCGGGTGAAGGTCGGCCGGGCGACCAGCAGTCCTCGAGACGTCCGCTCCTGGGTGCCCCAGTGGAGCGTGCTGAGCCCGTTCCTATTCAACTTGGTGCTGGCTCCTCTCCCCAACTGCATCCCTCCAGGCTTACGTCACCATGTGGAGGTGGAAGTGTGCGCTGACGACGTGGCAGTCTGGTCCCATGGCCCCACCGCAGACTGCCACACAGTCAAGGCCTGCCTCCAGAAGGCTCTGAGAGAAGTTGGAGTCTTCCTCGAGAGCCGTGGCCTATAGCTCTCGGAGGCCAAAACGCAGGCCCTTATGCTGCACCCGGGAGGATGCAGGGCTCGACGGGCAACACCGCACATCGCAATCAATGGACGGCCTCTTCCCTGGCAGCTGACCGTGAAGTACCTGGGGCTGCTCATTGACTGCCGGCTCACATGGCTGCCGGCTGTGAAGGACTTCCGGGCACGCAACGCACGGGTGCTTCAAGGGGTGCGGCAGCTTCTGGCTCGAGGCAAAGGCTGTTCACACCAAGTGGCGCAGGGTGTGTTCCACGGTATGGCCTCCGCAGCTGTGCTGCACGCGCTTCCACTCGCCTACCTGAGAACTCGACGCTGGCAGGAGCTGGAGATGGACCAGTGCCGCGCCATCCGCCTCTGCCTGGGCCTCCCCTCCACGTCCCCGGTTGGCGGGCACTTACACCGAGGCGGGCACCTGGCCCATCCAGATGCGGGCCTTGCAGATGGGGCTGTGGCACATCCAGCGCCTGCTGACCGCACGTGACGGGGCTGCGCTCCTGCAGAGGTTCCGTAGCCGGGCCAACTCGCGCATGGGAACGCTGCTCACTACCTTCGAAGAGGGCATCGAGCTGCCGAACCGACCCCGCCTGGAGCCGCCACCACCAGACACCGAAGAGGCCCTACAGATCACCCCGTCCCTCCGCGGGCGAACCCTCCCGCCCAGGCCATCCACCACGAGGCGGCCACCCTGCTGCAGGATGAGCTGAGCAGCTACCTGCATCTCTTCACGGACGGCTCCGTCAAGCAGAGCACGTGCGAGGGGCAGCTGCGTGCGTGGTGCCTGAGCTGGGAGCCAGCCGGAGCTGCGGCCTGCCCTTTCTTACTTCCTCCTGACAGCTCTCTTTATACCTTCCTCTCTCTTATATATTGCGAGCACAGGCGCCATAGTTGTTTTATGACTGTTACTCGAATGGCCAATTCCACCTAGCAACTAATCATCAGTGTGTCGCACGTGAGCACCACACCATCTTCTTCATCTATCATCGTCGTGCCTTCTCCACCATCGCTTTTTGCAACGGCCTCTCGGCGAGGCTGCGTCGTCATTAAACGCGTCCTTCAAGTCTCCCGTGTCCGAGTATATGTCTCTCTCCACTTTATCCTGTCACTCCCCATCTACTTCCCTTCCCCTGTACTAGGTTGTATGCAGGTGAGCTTCCTGCCGAGCTCAAAATATCCCCAGTGCATTTCCTTTCCTTTTCCTCTCCCGCAAACCACAACCAACCAACAGTTCCTCTGTTAAACAAAGCAAGAGGAAGGCAATCGCCGACGGTTGTGCGTTCAAGTCAGCGAGTCCAGAGGGCTCGTCTGCAGCGATGTGTCGAGTTTTCGCGCACCTCTAATGGCGCACTGTCATTAACTTCGGGCTCTATTACCGACTGCACAAATTCACAGTGAACTGTGAATTTGCCGGAAGTCTTTTCTGATTGGCTTTCAATTTTGGTCTCGTGCTTTCGGTTGACAAAGCGGTTCTATGTGCTTTTGTCATTTTGACGTTTCATAACGTTTACTAACACCCGTTCTAAAGTTTGGCTTATTTATCTTTACTGAAAGCCCATAATTCTTGGCTGCAAAGGAAAACTAAACTAAATGCCGCGGACATGACAACGTAGGCCTATCTTTGCTATTCAACAACCATACGGCTTTTATGTCATGCCCTGTCTGTGATTGGCTGCGAAGGCGTGACGTAATTTAAACAGTTAGCGGGAACGAACAGTCACACACTGGCAACTTCAACCTGCTTAAAAGGACGTAATGCTAAGTAACAGCTTAAAAATGGCGGCTGCTGTCGCCGTGAAATAGGGCAAAAAATTTCACCGACCTTCGGCGCCGTGAAATAACCGTGAATTTGCAGCAGGTGCAGTTTCTCATGACGCGTGGTTTAAAGCTGTTTTATACCGAAAGAAAAAAGTTGCAGAGACATCTACGTCTGTATCCTAAGATGTAAGGCGCGATAGCGATTCTTCGACTCCCACGGAGCGTGTTCGTACGCAGCGGGTACATTTCCGATCAGTGCTTCAGCACGCAACGTTATCGAAAAGATAAAGACTACCAACCAGGGTTTTTAATCGCCGTGTCCCAGGAAAGCCAAAGGCTCTCTGCGCTTCTGTTGCTTAAAATGTGAGCGTGAAAGGTTGCTAATGCGAGGAGTTTGTCAGTTTGAGCGAGGAGGAATTAGTGTCAGGGTATAAAAATGTTTATTCCCTGATGTCTAGGCCGGGCTGAACAATTTTGCTTTTTTCAAAGAGAGAGAGAGAGAGAGAGAGAGAGAGAGAGAGAGAGAGAGAGAGAGAGAGAGAGAGAGAAGGTCTTTGTTCAGGAAGAAATAGTCGTAGTTTAGGAAAATGGAGTAGAGATGGCAGTGTTACGAATCGGCCAACGCCGCCGTATTTTCCCGCATCAGCCGCCACGTGGGAATCGACCACGTGCGCCCGCGTGTCGGTGAATCGTACTTTCGTGTCTCGCCATGCCGGATCAGTCACCTCGCTTTGCAACGCTCCTCCGGCGGCTGCCAGCGGCACGCCCAGGCATTCTTCACGACGTTCGCCACACCCTTCAGGCACCTGCGGGTCGGTGCGTCCCGCCTTGACATCCCCGGCTCAGACGTTTCGCTATCGGCGCGATCAAACCTTCGATAGCGCGACCCCGGCACCTTTCAAGGACGCTCTCTCCCCTCTCTCGGACGCCACGTGGGGCGAACCCATGAATGACTCACGAACTATGGAAAGAGCGTGGGTGTGTCTGTGATGTTCGTGGCGTGTTACTCTTGGGGGCGTTTTTTGGGTATAAATAGAAGAAGCACAAACGTTGAATTTCATTCCTGTCTGAGCAGCGAATCCATGCGGTCGCTCTGCTCGAGTCCTGTATTGTAACCTCGCCCGTCAGGGCATTGTATGTTTTTTTTTGGCTTGGGCTCACCTCTCGCTATGAAGTAAACAGTTACGTTATCCTACTGCTCTGGACTTCTCTTCGGCTGCAACAGCGGCTGGCCGCTCGCATCATACACGCTACCCATCGTATGTTGGAGGCCACGGAGAACGGATCGGGTGCCCCCGCCCGGTCGCAACAGCAGGGACCTCAAAGGTGGAACCTGAGTCATACGGCACCAGATGCAGCACCTCCTTCCCTTGCCCGCTCGATCATCTGGCACTGATCTTTAGGTAACGTGCTGATCAAATCTGCCTCTTATGTCTCGAAGAAGTGGAATATGTAATGTTTGAGTTGCTCTCCCCTGGTCATACCCTTGGACATGACTATGTTGCGCGAAAGAGGGTGGATGTTTCCCCTATTTTAGCAGAGTTCCAAGTTAATGTCTGATGTTCCAACCGAACACCTTAACGAACATAGATTTTAAGATAACTGCGGCTGTTTTTCGCCCAGAGTTTGTGATTCTTCGGCGTTGAGACCTCGTTGTAGCAAGGGGAAAGATTGTGTTCTTAGGCATAGGATGACGATTCGTTCTTAACGTTTTTCGAAGAGGGCAGTGTGGTAGTCGTGGTCACAAGGAGCACAGTATGGGGGTTCGTGAGCCTCATGCATAGTGCGTCGTTCGCTTCCGGACGATTTGATTCGACTGCCCAGGTGACATTGTTAACTTCGTGCATTATGGATGGGAATATCTTACCGAAGCGCCTGGTATTCTGCCTCCAGAACGCTGTGTAATGTCCTTTGTGAGTTTGTAATGATGTTACGCTTGTATTTGATACTTCCGCTATTAGGATTTCCAAAAGGATGGCTCCAACTTCCCCTTCTTTGTTCCTGTATGTTGAAGGGCCATGCAGTCACGAAGATTGCCAGAGTAGTCAGCTACGAAAATTGGGGCTCCGTGCTTTCGTACATCCCGGAGTTGGTGTATACTGTGGTCTCATGATATTGAAACTTCCCCCAAATTAACTTTAGCCTGCCATACCACCCCTTGTGTAGGATTGTATCCTTATTTTTGGTAGAGTATAGTTTTTTGCGGGGTCGCTGGATCGGTGCCATGTCTACCATGATGTGCAGTGGTTTCCTTTAAAAAAAGGGGGGGGGGGGGGGGGCTGTATTTTCTGTTTGGGGGGGGGGGGGGGCTGTTTGGGAATGCCTGTTTCTTTTCGAAGGGGGTGTGATGGCCCCTTCAGATTTTGTTCTAATATCCGCTTTCTTGGTGCTAGGAGAGTGGTTTCTCCGATTTCTTAAAATGCGTTAGGACGACACAAGTTGGGGATCTATTCATCGTAATTATCACTAACATCATATTAAGGACGACTGCAGCGTGAAAGCCTCTGCTATTGACGTTCACCCGCCGTTGCGCTGCGCTTCTCGAGTCCATTCTTTGCTCCCAATATCCTTATTTCATCTCTCCATCAAGTAAATGGCCGTCCTCTTCTGAAACCGCCTAGGCATGTTCATTCTGTTACCCTTGTGGTCCACCCTTTGTTAGTTCGTCTCACGGTCAAATTGCGAGGTTGATAACTGCATTATATGCTGCCCTAATGATTGTGTTTCTGTTACTATCTTTGATGCGGGTAAATTTGTGGTACGGCAGGCTCTGGAAGATTCTGGTCATGATCAGTGGTGGCATGAGTCTTATCGTTTCTTTTCTCTTTTGCTTGCTCTTCTCTTGGTTGGACGTTTTGCTTGTGGGCAGTAATTGGTTAAAGATTTTCTGGTTTTGGCGTTTGTGAGTTGGGAACTACCCGCTTGTCTAGAACCCCGCCGAGGATTCTTACGTGGTTGTTCTCTGGGAGGATATTCGTGCCTATTTTTAGGGTGATTTTTAACTTGGCCGCGTGGCGTCATCGTTCGTTTACCAAACCGAGCTGGCGGTGGAGACATAACCGTGGGAATATTGAAAAGTATTTTGAAAGCTCATGTGATTAGACGCTAAATAGTGGGTTTTATTTTAGCTATTTTCGGCTTATAATCTATGCCTTCTTTGGTTGCTGAGAGACCGGCGTTAATCCTTTGTCCCCTGTTTTACTTAGGTCCCCCACTGTTGGTGCCGGCATAAGCCCCGGTGGAAAACAGCGCAGTGGTTCAGTGGGTAAGGCGCTGCGCTGATGAGGCCAAGGACGCTGGTTCAATTCCCGGCCGCGGCGGCCGTTTTTCTGATGGAAGCAGAAAACAAAAACACCAGTGTGTCGTGACTTCGGCATACGTTAAAGATCCTAAAGTGGTCAATATTCTTCCGGAGGATTCCACCACGACACGCCTCGTAGCGAACGGGTAGCTACGGGACACGAATTACCGGAAATATATATCTTTGACCTTCTGGTGGAAACACGCTTTGGTGTCATGGCGTAACTTGCGGGCCCTGCTGGAGACTCTGTCTTCCGAGCATGCTACCACCGACTGGGCATAGAACAAACTTCACCGCGAAGGCACGGCACCGGGTGAAAACGCGTGTCCTTTCTTTCCTATCTGACGTTGTATCATTGGCCTCCTTTTTAATCTGTTGCCGTAGCGCCACATTACAGAATCAGCGGAGCCCTCGAATCTTGCTGCCTCAGTCATGGCTTCCGGGTGGCAGCGGTTACGTATTTCCGTGGACGGCTGATGAGCACGGCTGATAGTGGACGGCTAGGAGCCACGGGGGAAACAAAAAATGAGGATAATAACGACATCGCGTTAATAATAGTTTTGACTGTTTCCAAGTCAGTGATCACGGAGCATAGAACGAACGTGCCGTATTTTGTTTTTGTGCTTGGCAATAAAATCAAAATGACTTGTTTGGCGTAACAGCAACATAAGAGGGCAGTACAAGCCTCTCCGTAACAAAGAGAACCCAGCGCATGGAATTTGTCCACACTCCTCCAACTAAACTTGTGGGTCACATGACCGAACTCAAGAGAAAAATAACAAAGAAAGCTGACTGTTTCATTTATTACGGCTTTGATTGAGTTCGAGCTTGACGAATGAGTGAATCGGCGGCATCGGTACGCTTCGCCGTTATCAGGCGTAGCATTCCGCTGTCCTTACCGCTTCATACAAGTGGTGGTCACGGCCGTCTTTTTCTTCAATAAGGCTTGGTGTTGGGATAGTTGGTATCTAGACATCACGGAACACAGAGCGTTGAACTTTACACGACGACGACAGCATAAAAGGAAAAAAGGACACACGAAACGGCTGATGCGCTACTAGCAACTGTCAAAAGTTTAAGGAATAAGACAACGTAGAAACGCCCCTGCCACCTCGTACCACCTCCCAGTGCGTGTGCATGTCTTATCAATTCGTACAACCGCTTTTTCGATAATCTCTCTCTCTTTCCAGCAACAAGACTGACGAAGTACTGACGCACTCACCCTCGAGGCCCGAAACCACGCAAAATACTTTTCAAATTTTCCTTGTTACTCTGTCCCGGGATTTAAACAGCACCTTCGTGTTTTTGGGAAATCTGGAGTGCAATTGCACTTGGGGCAGTGTTGTGCCAGATTGCCCGAAACAGCCGCCTGCTGACACAGCGCATGGTGCTCCTTCTGCCTCATATTGAGACATCGTCCTGATTGCCCTATGCATGCCTTTTTGCAAGTAATCGGGACCTTGTATACAATGCCAACAGAGCGCTTCACAAACTTGCGCAAACGTGCAACACCACAACCAATATCTCTACTAGTGCCCTTTTTCCTTGGTCTCCAGCGCTTTATCTGCGCCAGATAAGCTTGGTAGATAAAGCGCTGGAGACCAAGAAAAAATGGCACTAGTAGAGATATTGTTTGTGCTGCTATAGAAGCTCTAACTGGCCTTCGGTGGTCATCCGCATTTTCCCGGGGAAGACGTCAGTGGCGAGTATATCGGTACGTCTCTGAACGGCCGGGCATCTTGTGATAACGCTCTTGGAAAACTGTTCTAAATCATTGAGTATGTCGCTGTCATCTACGATATCAGCCAACTTCACAGCCACCGTTCGGGCCGTCTTCGTTGTTTCGTGCGTCGCCGAGTCGATGACTGTGTCGGCCATCGCAGCGGGCAACTCGTTGTCCTTTTGGATGATACTTTGGCATTGCCTCATGAGTTCGTCTATGTCGATGCTGTGCATATATTTGGCCTTTTCACTCATAATTCTCTCGTAATCTTCGTCAAAAATTTGAACAAACTTGTTCCCATCCTGAATGACGACTTCCCTGTCAAACGGGTGATACAGCAGCGCGTGCTCCCTCTTAAAGTTTATGGCGTTGTCCGCCGGGTAGCTCCTGTAGCGTGTGATGGCATCGCCGTTTGTACTCCTTGCTAAGTTTGAAAAGGAATTTGAACTCGGCGTACTTGAGATGTCGAAGGACAATCGGCCGGTCTTCGTACATCTCGATCGGTGATTTCTTCCAGACGTCGGTGCTGGAAACATCCAAGCCTTGGCCACCATTTCTGTGTTGGTCTTGCGCACTCGCACTCTTTCCTCGGGCCACATCGTGTTCACGTAGATTACTTCTGGACTCTTCTCTGACATGGCCAGTTGCAGGAGGTACCAGGCCGCTTCCTGAGCACACACCTCTACGACCTTAAGAACGCCTACGTTCAATTTCTTAATGAGATCGCTGAATTTGCAGTTAGGAACCTGCTTGTGCGGATCCTTCTCTTGTTCTTTGCGTTGCTCCTAGGTGATCTTGCGGGCCTCCTTGTAGAGATTCGACATCCCCCGGTTTGTCTTATTGACATACTTCAAGACGTATGCGCAGGCGTACACGTCGAGGATAACCTGTATATCCATATTAAAATCCAAGGCCGATGCCACCCACGGATGAAATTAACTAACTTTGCTTTGATCGGGCGCGCGTTGGAGCATGATAGACGGCCTTGAAATCCATGAGCCAACGATGTTCAGGCAATGCTCGTCGTCGGCGACGTTGTGATGCTTGAAAATTTGTTCGAAACTTTCGTAGACGGTGTTCTCGAGCGAGTCGTGAATCGCGTCGTATAGGTTCCTTAACTCCTTGCACTCGCTCACCTGCTCAGACGTATCGCGTGGTGGCAACGGTTTCAGGACAAAACTCGCATTCATGCAGAGCGGTGCGTTGAAGCGGCACCGCGTTGCGCCTTTCTTAAAGCCCGTGTGAGTGTGCTCATGGACCTGGCATCTGGGTCGCGGTACGAGTGACAGGTCGACCGACACGAGATCCTGTGCCATTTTCACGGCCTCGGGCATGTTTGGACCTAGCGTTTCTTCGGGTGCGTTGTGGAGAGAGAGAAAAACACTTCATTGGTGAGACACCGGATTCAGGTTGGGGGGGTGGCCTCAGCCCAGATGGCCGAAGCGACCTGTAGTGCCCGTTGCGTCAGGGTCCGTTGATCCACGAGGCAAGAGCTACCCAAGGCCTGCTCCCAGTGGGTGGGGGTGGGGAAGGGGGGGTAGGGGTCCGCGGGGAACTCGCATAAGGAGTGGTATAGCGTGTTGAGGTTGCGGCACCTCGGACACTGCGGAGAGAAAGAGGTGTGGGTGGGAGTGCTGTAATTGCGTGCGATGAGGGAAGGAGTGGGTTTGTAGAGTGCGCCACATCTGTGCTTCCTCTATCATAAGTTCGGCGTTGGGTGGGGGTAATGTTCTGCGGGTGAGGCGGTAGTGTTGTGTGATGTCTCGGTATGTGGTGAGGGCGTACCCAGTGACGTCGACTGCTCCGTACGTAAGACCAAGAGGAGCCAGAGGAGCAAGCGCGCGTGTGCACTTCCTCTGTGCTGGAACACTCTTCCCTTAAAGTAATTTAAAAAAAATAGATACAGCGCGAATATAAACAAGGACACAGCGCTCGTCCCGTCGTCTTTCTGTGTCCTTGTTTATATTCGCGCTGTAGCTATTTTTCAAACTCGCCCAACTGTACACCTTGTCGCTTAAAGTAGTGTTCTACGTGGTATGGCCGGAAAGGTGAAATGAGTGGCTTCTTGAGTATGTGAATTATGGCACGGACTTTCACGTCGAGGTAGAGGGAGCAAGTGATCGGGTCATTGCCTACTAGCTCGCACCTCTCGTCCAGCGTGAGGAGTTGAAATTTCTTGGCGACGGGATCTTTGTCTGTTGGGCCTTTGTAGCAGATTTATGACGCCGTCCCCGTTAATTTCTGACGCCGACGGCGTGACGAATGCCGTCGACTTTCCCAGCTGCCGGATCATCGGAAAGACCTGTTGCTTCCGCTCGTAGCAGTAGGACGTCGTGTTTGGTACTCCCTGCAGATATGCGAGATCATGCTTCACTGCTTCTTCGATGAACTTTTCGCCAGCGAAATGAGCCCTCGTGACCGCTTGCAGTCTGGCCGAGGCGAGCGAACGTGTCTCACTTCGGCTCCGTGGATTACACGGATTTTCGGCGGACCATCGCACCCCAGTGAGTCCTTTTCATTACGATCGTGTTGAGTTCAGTGCCCGGAACCTGTGGATACCTCATTTTGGAGAACCCGAGCGAGTTTACGGGTTTTACGAGGACTTCAAGTTCCGAAGCGGCGCCGGCATGCTAAGCCTAACCGAGGCCTAGCACGGGGTCGGCCACGCCCGGCTGCTGCGGCGGCGGGGACGGATGATGGACGCGGCCCAAGGCTTCGAGGCGCCGGAGGGCGACCCGGAGGCGGAAATGGACGTGATGGAGCCACGAGACGACGACTCGCAAGCCCGCCTGGACTTGCGGGAGGGACGCACGGCGGTAGTAGTGCCGGGAGAGGATCTCTCGCCGGACGACCACGCGGGCTGGACGCTCCAGTCGAGGAAGCACTACCGAGGCCGGGAAGCGGGATCGCAGCCCCTCGTGAGCACCGGTAAGCCCGCCGCAACGGCGCTGAAGTCTCAGCCCACGAGGGCGCAGTTTGCCCGTAAGGTTAATGCCACGATGGCGAAAATGGCGCGTATGCCGCGTAGCATTCCGCGGGAGGACTACAAGATAGTGGTGCGCCCGAGGGGCGGTCTGCAGGTCGGTAGGGCGAGAGCAGCAGACATAATGCGAGCCGTGGTGACGGCGGTGGGTTTCGAGATGGCGGCGGCGAGGAGTGACACCGTCTGCCCGAACCCGGCGCAAAATATTTTAGTGATCAGTACGCCCGACGAGAGCCGAGCCAGGGCATACGCCCAAATGCGCTCCGTCACGTTGAACGGACAGGAGCACGAGGTGTACGCGTACAACGCGGCACCGGACGATACCGCAAAGGGGGTGATCCGCAACATCTCGGCGGAGGACTCACCCGAGGAAATCAGAGCAAACATAGTGAACGAATTCAATCCCCTAGCGATCGACGCCCACAGGATCGGCAAGTCTACGACGATTATAGTGTTGTTTCAAGGGAATCGAGTCCCTTCTACGGTGAAATACGGACTGGTGCTCACGAGGTGCAGCCTGTACAGGCAACACCACGAGGTGTGCAGAACGTGCGGACAAGTGGGTCATCGCAGAGACGTGTGCCCCCGACCGCAGGCGAGGGTGTGTTTCGCGTGCGGGAAGTCCAACCCGAGCGAGACGCACGGAGAAGAATGTCGACCAAAGTGCAAGTTGTGTGGGGGACCGCACCCCACCGGAGCGAGTCGCTGTAAGAACAGATTCAAAACGCCATATTTGGTGAAGAAGAGACAATGGGAAAGGAAGTGCGCGACGCCGGCGCACGGTCAGACATTGCAACAGGGGGAGCAATTCGGCGAACGCAACTTCCCGCCGCTATTGGCGGTGAGCGCGACCACGGGTGGCGCTGCGAAGGGCGTCTTCGTGACGTCGGCTTAGGGATTCTCGCATTTTTCGTCTGCTTCACTCGGGCTCGCTCTATATGCTGTTTCTTTGCACTCGGGTAACTTTTGATGTTTGTCCGCACTAGAGTTTGCGTATGCGGAACTTTTTATTATAAGAAAAGACTTAAAATCGCGTACACTAGCTGAGGGGGTGATTTACCGTATAGTTTTCGGCACCGCTTCGGAAGAAACATTGCCGGCGTGGCCCCTTTCCTGCGAAGCCGGTCTTGCGCGGAGAGTCGGAGCTAGGCGTCAGCTTCTGTATTCAGAAATCTTTCGGACAAGAGAACATCCTGAGTCTAAAAACCGACATTTCGGTACATTTCCGACAGCCATGCCTTCCCAATATTCAGATTAATAACACTGCACTCAAGAGTACGAGGAGGAGGGGGAGGAGGAAAAAAAACTTTAGCAGTAAAATCGATCTCGTTAGTGGGCGGGTTCCTCAGTCCAGGACAGACAGTAAGAATAATTTTCTTCACTTCATCGAATGTCATCCCGAGTAGGCAAGGATTTGTTCTTTGCGCCTGAAGGGGTTGGAAAAAAAAATAGCTGCTTGGAGGTAGTCATCGGTTATGATTCTTAATAATACTGAAAACCGGCACGTACACCATTTCTTGCGTTTCTCAGCGAGTATATCAAGCCTTCAACACCGTAATCATGTCATAGCTGTTCATGTTGAGATTCAGCTCGTTAGTTACGATAAAAATTGGGGGCGGAAAAGTCGCCTTCCAGTACTCTGGACTACGTCATCTGCGCCGTTTCGCGGTGGCGTAGCACAAACCTTCTCATTGCATTTGCATGGAAATAAACTCACGCTGCGAATATGCACCTTCTTGTACGCAGCCATACCGAAAGCCAATTTCTGAAGATTGTAGTGTATGCCTCACAGCCTGAAGAACGTATCCACACGAACTATTTGCGCCTCTCAAGCATCCCCAAACCTCCTAATAAGACGTGCGTGGCGGCGCAGAAAATTTAGTGCCTTGGAAAAAGCATTCACCTGATACAACTCAACAACAACGAAAGAAATAGAAGACAACCGCTTTGTTTCCTGCTTCGCAATGCGCGTGTAGGGACGCGCTGCTTGGTGCGTACAATTAGACTGTTGAGTATTTATATGAACATATCGAAAATACTTTAGAAAGCCTACGCATTTTGCATACTTATCGAGGAGCTCTGAGCCCTGGACCTGGCAAATAAGCTAGAAAGGAGGAGTTACACACGATTATCTGGCCGATGCTCTGAATAAAGTTGGTCTCTCTCTCCTCATTCGTTGCAAACTTTTGAAGTATACAGCTTGAAGTTATTAAGAGCTGTCAGAAGCTGGAAAAATAACTGAATTACTGGAAATACGCTTTTCAATGCCCTAAAAGATTAAAGCGGGCGATGTTTAGCTTAGGTTTTGCTGCCCGCCACAAGCGGACCTCAGCGGAGCGAGTATATCAGCGGCGCAAGTGTAGCAGACGACAGCGGCGTGAGTCCCTAAGCTGACGTCAGAGCCAGGGGGCGCCACTCAAACATCTCACCGCCAATTGCATCAGCCACGAGATAGCAGCCGAGGCGGCGGGGGGCGGAACCAGCGTCACGCCAGCCGCTCCGCGAGCGCGGGAAAGCGCGGGAAAAGCGCCGATAGCGTGTCGTGGGCGGCGGCGGTGGCCGGAGCACCTACGTCGCAGCGCGGCCGCTCGAAGACACCGCAGCGGAAACGAGAAGCGTCGCGCCAGCGAGACGACGCGATGGAAAGACTACGGCAGGAGAACGCGTCGCTCAAAGCGAAGATGTTGAGAATGGAGGAGACGATTCAGCGGCTGATCGCCCAATCCGAGCGGCCCCGCAGAGAGCCGCCAACGACCACAGTACCCGAAGCCAGGAGAGATCGCCCGAGGGAGCCCACCACCCCGGCGCCCCGAGCGGTCCCCGAACACCGTAGCCCACGACCCGAAGATGCACCCCGGCCGGCCCAGCAGTCCGCCAGGGTTAACAAGGCTGCCACCCCACGCCCTAATCCCCCGACCATGACGGGGGGCCGGGATCGATCGCACAGCGAGGTCGAGGAGGAATTCCTGGAAGAAAGTCTAGAAGTTTCCGACAACGAGAACCGCCACAGGGAAGGAGTAAGCGTGGCGGTGCGCCTGCGCAGGACCACGGAGCGTATTGACAGACTCGAGAAGAGAGTCGACGCGATGGAGCACAGACTGAGTGCACGGATAACGGCAATAGAGCGGCGACTCGACGCCCTGCAGGAGTTCCTGTACGAGAAGCTTGGAGGCAGTGGCAAGGCCGCGCACGATAATTACAGCCCCTCACACGCGGACGCCCCAACATGGCCGGATCGATCGCCCAATCAGGACTAAGGGTCTGGCACTGGAACGCGAACGGGTTCCAGTGCCGGCGCGCGATACTACAACAACACCTGAAAACGGTGGACCGCACGCCGGATGTAATAATGATACAGGAAACGCACATGGAAACTCCCCCCACGCTGCCGGGCTACAGGACGCACAGCGCCCCGCCCAGTGCGCGCGACTGTGGAAAAGGGGAAGCGCAGGGAGTGTGCACGTTCGTCAGGAAGGGTCTGACTTTTGTGCCGCGCGAGGGGTTCCTCGGACGCAGCACGATCGAGTACTGTGCAACGGAAGTGGTGACGGGCAGGAAGCGCAAGGAGACGCTGCTCCTCGTCAACGTGTATAGCAATCCCACCCACAGGCAGCAGCGGTTTAGGGCGCTCCTGCACGAGGCCGTCAGGGAAGCACAAGGCGGCACGGTTGCCGTGTGCGGAGACTTTAACGCGCCGCACAAAGAGCTGGGATACACCCGCACTACAGTCAAGGGCCGGTGCCTCCTCGAGGACGCGGCCGAAGCAGGCTTCACCCTTCACACGGACCCGGCGGACCCGACGAGGGTGGGCACGTCCGCATCAAGAGACTCAAACCCGGACCTGACCTTCGTTCGACAGTCGCCGTCGGCGCGGGCAGGGGCCACGTGGAGAAACACGGGGCACAATCTGGGGAGTGACCACTTCATACTGGAGCTGGACCTGCCCAGGTTGGTGCCGGCGGGGGGAGAAGCCAAGCGGAAGCACAAATTCACGGACTGGAGCAAGTTCCGCGAGGGGCTGAGGGAGCCGATGAAAGAAGTGGACGATATCGAGCAGTGGACGGCCACGATCGTGAGGGCGACTGAAGAGGCCACCTCGGAGGTCGAAACCGACGAGGAAACGCAGAGTGTGGATAGTCGGCTGGCGCACCTGATCGAGGCGCGGCAGTCCCTGCAACGCAGATGGCGACGTCAACGTCACAATCGCAAGTTACGCAAACGCATAGCGATGTTGGGACTCGAAATTGAGAAATACAGCCGCGAGCTCTGCGCCCAGCAGTGGCACGCGGCGTGCAGCGAGGCGGACGGGCAGTTACACCGGGGTCGCACCTGGGCGCTGCTTCGCCACCTCCTCGACGAGACGAAGACGAGAGGGTATCAGCGCCATCGGCTGGCGCAGACCATGCACACCACCGTCAAGGAATTGGGAGAAGAGGAGACTCGCAAGAGGCTCAACGAACGGTACCTACCGCAAACCCCGGAGGAAGTGTTCCCAGAGTACTGCGGCAACGAAAATCCGTGGCTCGACCGCGACATCGAGGTGGGAGAGGTGCGCGCCGCCCTGCAGACGCTCAACTGCAAGTCCGCCGCGGGTCCCGACAAGATCACGAACAAGGCCCTCAAGAATCTGAGTGACGAGGCGCTGGTGGCCCTCACCGCGTATTACAACAAGTGCTGGCGGACGGGTAGGCTGCCGAAACAATGGAAAAGTGCGAGGACGATCCTCATACCCAAGCCGGGCAAGCCGCTGAGCATCGAGCACATGCGACCGATATCCCTGACCTCCTGTGCGGGAAAGGTCCTAGAGCACGTGATCAACAGCCGGTGGCAGCGGTACTTGGAAGAGGAGGGCCTTTATCCGAACACCATGCTCGGTTTCAGGGAGAGGCTCAGCACGCAAGACGCAATGTTGCTGTTACAACACGACACGTCGATACCGACGCGGGACAACAAGGCGGTGCTGGGCCTCGACCTGCAGAGCGCATTTGATAAGGTCCGCCACTCGGCCATACTGAGGCAGGTCTCCAACCTCAACATGGGGAAGAGGACGTACGAGTACATTCGAGACTTCCTGACGGGCAGGACTGTGGAAATACAGGCGGGGGACCTCTGGCTGGACCCGAAGAGATTGGGCAGCGTGGGCACCCCTCAGGGCTCGGTGATCTCGCCGGTGCTCTTTAATTTGGTGATGATCGGCGTGGCACGGCGACTCTCGGCGGACCCGCGGGTGTGTTACACGATATACGCAGACGACATTACCCTGTGGGTCCCCGGGGGAAGTAACGGCCACATCGAGGAAGTGCTGCAAACGGCGGTATACGCCATCGAAGACTACCTGACGGACACCGGCCTGAGGTGCTCACCGCAGAAGTCGGAACTCCTGCTAGTCCCGCCCCCGGGAAGATATCGCAAGAAAGGAGAGGAGGATTCTCGAGTGATTACGGTGCGCACGCGGGACGGCACCGTCATTCCGAGAGTCACCACCCTGCGGGTGCTGGGGATGTATCTGGAGGCCAGTCGTTGCAACGGCACGTCGGCCGACCGTATAGTTACGAAACTCGGCATTGCCACGAGGCTCATCAAGCGCCTCGCCACGAAGCACAGCGGCATGAAGGAGGCCAGCCTCCTGAGGCTCATACAGTCGTTTGCAATGAGCCACGTGGCGTACACCGGAGCATTCCACCCCTGGAAGCGGCCGGAGCGTGACAAGATCAATGCGGCCATCAGGAAAACATACACGACGGCGCTGGGCCTGCTGGCCAGCACCAGCACGGAGAGATTGCTGGAGCTGGGCCTCCATAACACCTTGGAGGAGGTCAGCGAGGCCCAGAGGACGGCGCAACTCGAACGTCTGTCATCGACGGTGGCGGGGAGGGAGATCCTCGCGAGAGTCGGCTACAACCTACGAGAAGTGCGGGAGTCATCGAAGACGCCGCGGCTGCCGCAACCGGTGCGGGAGCGCCTGCGCATCCTGCCGCTTCCCCGCAACATCCACCCGGACCACAACCGGGGTAGGAGGGAGGCCAGGGCGCGCGTGCTGACCGAGACGCACGCGAACGACACGGGGGCGCTCTACGTGGATGCGGCCCAGTACCCCGACAGAAAGGACACCTACGTGGCCGTGGCGGTTAAGGCCACCACGGGAGAACTGTACAGCGCCTGCAGCGTGCGAGCGAAGAGGACCTGCCAAGCCGAAGAGACGGCGATCGCCCTGGCGCTCACGGGTGCCGGGTGCACGACGATCCTCAGCGATTCGCGCACGGCCATCACGAACTTCCTCAAGGACTCAGTGTGCGCGAGTGCAGTGAGAATGTTACAGTGCAGTGCGGGGTCCTCGGCCCCGAAGACCGTCACGACAGTTCGCTGGTTCCCGGCACACGCGGGTGCGGGGGCGAGCGGAAGCGGCTTCCCAAACCGCAACGAGACTGCGGACGCCGTCGCGCGCGAACTCACGGGCCGCGCGGCGCCTCCCCGCGACTCGCAGGCGGCAGAGGGACGGCCGGAGGAACTAGAGATGGAACCCTTGGTGGCTTACGGAGACATCCTGCAGTGGTACCGTGCGGGGCGCCGGCTTCGGCCGCCCCCACATCCCCGCCTCAGCAGGGAAGACGCGGTACTGTACCGGCAGCTCCAGACGAACTCGGTGCTGACGCCGATGCTGGCGCGGCACGTGTGCCCGGAAGTGTACGAGTCGGTGTTGTGCAGTGTGTGCAACGTGTCATGTGCGACTTTGGCCCACTTACTGTGGGACTGTGAACTCAACCCGGTGGAGGCGAGTGCCTCGAAGGACTTGCCCGCTCGAACCACTAGTGCCATGAACACTTATGACCCCGACGTGCAAGCACAAGAGATCCAGCGGCTCAAGGCCGCCCTTGCTCGGCAGAGGCGCAGGGAGGTCCCGGCGCGCGCTCTTGGGGCTTCCACCCCGAGAGCCCGCGGGAACCGACCGCGCGGAAGCCAGCGGGCCCTTGCTTTGAGGACAACCTAAGTCGCGGGGGGAGGAAGGCCCTGCATGGCCCTTACCTCTCCTCGTTCGCAGGACACCAATAAAGTCTTTCTCTCTCTCTCTCTCTCTGGCCGCATCACCCTCACTGTTTCTGAACATCACGTTGAGCGAGGGACTTATCCTGTAGCGCATCACTTTGTACGTGGCCAGTCGTCGCGCCGATCTCGCCTCCTACACTCGTTCGTCGCCATTGTGACCACGCTCGAGGGAATGTTCGGGTTGATGCTACGAGGTTGGCCCATGTATATCTGCGGGAACGTCATTTCCTCACCGAACTCATCGTAGGCAATGTTCATCGGTGTATTATCTTCTGCTTGTTATACCGCCAGCACCACGCCTTCATCGACAAGCAAAGTTTGCTGCCCCAGAGGCATTGCCATCACGGCTTTGTATGGATCGTGGAAGTCGTCCAAGTCTATGTCGAAATGATCAATTTGGTGTTCATGTGACCCTTCTCTGCATTCACCATCTTCGTCTTTGTAAAGGCCGTACACCTTACCCAAGTCGATCCTGATGTCGTGGTAGAGAGATTGATTCTTTAGATATTGAAGCCCTATAATTAAATCAACCTTCCTCACCATCCCCGTCCAATACGCTGTCTTGAAGATTTTTCGACGTTTAAATGGGCCTTGAATGCCTTTTCGTTTTCGATGGTATTGGGCAGGCAGCTGCAGGCGCAGGCTACGTCTATCGGGACGTTAATGATGGGGCCTTCGAATGCAAGGTGCTCCTTTGTGTGATACAAAAGCCGACGTACAGGGGAGATTAAAAGAAATACGAACAACGGAGCACACAGCTTCCGCCGATGCTGCACCGTCTGGCTGCACTGTCAGTAAACTGCGCGCATGCGTAGTTCTTTCAGAGCGTTTGAGAGTGTGGCCTACTGTTACGGGAAATGCTTGATAAAGAAGCGACGCCAGCCATTTATTATAAAGCGTCTTGTTATGCTCTGTCACCACTGAGCATCCTGTTATCTACTCATTTGGGAGCCAAGCGCGCAGCAGGCTGATTGCAGCTAGCGTGATGCTCTTCAACGACATTCCGCATTTCCCAATAATGTAGGCCACAATCTCAAACGCTCTCGAAGGAGTGCGCATGCGCGCAGTTTACTGTTTTTGCAACCAGACGGTGCAGCATGTGTCGGAGGCTGTGCGCTCCGTTGTTCGCATTTCTTTTAATCCCCCCTGTACAGTGGTGATCTCGCTAAGGGAGCGCGTGGCCGCCGGTACTATCAGAGCAGCCTAGCGTGCCCAGCGCGAACCATCACGCATGCGCTGTGCGGGCCGAGCGATATTTTGCTTTCAGCGCGCGCATGGCGTCATCGGAGTGTCTGCTCGTCGTCTGCTAATGGTACCTTGCTTTGATCCGCGATTCCTGGATTCATGCATGAAAACGCCCAAATATAAAAAGGTAAAGGACGATAGTTTTCTCCCGTATATTGAATGAAGGTTGTAGCGCCTGCGCGCCCTCTTTGAGTGACCACCTTCGAATCCTTGAATTGCGTGCTTCTATGCGCATTTAAAAGACTTTTTGTAAGCCCTTGCAAAAATTGAGTGCCGTTAAAATCTGCGTGATCTTTTGATTGAGTCTGTTTGAAACAAGTGGGTGAGTTACGCTGCTGTGCCGAAACCATTGTATTGGAGCTGAAGAACGAATTACCACTCACATGGAAACATTTTTCATGTGCATTCTAGTTTCCACTCATTCATACAGTGGCTGATAGCTCCAGCGCTACACGCGCGATAAACATAGCTGACCACGCACAGACGCTCCGCTGACGCAGTGCGCGCGCTGAAAGCATAGTCTCGCTCGGCACGCACAGCGCATGCGTGATGTTTCGCGCTGGGCACGGTAGGCTGCTCTGATAGTACCGGCGGCCACGCGCTCTCGTGTTCACCCTTAGCGAGATCACCACTGTACCTGCATGAATGGCACTCGAGGAGAAACGAGACGTTCGCTGATGTCATTCAGTATCGGTAGGTAGCCAGGCTCCGCCGGGTACGGGTACCCATTCGACTTCGACAGATTGGGTATCCTGCCTATCCCTAGCGCTTCAAGACAGGAACGGCAAACGATAAACTTGATGACGTCCTCACTGGGTAACTCCTTCTGTAGCAGTTCGATACTTCGTTGAGGGGCGATATTCACATCGTTCCGAAACCATATCCGGTCGCATAGGTTACACACACTACCCAGTGGGCCCTCTACGAACGTTTTCGTAAACCGTTTCGTAGCCGATTCGTATTTGGATGCTCACCGTTGGTGCGCAGCTCTCCGCTCCGGTTCTGTGGCGGCTTTCTTAGCTTTCCGGTGCCTCGGTGAGTTCGGTGCGGGTTTTGGTAGCCGTTGTACTGAGGCTGCTGCTCTCCACAGTGGTTTTTTGGCGGCATCGTCGGCTTTCTTCGAGTTGGGGGATTAGGGAGGCTGTTTTGGTGGCCTTTGGGTTGAGGCTGCTGCTCGTACCTCACGTTCTTTGGCTGCCTCTCGGCTCTCTTCGTGCTGGGGGACTTGGGAGCCGGTTTGCGTAACCGTTAGACCGAGGCTGCTGCTCACTTCGCTCGTTTTGCCGCTGCTTCTTCGGCTTTGTTTGTTTGTTTATTTATTTAGGCAGAGTACAAGTACACCGTGCAAAAAAAACAGAATATTTTCCAATCTTCTGCCAAGGCGAACGGGGCAAAAGGCGTTGAGCCCATTTGATCGAGCCCGATTGATCGAGCCCGACTGGGCCGCCTGACGAGGCCCCGTCCCTGCTGTAGCGCAATGACAGCAGCACTAGCAACGCACATTCAACCGCCAGTCAAATGAAATTATGAGCACGCAACAAACCAAATGACAACATAGGCAAACTATATCAACGCAATTGTTGGTTATATAAAAACAATGACAAATCACAAAAAACGTATAATGATAACAGATATATGCTACGCAAAAAGACCTTGACTCTAGTGGCACTTGTTCACAATTTCCACACAAAACAACAACAAAAAAGATGTACAGAACTGCAGAACCGAAATAACTATCACATCAGTTTAATCGGGAGTTTTTTTGCTTATGGCATTGCATAAACAATGAAATTAGGATACTAAATTTTGTTGTACATGAACTGATGTAAACAATTTAACAAAGCAGTCGTGTGAGGTATATAAAATACAACACTGCGAATAGGTTGTCACACATTTCAACTCTAAATTAACTTTCAGATGCCATTTTTTCAAAGAGTATTTTTTTACAAGTATTTTGAAAGTTATCACTCGTATGGAACTATTTAAATGATGCATTAAAATTGGGTTTTCATTTAGCAGATCAGGTATTTGAGATGTTAATCTCTGAGTACCATAATTTGTTCGGGAGCGCTGTTTTTCAATTAGATTTCTTCGTAGTTCATAACAGGTGTTTTTCGGGCAGTAGTTAGTTTCAAACAATGCTTTATCGGTCCTATGCTGGCGGAAAATTTCTAGGCTTAGTTTGAATTTGTATAAAGTTCGGATATCGAATACTTTATAAGTTTCAAAGTACGGCGCTACGCTTTCGGTTCTGTGCAGGTTGGCAATAGCCCGCATTCCTCTCTTTTGTAGGATTAAAAGGTTTCTTAGGTTAGTCTGAGTTGTGGTCGCCCAAACTAAACAGCAGTAACTAATACGTGAGTGGACGAGCGCATAATATATATCGCGTTTAACAACTGCCGGTAGGTAATGTCTTAACTTGTTTAAAATACCAATTGCACGACAGAGATCTGATCTAAGCGATTCTACGTGTGGTGTCCACGAGAGGTTTCCTTGGAACAGGACTCCCAAAAACCTGGTTGATGTTGATCCCTGAATTTGGGAACCGCGAAATTGTATGTTTATATTTAAAGGTGCGGGTATCCCTTTAGCTCTGAACAATACATATGTGGTTTTCTTTACATTTAATTCCAGTTTGTTAGATGCAAGCCAAAAACTGAGATCTGACATCCAACTGTTTGCCTGTGCAACTAGATCTTGTACGTTGGTTCCGGAAAAAAATACATTCGTATCATCCGCATACAATATTAACTTAGCGTGACCTTTTATGTTTACCATATCATTTATATATAAAAGGAATAGTGTAGGCCCTAAAACTGATCCCTGGGGTACGCCATACTTTAAACACTTAATTTCAGAATTTACGCCATTAATAACGGTGTACTGGGCTCTAGAGGACAGGTAATTTTTTATCAGTGACAAGGTCACTCCTCGGATTCCATAGAAAGGCAATTTTCGTACAAGAATGTCGTGTTGAACACAATCAAAAGCTTTCCTTAAATCAAGGAACAAACCAAGCGTGAAACATTTGGCTTCGATGTTTTCAAGTATCTGCTCCTTAATTTCAAGGAGAGCGCTTTCTGTAGATTTATTTCTACGGAACCCAAATTGTTCCCTGGCTAAAATGCAATTTGCTGTTAGGAATCCTACCAACCTTTTGTTTATAATGTGTTCCGCTATTTTCGAAAAAACTGACAGGACTGATATAGGTCTGTAGTTATTCAATTCCTCTACTGATCCACCTTTGTGTATTGCTACAACGCGACCAAGTTTCATTTTGTCAGGAAAGACACCCGTCGTGAGAATCAAGTTACAAATGTGCGCTAACGGCACTCTTACGATGTTACTAACAAGTTTTAGTGGCTTTACTTTTACCTCATCTGGGCCAGCAGCGCAACCGTCTTTCAGGTCAGAAATTATGCACAAAATCTCATTCTCATCCGTGGGGAACAAATACAAGGAATTAGGGTTGTTTACACAGATGAATTGCTCACAAGGTTTTTCTGTCACGTCGCAGGAAGGAGCACCTATGTCGACAAAATGGTCATTGAAAATATTAGCCAATTCTACATCGGAGAACCCCTGCTTTTCAACTATGACTTGTTTAGGTGGCTGACACGATATTAGTTCTTTAATGCTTTGCCAAATTAATCGAGAATTTCCCAATATTCCCGAGAACTTGTGTATGTAATATTCACGTTTGGCTCTTTTAAGGTCAGCGTTCAGTTTATTTCTGACGGTTTTAAACAATTTCAAATCACTCTTGTTTCTGGTGCGTAGGAATGCATGGAACAATTTGTTACGATATTTAATTCGTTCGAATAGTTCACGTGTGATCCATTGCTTCCGCGTTCTTTTATGCCTTCGGGGAGTTGTTAAAGGAAAGCAGAAATTGTATATTCTGAGAAAGATCGTTAGAAAGTTGTTGTAGGCACTGTCAGCACTTGTTGCACCCATTACCGAGCTCCAGTCTTGGTACAGGAGGCTAACCTTGAAATGTTCCATATTTTTTTCAGAGAATTCCCTGGTTAAAGTACCGTTTCTTAAAGTGGAGGGATACTTAGTATGCAGAACACAGTATATGGGCAAGTGATCGCTGAGATCGCACGACAAAGTCCCTGATCGCAATTCACTGCTGGGGAAACTTGTAATACATAGGTCAAGAATAGATTCAACATTTTCTGTTATCCTAGTTGGGGTAGTAATAGTGTTGCAGCAGCCATATGACTGGAATAATTCTTGGAAAGTAAAATATGTTGAATTTTCAATTGAGGCATGCATGTTGAAGTCTCCCACTAACACGTTTTGCAACTTTCGAGAGACACATTCTTCTAACATCGTTTAAATGAAGTAGAAAAAATCGCTTACAGACCCAGAAGGGGGGCGGTAAATAACTGCAAACAGGATATTACAACATTTGATACTGACGCATTCGTAACTTTCATGAATAAGGTTAAAGTCAGACAGAACCGTATAATTTAACCCAGAGCGTATGTATATAGCGACACCTCCTCCTGTCTTTCGTGTGCGTCCTAACGATACACATTCGTAGCCAGTAATCGGTACGTATGTATTATGGGAAAACCACGTTTCCGTGAAGCAAAGAAGGTCAAAAGTGTGGTTTAAACCAGATAAAAACACTGAAACATCGTCAACTTTGTTTTGCAAGCTGCGAGCGTTTAAGTGAAATACCGACAGTTTTGAATGAAAGTTGAGATCAGAGATGTCGCGTAAAAAGTCAAGCTCAGAAGACATGAAAGGAAGAAAAGCTATTCAGTCAGCAGAAAGTGACACAGTTATTGAGGAAGGCCGTCAAGGTCATCTTCACAACGGATAACCACCGCCCGGTCACCACTCTTCCTTCGCACCAGCACTTTACCATTTGAATGCCAGGTATACTCGTAGCCTGACGTTTTGGCCCATTCTTTTGTTGCTGCCAGCAGTTTACGGGAGAACCGAGTCATATTCTCACAGATATACACATCGCATTTTTGTTTCTTCAGTTCTTGCCTAGCTGCCAACCAAGAATCGCGTAGATTCTGGCTTACGAAACGAACAATGACACCGGGTATCTTGTCTGGCTTTGACGGGAGCAGGCAGCTATCTCGCTTCGTGTTATCGGCGGGACGAGCAGCTGTGTTGCCAGTTCATTTAACTTAACCAATAGATCCTCTTCTGGGGTTTCTGCAAGACCGTGTATTTCAAGATTGGAACGGCGGCTACGCCACTCAAGTTCATGTACGTCCCGTTTAAGCTGAGCTATATCGGCAGTTGCGCCTGCTCTTTCAAGCTGGTCGAGCCGCTTCGACAAATCCTTTGTGGTTTTTTCTTGATCAGCCAGACGCGTCTGAAACTCGTCAAATTTATTTGACATATGCTGCACAGACGACTCAAGTGCATCAACCTTGTCAGGTAAAACAAGAAGCGCGTCCAGCTTTTTTTCCATCGCTAGCAGTCGAACCATCAGCTCAGTGTGAGCTGTTAGTTTGTCAGTGTCGTCTTCCGATCCCGCGGTCACTCCCTTGCACTTGTCGCACTTCCATGCTTTCTGGAAACTCTTACGTTTTGAGTTATACGTTTTTTCAGTAACGCCAGAACATGATCCTATATGGAATTCAAACTGACATTCCACACAAGTCAAGACCGGCCCGCCAGAATCAAATGGCGACCGACACACACAGCAGCGTGACATACTCAAACGAAAAGCAGCACAAAGTTTGGTAGGTACAAGTTTGGCAGCAGCGGCAGAGAACAGCGGGATAACAAAAAGAAACGCCAGTAAAATGAACCAACCTGGAAAATTTTAAATGCCAAGATCAGGTTGTTGCTCCTCGATGCCGCCGCTGCCAAATGCCAGGATCCGCCCCTCGTTGGTCCACAGTAGCACACGGTGTCGCTGCTATCGTTGATGCAGTAGCGATGCCGTTGGTCTGGTCAGCTTCTCGGCGACGAAATTAGGAGCAACATCAGTCCAAAAAAACACGAAAAGCAGGGACTGGTTCTTTGTCTCAGCGGCAGGCAGGCAGGCAGCAGGAGGCTTCAGCGCATCCGGTACCGGCCTCGTCCGCAGCTGGTCACAAGTTCGCAGAAGCTGGAAAATTTTAAATGCCAAGATCAGGTTGTTGCTCCTCGATGCCGCCGCTGCCAAATGCCTGTGGCTTTCTTTGTGTTAGGTGATTTGGGTGGATACTGCTGCTTGACACTTTTCGATAACAATCCAGAATGTTCCTTCTCCAGACAGTGTTTCGGAAGAAAGCTTCTTGGAATCACCATTCATGCTCCCCGAGCGGTGAGGTTTAACCGAACGAAACTAGGAACAACGGCTTTGTGTGGGAGAAGGAGCTTCATTGCGCAGAAGCGAAAATTGACGAAACCACGTATCCTTTGTGTCTTCTACGCAGCAGTTTCATTGTCGGCAAGCCTACCGGCCCGCCTTCTCCTCTCCACATTCGGTTTTAAGCCACTACGCCCATTACAGCTTCAGGCGCGAGATCTCTTTTGGGTACGCAGACGTACTTCCCGGTTGACGGGGCCATTGTCTTCCGTTGTAGCTTCATGAGCACGGCCTTTACGGAAAGTTGCCGAATAAGCCCAGTAATGGCATCGCGCCAACAGTGGCTCATCGGCGCATTCATTAACGGTGGGAGAAGGAACTCACTGCGCAGACGCGACGCTTTGTGAACCACGCATCATTTCTGTCATCTCCGCCGTAGCATCGTTGCCCTCCGCCTCACCGTCCAGTTAACCTTTGCATCTGGCTGCCTCAGTCGTAGTTGCCGGTTGGCAGTGGCGACGTATTTCCGTGGACGCTTGATGAGCAGGGCTGATAGCAGACGGCTACCGGGCACGGCAAAATCGAGAAATAAGCCTAATAGACAGTTTTAGTTGAGCGCACGCAGCAGCTTTGCGCACGCAAGGAACTTGCGGAGGCGTGAGAGCGCATGCGCAGTACGCAAGCGGCAGCCGCGCGCTTTGCGCGCGCCCGCAAGGCCCCTCCCGTCCTCTTTCCGGTCTCTCTCGCCCGTGAACCAAAAGAACAAAGGAACGGCGTCTCCCCACAAACGGCTTCTTCTGGCTAGGTTTATGTCTGGCTCTGGGCGACAACCACATGTTTTGTTCGCCAATCTGGCGTTCAGTGGCACTGCATGACACTCAAAGCGCGCATTTCGGCGCTACTGGTTTACCCACGCATCAACTTCTGCGTGCGGACAACTGAAACTGGTTCTTCGCGAAAACTTTGCTGCGCGCGCTGCGCTGCCGCTACGTGCGCGCGCAACTCTGCGTACGCTCAACTAAAACTGTCTAATAAGGCTATCGAGTTAATACTTGCCAACTGTAAAGAATTAAAAGGTACCCCTTTTTTGTTGCTGATGGCTGTTCTAATAAAATTTTGCGCGAGGGCAAGCTTACTGTCGCTAGATAAGCCATAATCAGGCAAGCTTCTTTGGCAATCTGCTTCGCAAGAAAAAGAGGAGGGGAAGAAAGTACGCCTAAAGCGTGAAAGCTACTTGTCCACAATTATCTTTACTGCTGGGATTTTTCTATGGACACTAGAGTGAAAATTCACCCTATCATGAAAGATGTACCCGCACCACACGAGGATTGACCTGATGCCCTCCCACAAGCAATGGATCTTAGGCTCATTAATTTTGATGCGAGAAGTGTGGTCAACAAAATCACTGAATTAGAGCATATACTACTCAGTAATGACCCACACAAAGTTGTGGTTAGCGAAACGTGGCTGCGGCCAGAAATTTCGGACAATGAGCTGGCGCCACCGCGTTATAACCCAACACGTGTTGATCTGGAGGAGGTGGAGTAGCGATGATTCCCAAGGAAAATGTCGAGTTCATCCAGCTACCCGGCATCCGAAACCACGAAAGCGCTTGGGGTCAAACTAAATGTGGAAATAAGCTCATTTTACTAGGCGCAATATATAGACGCCCCAACTCTTCAGTCGAGTATTTTGAGGGCCTTCAGCCGTAAACTAAACTAACACCATCACGAGGGCAGCCTATAAGACAGCCCGCAACCTCCTAAATCACCAAATAGGTCGGCGCCTCACCTATCAGAACTACCAAATATCCGTTTAAGCATCATTACGCACTCTCAAAAGACTTGTTCCTGCAGGCAGAACAGCCATACTCTTGAAAAACATTCTTCCGTCTACAATGATGACAGTTCACATCACATTGAAATCCGGACACGGGAGTCTGGAAGGTTACGCCGTAGCTCACAAAAAGCACGCGAATATGCTTCATCCTTCCCCGTTACAAATTGGGTGTCATCGTCGACAAATCGCAAGCTCGGCGCAGGCTACGAACAAACACATATATGGACAAATCTAGACGGGCTAATATTTTGTAGGAAATTCCCCAGAAATAGAATACCATAAAACTGCTATGTACGAGAAAACTTACAATTTCTTCCGCGCGATCTGGTAATATTTAAACGTATGCACACAGAACAACAAGTGAACTTCCGACGAAACATGGGAAGCATCCCGTACCACCTTGTCACCACATCAGCGTGAGCTTATTCAGAGACAGCCAGGAAAAGAGCCACCGCGTCTGGGGCCTTGCAATTCAGGCTCAACCCCTGGGCTGCTTACCATCTGTTTACCACCTTTTTCGAACCTCCAACCACATCTTACTAAATAAAAGACCTCTCTGTGCCCCTGTTCCGCTTATAAAGAAATGCCAGAGTTCAGGCTGGTCAAGATGCTAGAGAATGAAACTTTGAAACACTGGCACTGTAGCCTTTTCGAACAACACCCTGCAGACGCAAATTTTCACGCCGAATAAAAATCGTTGCCGCTAGTTCGCCCTCTTCACTGAACATTAGTGCCTGGAAAGCGTACGTTCTAAACGCAGCAACTCAGTTTCAAAGCGCTGCATCGAAATCTAAGTGACGCTATCGCGTCGTACATCTTAAGACCTAAACGTAGAGGTCATCTGCAATACTTTTATTTTATTCTTGTCATTTTTATTTTCGTTTTTACGTATTAATATGCCGATTCGGCGCGTAAATATGGACGAAAAAGATTGAAAGAGGGAAATTCGGCGACCAGAAAATTTCGGGGGGTGTTCTGAACAGATGCACACCCTCCAAGCGGCTACGCCCCTGCCCCACGGGGACCTTGTTGATCGTGTCGTAATGTCAAACATCCTGGCCTTGCAGCTAGAGTCGCCAACATACTCATTCAATGCTCTCCTTTTACTGCGAAGCAGTATATGTCCCCCCCCCCCCCCCCTTCCCCCCCTAGTTTTAATTCCAGTGAAGCCGATTTACTCGGCGCAGCCCCAGGGCTCCTCCTCACCACCGCCGACCCCTTTTTCACAACGGTTTTCACAACGGTTATGCCCCTAGCCGCCACGAATGCCTCTATCACAGGTTGCGCAGTCGGCTGACAGCGGCCGTAGAGCCGTTATCAGATTGCGGAGAATCAACAGCAGTGCGAATGAATGCAAAAACGCCCGAAAGCCGCCGCCGCCACACCGTCGAACCGCGGCCGTTGCCGGGTCCAGGCTGCCGGTTAGAAGCAACTTGCCCCGTTGGAACACCGGCGTGGGCACATAATTCTTTTTTAGCTTGAAAGCCATTCCGAGCGAGATTGTCGCGTCGCCGGCCTTCGTTGGCCAGCTGGTCATAGTTCTTATGGCGGAAGAATAATAATAGATCTTAGTCTGGCCGCATGTAGTCTTTTTCTTTTCGCCGGTGTATTTCACGCCTAATTATGCGCTCATCCCCGGTTGCCGGTTTAGGCTTCCACAGGTTGGGGTCATGGTCATGCACGCACAGCAGGGCTTAAAGCCCCTACCGATGACATACCCATTGTGCAGGTGGGAGATTTAGACGTGGCAGTGTCATGGCTCAATGAACCCCATCCTCCGTCATCTCTATTTCCTTGTGAGGAGGAGGCGGGACAGAAAGTGTGAAAGCAGCTTGACCCCTATAACTTGACAACATGGCAGTTCACAGATTATTTGATTTTGAACAGACGAGTAGAGAATATATTTAAACACATGACAATAAGAAAATTCCAACACAATATGATAATACTCCTAATAGTTATACAAAGAATAGTCATCCTAGCAGAATATAACCACACCAAAACGTGTTTTCAATAATCAGTTCGTGCTCTAATGCACACGTTGCTCAAGAGACAGCCTAATTGGATTGCTGCTTTTTCTAAATGGGTCAAATTTGTCTTTGGACAATTGGCTTAACACAACTGGCAAGGTATAATTCAGGGAATGTTTGTCATAGTACGTTTGGTTCTGGGTTGATGTGTTGCACAGACAATAAAATGCCTACGACTGGACAGTGAAAGGGACACCCACGTGTGCGTCCGCTAGAATAAAGGTCGAGGCCCTAAGGATGTTAACTCGCTATGGGACGGACACATGTCGTTCGCTTGGAGGAAGAAGAGCAGAAACTCAAGCGTCAGCCCGAGAAGAAGCGTGAATGGGCGAGAAAACAACTAAAAGCCTCTGCCACTGCCATTGCCGCCTCAAGTTTCAGCTGATCGAGTAGCTAGTCCCGGATGAACAGCAACTGGCCCGCTTAGAACGCCGACGTGGGTCAATATCACTCCGTTCAGGTTAAAGGGCTTTCAGAGCGATAGGTTCTACAGCGTCTTTTAATTCAAAGCACCCGCTCATGACTTGTTGCCGGTTTATGTGTGCACGGGCTGGGAGTGGGGGGGGGGGGGGGGGGAAGGCACGCGCAGCTAAAGGTTTCTGTCCCCATACAGATGACATGTCTGTTGTGTTGGCGTGAGGTTTAAACGTGGACGTCAAACAGCCCAATGCGAAAGGTCCGGCGTCCTCAGTCGTATAGAGTGGATTGGGTTGGCGTGTTACATGAACAGTAAGACGCCTAGGACACAGGAGGAAAAGAAACAGCTCTACGTTTGTTCGCTAGGATAAAGCTCGGGTCTTTCCTAATTTCATTCAGGTAATTGACTAGGAATTGTGCTCAGTCGTAAATTACAAACAAATGTGTTTTGTCTCATGTACTCCGTGGAGGGTGTGCAGCTTAGCAGGTCATCCTTCTTCACAGAGTGGAAGGGCACTAAATTTTTATGTTTGACTTTTATCCGTATGCACGTAATATTGCCGAACAATTTACTCTTGCAGCCATGTGTCACCCAGCGTTTTTCGAGTCTGGCTTTTTTGCATAGCTTGCGTGTCGTGCAGAAAGCCAACGTTAAAACATTTGCTACGTAAAGTCACGCAGAAAACCACCTTTTCGCATTTCCAGAAAGGTTTAGAAAAAACAAGAAATTAATCGGGTGGGAGGGTTCTTAGTATCAGGGAGGGCTTCACGGACCCCTGAAATGCCCTTTCGCCGACCCCCACTTGAGAACCACTGCAGTAAGGGATCGTCAAACGATAACTGAGCTTTCTTCGATACTAAAAGCCCAGCTTAAAGAAGTTAAAGAAAAAAAATATTACGAAGACACGCTAACGAATTTCATGAAATCTTCTCCTCGACAGTTTTGGCATCAACTGTCACAGACTGATGAAGTACAGGAAAATTGGTGTTAACAACGAAGTAATATCTGACTATGCGGCAACGGCGTCTTGTTACACCAAATTCTTTCAGTCCGTGTTCTCACCAGTATCACAGTACAACGTTTGCGCATCCGCATTAAGCTCTTCATGTATGTAAAACATGCCTGATGTCGAGACAAGCTACGAAGGTATCGCATCGCTTTTACTAAATTTAAATAATATAAAGTCTATCGGGGCGGATGGCACACCGCGTGCATTCTTGCAGAGATGTGCAGAGTGGGTTGCCCGGTATCTCGAAAACATTTTCTGCTCAACGGTTACGCAATCACGGGTACCAAGAGATTCGCTTATGGAGAAAGTTGTCCCGTTGCATGCGTCAGTGATCACCAGAGAATTGAAAACTGCAGGCCGATTTCTCTAACGTGCGTGGGCTGGAAGCTTTTTCAACATATAATGTCAAATCAGTTGCTACGCATTTCGAAAACACTGGTGCCTTTTTTCACATCAACACGGGTTCCGTTAAAAGCTTGCGGCTATCAAACAACTTACCGGGGTAGTAAACTACTTTTCCCTAGACCTAAACAGTAAAAAGCAAATTGATGCAATTTTTCGACATGTCAAAAGAATCGGACAGGTTACCACACGATCACATTATCCACAAAAGAATACAATTAGAAATTAAGTGCAATGTAGTAAAATGAATAGTAACTTACCTCGCAGGCAGGACTCAATTTATGGAAGTATGTGGCAGCAAATCTCGCGAGTAAGAAGTTACCTCTGGCGTACCCCAGGGATCAGTCTTGGGTCCTGTTTTTTTCTGGCGTATGTAAATGACATTGCTTCTGATATTGACGAGACCATAACTGTGCGTCTTTTTGCAAAAGACTACAACATATCGGGAAGTTAATGATAGCAATGACCACACACAACTCAGCGAAGATCTTGCATCGATTGAAAATTGGTGTGAACGTTGGAAAATGAAACTAAATAAGGAGAAAATGGTTGCTTTGCGCGAAAATCTGGCAAGATAAACATAGTCAATGCAGTAAAATATGTGGGCGGGACTATTACGAATGATCTAAGTTGGGATACTCGTATTACTAATATCTGTTCAGCTGCCGAAAAAAAGCTTTGGTTTCTGCGCAGAAAACTAAAACTGGCACCGCCATCGGTGAAGCTATTTGCCTATATAACAATAGTACGCCAACGTTAGAGTACGCTACAGCATCACCAGGGATCTATACCGTAACGTATTAATTGATAAACTTGAGACAGTTCAAAGAAAGACGGCTCTAATTATACTATCCCGTTACTTGCGCATTGATTCTGTTTCAAATATGCCTGAAATGCTTGACATGCCAACCCTAGCAGATCGCCGTACTCATGCGCGACTTAAGTTTTTTTCTTTTCACTCATTCAGAATGCCTTCAACATTAAAACTGCACACCTAATTCCAAGACAAGGCAGAGACATCCGAGGCCGCGCTTACAGTAGCCGCGCTTAAAGAGTACCACAATTACGCATCAACACTTATGCATACTACTTTTTTCCCTGCACAATACGTCACTGTAACGTTTTACCAGAATATGTCGTCCAATCTTGTACTGTTTAGGAATTTGTGTACCGCGTTCATGCAGTACCAAGTACACATCATTCCTAACCATGTTGTTAATTTAGTTTGAATGCATGTTCGCATACATGTGAGAGTATATTTATATATGTAAATGTGTAGAGCTTGTCATTATTTTTGCATCGCTAGCCTGCATTTTATTGCATTGTTTGCGCCTTTTTTGTGTGCGTATTTTGTGCAAAAACCAATGTCATGACTGATGGTATGAGACTTCATGTTGAGTATCCTTTCAGAAATTCAGCCTGTCCTCGCCATGGTTGGAAATCTACTGTGCGCTTAATGCGGTTAACCATTACCTTTACGTGCATGCAATATAGAGTATGATGGTGGCTCTGTATTTCTTCAGCTCCTTTACATCATTCTTCCTGTCAATTAAGTAGAATCACGGTGTCTTTTTTTCAGGCTAGTGGCACCTTCATGCCGTCAGCCAGGCTTTCTGAGAATATTTTGACCAACTTTCCTATACAATGTCACCCATTATTTTGTATATCTGCGGTTTTTTCCATCACTTCCTGCACCCTTCCCGCGTCTCTCTACATACAAATCTGCACAAACATTTTCCGCTACATTAATTTATCTCATTCATGCTGTTCGTCAGGTTACCGGTTTCGTCTTGGAGCGCATACGTTTTCTCTCTGCCGACTGCAAGCTACTTCTTGACGGCCCTTGAACACCCTGCTGCATTTAATATTTCTTCAATGTTTGACGCGTCTTAGCCATAAATGTAATTAGTCTTGCTTATTTCGACAACTTCATGTGCTCCTCCGTTCTTGACGCACAGGCAGCGGTGACAGGACGCTTGCCTTACCTGCTCTTCTCATGCCACCACCCAGGTTGTTAAATACTTATTTTTATCGCTGATTTACTGCTGGTGCCGTTGACACCATGTTGCGCGCTTTGCTTGCTGCTCTGGGCTTTTCGTTGAACTGAGTGCTACTGTACGGTTCACAAGGATGCCCAATGGCAAACACATGTGAGCCCTGCGACGAGCCCCTGCCAGATTGCGGACGGGTCCTGAGTCCTGTTGTGATATTCGTAGTTTTGGCTGGTCGGTGTCGACGTTCGAAAACAAACATGAGAGGAGCCGCAAGCCATGGTGATGCTCAGCCTGTCGTTCATCAAAATCGAGAGGTGGGGACATAACTTCCTGTCGCCTAGCAGACATCATTGGAAAGCTTGGTGCTCTCGCAGGGCTGCCTGCTGAGGTAAGGGAGACTGCGGATGACGTTGAGCTGCTGCTGTCACAGAAATACGCTGGATTTCTATATTGGCAAATGTGCAGCCTAAATAGGCGCTTCTGGTGACTTTCAGCAAGACAGTAAATGACCTTGAGTGATTTCGTAGCAGGAGGCTAAACAGAAGTTCACGGCATCTCAGCAACGCCAACGGCCACTCGCTGTGTAAGCAGAACGATGTGGCCAAAACTGTTAATCTGTCAGACCTAACCGATAAAGACACCGTAGCTATTCGCAGGCTTCCGTCAAAACCAAACAAAACGGCTGGAATTATTGTCCAATTTACCAAACAGCTATCCAGCGACAAGCTGCTAGAAAAGTGGGAAGCCCTAAAAAATAATGTATCGGCTCTCACAATCACTGAAAATCCGAGAGATGGTTCGCAGCGCAAAATATTGTGCAAAACCAGCGACCGTTATTGATATAACTGATGTGACACGGTGGTGTTGCTTTTAAACTCTTGTTCAAGTGTCAGCTGTATAATCTTAATGTCTTGCCCTCAGTAGATCGTTCACCCGTAGCCTCAGTGTTTCAGGGGGTCCAGGCTCCTCAAGCCGTTTTCATCGCCCTTACCTGTCCTGCTTGTAAATTTTTTTTCTTGCGGACTAAATTGCAATGTTCACTTCAGTATTTGTGCGTTGATCAATCCTGAGGCAGTTTACCGCTTTCTATCCCGGTCCTCAGCTCCTGGTGAGTCTCTGATTATCTCAGGTTCTCACTCGGTACGTGTGCGCGCTTTTGATGCCTTCTGGCCGAGAGCGCGCCGTTGTTCTGAGCTTGAGGCCGGTCTCCTGTTGAGTGCAAGTTTGATTTTTACAATTTTCATCCTTTGCCGTCTCGTATATGTCTTAATTTCGGTCCTTCCATCACTGCGCCTGATCTTGCATGGTAACTCAACACCCTGCACAATGAATAAAGTCAACTTCATGTCACTTTTTACCATTGTGGCTTTTTTACATCAATTCCCCGTTCCTGGGTATGCAAAAGAATGCGTTCCTTATCCTCAAGTTCTTTCTTTGCTCAACTTGAACCGTTGAATCCCAGGTAGACGGCGTACTTCTGTGTTATTCGTTAAAGCTCCTACCCCGAGCTACCTTTTTTCTCGATGTCCCGGCAACACAGGTTATGTCGCTATTCAATGCACTCATCCGTTCGTCTACTTTCGCGTAATCCTGCGATATCCCATGCAGCGCCTGAGAGACCTCTTTTCCGGTTCTTTGTTCTTTGTTCCAGTGACGCGGAAAATTGTCAAGAATTGAGCATCAGCACTCTTTCCTACATCCAATTTTAGATGTATTTATCTTGGTCTGCCTGGCCATGATGTTCTCATGAGTTTGCAAATGCCTTTAATATGTAGAAAGAAAAGCTTTACTTTTTAAAGTAGTCGGTCCCGAGTTCCCGTTAGTAACGAGGTATAATGGCGGTTTTCTGCTTCAAGCTCCAGGGGGCGCTATGAAATTTGTCATGGACTGTACATTTCGCCGCAGCCGGAAATAGCAGCATCCAGAATACATACCGTTTCTGCTACAGACCTATGCCCTAGCACGCGACACATTTCACACGCTGCAGTGTCCAAAATTGCCGCAGCCTTCTTGGTAATAGTGTCTCGAGGTCATCGACCAACCCCATCTTCCCGGTACGGGCGTCAACGCGCGGTCACTCCTCCCCCCTGAGAAGAGGGAGTGCAGCAGCGCACCTTTTCGTCGCACCTGCATGCAGGGTCTCTGGCGACGAGGGGAATCCCGCAAGGAGGGCACCGGCATGCCCCACTGGAGTGCGCTGAATCAAGGCGGCGTCACATTTGTCATCGCGTCAAGAAATTCTCCGGCTGCGCCTTTCCCCTACAATTGGACACCTTTAATTTATTTATTTTATTTATTCATTCAGCATGTGGCCATAGCAAAGTGGGGTGCACGGCAAAACAACAACCACCGGTACAATGCCGAAGTCAGTGCACAGAAATGGGCACTTTTCTTTCACCACAAAAATGTTTCAAGGAGAAATTGGGCGCCTGAAGGTGGAGATGTTCGCGGCCAGCGAACGACGCATTCGCAGCCGCCAGTGCCGCCACAAAAGCCTGCAACAAAGCGAGACGGAGTTATGTACGGGGCATTGGATCCAGCGAGCGCAGACGCCGGTCTTGCACCGTTTTATTCGTTGTGTGGGCGCTTAATACGTCTGCAACTGGGCTACGTGCGCGAGAAAAACAGCGGGGCAGCCCTAATAATTATTCATGAGCTGCACGGCAGTTGAACAAGATTAAAACGCGCGCCAAATTACTGTCACCGCGGTGGTGCCGCGCGCCACTAGCGGTACCGAGCGTCAACCGAGAGATCGAAAATTGGATCGGGCCCGACAAATTGGCTCGCTCGTAGATGCAGCCGAGGGAAAAAAGTTATTATGGGGCCCGGCGCCGGTAGCGGGACCGTGGAGCCCGCTCCTCGGCGTCCCCAGCCGGGACTCCAGGCCAACCCAATTACCCCAGTGTCAACGAGGCGTCCCGAGCGCCGCATAAATAGGCACGGCGCACTTGCCCATGCGGCCCACGTTTGGCGCCCAAGTGTCAGCTCTCCCCACACTCTCCACGTTTCCTTCCCCTTTGCTTGGCCTCGATCTGAAAGTTTTTTTTTTTACTTCAATCCTGTACATTACCGACTGCAGTCCACATAACATTACAGAGGATCTACAAAAACCAAGGGGGAAAAGCAGCGCGTTTTTGATGAAGACTTACCCTTCTCGCCACAGTGTGGCTACAGTAGGTGCGAAGTCTGATTTGACGTAAGCATCGAGAGAGGTCGGCTTAAAGATATCCTGAAAATGTAGGGTTGCATTCCGGAGCTCTTCGCGAAAGGCGAGTGGTTTCACCGGGCCAAAGTGCATTGGGACGAGCCATATTTTCTCTTGCCTTCTACAGCGACACCTAGGTAAGGGCTTCCACACCATGGGGGTGTAGCAGATTAGAGGGCGGCATAGGCGGGCTTAAATATTTGGTCTCTACCGTCACGGTGAAGTGCAAAAAACTCCTACGACCATTTGGAAAGCGCTGAAGAAAGGCCAAAGCTCAAAGTCGTTTAACTCGGTGAACAAGTGTTTGTAATTGTGACCTCGCAGTCGTACTTACGTATAGATCTCGTTGAAAATTATCTTTAACGCTTCAGTAGTTTTACCGAACAATGTCTGTTAATGTGGGGTGCATGCTCTGTCTGCATGCTTTTTATCAACACTGCATCGCAGCTGGGATAAATACGAAGGAAACCAAAGCAATGTTAAATACACATGTGCACGCAGGAAGCCTTCTCTCAGTCTAGATGAGGAAGTAGTAAAAAAATAAAAATTTCAATGGATTATATGCGCCAAAGTAACCCACGAGTTGCAATGAGCCCCATGGCGGAGGTCTTCCACTTTATGTGGACCTTCAGGGGATCCCTAACGTTTGCCAAAATTCCACCATGCGGGCGTCCTCGTCCTCGCTTTTTCGTCCCGCCCGAAAAAGGGGGGCCGCGGCAGGATCGAGCCAGCGTCCTTTTTAATAAAATACCAGAAGAGGTGAATGAATACGTACACACTGCCATCTTGGCAGAGTGGTCCCTGCCGATCCAATCCCCGTGAAGGAAATCAGGCACCGAATTATTTTGGGCTGGGTTGCATTCGGCGAGCAGTCAGAAGTAATAAAGTATAGGCTTTTCAGGCACTACAAAAACATATGGGTACAACTAATGCCTGCTTTCTTATAAGCACCTTCAAGGAAAACATCTGTCAGCCCGACGAGGCAATATGCAAAGGGAGTCTTGGGTTAGGCTGCGATTGAGGGTCCTTACTCAAATTGAGGGAAAGAAGTGGAATCGGGTCGGTCACGGTATGCAGAACGGCAAATGCCGAGAAACTGGTGTCGACGATGGGGAAGGAAGGGATGAAATGAGAAAACTTGGGGGCAAACAACTGACTCGGGCAGGTCAGGATAGGAACAGTTGGCCGACTCTGAGAAAGGTCTTTGTTCCCCACTGGAAATAAATTGCCTTATGATGATGAGTCTGCGATATTTCACTGCAGTGGTGATGTTTCCTATGACCTGCTTGTTTTCATTAGGGCCCTACATAGTTCATGGGAAACGTGCATGTAGCACAGACGCATTGATCCGATGGTATCCTCGGAATGGCACTTGCCCTGAAAGGACAATTCCTCTGTAGAGTTTCTGCAACCGAAATGACTTATGACCCCACTTGCATCCCATTACGCTTTGATGTTTATTGTTGCCACATTACTCGCATGCCGTGGCTTTACTTCTTCGCCTGGGAAGGGACTGTTAGAACCGCGTGATACGGATGTGCAGCACAACTGTGCTGATGCTGCAAATACATTGCGATGCTACGACACTGCGGCGATGATCGTCTCTAATGATCAAACACGAATCGCCAGACACAGACGAGAAATCGTCACACATCGGTGACGGATCCCCGTACTCTTCCACCATCACGTCTCCATTGTTCCAAGAAAGCTCACGCAAATCTATGATGATTTCGTTGAAAGGGTACCGAGTGGTGTTCCGTAGAATGTTCAACCGCGCGAAGTGGGGACTTCTTTCAACAGGACCAATACGAAGCCGGTTTCTTGTTTCATGTATTTAGTCAAACTGCCTCATGAAGCGCATGTGTGTTCATGTGTCTGTCTGGTGGAATTTCTTTCGTTTTTTTCTTTTTCTTATTTGTATTATTCATGTAAGCATATTACCCTTACCACATGTTCACTAACCATCTGAAGTAGCAAGCCCAGCATTATGAAGGGCTGACCTCTTCGGTCTCATTAAAGAATTTTCTCTCTCTGTGTGTATATGGTGCGATCATGGTCGATGTTGAGATGAAGGAATGTCGCCATCACACCGATATCGCCCCACACGCTCACTACCTCGTACTTTGCAGCGCCGAACGGTCAGGTCACGTGTTCGCATGGGCACCACACGCGGTGATATCAGGCGTTTAGTCCCCGGGTTAACCGGCAGTAATACCAGAGACTGCGCCGGATACGTGTACTCTTTCGACGTCGAGAAGGATGTCCCCTTGCATTTCCCCAACAAAGGTATGTATATGTGAGCACATGCGAAGTGTGCTCACATCCGCTCAGGAAAGGCTGTCTCCCGCACAGGCAGCCGACAACGATTTCGAATGATCACGGAAGCATACGCAGAGCGTGTACAACACAAGTATCCCAATGGATTGCCCCGGAAGCACTTCCGCGAAAATCCTTGGTGGTCGCGATGAAACCCCGAAAAAGTTGCGCTTGCCTCGATCGCCGGCTAGCGCCCGCTTACCGTTCGCCCTGCGGTGTTCATTAATTCCGCAGTGGAGTCAGAGCCAGTCTTGGTATTGTGCAGCTTGCGATGCAGCTGTGAGTGAACGGGTCATGACGTCATGATGGGCCCATGACCACTGCCGTCGTGCGCTGCCGCTGTGCATGAAGTGGTGGCTCACTGGCTAGGGCGTTGGGCTGACGAGTCCACGGACGGGGCTTCGACCTCGGCTTCCAAACGCTTGGCTGCCACTCCACGTCACATGAATGGCGGTGGTTTCGTTGGCCTGGCAAGATGTGCCGGCGATTGCTCCGCCGAGCGCCCCGTAATGAGTCGGTAATATGGCCTCTTCACCATGCCAGTCCCGTCTCCCGAAGTAAGCTGAAGGCGTGACACCCCTTGTCCCTTTGGGAAGACGATGTGGTCCAGAGTGGTGCGTGGGGCTGCATGCCACTTCACGTGATGCAGAACGTTAATTGTGGCGCCCCTAACCGAAACCGACATAAAGGACACCAAATCACCATGACTAACGAAAACAATGCGTAGAATTTATCTTAGAAGACGGTTTTGCAGTGGAAAAATACAAAAAAAGATGGTTAGGTGCGCTGGGGCTCGAGCCCTGGCCGTCAGCGCTCGGGGCCCCAGCGGCGGAATGGAGAGCTTTTTTTACCAGTTGCTCAATAGGGTAACCCGCCAAGTGAGCTCACGCATGTCAAGGGAGGGCGCTGGTAAGCCATACGGTGGGAAAGACGAATCCCGGCCGCGGTGGCCGCTTTATGGAGGCGAAAATCTAAAACACCCGTGCGTCGTTAGTGAACTAACTTATCACGACGAAGAAATGAAACTCGCCGTAATTATAGACTCATCTTAGCGGCCAATCGTCTCATTTGTGTGGAGATATTTTAGGTTAAGCGTGAGTTACAGCCGTTTTTTGTAACCATATTCCCCTCGTTATATACTGCCCAGCTATTGACGGCAGACGCAAGTTCTTAATTGTGGCCAACCCCACGGTGAACTAAGTAATTATAAAAAGTAGATGAAAGTCGGCGTAATGATGGGGTCGTTGTAGCGGACATTTGTAGTGAGATTTTTTATTTTCTTTACAATATAATGAGAGCAACCATTCGAATAAATTGGCGCAGCTTGCCCTATTGGTGCAAGGCTGGAGAAACAGCAGATCTGGCGGCCCCTCTCCCTTCGTCGGAGACCTGGCTGTGGCGCCTCGCACGGATTTCCGAACTTGCCGCTGAAAGTTCTCCATGATTGGCCGGCCCGGATCGTTTTGTCCGCAGTCTTTTACACCTCTCCCAAAGCGGACCGCGTTAGCACGCGCTATAGAACCCGCGGCCACCAACTTCGCTAACTAGGAGTCTGCAGCGCGAACTCTGCGCCGGTGCTCCCCACTTCACGAGCGAAGGCACGTGAACTGGTGAGGAGAACAGCACGCGAGAGATGATGCCACGAACACTGGCCAGAGTGATCTCGAGCGCCGACCCCGGGCGCTCCTTACAAGGCACACGCTCACGTGCGCTCGGTCTTAGCATTTTCGCAAGCTGTTCACGTGGCTCAAGCTCACGAGCAAGCGTGGCCGACGCCGGGCGCTCCTCACGAGGCGCACGCTCACGCGGGCTCGGCTGGGCTGAGTTTTGTGGTAACGCTGGATGGCGGAACTAAAAGCTGAAACAGCTCTGCAGTTAAGTTTTCTGTCGACTGAGCCATTGGGGGGGGGGGGGGGGGGAGGTATAAGGTATACAGGTTGGCTGTTAAAACTTTTGGCACAGACCCACGCTCGACCATTACTCCACAAGCAGCTGCCGTGCCTACGGCGTGTCTATCCAAAACATCCCTAGCGCACCCCTCTTGCATGGGCGACCAGGACCATTCGGCCCCTGCTCCCACTCGGAGAGGGTCCCCCTAGTCGGGGTATGTATGTACCCTGGGTAGGTACCCTGGGATTCACAGGCCGTCCCGGCCCTTCCCGCCATCCGGCGCTAAGGTTGCAAAGTCGGCGCTGGTCAGCTGGCCTGCCCACTGCTCGTAGTATTGGAGTTCCAACACAGCCCATTTATCACCCCTAATCCTGTAAGAGACGAGATGAAGGCAAAAAAAAAAGCACGTCAGCGCCACCATGTCAGGAGCGGCTCGGAATGCGGACACGTGGTACAAGCCACCAACGCCGCGGCTTTCGCGTGTGGATAGAATACAAGACTAGGGTTCCTCCTCGCCCAGACCTCTTGTGTGCGCCGCCACGGCAGGCGTGGCCCCGGGGGTGGTGTCGTGGTTGAAGCTTACCCCGCCACTGCTTTCGCGGGGCTGGTAGAACAGAACTCATGCATAGAAAACTGCGTATTCTCTTGACGATCGTCCAGTTTTGAGCAGCGCGGCGCAGTAGGGAACAACCAAAACTGTGGGTGAGCCCACAAACGTGCAAACCAATTATGTAACTAGCAAGGAACCGCTAGCTACACAAAGAATAATACGCACTATATGACAATTAGGCAATACGGAGTTTCGGACCCCAATTTTTTAGCGCGGCAGCCCTCGCTCCAGCGGAGCGATTACCGGCATACTGGGACACGTGATCCACCACCAGCAAACAATGCATCTTGCAGGCTCTCGCAACGTTCGCAAGTACTCATCAAATGAGATCTTCCGACTGATTTTGCAGAATATATGTATACTCTACAATAATTACAAGCATGATTTGGGATGGTCAAAAATCTGAAGTACTGGAAGCGTTTTCTTTTGACATTTGAAACAAAAAATCCTTGCCGCTTTTGAGAGTGTACTGTAATCTTCCCACAAATAGCTGAGTTTTATAAGTCACAGCCGGCACGGGGAGAGGCTCGCCTACGGATGAACGAAAATACTCAGCTGTCAAAAAACCGCGTCCCTGTTGTCTGGGCCATTTCTATATTTTACACTTACTCTCTGTAGGTGGTAAGCGATCATCACGCATGCTGTTGGCCAGCGAGACGCCCCGGGACGACTAGGCGTTGAAATCGTGAGGAACGCGATGTCCACCAGCCTGGCAAACTTCGGTAACTGGTTTCCGTTTGCGGGAAGCTGTCCAACTGACGCGTCAGAGTGAAAATAATCTCTCAAATCCACAATCTTATTCCACGATGCGAAACGTAATCATCGTCAGCCTATTTAGGGCCACTGCAGGACGGACACCCTTGACCTCCACTCGCTCCTGTCCTACGCTGTCCGAGTCCGTTCGTTGGCATCGAATTTTCTTGTTTCGTTCCTTCATCGTGTTATTGGCCTTCTTTTAGACCCGTCTCTGTGTACCCACTGTATCACCCTGGTAATGGGCCAGTTGCCATTTCACCCAACTACGTGGCCAGCCCAAGTACATTTCTGTTTCTTAATTTTAACTGCAGAGCTGTTTAATTCGAGCGTTATCCGTCCGTCGCACCGAAAAACCCCGCGATGCGATGACGCCACCTGGCGTTGCCTAGCAACCCCTGGCGCAGCTGTGCATTGCATCGCGCTCGCTTCGCTATAGCCTAGGCATGGCTCCACCGAGCCTCATCGGCGCCCGTGAAGCCGTGACGTCACTGTGCAACACATGGTATAAATGCTCGTGTGCAGCGATGTCGTACAGGCTGGCACTTAACTTCCGCCACGTGAGAAGCTCGCGAAAAAATACCAAGAAAAAAGACCGAGCGCACGGGAGCCTGCGCCTCGTTTAAAGCGCCCGACGTCGTCCGGCTCGACCTTCGAGAACACTCTGGCCAACGTCGTGACATGATCTCTTGCGTGCTGTTCTCCCCGCGAGTCCACGTGCGTTCGCGCCTATAGAGTGGGGAGCACAGACGCCGAGTTCGCGCCAGGGATGCCGAGTTCGCGCCAGGGACGCCGAGTTCGCGAAGCCGGTAGCCGCGAGCGCCTTCTAACGCGGTCCACTTTGGGAGAGATGTGAAAGCCTGCGGACTTTGTAAAACGATCCGTGCCTGCCAGTCATGTAGAACTTTCAGCGGCAAGTTCGGAAATCCATGTGAGGGGCAATAGCCGGGTCCCCGACGTAGGGACAGGCCGCCAGCTCAGCTCTTTTTGTAGCAGGGTGGCGACTTGGGCTAGTTGGTGCTCTTGCATCTTGGGGAACAGCACGAAATAACGCGAAATAAACTCTGTTAAAGGTCGTGCCGGTCAGTGGAGAACGCAGTTGCTGTGACGGATACTAGGAGGTTGCTGTGGTGTAATGTTTCTACTCAGTGGCTTTGTTCTCATTTGCCTCCCACTTTGTCTGAAGGTAACGCGGCAAACTAATGTGACCCTTTGGTTACGCATTCTTTCGTAGAGGTTGGTTTTGCTCCTTGATTAAATTGGTTTCAGAGAAAATGCACTGCAAAAAATTCAGTGATGTATACACGTGGTTTAGAGAGCATCAATGTTTTACTTTGGAAGGTATTCGACTAATCTTTGTGACTTCAATGAGCATGTCCCACCTGGTTTTCGGCCTCTAGTTTTTGCCAACAACGCCTATGATCAACTTTGCTATTATGAGTACTGATTTGCTAGTTACAGCCGTTCCTTGTAGATAGATTGTATGATAACGAAGCGCGGAAAGTCGTCGGAGCTTCTGAAGTATAAGTTCGCTAGGGGTTTGGAAATTGCACCAGTTCGGATCGTTTTCGGGGGCCCGATCATTTGGAGGGGGGGGGGGGTAGCTGGATACCCCGGACGGCACAGTAAAAGTGGGGCACATATACAGTCCACTGAGTGTACACTAGTGGTCACAAAGAATTTGGAGCTCCGTGCCTGCATGGTTGACATACAAGGAGCCCATCTGCCGGAGCTCAAACATAGCTCTGACGGTCACCGCTTTTGGTTTCTACCCTTTGCCTCTAAACACTGGACCGTGGTTGGATACAGCTTCCGTATGGGGTCCGCGGCGTTGCCATTCATCGTAATTAAGGTTGCTCAAACTGCTCCGCGCAGGATGCGTTAAGGCTGCACCGTAATGAATTTAGTTCGTGTAACGCCAGGGCTGTTCGCTTGTTATTTCTTGTGTTTTCTTTTAACCCCAAAGTTATTTTTGAGATATCAAAGTCACAGTAATATAAAACATAACAAATGGATCATCTGCGCAACAATTTACCTGATGGGCCGAGCTCGTAACAGCCGCACTTTTGAATGAAGTAACTTGAGAATTCGCCAAGTTCTACTTAAACCGTGTGCTGCTGCGTCATGATGCACTTGGAGTGATGGTCATTATATCGCCGGAGGGACTGCACGGCAGAGCTCATGGTAAGGTGTTACGCCAAAGCAATGCACACCACAGACGTACAGAAAACCTCAATGAAACCCTCGTGGCTCAAATGGCCGTGTGCTACGTTGACCAAGAAAATACCCGGGAGGCTGAAGCCGTGAAACGTGGCAGACGGGGTATAAACCGAGCAAGACAGGCAATGCGCCACTTCATATTCCGCGAAAGCCCTCTTTGATAACCGTATGGACACATCACGTGTAGCAAAATGTTCCAGACCTGAAAATTAGCCTTCCCTTTTGAAAGGGCAAGAAACGGTTCCTTAATGTCCTTGTCAGCCACCTTCTTGGTAAACTGGGCTGATGTAGTTTCCCACTCTGGCATAGCGCTGGCCCTGCGGAGAAACCTGGTCCATATCGGAGTGCAATGAGTTTGGACACTACGGCCCCGCGTTGTTTATTAGTGCCCAATTATGCCCCCGCGGTGTGCCACTGTGCACATGGCCAAGCGACTCTGCTGCAACTCGCGAGGACAACTTTTTTGCCACGAGCTTCTTTGTGCACTAGGGACACAACCCTGGCCTTTTGCGGGACCCCTTTGACGACATGTCTTTTCCTGGGCTTTGTTTCTCGCAGACGTGCCTCGCGCACCAGGCGAAATGCAAGAAAGAAATACGGCCATCGCTGGTAGTCGACTGTGGATTGCACTTGCTGCCCACAAGATCTGCCCATGGCCGCCTTGAGGAAAGCCATGGTCACCGCTGTTCTCATTCGTTTCTTAGCAGCGCGTCCAGCATACCGCCAGCCCCCATGCGTGCTCTCGAACCTAATCTATAGACCCAGAAAACAAGTCCAGAAACCCCTTCCTCCAGTACGCACCCCCTCAAGGTGGCCAACCTACCACCGGCGCGCCTTCATTTGCGCCCGGTGTGGTTTTCCTTCTAACTGGGTTTCGAGCTGCTCTGGCCTATTTCGTCCTCCTTTCCCGGCTACGACCACGTAGGCACGGAGCCCCCGCGGCCACGTACACAAAGCGACTCTGGTCCCGCCGGATTCCGAGTCAAGAGATCCAAAAAGTCAAAAGATCCAAAGAGTCAAAAGGTCCAATATTGGATCTTTTGACGCGTTGGATCTTTTGACTCGTTGGATCTTTTGACTCACTGTGGACCTTTCGACCCGTTGGATCTTTTGACTCGTTGGATCTTTTGACTCGTATTGGACCTTTTGACGCGGCTAAGGCGAGTCAAAAGGTCCAACGAGTCAAGAGGTCCAATATTAGACATTCTGACTTCTATCTTTTGACGGGGCTAAGGCCAATCAAGTGATCTAGTCTCTTTATGAGCCTCACCTTGGCGTACTTTTGTTTGCTAAGGGCCAAGATTATAACTCCGTTGCCTCTTCGTTTTCCTTACAAGGGGCGTGTTCATTCGTTCTAAGCACCAATTTCCGAGCCATATATGCTAGTTTTTCTTTCAAGTATATGCATGTTGCTCTCATACAAAAATACGTTTGCGTCACGGGCATGGGAAATTATTTCAGTGGTTAAGCGAACATTGACAATGCCATTTACCGGCTCCGGTCTTTTCAGTACAGGGCGTTTAGGTTTCGGGGCCTTTCGGTACACGGAGCTTTCGGTACAAAAACATATTCAAGTGCGCGTTGTAGGCAGCAAGATGTGTGCGTCGGAGCAGTTGTAGACACAAAATCGTACTTATTTATTACTCGTGTTCGTGCTCGTAATTCTGCGTTATTTTAACGTAGTGAAAAGGTCATGCGGCCTTCCCAATGAAGCACTATTTATCTGCGGACTTGTTGCCGTAATAACTGTAGCTTTGAGATAATATTATTGTTGCGTATATCGCTTTCTTTTTAGCGACTTATTATCATCATATCTTTGTTTAAAAATCAGTGACGTTAACAATTTTTTTCCACTTTCGAGTACCTGTGATAAAGCTGCGTAATTGATCGCCTTCGCTAGGGGATAGGAACCAGTCGCTTTCTAACTCAATCACAAACAACTTGTAATTTTTTTGGCATTTTGCATCCATGTGCTCTTCTGTTTGCTGGTAACACAACGCGCATAATGCCTTATTACGGATGCGTTACCAAGGGCACCTTCTCTACCTCACCGGACGTTTCTGTCCCGGCGTCACCCCCATTTCCAGGAAATCGGTGTGTTTAGTGTGTTTGTAGTTTGAAATGCCCAAAGGCATTGTTAATGCTTTCTGGAACATACATAGATTTAATTTGCAGAAAGAAGAGGTCATTTGTGATTTTCGGCGTTCTTCCTCAAAGCATACTGGCCATACTTTGGCCGTGGCTTTGTTCTTATCCGAGACCAATGTCAGCATCAGCTCCCCACCGCCTGTAGCTCTCTAGCTGCACAAAATGGAAAATGGAAGCGAAGCCACACAAGCAGGGGTTGGCACTACACTATCGAGACTGTAAAAAAAGAGACACGCGGACTGCAACTAGCGGCTTCAGGTTATCATGACGTACTTCAACCCAGGTCGCCTGGAAACCTAGTAACCAGCTTCCCAAAGGGTAGCAATGTAGCACGGCTATTCGAACTCTTGATTTTTTGTGGGTGTAATCATGAGCCATATAAGGGTCATTTATTTGATGGATATTGACTTTGATAAACGAGATGCAAGAACATTTGTCCGGAATATTTTCAGCAGCAATCATACAAGTCAGCGCAGCGTAGCCGAACATGAGCGACATGTGGTTGTGGCTCCTCGACATCGCTGAAGCTCACATTCTACATAAGCAATAACTGCCAAAATATTCTAATGTAATAGTATCAAATGACAGAGGAGCGAGAAACGAGAACAACCTGAGAAAATAATCAGAAATAAAAACAAGCTTGATGAATGGTGTTGTTCATAACTTTCAAATTAGCCACGGCTTCATTCGGCGCGCCAAGTGCATATCTTCTACATTTAGAAGTGAAAGTTCAAGTATGGGAGCGAAAATAACACTAAAAATACAATAAAATGACGCAGTCTATAAATTGCACACCCTAGCCATGGCTCCGAAGGTTCTCATAATTCGTCGGACCTTCTGACGCGGTTTCGGAATTATTGGACCTTTTGACCCCTTGGATTTCCTGACTCGTTGGATCTTTTGACTCGCTTTGGACCTTTTGGCTCATTGGATCTTTTGACTCTTTGGACCTCTTGACCCATATTGGACCTTTTGACCCGTTGGATCTTTTGACTCGGCTGTCACGTGATTATTGGATCTTTTGACTCTTTGGACCTTTTGACTCTTTGGATCTTTTAACCATAAGCGGTCCCGCCGCCCTTTCTCGGCACCCTCCCTTTCCCGGTGCGCGTCCCCAGCTCGGAGGCTCCCATTTCCTTCACCGTAAATTTTCTCTACGCTCTTCGTACCTCAAGACGCGTTCCGTGAAACATGAGCCTTAAAACCGCTAAATGAACGTGCAAGCCTGGCCATGCGTAATTTCTAGGCGCCCATGCGGCAAAGCCGTGCTCTGTCGAGATATGAATGGAGAGGAGAGGTTTTCAAAGCTGCAGTTGGGACCTAAATGTGAGGCCTCAGCCTCCGCTATTGGCCAAGTTTGGGGAGCGTGAAAATATAGCGAAGGTTGAGCAATCTTGGTGACGGTACTGGCGATACCGCGGACCCCGAGCCCCCATACTCACGCTGTAACGGACCGTGGTAATGAGTTTTAAGGTGAAGGGTAGAAACCTCAAACGGTGGCCGTCGGAGCCCAGGTCAAGCTCCGGCGGATGGGCTCCCTGTCTGTTTACCAGGCAAGGAGCTCCGGGACCTCTCAAGCTATTAGGGTAAGGTTTGAGAAGAAAATACCCCCGTCTCCTACTTTTTCCAATGCCACATGGATAAATCGAAACCCCCCCGTAAACCCGATCGGTCCCTGAAAAGGGGCCGCACCGATGTTACGTACCCACCCCTTCCAACTTTCACTCTCCCGAAACCTGATAGTTATCCCCGATTCTTGATTATCGAATCCCTTGAAAAAGACAAGCCAGTTGCCTCAATGTCCGTGTTTCTGATTACAAAATTCATAGAAGGAATAATCGGTAAACACTACAAAGCCAAAAAGCAAAGAACTGGAGAGTTGCTGGTAGAAGTCACCACCCAGCAACAGGCCACAAATCTCCTGAGCCAGACCCGTATAGCCGATCTTGGCATCAAGGTCACGCCCCACCGCAGCCTCAACAGCTCGCAGGGCGTGATCTGAGTCAGATCTGGCAAACGAGACGGAAGCCGATCTTCTAGAAGGCCTGAGAAATCAGGGTGTGACGGCAGTCAGGCGGATATCTATAAGGCGAGATAATAAGGAAATACCTACCAGGCACATCATTCTCACATTCGACCGTTCAACTCTTCCAGACTATATCAATGCAGGATTCATCCGGGGCTCTGTCCGAGCGTAAATCCCGAATCCGCGGCGCTGTTACAAGTGCCAGCGGTTCGGGCATGGTACCAACTCGTGTCGGGGCCAACTAACCTGCGCCAAGTGCGCGCAACAAGGTCATCAGTCTGATAATTGTCCCTCTAATCAATTGCTTTGTGTGAATTGCCAAGGACCTCACGGCGCGTATTGGCGAGCCTGCGAGACATTCAAAATTGAAAAGAAAATCATCAACGTCAAAGTCACGGAAAACATCCCCTTCCCGGAGGCGCGAAAGAGGTTCGCCTCTTTTCCCCTGGGGAGGTACGCCGACGCAGCTCGCCGGGGGGCGGAGCGGCGTCTGGTTTCGGCGGGGACCCAGTTCAGCGAGTCTGACCTGGTCCCTCCCCCGCCCCCCCTCCCCTGGGGTGCCTCAGGCAGCCCAATCCGTCGCCACGCCGCTTGCTGAGGCAGCAGCGGTTGTGGTGACAACTCCCCCCCCCCCCCCCCTTCGAGGGTTGCCCCGGACAGCCCAACCAGCCTCTGCACCGCTCGCTCACCCAGCAGCGGCTGTGGTGACAACAACGTCTGTTGGGGATGCCGTTGCATCCACTGCTTCCTCTCCACCGGCCCAAAGCACATGCAAGGGCACGGAGATGGAGACGGAGGCAGTCGCAGCGGCCCCCTTCCCCGCCTCAGTGCCTGTGACATCTGTGGTGCTCCCAACGCCTTCGGCACTGGCAGCGCAGGCAAAGAATACCCGAAAGGGTACCACGTCAAGGGGGCCCAGTCCGCTGGGCACCCCCTTGCCTTCAGATGATGACATGGACGTCGAGCCCTTCCGGCTTTCATCGCAGCGGAAGGAACGGGCTGCGACGTCCAGGTCAGGAAAGAAGGCCAGAAAACCCCTTCCAAGAGTCCAAGCCCCGAAAGACCCTACATAAATAATGACACTCCAGTAGCTCTGAACACATAATAATGGGAACAGAAAATATTGTTCAATGGAACTGCAGAGGCCTTCTGAATAATCTTGACGATGTGTGTGAGATTCTGCATGCTAATCAGCCAAGTTTAATGTGTGTCCAAGAAACGCATTTAAATTCCAATCAATCAAATTTCTTAAATAGCTATATGGTATTCAGAAAGGATAGGGTTGGCTGCACACACTCTTCGGGCGGTGTAGCCATAATAGCCAGGAAATCCCTAGCATGCCACCCTATCACTCTGAACACCATCCTTGAGGCTGTAGCAATACGCACAATAATTTTTAATAGGTTGATAACGGTATGCTCCATATACATTTGTCCTGATTTTGTGCTTTCTAGCTCTGACTTCGAGGCGCTGGTTGACCAGCTGCCCGAACCATATATCCTAACAGGCGACCTTAATGCGCACAACTCTCTTTGGGGCTCTTCACGCACGAATGCCCGAGGTCGCCTGATAGGTAAATTCCTTACATCTTCAGGAGCATGCCTCTTCAACCAAAATAAGCCCACATACGTTAATATAGGACACAACACACACTCATATCTTGACTTGGCTGTTGGCTCCGCAGTTCTTTTTCCTCTTCTCGAGTGGGGTGTAGGCACTGACCCATATGGCAGTGACCACTTCCCCACCTCACTAACATACATAGGTAAAGGCCCAAGCAGTCCATCTTCCCACAACAGGTTCAAAGAAGCAAGAGCTAACTGGAATACATTTACCGAGACATCCAAACTACACCACACACCCATAGGACACCTACACATTGAAGAAGCTACCCAACTGCTCACGGCGCACCTCCTCGACGCCGCCGAAAAGTCCATTCCCCACGCCTCTGGTACCCCGCGCAACCAGCGGAGGCCGTGGTGGAATGAGGACTGTAGGCGGGCGCGAGAGGCCCAGAACAAGGCGTGGGGTATCTTTCGTCGGTATCCCACGTCGAGTAACCTCCTCTTGTTCAAACGGGCCAAGGCGGTTGGAAAACGTGTGCGCCGTGGGGCAAAACGAGAGAGTTGGCACTCCTTCTTGACATCCATAAACTCGTACACAGACACACACAAAGTCTGGACACACATACGTAAGCTCAAAGGACAACAGACACACAGCCTGCCCCTGGTTAGTACAACAGGGGACACACTGGAAGACCAGGCTAACACACTTGCACAACACTTCGAACACGTGTCCAGTTCAGCACACTACACAAACACTTTCATGAAACACAAAACATCTGCGGAGAAGTCACTGCGTGATAGCAACAAGTCGCACACTTCTTACAATTCTCCTTTCTCAATTCATGAGCTGAAGGCAGCCCTGGCAACATGTAAGCCTTCAGCTCCAGGTGCAGACAAAATCACATACACCATGATACAGCACCTACACTCAGACACCCTTGAAACACTTCTACATCTATACAATAACATATGGCTTTCGGGGCACATTCCTCGCTCTTGGAGGGAGGCCATAGTAGTGGCTTTCTTGAAGGAAGGGAAGGACCCTTCCTCTCCCGCTAGCTATCGGCCCATCGCCCTTACAAGCTGCCTGTGCAAGCTCCTCGAGACGACGATAAACAGGAGACTTGTGTACTTTCTTGAGTACAACGGTCTTCTCGAGGGCTGCCAGGCAGGCTTCAGGGCGGTGCGATCTACAAATGACCAACTTGTCGCCCTTGAATCATACATAAAGGACGCTTTCATTCACAAACAGTTTTGCACAACGGTGTTTTTTGTCCTTGAGGAGGCATATGACACCACCTGGCGCTACGGGATCCTCGGTGACCTGAAGTCATTTGGTGTCTCAGCGAACATGATGAACATTCTTGCTAGTTATTTGTCCGAAAGAACTTTTTGTGTGAGAGTTGGTAGCGCACTCTCAAGGGTTCATGTACAAGAAAACGGCGTTCCGCAAGGTGGAGTTTTAAGCTGCACTCTTTTCATAGTTAAAATGAACTCCCTTGGGAAGGCATTGCCACGTACAATTTCTTATTCCATGTATGTAGACGACGTCCAGGTATCTTTTAAATCATGCAATATGTCCATCTGTGAGCGTCAAGTCCAGCTCGCTGTCAAAAAACTTGCAAGCTGGGCAGACAAGAATGGGTTTCAACTTAATCCAGAAAAAAGCACCTGTGTTGTCTTGTCCAGGAAGTGTGGTATCCATCCGGACCCAGACATTACACTTAATGGCGTTTCGCTTGCTGTGAGGAAGGAAAACAAGTTTTTAGGAGTGGTGTTGGATGAAAAACTTACATTCATCCCTCACATTAAGCAGTTGAAACATAAATGTCTAAAGGCTCTCAACATTCTTAAAATCTTGTCACACCAGTCCTATGGAACGGACAAGCAACTCATCTTACGTATTTTTACAAGCCTAGTGGGGTCCCGATTGGGCTATGGGAGCGTCATTTATGGGTCTGCAACGAAAACGGCACTGAAAATGCTCGACCCAGTGCTGCATCTGGGTCTTCGCCTTGCATGTGGTGCTTTTCGCACTAGCCCAGTCGAGAGCCTCTACGCCGAGTGTGATAAATGGTCCCTATATCACCAGAGGATTTACATGGATTTGTAGTATGCCTCGAAAATCATGGCCCTGACTAACCACCCTTTTAATTCCACCATTAATAACACATCCTCCCAACAACTGTTCTTAAATCGTCCATCCATCTCTCTGCCTTTTTCACTTAGGGTAAGAGAGGAAGCCTCTGAGCAGGAGGTACCCTTTTTAGACATTCACAAGACACCCATCCCCGATTTTATACCACCATGGAATCTGCGACCTGTGCTCTGTGACCTGTCTTTTACGCATCTTGATAAGAACAGGGCACTAAGAATTGCTATTCAGCAGCATTTCATGTATCTGCAGGATAAATACCGGGGTTCTGAGTTTTTCAGTGATGCTTCCAAAACATTCACTGCGGTGTCCTGTGCTGCTCATGGACACAATTTTGAAGGAGGTAGAACCATGTATGCAAAGACAAGTATTTTTTCGGCAGAAGCATATGGCATCTTTCTGGCTGTAAATCACATAGTTGAACATAATATTCCTAAATCCATCATCTATACAGATTCGCTGAGCGTCTTCCGTGCATTATCATCCGGAAAGTCATCGAAAAACCATGTAGTTAAGCTTGTCTTGAAATCAATTATGCTGGCGCATTCTTCAAACCTTGAGGTGACTGTGTGTTGGGTGCCAGGCCACTCTGGCATCGGCGGAAATGAACTGGCGGATGAAATGGCCGCCAATGCTGCACTCCGAAACACAGTAAACATAACAACACTACCTTGCACAGACCTCAAGCCACACATAAGACAGCAACTCTGTAAAACTTGGCAAGCAGACTGAAGCGAACAGACAGACAACAAACTACACGTCATAAAACCACACTTGGGACAATACACTACTGACTCACACAACAGGCACATTGAAGTTACCTTAGCTAGATTACGGATAGGCCATACACATGTAACGCACTCGCACCTGCTCACGGGATCTCCAAGACCCCTGTGTAGCAGGTGTGGGGAGGGCCTATCCGTAGTCCACATACTCATACAATGCAAGGCACTTGACGCAACACGACACAAACACTTCAGAGAACTCTACAGACAACATGTTCCCCTACACCCATCGTTGTTTCTGGGTGACGATGCCATGGTTTCTGTGAAACGCGTGTTTAAGTATTTGTCAGACGTTAAGTTTTTAAACCTCATTTCTTATCATGCATAATCAAATCTGGCCCTATACACCAGCCATCACCATTATATTTTTTTTTATCTTACAATGTCCGGTTTACACGTTTTATACCTACCTTTTGTGGTAATCACTTCTTCTCATTAAATAACTTCTCTGGCGCTCTTTGCCCTCGTTGGCCTTGCGCCATTAAACACCAACCATCATCAAAATATACCGTAGGCACTATCCGTGAGTAACTAGGGCCGTGAAAATGAATTGGATCGGAACTCTAGAGCCTATATTTAAACGTTTTATTTTTGCAATTTTGAGGTACGTTCTTTTTGTTTCCAGTTCAGAGACAGTAGACGCATATTCAAGTTTTAGGGGTGCATATATGGTTAGAAGCTGGCACTCCAAAGCTGCTGATTGCCAGTTTCGCTTGGTACAGAAGAATATAGAGTTTGAAGAAAAGAATCATGACTAAGCTCAGTCCGCTGTACAGGCACATCCGCGTTATTCATTGTCTCTACAGGTAAATGGCGAATTTCAATGTGTCGTGCTTCTTTCAGATTGTCTTGCCAGTTGATGTTAGCAGTGTTTTTTTTTCTTCACACGCGAGTGTTTATTACTCCCCCTCATCTACAGCACTGTTTCTTTCCTGTTGATCCTCGCCTTTCCGTTTATAGGCTACCGGGCTAAAAGAATGTCATTGGTATCCTAGTTCGCAAAGACCAAGTGCAGCGGGCAAGAAATGAGAAAATTTGGATGTCGCACGCCTGAGTCAGCGATGTATGCTTATGCTGACATGAATAGGCCCCGGAAACGGAAAAAATGGCCCCGGAAAAAATGGTCCCGGAGAAAATGGTCCCGGAGAAAATGGTCCCGGAAAAAATGGTCCCAGTGACCATCTAGGAAAAAATGGTCCCATGGCCCAGCCAACGTGTTTCCCTTCGTCCGAGTTAGTCCGATATGAACTTTGTTGCGGTTTGATTTTGTCCCTTTGCGTTTTAGCTAAAGGTTTGAGAAAGATCGAATGCTTTAATATTCCTATTAGGGGTAACAAAGAAAATTGGGTAGACAGACAGACGGACGGACGGACGCTTTGATGGATGGATGGATGGATGGATGGATGGTAGGGCTGATCATGGATTAAACATTTGAATGCAAGTAATTGGATTAAAACCGCACAAGCAACTGCGAGGCCTGGAACCGTCGGTTTAGTAGCTTAGTCGAACACAGCCATCTCAGTGTCTGGAAGGTCATAGAAGCTCTACGCTGCGAGGTTTCGTCAGTATCGGTGAAAATTGCACAAAAAGCCGTGGGAGCTCCATCAAAGAAGCGCACAGCGTCGTCCCGGGTCTAGGACATTTTGGTGCAAGGTATATCGGTGCAGGACGTTTCGGTGCAGACATTTCGGTGTACGGATATTTCGGTGTACGTACATATCGGTGTATGGATACCGTTTCGCTGCAAGGACACCTCCGTGCGCAAACATTTCGGCGACCGAATTATTGTGTGCTTGCTTGTTTGAAACAGCCATTATATTTTTATTTTCGCTTAACATGGGTTATAGACAACAATCTAGCGCAGCGCTTGCATTTTTAGATTGGTGCTGTCTTCAATTTTTTCCGGGTATTTTTAGAAACTGAAAATTTCTATATTTTTCTTTAATACCTCGTCCATTTTAGCAAGACAAACGTTCTTGGTTCGATTAACCGGCTTTACTCGAACAAGACTTTTTCGTGCCTTGACTTCGGGACCAATTTTTCCGGGACCATTTTTTCCTACCTTTGATTTGGGACCATTTTTTCCGGGACCATTTCTTCCGGAACCATTTTTTCCAGGACCATTTTTTCCGGGACCATTTTTTCCGGGACCATTTTACTTGCGCCCTCACGTCGCGGTGGCATTTGATATAGTTGGGGTGAGAGGGGGGAAAGCTTTTGATTTAGGTACGCGCCACAAAGCAACCGAATCACAAAATGGCGCGTTGTGCGTGTTCACGATTTGGTGTATTTTTAGCCGCCGCAGTTTATTTCGGATGGAAATGCCGCCATTTTCAGGTGGGTGGGGTAAACTGCGCGAGGCGCAAAACCAGAAGCGCTCTTGCAAAGTTCCACTTGCAGAATGCGTCCTCCCGGACCACCAGCATTCACGAATGTTCCCGCTATTGGGCTTGCTGGCGGCGGCGAAACGCCCTTCGCACAAGAAGTTGAGAGAGCGCTTCGCCCGGGCCTTTTTATTAGCGTGCGGGGGAAGACTGCTCCCACGGGCACCGGTTGCGTGGCCTCGCTGTGCGCCAATATCTCCGCAAAGCGTCGCCGCCTTATCCTACCCACGGAGCCCCTTAATTGCTGGCCGCTGACGCGGCCGCCGGGCCAGCCTGCGAACGCGCCGGCCGCCGAGCTTCCGGTGACAGCGTTATTGACTGCAATGGTCCGCTGGATTGACGATCGCGACCAGGTTGCTTGCCAGCCCTGGTCACGTCCCTCCTCTCCGGCCTCGGCCGCACGCCGGCGGAGAAAACGAGTCCGACCGCTTCCTTTGCGCGACAACTGCCTCTGTTCTTCTTGGCCAAATGGTATTAACTTTTCACTCCGCGTGGCGGCTGTCTTTCCGGTGAGCGCTGCGGCCCCCGATGCACCGAGGGAAGCGGCCTGCTCCTTTGGCCGCGCCTCGTTTCCCTCGCTGCTCTGGCTGCAGCTCTATATCTCCTCGCGCAATCCGGCCATTCGGTTGCAGGTTGGCTGCTGTTGCTGTTGGGCAAATAAGCTGTGGGTCACGAATGGTGACCCCTTGCATGCCTTCGCCACTACTGGTTACACACAAAAATTGTGTGATTGCTCTATGATTCATCATGATTTAATAATCAATAATTCATTGATAGACTGGTAAATTTAAGAGTCGAGTGATCTTGTGGCGTCTTATGTCTGCAATTATAAAGTAGGTAAAAACTGATATTGAAAATTTGGTGTCACGTGCCCAAGTTACCCCTGCGCTATGAGGCGCCTTAGTTGAGGGCTACGGATTAATTTCATTAATTTAGGTCGCCTGGGGATCTTTAACGTGCGTTCAAATACCAACACACGGGTGTTTCGACGTTTTCGTTTTTCGCGTCGATCAAAAAACATCCGCCGCGGACCCGTGTCTTCGGTCTCAGAGGAAGAACGAGGGCGTCGCGCACTTTCCCCGTCGAATAAGGCACCACAAGGAACTCGCAGAGGCTCCGCTTTCCGATCAGGATTTAAGAGTTGTGCATGACTAGGCGCTGGGGACAAAAACACAAGTTTAGTGGCAATATCATGCCCCGCTAAAAAAAATCATGCAAGCTCATGGGAAACTAATTTCGAAAAGCACTTCAAACTCGATGCTCTGCTTTTTTTTTTTTTTTTTTCATAATGGGTGCTTAAATCGGGGTTCCGAAAGTAAAATGAAATACAGATTGGGTCACTTAATATTCGGCGTGTCGGTGAATATTTTCACCGCCGATCCGTGCACCGAGCAGAGAGGGACAGCGCATGAGAAGAGGGGTGACGCCAGACGAGCCGGCGGCAGCGTTGGCTAGCATGGCGCTCCGTTCTCACCGCTGCCCAACCAGAGGCGCCCGTCGCGTCCCTGTGCGCTTTGTCAAACTCAGTCCTCGGCGAGTGCAGGGCCGAGTAGGCAGTGTGTTCGTGTTGTGGCGGTGTGTTCTTCTCTCATAGCGTTAAGTGTGCGCTGCTCCATCAAGGTAAATATAAATGGTAGCGAAGCTTCGGGCGAAAAGCGGTTCAGAACCTATTGCCAGCGACATCAACATGGGGGGTTATGGGAGTGGCGATTGAAGCTGATTGAAGCGTGACTAGGTGAGGAGGGAACAAACACTAATAACAAAAAACCAAGTTTTATTCAACAATAAAACAATGTTTATATTTTACTAACGATATTTATTTCTGAATCAAATCACATTTATACTGGCACAGTGTACAAAGAATTCATGAAAGTGTTGTTTATTTTCAAAAACTTATTTGTAGCGACCTCTGAAGAATGGAACATGTCATTGCTCTGTGGTGCAGTCCTTGTAGTGATCGAAAGGCGCGCCTAAAGTTCGTCTGCTAGGAAACGCCTCTCACGTGTTTTGGTGGTGTGCATTTGCATTCGTTTTTTCTTGTTAATTTGGTGTGCACTTAATTTTTGCTGTGCGTGGAGTTGCGAATAAATGAATAAAGCTTTATTGGGAAACTTCCAGCCGGGTTAGGTGCCCTCAATTTAGGGCACCTCCAACAAATTTCTTTACGAAATCTGCAAGGCGGCGTTTGTCGTTTAGGGCTGGTGATTGGAGTGCTGCTCTCCCTCCGGGGAACGGGCTGCATCCTTCGAAGATGTGGTCCTGGTTGAGGGCCTTGGAGCACTTTGGGCAGCTGGGGGTTGGCGTTCCGTTGTAGAGGGCCACTCTGGCTGGGGTTAGGAGGGTACCCGTTTGCGCTTGCCTAAAAAGTACTTGTTCGTGTTTCGATAGTTGTGGATGTGGGCGAGCGTACGGGTTAGGGTGATTGCGGAGGTCTTGGAGAGTAATGGGTTTCGGAGACGTAGGTTCCTGGGGCTGGCTGCGGTTGCAGGGAGCCCGGAGAGCGGTGTCTCGGGCGAGCTTGTTGACTCCTTCATTGCCCTGCAGCCCGGCATGACCAGGCACCCAGTAAATCCTTACGTCTCCTTTGGTGTTTTGAAAGAGGCTGTGTGCGCTAAGTGGGATGTTATTGTGTAGTATGCGGGTGCATGCTTCTTGTGAGTCAGTATAGATGTTAAGGGGACTGTGTGGTGATGCATGGTGGACAATGGCTTTACCAATAGCGTGGGTTTCTGCTTCTGTGCTATTAAGGCAGGGACATATATGTCGGAGGAGGAGAAGCGAGCCTCGCACGTACTTACTGCCCAGGCCCAGATGTTTTTAGTAGGGTGGCATGCCGCGTCCGTGAACACATGTTTTAAAGCAAAGCTTTTTACCTCTACCCCCCCCCCCCCCCCAGGGTTCTTTCGCGACCGTTGGTGTCACCAGAAAACTCCAGCGAACAAATAAAAGAATTTACTGGCACCGCCGGGAATCGAACCTGTAACTAATAGACTAACAAAGTGAGAGCCCGTTGTCTTACCGATTTAGCTACGAACCCACGCGAAGACGGGAAGACAGGTGGTGTACTCACCAAGCACGTCTACGGGTTTACCCCCTGCGTTCTCGCTGAATGCCAAGTGAAAGCGTCACGCGAACACTCATGCCCGTCTAGCGGCCCTGTGCGCACTTTGCTCATGTGCTAAGAGTTACAAAACTTAAAGGAAGCTCACACCAATGCATCGCATCTCACTTCTAGTACGCCAATGTGCTAAAGCCTGTGGCCTCTAGTGTTCACGTAAACAATCGCAGCTCCTTGTCGTCCGCCCTCATGCCAAACCAAGGAATACATTCAAATACTCCTTGATGGCCAGGCCATCACTCCAAGCCCCAGCATCAAGATACTGGGCCTACATGTCGAGGTTAACACCACGAGTGACGTCTCCTTGCAGCACGTCAAACAAAGCATCAATCAAATCGTACACATGATCAGGCGAGTTGCCACGAAGAAGCAAGGCCTCAAGGAATCCGATACCTTTCGATCAATTCAAGTTTTTGTCCTCTCGAGAATCACTTACGTCAGCCCCCTGTCTTCTTTTCGACAAGGAAGACATAGAGATGCTTTATATAATGATTAGAAAGGCGGTCGAGCAGGCCATTGATCTTCTCATGAGTGCGTCAACACAGAGGCTGCTTAGCACGCGGCTCCACAACACAGTGCAAGAGCTGATAGAAGGCCATCTTTCTAAACAGAAGGTCCAACTCAGAACTGCGATGGGTAACCGCATGCTTCACCAGATTGGCTGGGCAGCCCAGAATGTCACTCCGCTTGACGTACTCCCAGACTCTTGGCGACTAAAACTAAATATGCTCCCTTTGCTTAGAAATATGAACCCCTCACATGACGAGGGTCACCAAAAAGCACGGGCTCAAGCGCTAAACACCACCCTCGGTGGGGATCATGCAGTTATCTACACAGACGCCTCCAAACATCGAGGGCAGCAATACGCCATCATCGTGGCTACCTCCAGAACCAACCTCCTTGCGTGTACCTCGCTTAGGACCCAAGAAATGACGGCAGCAGAAGAGGCAGCCATCACCTTGGCTCTCGCTCAACCAGGGGTTCGGAGGGTAGTCATCGATTCCCAGCAAGCCTACTGGAATTACCAGTAGGGTTGGGTGTCCTGACCAGCACTGCGTGTGCGAAAAAGCCATTCCCCAAACGGTTCCATTCAGCTCATCTGGACACCCCCTCACGCTTCAATGGAGGGCAACAAATACGCCCACCCAACAAGCCTGCGCTTTTGCCTCCCGTGCTATGGAGCTGCACGAGGACAGTCACCCGCTTGTCACGTTCAGGGAGATAACCCAGCATTATCGCCTTCTGGCGTAGAGGTAGAGCATCCGCCTCGCGTGCAGAAGGACCGTGGTTCAAATTCCGGTGCCGGACAATTCCCACCGGATTAAAAAAAAGAATCGCGCCAATCCACCCCGTGAATGTGGTTTGAAAGCAAAGCTGTAAACGGCACCCATAACTATTACCCATGCGACGTCACTTAAATTCACTCATATTGCTCTACAAATTGCAAAACCAGAGAGAAGTGAAATTCACTTAACCACACCATTTATTACTTCAAAGAGATATTCTTGTTAAGGTTAAATCAATGCATGAAGCATGAACGGTGTTTGGTTGAATTGTATTGGGGTAGCACAAGAGTGGAAACTTTTTTTATAAAATTAAAGTAAGCTCCAACCCGGTGTTAGACGATCTGTCTTCTCCGTCTCTGCGCCGCGGACGGAGGCGACTAGATTTGCAGCAGAGGAGGAGGAGGAGGAAGAAATACTTCTGATCAGATTTTTGAACGGCCCAGAGTGCAGCCCTGGGGAGTGATTCCTTCTTCTGTGGGGCCCATATGCAGTCCGCGCGGCCTGTGTTCTGTCCACCCGCTGAAGCTGGGTAGGTAGAGAGGGCCTGGACAGCAGCATCTCCCATTGCGCTTGTTGGGTAGTTGACGGGAAGAGAGGAGGGTGCTCAGGGCTAAAGTCGCACACCCCGATTACGGGGCGGAGTGTCCCTACTTCTGAGCAAAATTTACATTCAGCGTCGTAGTTATTCGAATACATTAAGTGAAGACGCGTAGGCTGTGGGAAGGAGCCCGGATTGTATGAGCCGTAGTGTAGTTTGTTGTTCTCTGGAAAGGTCAGGGTAAGGCGAAGGTACGGTCTGTTTCAGAAGGCTATCATGCTGGGTTATCTCCCTGAACGTGACAAGCGGGTGACTGTCCTCGTGCAGCTCCATAGCACGGGAGGTAAAAGCGCAGGCCTGTTGGGTGGGCGTATTTGTTGCCCTCCATTGAAGCGTGAGGGGGTGTCCAGATGAGCTGAATGGAACCGTTTGGGGAATGGCTTTTTCGCACACGCAGTGCTGGTCAGGACACCCAACCCTACTGGTAATTCCAGTAGGCTTGCTGGGAATCGATGACTACCCTCCGAACCCCTGGTTGAGCGAGAGCCAAGGTGATGGCTGCCTCTTCTGCTGCCGTCATTTCTTGGGTCCTAAGCGAGGTACACGCAAGGAGGTTGGTTCTGAAGGTAGCCATGATGATGACGTATTGCTGCCCTCGATGTTTGGAGGCGTCTGTGTAGATAACTGCATGATCCCCACCGAGGGTGGTGTTTAGCTCTTGAGCCCGTGCTTTTTGGTGACCCTCGTCATGTGAGGGGTTCATATTTCTAAGCAAAGGGAGCATATTTAGTTTTAGTCGCCAAGAGTGTGGGAGTACGTCAAGCGGAGTGACATTCTGTGCTGCCCAGCCAATCTGGTGAAGCATGCGGTTACCCATCGCAGTTCTGAGTTGGACCTTCTGTTTAGAAAGATGGCCTTCTATCAGCTCTTGCACTGTGTTGTGGAGCCGCGTGCTAAGCAGCCTCTGTGTTGACGCCCTCATGAGAAGATCAATGGCCTGCTCGACCGCCTTTCTAATCATTATATAAAGCATCTCTATGTCTTCCTTGTCGAGAAGAAGACAGGGGGCTGACGTAAGTGATTCTCGAGAGGACAAAAACTTGAATTGATCGAAAGGTATCGGATTCCTTGAGGCCTTGCTTCTTCGTGGCAACTCGCCTGATCATGTGTACGATTTGATTGATGCTTTGTTTGACGTGCTGCAAGGAGACGTCACTCGTGGTGTTAGCCTCGACATGTAGGCCCAGGATCTTGATGCTGGGGCTTGGAGTGATGGCCTGGCCATCAAGGAGTATTTGAATGTATTCCTTGGTTTGGCATGAGGGCGGACGACAAGGAGCTGCGATTGTTTACGTGAACACTAGAGGCCACAGGCTTTAGCACATTGGCGTACTATAAGTGAGATGAGATGCATTGGTGTGAGCTTCCTTTAATTTTTGTAACTCTTAGCACATGAGCAAGGTGCGCACAGGGCCGCTAGACGGGCATGAGTGGTCGCGTGACGCTTTCACTTGGCATTCAGCGAGAACGCAGGGGGTAAACCCGTAGACGTGCTTGGTGAGTACACCACCTGTTTTCCCGTCTTCGCGTGGGCTCGTAGCTAAATCGGTAAGACAACGGGCTCTCACTTTGTTAGTCTATTAGTTCCAGGTTCGATTCCCGGCGGTGCCAGTAAATTCTTTTATTTGTTCGCTGGAGTTCTCTGGTGACACCAACGGTCGCGAAAGAACCCTGGGGGGGGGGGGGGGGGGTAGAGGTAAAAAGCTTTGCTTTAAAAAATAAACAAAAGGTACTTCGACGAAGAGAAGATACGACAGATACGGGCGCCTTAATCCATCCTATCTTGTCATCGTCCACGACTGTTTAACGCCACGTTTTCTTTTTTCTTGTTAAACTACAGCAGCCTGAACAGCGCTAACACGCCTGTCTTCACGGATTGCAGTTGCCTGGTGGATTACCTTATCGCCGTTGCTGTCACATCTCGTGCAAAACACCTTCCTGGGGCCACGCTGTTATCGCCTACCGGCGACGACAGACCGGCTTTGACGAAACAGGAAGAAGGAGCAAGTGACTACTCGCCGCCACCAGGGGAAAGCCACTGCTATAAAGCGGGATGTTCCGGTGATCGTCGACCACTTGGCATCAGCGAAAGCAGCCTGAACAGCGCTAACACGCCTGTCTTCACTGATTGCAGGTTAGCAGGCTTGTAGCTACTGTTGCTGCCCCCCCCCCTTCTTTTTCCCTGCTGCTGCCACCAAATATCAGTGTAGTGATTACCCTTTGTGCACAAAATGTCTGATTTTGATCAATTTCGCGAGGAAATGCGCAAAGATGTACGCGAATTCAAGGCAAAAATCGAACGTGACTTTCGGAAGGAGCTGAGGGAGCTGAAAGCTAGCTTCGAATTGTTCAATATTGAGTTTGAACAATTGAAAAGTAAGAACGCCGACCTTGTGACTGAGAACGAAGAGCTAAAAGCTAGCTTTGAATTTTTTAATGCTGAGTTTGAAGAAATGAAACGTAAGAACGCCAACCTTGTGACAGAGAACGAGGCTGTGAAGAAGATCCAATGCAGGTTTAATGACAGACTGCGAAAGCTTGAAGAGCCAAGCTTTGGAACATGAGCAAAGGATTACGGCATCCGAGCAGTATTCCAGGCTGGCTAACCTCGAGGTGAAGGGTATTCCAGTAGTAGAGGGAGAGAGCCTCCCTGACACTCTTCACAGGATCGGTGAACTTCTTGATGAGCCTATTGTTGAGGATGACATTGAAGTGTGCCATCGGGTTCCGACAAGGAAACCAGACAACGTTCCAAACATTGTCATAAAATTCAAAAGCCGCCCTAAGCGGGACACACTGCTCGATAAAGCAAGGAAGGCTAGAATTTCCGCTCGAGATCTTGGCCATTCCAGCAACGTGCCCGTCTACATAAACGAACATCTGTGTCCTGCCTTGAAGCGACTACTTGGAATGGCCGTAGCAAAAAAGAAGCTGGTGAACTGGAAGTTCGTTTGGACGAAATCTGGAAAGATTCTTGCTGGGAAAGATGAATCTGCCCCGCTTGTCCACATTCGTAACGCGCATGACATTGACAAGATCGCGTAAAAACACCAACCGCTGCACCATTGCTGACCGTTTGTTACAATGGCGTCAACATCCAAGGACGTTAATAACCTCGTAAGTAGTTTTCCCAACGATAGGCTATGCTGTTTTCATTTAAACATTCGCTCAGCTCGCCATAAAGAAGACGATTTGTCGATTTTTCTAGACGAATTTTCTTTTTCCTTCGACATTATTATGTTGACAGAAACTTGGTACACGCCTCAATGTGACGTGTACAAACGCCCTGGCTATCAAACCTTTTTCCTAAATCGAAACAGCAAAAAGGAGGCGGTCTTGTTCTTTTAACAAAGAGCCACTTATATTGCTGCATTGTCCCTGCATTCTCTTTTATTTCCACTGACATCAAATGTTTGACAGTGACAGCCAATGATTGTGTTTATTCGGTTATGTACCGACCTCCGGACTCCTCCGCAAACAATGTTTTCCCACATCTTGACAGGCTACTGAATTACGTGAATGACAATAACCTAAAATTAATTCTTGGTGGTGACTTTAATGTCGACCTTCTAAAGCAATCGCCAGTTCAAACTTCGCTTGTTTCGACCATTGAATCAAACGGCCATGCTATTGTAACAGAATCAGCCACACGCGTGACACCGAACTCGGCAACGCTCATTGATATGTTTGTTACAAATATAAACCTAGACAGATTATCAGCTGGTGTATTGGGCAATGACATCAGCGACCACTTACCAATTTATGTTCTTGTTGATTTCGCTGTCAAAAGACTGAGTGACCCAGCAACTGTAACACGGCAGAATGTCACGCCCGTAACACTGAGTGCTTTCTATTCCAGCATCTCGAACATAAACTGGAGTGACGTATACACTTGTCAGACTGCTGACGAAGCCTACGACACATTTATGGCTATACTCAAACGCGTGTATTTCGATCATTTCAAGGAAATCATTGTTAAAAAAGACCGCAATGCACGCAAGTCTTGGATAACCCAAGATTGCATAAAAATTATAAAAAAGAAAGCAACAATGTTTAGAAGTTTCTAAGGACTAAAAATCCTTCAGATTTCGCTGCTTTCTAGCGGTATCGTAATAAATTACTCTTTCCTTAAATCTGAAAAACAAAGATATCTGCACAATCAATTTCGCCGTGATTGCTGCCCGGGAAGCGCTCAGGTTTGGAAAAAGCTTAAGTTTTTACTAAACAGAGGGTATAGTGCACATGACACTAAAGAAATGAACATCGAAGGGCGCGTGATTAAAGGCTTAGAACTTGCCGAGAAATTTAACCAATTCTTTAAAGAAACTGTGCAGACTTCACTCAACCCAAATTATACGGGACAATCGTTACCCACAAACCCTCATAATATATTCCTACAGCCTACGGATCAACATGAAGTTTGTTTAAACAATTTTTTTCAGCTCTTAAAAACAGTACTGTACGTGATGTAGACAACATTCAAATTGTACCTATCAAAATGTTATTGGCATCATAGCTCCTGTGCTGGCACACATATATAACTTAGCCTTATCAACCGGATGCTTTCCAAAAATGATGCAAAAGTCTATAGTGAAAGTATTGTACAAAAAAGGGAATAGGAACGATATGAACAATTACAGGCCCATTTCAATACTGCCCGCGTTTTCCAAATGTTTATAAAAAATAATCCATAAGCGAATCGTGAATTTTTGTTCCAAGTATAATTTAATCTCCTCATCGCAGTATGGTTTCCTTCAAGGTAGATCCACGGAGACAGCACTGCTCGCTCAAAAAGAAATAATTCTCAAGTGCTTTAAAAAAAAAAGACTTGTGTATTGGTGTCTTCGTGGATTTCTCAAAAGCGTTTGATCACCCTCAGCCACAACACGCTTTTTAAGAAACTTGATATATATGGAATTCGTGCACCCCATCTTCTTATGCAATCATATTTCCGGTATCGTGAACAGTGCGTAAAAATAGATAACTTTATTTCTTCATTTCAGTCAATCACCACTGGGGTCCCACAAGGTAGCATTTTAGGGCCATTGTTATTTATCTTGTACATAAACGACATCACAATGATTAATGATAAGCCCATTTACATTATTTATGCTGATGACACAAGCATATTTTTTACTAGTAGTAATCTGCAGAGCTTAACTCCACCTGTGAACAATACATTACAGGGCCTTCAAGCGTGGAGTGAAATGAACTCCCTTCTTATTAATACTAATAAGACAAATGCGATTGTGCTCCATACGCGACAACTTCCTATTTCTCTTGACTGTCTGCTATACTTGGGTAACACTGCTATTGCGCTTGCGGATTGTGTAAAAACCCTTGGTGTGTACTTTCACAAGAATATGTCATGGGATGTTCACGTAAATTCTGTTGCAAGCAATCTGGGTAAATGTGTTGGTGTTCTTGCCAAAATGCGTTCCTTCCATTCCAGTGCCAATCAAACTACTAATTTACAACACACTGTTCTTGCCTCATTTGAATTATTGTTTTTTGGTGTGGGGATCGACCACAAATATCAACCTCAATAAACTTTTCATGCTTCAGAAAAAAGAAATTAGGTACATTGCTAACGTAGAATACTGTGCGCCTACAGATGAAGTGTTTAACCGCCTTAAAATAGTACCAGTGTACAAACTTTTTCATTGTTACTTGGCCCTTCGTTACAAACGAGCTGTATATAATAACAATCAAAGTTTTTTAAGTCTATTTCATTTGAAAAGAACTATTTCGGTTTATAAAACTCGGAACCTAGATTACTGGTACACTCCTTTCTGTAGAACCGATTTTGGAAGGCAAATACTTCGTTATACTGTCCCTCATGTACTTAACAAACTACTTGAGAATAAAATTAGCGTAGAACGCAGTAGTATCCATGCGATTCGGCAAGCCCTGTTGTAGTTGCAATTGTTTCTCTTCTTCTTTTTTTTCTTTTCTTTTTTTCGAGTGAAATTTGGAAAGTGAAAGCTCTATGCTGTCTCCAATGAACTTTATTATTGTTTTTTACGTATTTTTTTTTCTCAGAGCTATGAAATGTGTCCTTTCTTTATACAATGTACGTTCATGCAGCGCACTTCTAAATATGGCTAAGTTTGATGTTTGAATTTTGATGTTTATTAATACTTCTACTTTTTTTCCTCGTACAGTGTTTCTTTTTGAGTGTGTGTGTGTGTGTGTGTGTGTGTGTGTGTGTGTGTGTGTGTGTGTGTGTGTGTGTGTGTGTGTGTGTGTGTATTTAATTCTGTATGCGATATACCAAAGTTTGTGTTCAAGATCTCGCTGTCTGCCATGTAAAAGGGGGGCTCTCCTCAAGCGACACCAAGTCGCTTTTTTCCCGGGCCTACCCTCATCTATGTGATGAAAAGAAATATACTGAAACTGAAAAAGGTGACGTTTTTATAGGCACGCTGCCAGAACTTTCCAGACTCTTCAAACAACTTATTACTTGAAATAATGCTAAGGTTAATAAAATAACAGCCTGTAATAAGTTTCCTCCCAAAATATTAACATTGTTCGTAACCACCTTGGCCTGCAAAATATCAGAAACAAACGTTGCGGCACAAATACGCTTTATCTCGTTTTTTCTTAGTTTTAAAACAGCGTGTTATATTTTCCGCTTACATAATTGCACACTATTTTTCGCGTTCTTGTGGAAGTTTTTAAATTTGCGGTCACTAAAATGTTTCAATCCAAGCCAAAGATGAAATTTAGGCGAGCGCATGACCTAATGGCCATAGAGTTTCTTAGTAGGTATGGCGGTCCATGACGACACAGACGGCCTTGATGTGAGCCGCATAGACGCTAGCGCCAGATTCCTCTCTAGTGTATATTGTAAGAAACTCTGAGAAAGACCCCTGCTTCTGGCTTGGGCTTGACATGACAGTTGGATTCTTAGGCGATTTTTTTTTGGATTTGCTTTCTTCACTATGCATTTGCACGTCTACGAGCTACGAAGTAGCCGAAGTCCTTTCTGTTCTGTGGTAGCCGTGAGACGTGACAACTGCGTGTTCGGTGAAAGAATAGGCAGTGCGTGATCGTACCTAACGTTGGTCATGCCGAAGCCGAAGGAATGCATGACAGTGCGGGTAATATGCCGCCACGAATGTTGTAGCTGACAAAAAAAAAAGAAACCAAACGTACTTTGACGAAGACATGATACAACAGATACGGGCGCCTGCACCCGTCCTATCTTGTCCTCGTCCACGACTGTTTAACGCCACGTTTTCTTTTTTCTTGAAGTGCGAAGTAACTCGCTCAGCAACAAGTTTTGTTAAACTGTAGCTGACGGTCGGTGCACCGGTTCAGTATGAAGGCGACGTTTTCGTAACGCTCAAAAACATTTCCAAGCTCTTTAAACAACTTAGTATTTCAAATAATGGTAAATAATAAAATAAGAGTCTCTAATGAGTTTCCCCCCAAAGACCAACATTGTTGTTAACCACCATCTTGGTCTGCAGAATAGCAGACACGACCGTTCCACAAAAATACGCTTTGCGTCCTGTCTTCTTAGCTTTAAAACAGCCTGTTTTATTTTCCACTGATATAATAACACACCATTCTTTGCATTTTTGTGTCACGGTGTTCGAATATACGGCCAATAAAACGTTTCAATCCAAGCCAAGGACGAAACTAAGGCGAGCGTATTATATAATGGAAGCCCATGACGACACAGCGACACAGACGGCCTTGATATGAGCCGCATAGACGCTAGCGTGAGATTATAATCTAGTGTATATTGTAAGAAACTCTATGCGACAGGCAGCCGATGGAAACGTGACCACGTAAGCGGCAGACACATGTGCAGTGTTGTACGGAACGGCGTTACAAGGAACGGCGTTCCTGGAACTAGTTCCTTTTTGGAGGAATGGAGGAACGCCACCGTTCCATTAAGGGTCGGTGGAACTGTAACCGTTACTCGTTAGGTTTATGAAGGAACGGCAGGAATGGCGTTCCTCCTGCAAACGTTACATTGCTAGGATTTGACCGTTTTTGATGCGCTCGAGCACAAAATTCCACACGTCGCTATGTGTTTTTAACTTCTTACAAGCTGTACAATTCGCCCCCGCCCTTCAGCGGAACGTGCTTCCTCGGAAGTCACAGGCAGAAGAATAACCACGCAGCGGGCCGCAGCTTGTGCTTGCTCTCATGCCGGTTGAGCTAACGCGGCGTTCGACGGGTGCATAGCGCAGCCGCGAGAATGCTTTGTGCCTTTCATCGTTTGTCTGGAGAGGCCAGGAAAGGTTGTAAGTCCTAGCGGCGCTGCAGGGCCCTTGTGAAGCTACCGTCTTTGTATATAATCAGGGATAACTATCGCATTAGTGCGCGCGAGGTGCGGGTGCGTTGCTGTCGGGGGAATTGCGCTCGCTGTGAGGTCACCGGCTATCAATAGGGCTGGGCGCGCCGCAGTGTCGGATGCCGTACTGCTCGAAGTTCCTCGCACGCAGTTCCTCACGACGTGGTCTCACGCCGATCTGGCGGGAATGGGTCGACGGGAGTGCCACGTCCTTTTGTATTGCACCCGTCCTGATGACAAAGGACATGAATTTCGTCATTGTTTGGCATGATTACGTCTCTAGCTGTGTGGACAATACCCGAGAGAGGCCGCCCGAACGTGGAAGGCCAGCGTTTAGAGTTCGTTTAGTTGGTCGGTTTCAATCTGTGCTCTGATTTTTAAAGACGATAGTCTTTCTTGGGCTACTTAAAACCAGCAATTTTGGTCCGTCTGTTTGTTTGTTTCTCTGTCTGTCTGTCTGTCTGTGACTCGATCCAGCCACCCGGGCAAAGTAAAACAAGGCCTGCACAATATTCTTATATATAATGACAGCTAAATCCACCCGTCTACGCGCGGTGTAATGTTCATACTTGTCAACATTGTTGAAGAAGAACAAGACATTACGCAAATACAAGACAACAAATTAATACAGAAGTAATATTTGCAGTGTTCCTTTATAAAAAAATCATACATGCTTGATTTTTGCGAAATTAAATACTTCATCAACTGCAGAAAAAAAAAATTTCACTCCGCCGTCGCCTGCTGTCGCCCGCGCCACTATAGCTTCTGGAGCCACTTTAAGAAATCAACCGGCAACAGTTACGAAAGGTTCCATTAGATAGGTTCCACGTTCTGCTTGGAACGCACGTGGAGTAGGGCAACGTAGTTCTACCAACTTTGAAGTAGGGCGCCTCGATTCACGCGTGTCTCCGCCGTACGGCAGCGTTGGCATCGAGACACCCGGCCTGGAGCTGTGGAACGTGGTAAATTTAAAATGATTTAAGCAAACCTTTGGCGTCTTTACCTTTGGAGGAGCGCGACACAAGAGGAACAACATGAGAGGTGAGCGGGTAAGCGAAGGGAGGCGTTTGCTTGGCAAAAGTCGTTCAATGTGGACAAAAGACTTAGTCTTTGGTCGACATTTGCCACGAAAGGAGCAGATACGCGGCCAATTTTTTATAGTATCCATGTTTTTTTACGCACGTGATTAGGCTCCCCGTTATTTCCTTTGCTTTTCCCTTATGCGTAGTTCTAACCGCAGCAACTAATTTGTGCGTCGCGTCCACATATTTGGCTATCCTTTCTGGTTTTGTTTATCTACTACCCTGATTTTGTTCGGTATACTTCGTAATTCTTGCGTGTAGATTTCATGTGAGACTACGCTTTTGACTTTAATTTTTTTTTTCTTGTTATCGTCTTCTGACTTAAACTTGTATTGCGACCTTAAACCTCGTAGCCATTACTTGTTCTGCTGTGTTTTGTTACTCACAAATTTGTGCTGTATGATCCGCCAGGCTTAACGTTTGTAACCCCCTTACTCAATTCTCCGCAAAGGGCTTGTAAGGTATTTTAAATACACTGCAATATCGAATAACCATTCATTAGAAGCCTATGTATTGTTCCTTACGGCACATTTTCTTATGCAAGAAATTTAATTATGTTCCTGCTTGTGAGTAACTTTCTATTTGCACATCTGAAGCGCAGTAACCTCGCGGCGCATTTGTAAGGCCGAAGTAGAAAGTGCCATATGTGTTTCACCCATAGTAAACAAGCACCAAAACCGCAGTTAGACGTGTCTGGAGTTTGTCCGGTGCTCCCTGAAAAAAATTCGGCTAGGAGCAGTTCTGCGGATTCTTTTGATTGATTGTAGAGTTTAACGCACCGACGCAACGCTGGTGATGAGGCGCGGCGTAGTGGAGGGCTCCGGATTAATTTTGGCCACCTGGGGACCTTTAACGTGCGCCGAAATCTCGTACACACGGGCGTTTTTGCTTTTCGCCTCCATCAGAAAAGCGGCCGCCCCGGCCGGGAATCGAACCCGCGACCTCGTGCTCAGCAGCACAACGCCTTAGCCACTGAGCCACCGCGGCGGGTAGGATTCTTTTTATCTCCAGATAATCTGCTGCCGGCGGTGTTCCTATTCGTATAATATACGTAGGTCGGCGTGAGTTTTAAATTTGTCACTTTATTTCACCTCAGAATTGTCCGACACCATATTTAAATTTAAAAAATTGGGCCCATCTCCCCGCGAGGGGGACTCGAGTAAATGCGTCGCATAGGGGGTGGCCGGGTGTATTGCGTTAATGTTAAGTGTTTGGGGAGTTGGTGGTAGTGAATGCGTTGTATCAGCAGCTTCTTGACGTTGTTTGAATGAGTCAAGGATATAAGGCGCGTTCGTAGCCTCCCATTCTGTGTCGGCTTTGTGGCGCAGTGGGTAGAGCACCATGTACATTGCGTTCCTCCCGCAGGGTCGAGGGATCGAAACCGGGCGCCGGATAGTATTTTTTTTATATAGTGTAGGGGGAGGGGTGCGGACTACGACTACGGACGTCAACGCGGGTGACATCGTGAGTTACTGAAATGCTCTGCATTTAAAAAAAAATGAAATGCAACGTTAATGTAACAGGGGTGAGACAGCCCAAACAGATTTGGGAGCAGTTTTCGGAGCAGCAAAATTTCGATTTTGGAGCAGAAGAATCTTGATTTGGAGCAGTTAGGGACATTTAATACATCGTCTCGTGAGCTTAAAAAATCATTATTTCAGCAATCTGCAGGGTCAAGTGCACATTTCAATCAGTTTTGAATACACAGAACACTCAAACAGCCTTACCTAACTGCACTACCTTTTTCCTAATTGGTGATATTGTGTTGCGCCTGCACGCAACACTGACAACAAAACTGCCGTTAACATTAGAGAGTTTTAGCAGTCGGTCTGTTTTGTTGGTTACTTTGTTACCCGGTTGCCCGGACCGGTCTGCGCGCGCGGAAGGGCGAGGAGGCGCGGGCAACTAATCCCCCTACGGCTACGAATGCCCAAATGCCCAGACGAGTCCCGGTGAGCATGGCAACTACGTACACGACGGAACAGACGGACTGCTAAACTCTTGTCAAATTTAAGGGCTCCGCAATTGTGGCGTTTTTTTTTCTGTTTTAATGCTAAAATTATTATTTTTGTAATCCCAGGCTGTGTTGTACGAACAACTGTAGTCATGGCAACAGTTGAGCAGCTTCGAGCTAACGGTCGCATAGCCCAACCAGCCTACCCGTTTCAGTCCCCGGGGCGCATGCCCTATGGTCATTTGAGTAGCGTTAATGTTTAGCCACCTAGAGTTTGGCATTAAATTTCACTTTGCATACATCAAGTGTTATAGTCGCGTTCTATGGCAACCGTGTAGCTATTGGGCGCTGCCTGAACAGGTCGCGGCGCTGCAGCACAGCCCGCAACTTTCGTATCGACCGTTCCATCCCCGAGGCTCGCAATCGCGCATCGAAGCACAGCAACACCTGAACATTTTACAACAGCACAACAAGCCAAAAGATTCACTTCACGAACCTGATTATAGACGCGCGCACCGCGTTTCGCACTCAAGGACAAACCACGCCGAAGCCGTAGGCCCCACATTTAAATGAACTTTTTTTCGAGCCGCCCAACTTCCCGTAACCTGGCACCAATCTCAAACCATATCCTTGCGTTAACGTCACCGTTCAGATCCACAACAGATAGAATGAATAGACTGGAACTCAGCTGATAGCGTAAAATAAACCAGGGAAAATATCGGCGATACGCACTGAGCGCGTTGGTAGCAGCCAGATCAGGCGGCGGCCATGTTTGTTGACACAGCGATGCCTAATCGAGAAGGCCGTTTCTGCGAACCCGGACGGAAAGCGAATCGAGTTTTAGAAGCTATCGCTTGCTTCGTTTCAGTCTTTCTATTTCTGCCATTTCTGTGTTTGCGATTGACCGACGATAAAAGCGGTGACCAGGATCTTCGGGAGGCTTTTGTCCCACCCGAAACCGATATGAGCATCAAAATCCGTGCCGTTGAGGCTCTTCTGGAGCAGTTTGGCGCAATTTTCGTCATTTTCTTGCTTTTGGAGCAGCTTGGCGCAGGAAAATGGAATTGTATCAGAAAGGCGCAATATGCGCAGCTGTCTCACCCCTGATGTAACGACACGTTCCAATGTTCGAAAAGGAACTGGAACGCGTTCCTTTCTCAATCAAGGAACTTGTAACGGGAACTCGTTTCAAAATTGGGAAGGAACGAGGAACGAGCTTTCGTTCCTGTTTTAGAGGAACGTGTACAACACTGGACATGTGGGACCGAGCGATCCGCTTTATGACGCGGCCAACCGGCCCTGCGGTGTGCGCTGCCCTTCTCAGCCATGCAGAAAAGAAAGACACCGAGGAGTGGGGTGATTCGACACTGTACACTTAGCTCACCATGCTACAGAATAGACGTATAGACTGTGCTCTTCAAACCGTGCGGGAAAAAGGTGAACCGACGTGCTTTACGTGGCGTGAGCGTTTCATCTGTTATCCGAAACTGTATACGAAGTGGTCCATTGCGCCGCGTTGGTTGGCGTCTTGCCTTAATGGCCGGGATGGGCTGTTATTTTTTGTTTACATTGTCCCTTGCGCTGAGAAAAAGAAGAAGGCACAGGAATTGTTTCGAAAAAAAAAGCAGACAGCGCTCCTATGGGCGCGTGATTTTGTTCAAATGTTGGTAGTTTTGCATGCTACCTTTGTTTTTAAGGTTGTAAATCATTGAGGTTATTGGGAAGAAATGTGTTAGATACCTTCTAAAAGCGAGTCACAATTCTATGTACCGTCCCTGGGTGCTGCGTTTAGCGAACTTTAAGATATTTGCTTTGTGAACGAGTTGTTCGTAGGTTGGTACTAAAGGACGATGCTTCGAAAATATAGCGCTGATGTATGGAGCTTGTTTTATGCTGTGCTCGAGAGATTCGTTAAAACGAAGTCTGCCCACTAGCTACACCGTTAAATACATGGAGATGCTCGACAGAATACCGAAGAGAGAGAGAGATGAAACATCTTTATTGTCCAGCAAAATTGATGCTGCCTAACGTCGTGTCAGTCGGTCCCTCGGCATCGGCTACCTACACGCACCCAGCCCCCGAGGGGACAGTGCTTTCGGCCGCTGACGCTCGAGAGCCTCCAACACTTGCTGGACGGCCCTATATTGCACGTCGTAGTGCTTGCTTGCCACCGCATCCGCTAGGTGCGGTGGCAAGCAAGGCTGCAAATATTCCTTGGGCCATGGTTGAAAACCCCGTGCTGAAACAATTCCTACAGAAATATTGCAATCGCAACGCGCCGTCTGAGTCTACGTTGCGGTAGAACTACTTCCGGCCTTCGTATGATACAACATTAAAGGAGTATTGACACCAAATTTTTGCGCCTAACAAATGATATAATTGGCTTCAGTAGTTTGTGCAGATGCCTCACAGAAATGTTTGCCGCGATCGGAGGCTGGAATCACATCGAAAATCGATTTTCGACGTGATTATCGCCCAGGTCCGGACGACGTCCGTTATGCAACCCTTCCGCATTCAGACGAACAGGGGAAATGGTGCCTCCTAAACGTTTTTAACCACTTATGGGAGACTGGCCGTCTAGAGCCAGAATGGAAACACACCTGCATTGCGCCAGTTCTCGAGCCAGGGAAAACTCCAACTGCCATAGAGTCTTACCGTCCCATAGCCCTCCTGAGCTGTGTCGGCAAACTGATGGAGAAGATGGTGCTTTATCGCTTGGACTGGGATGTGACAGTCAGAAATGTATACCAGGCACAGATGTCTGGCTTCCGCAAGGGCCGTAGCAGCATCGATAATGCCCTTGCCCTTGCAACCAGCATCAAACAAGCTAAGTATCGGCGGAACATCATCATTGCCGTGTTCCTGGACATCGAATCAGCCTATGACTTCGTAGCGCATGATGCTATTCGCTCGGCTGTGAAGTATTCAGGTATAGGAGGCCGCATGTAAGCATGGCTATCAGACTATCTTTCCGATAGGTGGATATACATGTCAACAAACAGCGGCGACTCAGCACTGTACAGAGTGAACCCGAGGTGTTCCTCAGGGCGGGGTGATAACAAGGAGGTTGTATAAAACCTCCTTGGGTGATAAGCTTCACACTGTTCAACAACTCCGTTATAGGCCTCGAAAAATGCTTGCCGCAGTCGATCGAAATCTCCCTGTACGTGGACGACATCTGCATATGCTGATCTGGCCGTAAAAGGTGTGTGCTACGGTCGAGACTGCAGCAAGAAATCAACTCTATCGCATTGTTCTTGGCAGCACGAGGATTGGAAATCTCGGCAAGCAAATTTGCTACGTTAACTTTCACGAAGCGGGACCTCAGGCACTACGGGCTCCCTGTTGGAGGAAATTTCATCTCATACGTCCCCAACTATAGGTTTCTGGGGGTGACATACGACAGGTCGCTCACCTGGTCACCTCATGTCCGGAATCTCAAGGAGAAGCTCACATAAATCACCCGCATATTCCGTACGCTCTCCAGTATACCTCCGGTGGTTTCTATGTTTACTCTCTCCTTCGGCTCTACAAAGTGCTCTTCGTTGACCTTATACGCTAGAACATCACTGTTTTGGTACCTCTTTCTAAAAGAACGATCAAGGCTCGAGTCCATGCAAGCACACATCTTGAGGACCTGCCATGGTGTTCCGAAAACTACCTCTACTGTGGGAAAATGCTGACGCCTGTCACCCTTGACTCTCGGAACGCAGGAGCTTCTTCGCCTGCGACTGCGGATTGTACGTGGCAAGGCAACGCGACCACTCTTTAGCGTCAAGTTCCGTCACTGAAGTGTGTGACTTCCTGCCACAGCGTTACCAGCCGCCAGCATTTCCTCTGCATCCGCCCTGAATGTTCCCGCCCATGAAAATAGTGGCCACGGTGCCCGGAATTACACGCAAGGATCATATTCCGCCTGCCGCTCTAAAATTTTTTGCCCTTGAATAAATCTACAACACATACGGAGGTCATACACATCTGTACACTGACGGATCTGTGTCATCCACATCATCAACTGTCGCATTGTGGATACCTTCATCACGCACCAACCTCAGTACTATGCTCAGCCACAAAACATCATCTACGGCTACCGAACTTGCAGCTCTGCGGCTGGCCTTGGCTCACATCATCGAGCAGCTGGCACTCGTGTTGGCTATCTTCACGGACTCTCGGGCTGCACTTCCATTTCTGGCGTCTTTCTCAAAAGTCCAGCTTGTGCTTGATGTAAAGCCGTGAGCTGAAGTATACGAACCACGAGAGCGGTGGCCAAAACTAATCACTGCGCCGTCTGGTTGCGCGGCGCCAGCTTTCGAGACCGCGCCCAGCGCCGGCTCGGCGTGGCAGTACAGCCAGTACAGCACACATGCCGCTATCGTTCGCTTCGCGATTGCCTCGCGCTCCCATAAGTTGACGCCAGGGGAACCGCGCGGCCCTTTTGCTGTCTGCTGTGGAAACAGCGTGAGGGCGCAATCGCCGGCGACGCTGCTCCGCTGGCAGAGTTGGCGCTGGTGATTATCTCGTGCTTGTAGCATTTTGTTGCACCTCCCACGTCTCGAAAATTAAAGCGGGAAAGGAAGCAGATAAAGATCACTGTGCAGTCGAAGAAAATGAGACATATATCTTTGCCGGGTTTGGGGATAGTCGCGAAATTATAACGCCCTGAGAATGTAAGCGAACTTGAATGAATATTCATGCTGACCTTACATGCTAAGGCTTTGACAAACGCTGCCGTATTTAAGCGTGTAGTGCTTTGCTTTATGCAACTTTGCTCGCTGTAGGCGGCGTGTGTGCCATTTCGCAAGCGCTCGGGAAAATCAGGCTTCGCAACCCACACATACATTTAGTGTTCGAAACCTCCATTGCGTGATGAGATACAATTGAACCGCGCTTTGAATGACCAGGGACTCTCGAAACGCATGCAAACTACATTCTTCAATTAGATTTATTTGCACTTAAATCAGTATTGACAGTTCTTGCGCACTTCTGCGTCAGGAGTTCAAATTGAAGGGATTGATCTAAAGTGGGATCGGTCATTTAATGACTAGATAAAAAGATTACGAGCTTATGGTCGACGGCATGCGGTGCCCCAATGATGGTATACTTCAAAAATGCCCAGTTTATATACAAGTATT